>NC_135885.1:69178721-69778721 GCF_964194155.1 Cetorhinus maximus
CTACTATTTTAACTGAGGCATTTGCCCATTGAAAATAAATACCCCATAGATCGTGACGTATAAGTCAACCTGGCGTATAAAGTGATCCCATTTTTTGATGCCACAAATCATGCTTTTGCATATATTTGCTGCATAAGTTGTTACAGCCACGTGAGGAGGGGTAAAAATGACTCCCCAATTATAACCACTCCAAATCTGTCCATAACAGGGTTTTTCTGTGAATTTGCAAGGATGTGCTTTGCCAATGCTGCAGGGGTCACACTATGTATATTTTCAAATTATAAAGAATTAGTCAGACATGTTTTCTCTGTTTAAAAACAGAACAAGATAAGTTTATTGACATGACTGAGAATTTTTTAAAAACTAGGGAAATCACAGCCACCATTCATATGTCACACACATTTTCTGGGCCCACACACACAAATAAAGATGGTAGAATAAGAGGATAGGCTTAAAGATGTTTTGCAATTTCTGAAGAAGATAAACAGTCAAAGAATTATATGGTTAACTGTCCTTTGGCTAGTCTCAATGCAGTGATTCCATGTTGTGGCCATTTTGTTCAGTTGTCTTCCTGGTTGTAATTGTATAGAGCAGATTTCCATATTTTATTCCCAAAAGACGTCAGTTTGTGATAGATTTCTCTTCTCAGGATGATTACTTTGCAAATCTGGGTGCAAAGTTTTGAGAGAGAGGGAGAAACAGCTTTCTTGCAGCTTTTCAGTACAGCATTCTGATTTCTCCTTGTGTTCTCTCTAGCTTGGTAAAAGAGTTCATAGAAGCCCTTCTGGCTGTATATTCCAGAGGAATTCGATTACCATGTGTGCTGTAGTCATTGTTTTGTAGAAGTGGTAATTACATTCTGATGTCTCACCTCAGAAACTTTTGAAGAGTGTCAAGGTAGTATGAAAGCCAACAGGAGTTGGGGTCTTCGCACTTCTCAGGGAGGAGGCAGGGTTGGGTGTCTATTCCCTTTTCATCCCACTTGGGAGGAATGCAAGTTGCATATTCTGGATGGCTAGCAGTCCTCCATTGTCTTAATAGGATTACAGTTTGTTTTTTATTATCCAGCCAGAAAAAGGAGATTTAGAAATTTGTATCTTTTTAAAAAAAAATGCACAATCTCGTAACAATCTCCCCTTTTCAACTATGGAATTCTATACTCTCACTCATAGTCAGCCTCAATTTTTCACCCCAGAAATGCATGTTTTACATACCTTAAACTGTAAGCCGACACATCAAGCAGGCAATAAGGGCCGTGTTACGCAGAAGATGCATGGGAGTTTAAGACACACTCACAAAGAGCAGACTGCACATGGCATGGCAAGTGATGAACAGAAATGAATCCTCCAGCAATAAGAATGAAGCACTGAGCTGCTTTCAAGCTAAAAGTCACAACATTGGCGAACTCATCAAGTAACTCCTGTAGTGAGGGAATTGAGTGTTAGTGAAAAACTGGTGCGAAAATGGAGGAGAAGAAATCCACTCTGAAGAAGATGCCCAAACCAAATGTGTCATTGGGACAGGGACCAGCCACTGGCCTGACCTGGAGAAGCATATACCAGAATGGATCCTCGAAAATTATCAGGATGGTTACATCATTATCAGGAATGCAATGCGTATTATTGCACTTAACTGGGCCAAATCAAACCCTTAAGTCCAGCAAAGATTTCAGACCTACAACTAGTTGGGGTAGGCCACTTTATAGAACAATACAGTCTGGTGTTGCAGCAGAAGACCAAGATTGCTCAGGCACTACCAAGGGACCTCAATGCCAAAATTAACGGTTTCCAGTGATTCATCCTCATACAGTGACAAAAACACGAGTACCCATTAAGTCAAAACGGCAACATGGATGAAATGCCCATGAATTTCAATATGCCCAACAATCAAATTGTGGAGCGGAAAGGCTCGAAAAGCAATTTGCATGAACCCATAGGACATGAGAAGTTAGATTTGCAGTGGTATTAGCCTGCAGAGCCAATGGAATTAAATTAAATTAAAGCCTATAGTAATTTTCAAATGTAAAACTTTGCCGAACATGAAGTTCCCTGCAGGAGTTTTTGTGCATGTCCATAACAATAGTTGGCTGTATGAGGATGGAGTGAAATTATGGATCAATGATGTGTGGAATAGGTATCCGAGTGGCCTATGTAAAGAATGCATCATGTTAGTGTTAGACATGTTCAGATCCCATATAACCAATGAGATCAAGAAGCCCCTGCAAAGAAATATCACCCACATAGCAGTTATACCAGGGGGCCTAATGTCCGTAGTTCAACCTTTTGGGTGTGTGCCTCAACAAGCCTCTCAAGGATCTTGTTTGCGCCAAATGGAATAGATGGTGGCTGACAAAAAAAAAAATCTTCGTAAGGAGTGCAAATATGTATGCTGCCCCGTTTGATGGTTTGTGCAGTTTGATTATCACCAATTGTGGAATGCTATTAGTGCACCACGTGTCATCAGATCTTTCAAAAATGCAGCATATCCAATTCAATGGATGGAGAGGAAGATGATTTGTTGTGGAGGGATTATTCTGAAAGTGAAGCATCAAACCCAATCCAGAGTAGATTCCTTATCGATCATCCCATAGCTAATGTGAGTCAGAATTAACTGAATGGACTCTTTGCATCAGATGTCACGGGCAATTAATTTGACTTGCTTTGATTATGGTTAAAGGTAAATTGTACAATGAATTCATTCAATAAACCATGCCAAATTAATTTAATATGAATTACTGGTGTTACTCTGTTTTTACATTTCAAAATGGCAACCACCCATATCCAAACCGGCAGTTCACATTTGATACTTAGCACCAAGTTGACTCCCATTTTTGGAAGGATTTTAGGAAGCTTCAAAGATCGACTTATATGCTGCGGTCTAAGGTAGGTTGATACCTTTGTTAAAATTGCAGGAACATTATACCATTATGTTCACAGTGAATATTCATATACAATAATCCTTCCACTTTAGTTGGACCTCCACCCGTTTCCCCAATAGCTTTTGACATTTTACACCTCCTAGTGAACTTGGAGTAGCACATCAGGCCCCATATCTCATTGCTGTACATAATAATCTTATGTGACACCTCTACTTAGCCCATGATCATGTTCCTGATGTGTCTGATATAGCACAATAACGAATCCCACACTGACGTCCTCAACCCTAGGGGCAGAATTTTATGTCCCGCAGGCAGGCGCGTGCCTGACCTAATCGGGCATAAAATAGCGCATGGTGATGTCAGGCGAGCGTCCTGACGTCATCGCACATTCATGCGATATTTCAGTTGGCGGGTGCACGCAAGAGTCGGCAGTGCGCCTGCCAACAATTAAAAGGCCTAATAAGGCCATTAATCCATCATTTAAAAGCTATTTTTCACTGCCCGTCCAACCTTACAGTTGATAGCAGGCGAATCGGCCAGGAGGCCTTTGGATTTTTTAGGAAACCTCATCCACGGGCAGGATGAGGTTTCCACCCTTAAATAAAAAATAAATACAAATTTTTGGGCAGAATTTTTATTCTGTTTATGTTATTGTGAGTGAGTCCTATGTCGGGACATTTCTTTCAGATTTTAAAAATCTTTCTTTTTGATTTTAAAATTGTTCAGCTCCCTGAGGCAGCTCCTTAGCTTCAGGGAGCTTTCATTGCGTGTTCCCTCACGCATGCGCAGACTTTTGCACTTGCACTCCTCCTGCCCCACCCCGGCAGCACCGAGCTTCTCAGCGTGCCTTTCATGCAGGCTGGCTGTTAATTGGCCAGCCAGCGTGAAATTGCAGTCAGGAGCCAATCGCAGGTGGCGGTCCGTTTCCCGGCCACTTCTGGGCCCGCCTGCCATGCCCACCCAACCACCCGAAAATCCTGCCCTCAATCTTTTAATAGAAGGAGTTAGCCATTCCAAACATTCCTTTGGCGATTTGAAGTCTGTGAAAGAAATATCAGAGCCAGACAAGTCACTTGTTTTTCATTCATAAATGTACATTGCTGATGCAGATGATCATTGTGAATAAACGATGAGGTTGCACTAAACCTACTGTTGCTAAAATTCTAGAAGTGAAATTCAGAGCAGTTTTTTTTTAAATTGCAGCTTCTATTGTTCTTGTGCGTGTCCTGAATGCCCACACCCCCAAACCAAGGCATTTCCTTTGTCTCCGCAATTCCACCGAAGCATTTTCCTGTCCTTCTCCCTTCTTGTACTGAAGTATTTTTCAGCCTCTCTGTGTGCACTTCCACCCCCTGTCCCTCTCTCATTTTCCTTCTCCTTTATTCTCTTCCCTTTTCTTCCCTCCTCCTGCTACTTCTCTCCTCCTCACTTCCCTACTTCCTTCTTCAGTTCTATCTCTTCATCCTTTTCCCTATCTCTCTCTCTCTTTCCTCCTTCCCCTTCCTCATCCCTTCTTTTTCTATCCTCCCAAATTTCCACCTTCCTTTCCCTTATATCTTCACCTTCAGGAATGGTGTCTGGATTTTTTTTCACAATAAGAGGCTTCAATACTTAAAATGGACTGTTGGGTAGGGCAGTAGAGACCAAAATATTGGAATCATATAAAAAATGTAGTCAAATGCTATGATATGGTTGTAGATTATTTTATGGATAATGAACTAGGCTGAACTGAACAGCCTTTTCAGCTAGCATTAATATTATGATAAAGTTATCGTAAAGGAAACCATAGCTTTGAGTATATAGTCTATCAATAGATTAAGGATTTACATTGGCATTCATGGCTAAGAATTTTCAGTCGGCATTTGGGGGCAGGCCTGACACGGCGGCGCATAAAATGACGCGCGATGACATCGGGCATGTGTCCCGACGTCATCACGCTGTCTTGCGATGTTTCATTCGGCAGGTGCGCGCCGGAATCGGCTGCGTACCCACTGATAATTGAAAGGCCTATTAAGGCCATTAACTAGGTAATTGATTTCAAGTTTATGCTGCCCATCCAACTTTACGGGCTGGCAGGCAGGCTAAAAGACCAAGTGGCCTTTATGTTTTTTATAAAACCTCATCCACGAACGGGATGAGATTTCCTAAAGCTTTTATGAATGAAATAAAAAGTTTTTCAGAAAAATAAAAACATGTCCCATCTCATGTGACACAGTCACATGAGGGGACATGTTTCAATAAATTTTTATTACATTTATTTATGTTTTTCAAAAGCGCTTCAATCTCCCTGAGGCAGCTCCATGCCTCAGGGAGATTGAAGCGCTGTTGCAAGAAAGAGCGCTGGCCCCGATTCTCCCTCCTCCCCCTCCTACACAGGTAGCACTGAGTGCTATCACTCACATCTTACACTGGGCGGGCCTTAATTGGCCCGCCCACGTAAAATGGCAGCGTGGAGCCAATCACGGGCGGCTGGCGGCTCCGCGACCATCCTGCCCGCTCCCGCCGAGCCCACCCGATGCGGGAAAAATTCTGGCCCGTGTATAATTTTCAATGGCTTGAAATAATCTATCGACAGTTTCTACAACAGAACGTTTGAAATCCATGTACTTGTTCCTTTTCAGAAGCCCCTCAGTGCTCAGTGTCTCTTGGGGACAAAAAGATTTGACATTAAGTAAAATACCATAACAAATTAAATGTAATAAATTAGTGCTTGCTATATTGGAATAAGGTTAAAATTGTGTACAAGACAATATCAATTTAAATGTAAATTACAGTAATATGAGAAATTATTGACGTTTGTATTAATTATTCATTTCTTAATTAACATTGAGCCACAGGGGGGACAGTACTGCATCTTTAGTTGTGAGAAATTGTAGATATACTCCAAGAAACAGGTTATGGAAATTAAAGTGAAGTAAATTCAGTCTATTTTGAACACATTAGACAACCAGCAGCGAAGAAAAAAGGTTTAAAATAAGTCTGTACTATAATTCTATTTTGAGTACGAAATATCAAAAATATGAAATAAATAAGAATACATGGTTTCAATGTGAATGCCTGCAATCAGATTTTGATGGCCCACTAATTCTGGTCTTACATTGGGTTTTTGCCAAAACTTGACAATTCATTGCACCCAAAATTTGCAAAAACAAGTCTGAGGCGAATGTGAGCACAGTGGGAGGGAAGGGACTTGGTGTGAATTAAGATGCAGGCAGTAGAGTTTTGGGTGACCTCAAGTTGGTGAGAAACCAGCCAGGAGTGCATTGGAATAGTCAAGTTTAGAGGTAATAAAGGCATGGATGAGGGTTTCAGCAGCAGATGAGCTGAGACAGGGGTGAAGTGGAGCGATGTACCCAAAGAGGAAATAGACCATCTTAGTGTTCATGCAATTATGTGGTCAAGGACTCATTTTGAGGTCAAATGACACCATGGCTGTGAATAGACTGGCTTAATCTCAGACTGTTGCCAGGGAGGGGGACGGAGTCAGTAGCTAGGGAACAGAGCGTACAGTGGGGAGCTTCAGTCTTCTCAACATTTAATTGGAGGAAACTTCTGCTCATCTAGTATTGGATATCGGATAAGCAGTCTGATAATTCAGCAACAGCAGAGGAGGTTAGAGAGATAGTGGTGAAGTCTACCCAATGTACATGAAAAACTAATATTGTGCTTTTGGATGATGTCACTTTGGAGTTACATGTAGTTGAGAAATAGGAGGAGACCAAGAATA
Source organism: Cetorhinus maximus (assembly GCF_964194155.1). Lineage (NCBI taxonomy): Eukaryota > Metazoa > Chordata > Chondrichthyes > Lamniformes > Cetorhinidae > Cetorhinus > Cetorhinus maximus. Next base: position 69,185,327 of record NC_135885.1, read on the forward strand.
CATCCTTGAGGGACACCAGAGATGACAGTTTGCGAACAGGAAGAGAAGCTATTGCAAGTGGCTACAATTAGATAGATATGAATGGAGCCAGGTGAGAGCAACCCCACCCAGGAGGAGGACAGTGGAAAGGCATTGGAGGAGGATGGTGTGGTCAACCATTTGAAAGGCTGCAGACACGGAGGGACTGTTTACCTTTGTCACAATCACATAGGATATAATTTGTGACTTTGACAAGAGCCATTTCGGTACTATGGCAGGGGTGGAAACCCGATTGGAGAGATTCAAACACGGAGTTCCAGCAAAGAGGAGCACAGATTTGGGAGGCGACAACACATTCAAGGACTTTGAAGAGGAAAGGGAGGTTGATGATGCAGTGGGTAGTTTGCAAGATCGTTGGGGTTGAAGGCTGTATTTTTTCAGTAGTGGGGTGATAACCACATATTTAAAAGAGCGAGAGGGACAACACCTGAGGAGATGGAACCATTAACAATATTGACTTACTTGGGAACCCGGAATGGATTCCCAAGTAAGTCATTTGTAACTCATTCTGGGAGAAGTCATCGCAGCCACTGCAACTCAGGAGGGAATTGAGGAGAAGGACTCTTGCACTCAACAGGAGGAAGGGCATCCAACAGAGGGCGCTGGTGAGAAGTGACTGAAGCATTCTGGGAGAAGTCATCGCAGCCACCGCGACTCAGGAGGGAATCGAGGAGGACCCACTGTCAAAGAATAGGATAGCCCCAAACATTACATTGCTGTAGTGTTTCCATCCCTCCCTCCTCCTCAACCTAAAAAAAAAGAGAGAGAGGAAGAGGCATTGCCTTCAGGAGTGCACCAGACCTGCAAGGGACACTCTTCTGAAAGTGGATTTTAAAGAAAAAGCAGCTGATTGGTGAGTAAATCCTGGGAGCAGACTCAGAGGGAGGAGCACCGGAGCGGTGAGTATAAATCTAGCTTACCTCGGGGATTCACGGCCTTGTCTCTAGGGAGCAGACTTGGAGGGAGGAGCACCGGAGCAGTGACCTTGGGGCACAGAGTAACTGAAGCTAAAACTGAAAAAGTGACATCACAGGAAAGCCGTGACCTGATTGGTTGGTAGGAAATCTGCACCAAATTTGAAAAAAAAAACACTGCAAAGCTAATTAATAAATTAATTATCTAAGCAGAGATGGCTAGGCAGGTGATGTGCTGTAGCTGTATGATGTGGGAGCTGGCAGATCCCTTTGGGAGCCACAGTGACCACATCTGCAGCAAGTGTTGGTTGCTGAAGTAACTCCGGCTCAGAATTGATGAGCTGGAGTCCGAGCTCCGGACGCTGCGGCACATCCGAGAGGGGGAGAGTTACCTGGACGCTTTGTATCAGGAGGCGGTCACACCCGGTAGATTAAGTACCTTAAATCTGGTCAGTGGTCAGGGTCAGCAGGGTGTGACTGCAAGTGAGGCAGGTAGAGGGATCCTGTGTTCAGGAACAGAGGAGCCTCAGCTCTTGACCTTATCGAGGTACGAGGTACTTGCTCCCTGTGTGGATGAGGAGGAGGGCTGTAGGGAGGATGAGCCAGCTGACCATGGCACCGTGGCACAGGAGGCCATTCAAGAGGGGGGAGCAAAAAGACAAGTAGTAGTTGTAAGGGATTCTATAATTCCTTTGTAAGCAGGATCGAGAGTCCCACATGGTATGTTGCCTGCCCGGTGCCAGGGTGAGGGACATCTCTGACCGGCTTGAAAGGATATTGGAGAGGGAGGGGGAGGATCCAGTTGTTGTGGTCCACGTCGGGACAAATAACTTAGGTACGACTAGGAAATAGGACCTGTTTGGGGATTATCAGGAACTAGGAACTAAATTAAAGAACAGGTCCTCAAGGGTTATAATCCCCGGATTACTACCCGAGCCACGTGCAAATTGGCATAGGGACGCGAGAATAAGGGAAGTAAACACGTGGCTAAAGGAGTGGTGCGGGAAAGAGGGGTTCCATTTTGTGGGGCACTGGCATCAGTATTGGAGCAGGAGGGATCTGTACCGTTGGGATGGTCTCCACCTGAACCGATCTGGGACCAATGCTCTAGCGAAAAGCGTAAATAGCTGGAGTTGGTAATTGCCTGGCACTTGTGTGGCGCAAATGTTACTTGCCACTTGTCAGCCCAAGTCTGGATATTGTCCAGGTCTTGCTGCATTTGGACATGGACTGTCCATGAATCTAATCTTTGCCTCTTGACATTCAATGGCATTACCATCGTTGAATCCCCCACTATCAACATCCTGGGTGTTACCATTGCCCAGAAACTGAACTGGACTAGCCATATAAATACTGTACAAGAGCTGGTCAGAGACGAGAAAACCTGTGGCAAGTAACTCACCTCCTGACTCCCCAAAGCCTGTCCACCATCTACAAGGCACAAGACAGGAGTGTGATGGAATACTCTCCCCTTGCCTGGATGTGTGCAGCTCCAACAACACTCAAGAAGCTTGACACCATTCATTAACACCCCTTCCACAAACATTCACTCTCTCCACCACCGACACACAATGGCAGCAATGTGTACCACCTACAAGATGTACTACAGGAACTCACCAAGGCCCCTTAGACAGTGCTTTCCAAACCCACAACCGCTACCATCTAGAAGGACAAGGGCAGCAGATACATGGGAATACTGCCACCTGGAAGTTCCCTTCCATGCCACTCACTATCCTGGCTGAAAAATATATTGCCATTCCTTCACTGTTGCTGGGTCAAAATCCTGGAACTCCCTCCCTAACAGCACTGTGGGTGTATCTACACCATATGGACTGCAGCAGTTCAAGAAGGCAGCTCACCACCACCTTCTCAAGAGCAATTAGGGATAGGCAATAAATGCTGGACTAGCCAGCGATGCCCAGATCCCATAAATGAATTTTTAAAAAGGGAGTGGAGATGGGGACCATACCAGGGTAAGAGACATAGTAATGGTTTTGCTGTGAGCTAGGACAAAGGTGGAGACGATGGTAGGTTTGAAATAATCAGTAGCTGCAGAAATGTTATGAAGAACAGAGGGCCAAAGGTTAGACAGTTTTTAAATTGCAGTTGTAAGTTAATTCAGGGTTAGTTTTTATTTCCTAAGGGAAGGATACAGAAAGTAATAGGATTGGAGTGTGGAAACTCTTTCGAGTTATCAACAGTCACAGATTGCAACTCTTTCGAGTATAATCACAGTTCTTGGTTTCCGGGAGTGGGACGTGAACCCACAACCCTCTGATTCGAAGGCGAGGGTGCTATGAACTGAGCCACAGCTGACACCTCTTGGAGTGTGGAAGGGGGATGTGGGTGGAGAGTGATATAACAAAGTGATCAGAGATGGCCTAATTGGTGAGTGATACTGTGGGACTAGAAGGACCACATGAGATTTTAAGATCAATGGGGTGGTTGTGAATATGGGTTGGGGAGTTTAAATGGCGGGAGATGCTAAGGGAGTGTAGGAAGGCAGTGAAATCAGTCGAAAGAGAGCATGAAGAGTTGAGCTGGAGGATCAAATCACAGAGGATGAGATGCCATTCAGTGCAGAACCCTCCCACAAAGAAGGTAGTTGCTTTTCTGCAAGTCCTCCTTCTTTCATCTGGATCTCTTGCAGCACTCACACATCAGTAGTAGCTATTAGTATCCTCGACACAATAAGGTTATGGTTTGTCTTAAAGAAAACATGATTACCTTAATTTTTTGAACATCAGGTCTAACTTTCATTCCCATTGCTAAAGCCCACATTCAGCAAATGTACTACCATAGCAGTAAATATTAAAGTTCAAAATAGTTTCTGTAACCTCTAAAATCAACTATATAATAATGGTTCAAAATACTGATCGGAAATAGAGAAAGTTTAAGTGAGTTATATTTTTATTTGTAGGTGTTAGGATTGGATTTTAGCTTTAAAGTTTAATTTTGATTTGTATTTCTGTATCTCTGTGTTAAGAAAGGTCAAATTGAGTTTTAGTTTCACTTCTAAAGGTGTCTGCATTTCTAAGGAGAGTTTTATGACTCTAAGCTAAGTTAAACAAAAAAGAGTAGAGAAACTGAGCTGTTGCCTAGCAACAGGGGTCCAGAGAGACAGGTCCATCCCACAGCCACACACACACAAGAAACTAAAAACAGCAGTTTGATTTGGAAGCTGTTTGAGTTCAGCTGGTTTTGAAAGTAGCTGCCATAGAGAGAAACTGGATAAAAAGGGACAGATAGCACTCCCAAGCTAAAGAAGGAAGTCTCCAAGTCTAGTGGAGTGGAACAGGAGGAATCCCCAAGCAGACCTTCTAGTCAAAGGTAAGGAGAGGAACCTGGAAAAGGTCCTGTTAAATGAAGTTAAGAATGAAGAGCAGAGAGAAAGGCTCCAAGCTTCAAATTTGGAGAGACAAAAGCTACAGAAAGCAGATTTAAAGCAAGAACAGCTTGCAAGAGGCCAGAAGGTCCAAATAGATAACTGAAGGTCTATAACTCTTTGCCATTGTCATGTGAAACAGTAGTGTCCTGTTGACAGCTGAGTCAGTGAGAGAGAGAGTACATGGAAGACAGCTTGAATGCATGTCGTGACCCAGAGGAGAGGAACATCAGAAGAAGAATTCAAAACCCTGGAGGTGAATCCTTGCAGAAGGTGTCTTGCAGAGAAATAGCAATTTGGGAGAAGTTTCCAAAGTGAGTTCTTGGAGAGTGGAGTTTGGAAACCCTCGTGTGAAAGACGGAATTCAGTGAGACTGATTGGCTCATGGTGTGACAAGCGTCTGTGAGGAGTTGAGGAGAAATCCATAACATCTGGTTGAGGTGGCAACTGTCACTTGGTTTCAGAGTGTGCTGTGCCTGACTACAGGTCACCAATTGGTTTACATGGACTGTGTACTTACTGTGGACATTAGAGTATGTTGAATAAATGTTTTATGCTTTGTTAAAAGTTTATTAGCTGACTCCGGTGACTCTGTTCAGTAGTCCCTCTCCATGTATCTAAACAAACAAATAAAAGTTAGGATCTATCAAGCTATGTTCCACCCTGGGATCAGGCTTGTCCAGTGGTAACGTCAGCTTGGGATCATAACAATACAAAATCATTTTAACAAACATTTGTTGAAACCCCTCTAGCACTATATTCTTCCCATTCTACCTTCAAAAGCCTCAACATCATAATTTTTTTTAAAGTCAGGTTTTCAATCACATTTCCTAGTCATGCTGCCATATTGGCTTCCATTGCTAATCTATTCCTATCCTATTCTGCAGCTGTACAGCACATTGAGGCATTTTCTAAATGAAAAGTTCTATGAGTAAGCTGTTGAGACATGAAGAAAACCTCTCTGAAAAGTCACTTGACACTGCTGATGTGTGACATTGTGTAGGGTATAACTTAAGTGTAATGTTACAAAGATTTAAAACATGGTCCATTGCATCTCTTGGGCATTTTATGAACTTAATGCAATCTTTTTTAAAAAAGATATTTTGAGAGACCAGATGCTCCCACCAGATGCTCTTGAATCTTTAAAAAATTACCAACTTGGGAATGGAACACTGTGTTTCAGTGTAAGCATGCACACTCTGTGAAGAATAAAAAATAAATTAAAAAGCAAACTTCTGTTCTTTTCACCCAATTCTGGATTGTCACAACAATCAATTTTTCAATGTACTTTAATGCATTCACACTCTGAGGATACTATTTGCAGCCCACACAGAATGGGTACCATGGTACCTACACCCCACAATTGACATTGACTAGTTTCAGACCTATAGTGCAATATAACCACAGTCTTGTGTGCACAAAACTAATACACCAAATATGATTTACCATAATAGCTATCTTTTAGTTTACAGTCCATTTTCACTGGATAAGGATCATTACCGTAACAAGTTACATTTCTGGAACATCTTTAGTCTATGGCAGCTATTCACTTATACACTAGACATGGAGTATTATCTGCAGGACACTTGCAGTGAGGAAGAGCAGCAATAATTCCAAGGTTCAGCACACATGTTTCATATATTTGAACAAATACAGAAAATTACAGTTTGTGCTGTTTTTTTCTTAACATAAAAAAGCAAACTTCTGTCCTTTTCACCCAATTTTGGATTGTCACAACAATCAAATTTTCAATGCACTTCAATAGTTTCTATATTTGTGAATGCTTGACATAATTCAAGACTTACATGTTATAAAACTGAGAAAAAATTCTTACTTTAACTTGTATAAAACACCATAGAAAATTACACACTCATTTCTGACCCTGTTTCTTGATTTTAATTCTGCTGGCAATGCTTCAATGATTCCATGATTTGATTTAAATTTGCTTACCAATTATATAATGATCCCTACACTAAACAAGGTTACCCCATGAGATGAAGTTCTTTGATTAACTGGATTTATAATAACTACAAAAATATTATATGGACTTTTTTGAATGCCTTATGGACCACAACAAGTTTATTGAGTTTGGATAAGCAGCAAGATACTCCAGCAAAGCCACTGCTTCTTATTGTAACCACCCCATAGAATATTTAATTGGTCTCTCAAATAGGCCCAGGACAACAATATATATATATATGACTACATAATGAATAGTATACGCAGATAGATTCCAATGCCAGTTGGTACATTGGTGTTGGATCCAGTGCCCTTGGTTTGTTGGGGCTAAAGGATCCAGTTTGCCCACTTGTTTTAGGGTGATAGAGACAGAGAAGACCTGTAGATCATTGTTAGAATAAACACATGCTGTTTATTTACAAACTAACTCAGCAGCTACACTTGTTTGCTTACAACTCAAAACTCTGTCTTCACTCTTTAGTGTCTAACTCAAGACTCTTTCATAGAGGTAGCCTGCATTACTCTGCTATTGGGTATTAAGATCATGTGATCTTACATTACAACACTTGCCTTAAAGGTATATTACACATCAGATTATTACAATTGGCCAAGATGAAAAAAGAATATAGCCTTGTTGATATCAAGTATTGTATTTCTACACGTGATGTCCAAGGATGGCTCCACATCTTACTTGTCTTCAGCTTTAGTAATATTTGTTTCTCCACAAAGAAATTAGCAAATAATATTCTATGTTGTTCTTTTTGCTCTATAGATTACAACACATCATAAGCCATAATGAGCAGCAGGTCTCACCTTTCATAACCAATTTGTGCTGAGTTAGCTAATCTTACCAGGGAAATGATGAGGGATTTGCCCAAGTAGTGTTTGTGGATAATGAATGATGAGAGGGTTGGGATAACTCCACCATATTTAAGCAAAATAACTTAGATTTAATGTAGTAAAATATTCCGAACTACCAGGTAATTGGGTAGGGAGGAGGATGCACCAGAGCATGAGCAGACAGATGGTTGGGGAGGTGGCAAGAAGTGAAGAGGTAGATTTGAAGGAGTTTTTGAATATGAAGAGAGGTGTAGCAATGTTGAGGAGTCGAAGGAGTTTAAGAATATAAGGGCAGAATCTAATATGCACTAAGTGTGGTAACCGGGCAGGGGGATAAAACAATGCTTTACCCGCCGGCCACGATGGCAGGTTTTCATGCCGTATCATCCCAAACCCGCCGCATTACTTATGCATTCTGGGAAACATGCTAAATCCGTGACGGATGGGCTCTCATTCTCCCGCCATGCCATCACCTTGCCGCTTCATCTCGCTGGGCGCCATATTTAAAGTCCAGCTGCGTGCACACATCTCAATGCTTCCAGCCCATGACTACTGTAGGGAAGGTGTCCATGAAAGGCAAAAAGACCGCAGCCCCCAGGATTAATAATGCATCACTGGAATGCCATTGAGACATCTTAGAGGCCTGCTATGATGTCTTCAAACCTCCACTCTGGCCGCAGGACAGGCAGCGGCATCACCAATCCAGCATGGCAGGTGGTGGCAGCGGTGGTCTGTACCAATGCTGCACAGGAGGTTGGCCATCCAATGCAGATAGAGGATGAATGACCTCATCCGTACAGCCATCTCTAAATTCTCACACTCAAGCACATGACATATTCACTGGCATCTCACTCACTGCCAGCTCAAGGAGCATCACCACCCATTCTCGTACATACCCTCACATGTCCATCTGGCCTCATCTCCTCTGGAGACTGCCTCCTCAGCCCTCACCATCTTGAGGCCACTTGCACAGATTAACATCTGCCCCCACACACACCCTGGGATACCCTCCTGCCCCAGTACGGCTCTCGTCCTGCAGCCTCTTCCCTTGCCTGAGGCCACTTCTCCTGCTTCCCCAAGCAAGACTTAGCCCTGCAGCCAGTGAAAAGGCTCCCACATATGGCTGATCTGGTAGGTAGATACCTGCCTGTGAGTCCCTCAAAAAGTGATGTGGTGCTGTCTGTGAAGCCTGACACTGATGACTGCGAGTGTTGACCGAAGCAAGCTAGGCAAACAAACCTTGAAGTTTCAAACAAAGTGCAGACCGCCAGGTGCATGTCACTTATGTGCTGTTGTGAAACACGTCGGCGTGTTTTCCCATCGAGCTGGGCGGATGACCCAGTGGTGGGGGACTGGGGATGATGAGTCCAGCGGGCTCGCCTAATAATAATATGCTGATGTGTTACAATGAGGTGCTGATGTGTTGACGTCCGAAAGCGGGAAGTGCAGCCCGCCATCGACGGGCTGAGCGGAGGATCGCAAACTGGTTTCACGCCATCGTGCAACCAATCGCACCATATTATCCGCTCACGCCACCGAGATCACCCGATGCCAGCGGGCATGGAACATCCTGACCTAAATCTAAGTTGACTGATGGTTGGGAAAACCGAGGGGGAGTCCACTGTGGGCTAAAATTGGAAGATGGTGGCTGTGGGCAGGCATATACACAGGAGTCAGTTTCAAACACTGGGGAGGGAAAATAAGGATATGGAGGGTTTTACGATGAAGTTTAGTATTTTAATAAATAATATATTGAGGGATAGGAAGAGATGGGTAAATGATTTTGTGTGGGCACTTAATTTCTGGAAGAGTTTAGAATTGACGTAGATGTGATTCAGGTAAAAGCTGGCCTTTGGAATTGATGAAGGTGCTAATAAAAATTTTAGCAGTAAATTTTATCTGTCTAAAGGGAAGTAACACTGGCAGGTAGACGAAATCTTATTTCATAACTGCCATGGAGAAGAGACAGAGGAGGAAGTCGCCTGCCAAAACTCTATGTTCATAAATGCACAACCCCCAGTTTGATTGCTTATAGGAAGTCTGGCACTGAAGTTACCTTGAAACAGAATCCTTAAATGAAGACTTAAAAACTAAGTATTAGGAGATGTAGGTCTGTCAGAAATTGCACTCTGAAATGTATGTGAATAATGAAAGTTGGGAGAGGGATGAAACTATGTTATCTCCTTGTTGGTTTCAAGGGGTGACAGGTAAATTTGAAGTCATGTGTTCACTTACATGTTTATAGCTGCATATAGGGATAAAAATGCTGGTAATCTTTACAAAGTCCATATGGATAATATTTTAAGTTTATTCACCCTTTGGAAATATCATTTCGACAAGAAAAATGGCTGGAAAAATTCACCTGAAAGTTGGAGACAGGAAAATGAGTCTGTGCTGAAGTGATAGCATGATGCAACATTCTAACCCCACATTTGATGGCTGGCAAAATGGTCCTGGTGAGTTTGTTTGAAATCCAGTATGGTGTAGCTGGGGACTGGATTTTCAATCACTTGCAGGGGTGAGTTCGGGTGTGGGCTCACTTTGAAAACAGTGCTTCCAGATGGTGTGTCAGTCTTCTGATGCCTCTGTGGCACACTGAAATTTTCAAAGGCAGGCTGGGGGTGGATGGAGAGCCAGCAGCCCGCATGCCTCCAATTAATTGGCTGTAAAGCTCACTGAAGAGCTTGTTAAGAGGCTGGAAGGGGACAGGATGAAATGTTCAAAGGTAAGAATGTGAAAAGTGAGTGGTTTGGGGCAGGTTAGTGCACAGCTGTCAGGAGCACAGCAGGGAAATATTACTTATCGTGGCTGCTGATCTAAAATCTTGGAAAAACAAAAGATAGCCAAACAGAGGTGTTCATGCGGTGGCACAAAGTTGTCATCGCTTGAGCAAAGCAGATTAGGTACCTGATGAGTGAACATTTGGGCACTTGATTGGACCGTGAAGTTGCTGGCCCTCTATTCTCCTGTCTGCTTCATTCCACAAGACAACACCTGCGCCTGCCTTTGAAAATTGCCCTCTAGAGGTAGCTTGCACCTCTAGTCATGCCCGGTGTCAGTAATTGGGCACTGAACTCACCCCTGGCCCAATTAGGGCCTGTGCATATAAAAATTGTGATATGTCATCGATGCTGATGCAGCACGAGGTCTGGACCCGGAAATGATCCAGGCATTTGTTTCCTGACCCCGGATTGAAAATACAGCCCAGTACTGTTGATCAACAACATATATACAGAAAGGAGGGTGCCAGGTATCTAGAAAAAATGTTGCTATTATTGATAATTTGTGTGCAGCAGTGGTAATATTGAACCATCTGAGGAGGAGCTACATATCCATGCATCAACCAAATGCACCAGGTATCTTTGACTAGATTGTGAGGAACATATTTGCTGCAGACTATGGCTGCTGTTGGTTGCATATAAACAAAAACAGTTACCTTAACCCTTTCATTGGTGTTTGCTGCCTCGTACTGAAATCCTCTGCTGTTAAATAGATTTGGCAGTTAAGCTTCTGATTAATGTAGACTTCTGTACTGCATAATATTCTTGTATAACAGCAGATGCTTTGCACTAAAAAGGCCAATCAGGTTGCTACATTATACACTCTGTCTCCCACCTATTTGTTCCATTCTGTTTTTTCCTCCCTTCATCTCTTATTTTGTCCCCAACTACCATTCAGTAAGTTCCAGCAAGAAACACAATATAATCTAACAAGAAGGAGGAATACAATATCTGCTTGTTGTAAAAAGAATCAAAACATGATTCAATGCCTGTGCGATATTTTGGAACTGGCAGAAAAAGAACTTTCATTTGGTAAGTTTTCGTTGTAGTGTGGCCTTGTCACCTATTAGTAAAAGAGTTGATCTGCAGACAACTTTCTTAGTAGAAACATTAGATTTATTTACAATACAGCCAACAGCAACTACACGTGTGCTTTCAACTCCATTTCTATCTCTACACTGACTTTGGAGGTAGCCCGTGCTGCTAACACACAGATCATGTGATGTTACATCACAGGACTATTCTTAAAGGTACAGTCCAATATTTAACAAAACCATAATTACTACAGTTTGTAAGGCTCATTTGTTCCCCATTTATCTCCCCTGGATTCCTCAGGCTGCTCAGTCTTTTCCCACAATAATGACTGGGAAAATGGAGGGTACGCAACCAAACAATTTCCCCTCAACATTATTCTGTTGTTTCTCACTGTCTGTTTTCCCTGCACTCTGTTAATTTATCACTTCCTGCTTGATATACTCTCTCAGACTCTCCAATCTTTTACTCATCTCTTATTTTCTATCTCTTCCTATTTTATATCTTCAACCATAGTTTATTTTTTTTAAGTCTCAATTGCCAATACCACTATTATGCACAAAGAAGAATAAAAGCTAGCAATTTATTTTCTGGAAAAACAAAAGCTGGCTGCTAGTTCAGATTAAGATGTGACAGGAACTGATCTCCATAACAGAAGCTGAGAATTAAAAGTAATAGGAGCTCCAAGTAAACATAAATCTCAATTCAGCTGTGATGCCTTGATGACAATAAATATCTGCACACATGGACCCAGAATTTGTTGAAAGAATCATGGCATGTAAATACTGCATACCATTATCAATGTGCAAATCAGCCAGCAAGTTGTGGTGAGGAAGAGATACCACATGAATTGCAAATTGCCACAAGATGCTAGACAATAAGCATCTCTCCGTTTTTACTGCTTTGAAAAAATGGCATCCTGCTCTCAAACTGCTCATAAATTTTATGAAATAGCTACATTTTCATGTTAATTATTATTACCTTTCTACAGGAAGTTAAGTCAATTGATTAATAATGTGATTACCCTTTTAACAATGTGATACTTGTTAATGATTGTCAAACGACCTTTCTGGTCCAGAAAAGGAACAAGTAAAACTGTGGAGTTTCATTTCTTCAGGTAATTAATAGGAGCAGGAGTAGGTCGTTCAGCCCTTCGGGCTTGCTCCGCCATTCAATATGATCATGACTGATCTTCTAACTCAACGTTGTACTCCCGCTCTCTCCTCATACCGCTTGATGCCTTTAGAGTTCAGAAATCTATCTATTTCCTTCTTAAATATATTCAGTGACTTGGCCTCCAGAGCCTCTGTGGTAGAGAATTCCACAGCTTCACTACCCTCTGAGTGAAGAAGTTTCTCCTCATCTCATTTCTAAATGGCCTACCCTGTATCCTGAGATTGCGGCCACTTGTTTTAGATCCCCCAGCCAGAGGAAACATCAACCCTGTATCCATTCTGTCCATCCCTTTCAGAATTTTATATCTTTCAATGGGATCCCCTCTCATTCTTTTAAACTCCAGTGAATACAGGCCTAGTCAGCCCAATCTCTCCTCATACGACAGTCCTGCCATCCCAGGAATCAGTCTGGTGAACCTTCACTGCACTCCCTCTATGGCAAGTGTATCCTTTCTTAGGTAAAGAGACAAAAACTTCACACAATACTCCAGGTGTGGTCTCACCAAGGCCCTGTATAGCTGCAGTAAGACATTCTTGCTCCTCTCAAGTCCTCTCACAATTAAGGCCAACATGCCATTTGCCTTCCTAACTGCTTGCTGCACCTGCATGCTTGCTTTCAGTGATTGGTGTACACCCAGAACAGCAACATTTCCCAATCTATCGTCATTTAAATAATACTCTGCCATTCTGTTTTTCCTACCGAAGTGGATAATTTCACACTTATTCACGCTTTATTGCATCTGTCATGTATTTGCTCACTCACTCAACCTGTTTAAATTGCCTTGAAGCCTCTTAACACCCTCCACATTGCTCATATTCCCACCACGTTTCGTGTCGTCAGCAAACTTGTAAGTATTACATTTGGTTCCTTCATCCAAATCATTGATATATATTGTGAATATATGGGCTCTAAGCACTGATCCCTGCGGTACCCCACTGCAAAAAAGACCCATTTATTCCTACTCTGTTTCCTGTCTGCTAACCAATTCTCAATCCATGCCAATATATTACCTTCAATTCCACGTGCTTTAATTTTACACACTAACCTCTTATGTGGGACTTTATCAAAAGCTTTCTGAAAATCCAAATAAACCACATCCACTGGTTCTCCTTTTTCTATTCTGCTAGTTACCTCATCAAAAAACTCTAGTAGGTTTGTCAAACATGATTTCCCTTTCATAAATCCATGTTGACTTTGTCTAATCCTGTTGATATTTTCTAAGTGTCCTGTTATCACATCATTTAGACTCTAGCATTTTACCTACTACTGATGTTAGGCTGAATGGTTTGTAATTTGCTATTTTCTCCCTCCCTCTTTTTTAAATAGTGGGGTTATATTTACTACCCTCCAATCTGCCAGGACTGTTCCAGGATCTACAGAATTTTGGAAGATGATAACCAACATATCTGATATTTCCATGGCCATCTCCTTTAGTACCCTGGGGTGTAGGTTATCAGGCCCTGGAGATTTATTGGCTTTCAGTCCCATTAATTTCTCCAGCACTATTGTTTTAGTAATACTAATTTCCTTCAATTAGTCCTTCTCATTAGACCGTTTTTTCCCTAGTATTTCTGGGAAGTTATTTGTGTCTTCCTCCGTGAAGACAGAACTAAATTAATTGCTTAATTGCTCTGCCATTTCCTTGTTCTCTATTATAAATTCTCCCTGTTTCAGACTGTAAGGGACCTACATTTGTCTTTACTAATCTTTTCTGTTTAAGTACTTATAGAAGCTTTTACAGTCCGCTTTTAAGTTCTTTGCAAGTTTAGTCTCATACTCTATTTTTCCCCTATTAATCAATCTCTTGGTTCTTCTTTGCTGAATTCTAAATTGCTCCCAATCCCCAGGCTTGCTACTTTTTCTAGCAACTTTATATGACTCCTCTTTGGATCTAATACTATCCTTAATTTCTTTTGTTAGCCATGATTGAGCTGCTTTCCCTGTTGTGTTTTTGTACCAGAAAGGAATGTATAACTATTGCAATGCATACATTAATTCCTTAAGTATTAGCCATTGCCTATCCACCGTCCTGCATTTTAATGAAGTTCCCCCATCTATCTTGGCCAACTCATGCCTCATACCTTTGTAGTTTCCTTTGTTTAGATTTAGGACACTGGTTTCAGATCGGACTACTTCACTTTCCATCCTAGTGAAGAATTGTATCATGTTATGGTCACTGTTTGCTAAAGGATCCCTCAGAGCAAGATTATTAATTATCCCCTTCTCATTGCACAATACCAAATCTAGGATAGCCTGTCCCCTAGTTGGTCCCTCGATATAGTGGTTTAAAAAAAAAGTCTCATACACACTCCAGGAATTAATTCACCACAGTATTATTGCTAATTTGATTTGCCCAGTCTATATGTAGCTTAAATTGATTATTGTAGCACACTTGTTACATGCATCTCTAATTTCCTGTTTAGTACAGTCTCCTACCTTATCACCACTGTCTGGAGGCCTATAGACAACTCCCATTAATGTTTTTCACCCCTTGTTGCTTCTTAGCTCCACCCAGGCTGATTTTACATGTAGTTTTTCTGAGCCAATATCCTCTCTCACTATCACACTGATTTCATCCTTAACAACTCCATGCCATCTCGCTTTCCTTTTTTCCTGTCCTTTGTAAAAATCGAGTACCCATGGGTATTCAGTTCCCAGCCGTGGTTACCCTGCAGCCATGTCTCCGTAATCGCAATCGTACCCGTTTACATCTACTTGTGCTGTTAATTCATTTACCTTATTGCGAATGCTCTGTGCATTCAGATACATGCCTTTAGAGCTGTCCTTTTAACATTTTTATACATCTTTTTTGTATATGGCCCTATTTGCTGCTAGCCCTCATTTCCTCTGCCTTCCACCTTTGCTTTCTACTTTTGTCTTTCATTCCTATCTTTGTTTCCCTCTCTTGTGCCTCCCCGCTCAGGTTCCCATCCCCCTGCCAATCTAGTTTAAACCCTCCCCCACAGCACTGGCAAATACCCCGTGAGGACATTGGTCCTGGTCCTGCTGGGGTGCAACCCGTCCAGCTTGTGCAGGTCCCATCTTCTCCAGAATTGGTCCCAATACCTCAGAAATCTAAATCCCTTCCCACACCATCTCACCAGCCACACATTAATTATTGTTTGAGATTTTAAAATGTTAAATTTTACATTTTTTCTTTTCTTTCTATTTGCCCTATCAATCCAATTTGGCCTTATTTATGTTTTGTACCTGATTTTAGATTTAAACTTTCAGTTTCTTCTCTGTGTTTTCTTATTTAAAAATCTTAAATCTCACTGATACACTGTTTGTCCCATTGTTCACTAAAGTCCTAGATGCTCTTGCCACACCATTATCAGCTTGCACTTCCAGCAATGTACAGGGCTTAAAATTGTTGAGCGAGCGTTGCAGCAAAAGGTTTGTCTCATTGGGTATGCTACAAGATGCCTTGCTCCAACAAATTCTGAGCCATTGAAATATTAATCTAAACTAAATCTACAAATGTAATGGAAGTAAATCAGTCCTCATGTGAAATGCTTAAATACAGTTGTTTTTTTTACAGATGCATTGAACAGTTCATCTACACATTGCATTGTTAAAAAAGACACAGTAGTGATGACCCAATGTATTCTGCCTTCTGCTGCATCTTGTTCAGCAGGATTCAGTCACATCGTTAGGGTAGACACAAAGCAGACAACATCCTCTTCACTAAAGTGTGGGAGGGTGTTAGAGAGCAAAAAACATAATGCAGTACTTCATAATTTTCATGAGGTTGCAATGGATAGGTTACCTGTGCTTTAATCTGAGTTCACTCTCCTATTACTGCTAATGCAGCAGCTGCACATTATTGATTTTCTTCAGTTATCATGAGTGAGTGAGCTGTATCTCTTGCTCACTGTAGCAAGAGCAGCATTTCAATCCAAACACTCATTTGAAATCATTTGGAGAAATGGTGGTTTCATGTTGAAAAGGATGGTCGTTAAGTGTGATGTGAAAGCAGCGCGCATTAATGCCTGCAAAAAAGGTAAGCTTAAAACTAATTTATAGTATGCTGTGCTACCCTTCACATTTTAATGATGGAAAAAAGAATTGATCATCTTATTAGCTACTTTCAATCATTAAAAATTACACTGGCAGTAGCAGCCCAGTGAGCAATGGATTTTCAAGCACTTGAGCAGAATGTTGGCAGTCTACCCCACACCATAGCCAGCAGCCCTGTGCTTACACCTTGTCTCCCAACACCTCAAATTTAAAATTCTCAATGTCCTCTTTAAATCCCTTCATGGCCTCATCCCTCCCCATATTTTTAACCTCCTCCAGCCCTACAGCTTTGAGAACTCTGTGTTCCTCCAAATCTGAATTCCTGTGCATCTCCCTTCACCCCAAAACATGGGGTTGTACCTTCAGTTGTCTAGACCCAAAGCTCTGGAATCCCATTTGAAACCCTTTATTTCACAGTCCTCTTTTAAGATCCTCCTTAAAACCCTCATCTTTGACTAAGCCTTTGCTCCCCCTTCCGAATGCTTCCTTCTTTGGCTTGGCACTGACTTTTGTCTGATTATGCTTCTGTGAAGGACTTTGGAGCATTTTTCATATTAAAAGACAAAAATGTTAATAACACATTCATGGAGCTCTGCTGCCTCCAACTTCACAACAGTGTGAGCAGCCAATGAAAACATGGCTCTGTATACAGGTGTGAACTTTTAATGTAACATAAACATGGCATTAATATATTTTGTTTGCTATCTTCCCCATTTTTTTGTTTTTATTTCCCCCTTCCTCATTTTCCTTGTCTTTCCTTCTCTGCTTTTCTGTCATTTTACTCTTTGTCTTTAAAATCCATCTTTTCTTTTTCAATTTTTGCTTTCACAGCTCATCTAGCTGTGTATGTGAATGCTGCCATTGAAGAGTAGGCTTTACCTTCATTCCTGGTACCAGTAAAAGCACTCGATTAAAACACAGGACCCGAAGTTTCATATGGAGCTGGCACTCACACTATCAATGCTGGCAAAAAAAAACACTTCCACAATTGGGAAAATAAGTGAAATCAACAAAGCTTGGATTCACCAACATAGTGGGGATGATAGGAAGGCAGTTGAGATCTGACACTTATGTGCTGAGTGTCATATTTGAATGTCCGATCCTCCAACCCCTTGCGATGTCCAGCCCCGCCATCCCCTCACAATGTACAACACCCCCCCCACCCCCTCACGATGTCTCACTCCCCCAAACCCCCAATGTCCAGCCCACACCACCCTCTCCTGATGTCCAAACCCCCACCAAATGTCCAATTGCCCCACCCCACCCCCTGATGTCTCACTCCCCCCACCCCTCCTGATGTCTGACCCCCTCCACACCTCCCGATGTCTGACTCCCCTCACCCTCCTGATGTCGACCCCCTCCCCCCCACAGGACCCCGATGTCTGACCCCCCTTTCAGCCCCCGATATCTGACTCCCGTTACACTCCCCCAATGTCCAACTCGCCCGACGCCGCCCCCGATGTTCGACCCCTCCACAGCACCCCAATGTCTGACCTCCTCCCCCCATCCCCACTCGAACTCCACTCCCCCCTAAATCCTATCCACTTCTCTAAGGCACGTATCTTCTCCCCGTCCTGTCAATTTCAATTTAAATTTACCTGATTCACGCCAGCTAGTGCTGTAAAAAAGAGGGGGAATGTTCTCCTTTATTAGACTCTGCTGGACTGCGATGCTGGATGTCGGAGACAGCTATACTGCTTGGATCTCACCCGGCCTAAGTCAGAAGGTCGGACGACACAGGCACGGAATAAATTTGGCATAGGTAAGTGGGCATGGAGTGGCAATCCGATGCTGATTGCCACTCCGAGGAAGTTACGACCCACTGCCTGAAAGTTCTAAATAAATATTCACATGTTTTTGTCACATGGGTATACTAAACAGCTGACAACAAACAAGAGAACATAATGGCACTGAACAACATTTAGTAAAGTCTTAACTGAAATTATGAGCATAAAAATTATATATAGTTTATAAGCACCAGTAAGTAATAGAGCTCCATGTAATGAACAAACCAATAATCCATTTAAGTATCTTCAATTGCAAAATCTTTCGATCATTTACATCTTAACACTGGCTTTCTGGTTTAAATTAGTTCAGGACTAGATGCTGTTACTGAAAAGAAGTTAATTTCACTACCAATTCTTATTCATACTTGCAGTATGCATCAATAATCTGTTTAATGTCGAAGCTCTCTGAAGCCAGTTAAAAGTAAATGCAGCACATATTGTGATATGATGTGCATGAAACTTTAAGGGAGTGTATCTTAAATTGCTATCAATCATAACATATCCCAACAGAGTAAAATGTATTAGTCCCATGACTTGCAGTCAGTTGGCAAGCAGCAGGGTAGAGATCAGGTGGACCATACTTAGCCTCCCAGCGAACATTATCTGCAGATAGTCTTATCTTCAAATAAATAACCCACATTATTGTTTCACCAATCCTTGTGTATGATTGGTACATTTATGTCTAAAAGAAGAGCCTTACAGCACAACTGATATATAGTTGAAAGAGTGCAGCTGACTGTTACAATGTGGGCCCTGAAGGCATCCTGGATTATGTGACCAAACCAGTAGTTTATGAACTGGAGAAAAGTGTACTATCTTTTATATATGGTATACAATATAAGGCAGATATTTTGGAGGAGGAACGGTTTATTTTTAAAAAAATACTATATTTACAATAATACAGTGGAGTTAAGGCCACAATCAGTTCAACCATGATCTTATTAAATGGTGCAGCAGGCTCAAGAGGATGAATGGCCTGTTTCTCAGTCTCCAGTGTAAAAGCCTATTTAGTGTTCAATATGATATACTTGAAGGAATTTGCCCAAGAGTAAAGACATATGGCAAACCAGATGTGGGGCTGAAAATGCAATGTTCAAATTCTGATTAAAATGTATAGTGCTTGCCACTTCTGTCTGCAACTTATTTAATTATGATAATTTTACATCTGGTGACTTCATTTGCTCCACTGAATGGCTTTAAAATCTTTCAATATTGATTTGATGTCTGACTGCTTTTTTGTAACTGACCATTTTGGTGATGCTGTGAATCCTCACAACCAAACATAGCTCCAGAATTGCTTTAAAACACAAGAAGCTGCTCCTTAGGCATGGCGGCACAAACACATGTTTCAGGCACAGGTAAAAAAACCCTTTTTGATGTCTAGCAACAACGTTCAGAATTTTTTGTGGTGAGAATAAAGGTGAGGTTATCAGCTGAATGTCTGTCCCTGAGAGCTTTTGGATTTTCAACAGGCTAATTCAAATTCTGCACATATTCGGGGTTTCCACACTTTCCCACAGTTCCACAATCCCGAGTCTCAAGAATTCCGAGATTGTTATTTTTGAATTGGGATAGGGTGGGGTTGGGAATGATCAACTCAATTTTGCATTTCTTTACAGATTTGGAAGATACGTATTTGAGCCCCATTTCTGACAGCCCTGGCCTGTGGCCAGATGTTCTGACCTCTGAATCCTGGGATGACCTCCAGTGCAGTGTTCACTTTGGATGAGAGTGGGTTGTCCCCTCCCTTCTCCACCATGGAGTTCTCACATTCAATGAGAGTGGGGTGCCCTGCCTTCCTCACCAGCCCTGGCCTGTTTTCCTAGTTGGAAGTAGTGAATCAGGCTAAAGATCTGTCAACATCAAAAGCATCTTTGTAACAGAGTAACCCACAGCATAATCTGCTGTATGTAAGGCAGCAAAAGAAATAGGATGCCTCACGAGCTGCTGGACAAGGAACAAAAGAGGAAAATATAGAGGGGTGGGGGAGCTGTCATAGTGACTGTGTCTCATTAATATTGATTGGTATCGTGTAAGTTTGAGATACATTCCCACTGGAAAACATACTCTTATGCATTCAGAATTGAAGAAAACACAGTTGGAATCTCAAGTGATCTCTAGAATCTTTTGGAATCTAAATTTATTTAAGTATCCAGAGTCTTTTTAAAATAAAAAAGAGCCTTCAGCAACTTTCACTTTGAGAAAAAAACCTCTACCCGCTCCTGAGCTGCTTGATTGGCAGGATATCTGTGTGACTTAGAATAAAAGACCCTCTGGTTTTTCAGATTCAATAGTTTACATTTTCCAGGGTTTCCCATTATAGCTGGGGCCATTATGAATGTTCGCCTGAGTTCCAAAGCTCCACAACCAGTTTTCTTAGCAGAGGACTGAGTTCACATTTTGATTGACAGTTTTAAGAGGTTATTAAATATTTAAGAATTAAAAACATTTAAATATTAAAAATCTCCAACAATATTGACTTTCTCTGATGCGGTTCGTGAAACAGAAGTTTGTTTGCTTTTAGAACAGCTTGACCACTTGAGTGAATTTAAGCTTTTGAACGGGTTTTATGAATCAGAGTTTTTTCAGTGTCAAGTGTGTTTGAGTGAGATCTCTATTAGAATGTCAAGAGGTTTTTTTTTCATTTCCATTTCAAAGTCATGGTTCCTGAGGTTTGCTCATTGTGGTTAGTGGGTGAGTGGCTATGGAGGATATATGGAGGGAGCATGGAGTTTGAGGGGGAAAGGAGGGGCATGTGGGGTGTGGTGAATGGTGAGGTCTGAGGGCCTGACATTCATCATTAAAACTGAGCCAATTCTGAGTAAATGGAGGCGGGCATTCAAAAGCCTGCTGGCCTGGCCATCCACCCGCCTACACTGCTGCCTTGGGCTTGCCTTCATAGATGGTTGGATTGATTTCATCCCACCCCTGCCTTCCCCAAATAAAAATGCAATGGGTGTGGGGCCTTTTTAAAGGAGACAGGTCTGCCAGTTTGGGAAGTTTTCCAACTCAACCTTCCTGCCTTCTCCAAGAAAATATGGTTCAAAGGGAGGGGAAGAAAGATCGGATGATGAGACCAAGAAAAAAAAGTAAGCAAAAAATTTTAAAATTAAAAACGTTTAAATATTGAAAATCTCCTAGAATAGTTCACTACCTGTAGAAATTAAACCCACACAGCTTCATTAAAAGGTATTTGTGCTGTTAAGTAGCAACCCTGACTTTCTATGGTGAGTTTAAATGACAATGAATGTACAAATGCATGAAGAGCCAATGGTGCAGTGGTACTATCATTGCACTAGTACTCCAGAGAGTACTGGGGATCTGGGTTCAAACCCCACAATGACAGATGGTGGAATTTGAATTCAATAAAAATCTGGAATTAGAATTAAACGCCTAATGATGATGACCATGAAACCATTCTCGACAGTCATAAAAAAACCCATCCGGTTCACAAATATCCTTTCAGGAAGGAAATCTGCCATCGTTACCTGCTCTGTCCTACATGTGAATCCAGACCCTGATTCTTAACTGCCCTCTGAAATGTACTCAACTGTATCAAAGCCTAAAAGGAATGATATTGTATGGACCACTCGATGTTGACTTAGGCACTGGAAACAACAATGGCAAACCCAGCTCTGTTGACCCTGTAAAGTCCTCCTTACTAACATCTGGGGGCTTGTGCCAAAATTGGGAGAGCTGTCTCACAGACTAATCAAGCAACAGCCTGACATAGTCATATTCACAGAATCATACTTACGGTCAATGTCCCAGACACGAGCATCACCATCCCTGGGCATGTCCTGTCCCACTAGCACAGTGGTATAAAATTGGGAGGGAGTTGTTCTGGAAGTCCTCAACATTGACTGCAGACCCCCAAAAATCACTAAGTCAATCATGGGTAAGGAAACCTCCTGCTGATTACAATGTACCACCTCCCTGTCTATCAATTGGCACTTGCTAAGCTATAACCTGCTCACTGACGAGCAGTTTGGGTTCTGCCAGGGCCATGCAATTCCTGACCTCATTACAGCCTTGGTTCAAACGTGGACAAAAACGCTGAACTCCTGAGGTGAGGTGAGAGTGACTGCCATTGACATCAAGGCAGCATTTGACAGAGTGTGGCATCAAGGAGTCCTAACAAAATGGGAATCAGGGGGAAAACTCTCCACTGGATGGAGTCATATCTAACATAAAGTAAGATGGTTGTGGTTGTTGGAGGTCAGTCATCTCAATTTCAGGGCATCACCGCAGGAGTTCCTCAGGGTAGTGTCCTAGGCCCAATCATCTTTAGCTGCTTCATCAGTGACCTTCCTTCCGTCATAAGGTCAGAAGTGGGGATGTTCACTGATGCTTGCACCATTCGTGACTCCTCAAACACTGAAGCAGACCATGATCAAATGCAACAAGATCTGGACAATATCCAGGCTTGGGCTGACAAGTGGCAAGTAACATTCGCACCACACAAGTGCCAGGCAATGACCATCTCCAACAAGAGAGAATCTAGCCATCGCCCCTTGACATTCAGTGGCATTACCATCACTGAATCCCCCACTATCAATGTTCTTGGGGGTTCCATTGGCCAAAAACTGAACTGGACAAGCCATATAAATAAAACCTGGGCAAAGCAGCCTGCCTTTTTGGCACCCCAACCACAAACATTCACTCCCTCCACCACCGACGCACAGTGCCAGCAGTGTGTATCATCTACAAGATACACTACAGGAACTCACCAAGGCTACTTAGTCAGCACTACTTAGACAAACCCACGACTGCTATGTTCTAGAAGGACAAGGGCAGCAGGCACATGGGAGCACCAGCACCTGGAAGTTCCCCTCCAAGCCAGTCACCATCCTGCCTTGGAAATAAATCGCTGTTCCTTCACTGTCACTGTGTCAAAATCCTGGAACTCCTCCCCCCACCCTGCCACCTAAAAGCACGATGGGTATACCTATATTACTTGAACTGCAGCGGTTTAAGAAGTCAACTCACCACCACCTTCTCAAGTGCAATTAGGGATGGGCAATAAATGCTGTCCTAGCCAGCGACGCCTACATACCAACTACAGGAAACGTACAGGGAGATTGTTTGAATTCACCAGAACTGAGCGAATTGACCCAGTCACTCTCAAGTTCCAAGATGATTCTGAATTGGTAACAGTGATCATATTTTATTCAGTATAAACAATTCTTGACATACCATATATTCTCATGCAAAAGTTGTTTTTTTAAAAACAAAATATTTAGGCAAAAAGGAGTCAACTTAAACACGAATAATATTTTTGAGGGATTAAAATCCATGCAAGTTGGAGGGACAACGGTTATCTTAAAACATGTAAAATATTTACCAATTACCGGTAAACTACGCTATGCTTTCAGTGGGCTAAACAGCGGTATCCATAGCCCAGATTTCTTCTTGCATATGACGATGGCAAAATCACACTTAATAGACATATTCCACTTCAAATCTACAAATAAAGATTTATCTCACACTAATTTACTATAATTGTGGAGCAAGGTTGTCCAACCTTTTCGCCTGGGGTCCACATTTCAAAGGGGCCAAAGAGCAAGTTTCTGAAAGATAAAGTTTGGCAGTGCATCTTGTAGATGGTACACATTGCAGCCACTGTGCGTCAGTGGTTGATGAGATACCAAAAGAGTGGGCTGCTTTGTCCTGGATGGTGTTAAGCTTTTTGAGTGTTGTTGGAGCTGTACCCATCCAGACAAGTGGCAAGTAGCCATCACACTCCTTGTGCCTTGTCGATGGTGGGGAGGCTTTAGGAAGTTAAGGGGTGAATAACACTCTGCAGAATTCCCAGCCTCTTATCTGCTTTATAGCCACAGCATTTATATGGCTAGTCCTGTTCAGTTTCTGGTAAATGTTAACCCCCAGGATGTTGATATTGGGGGATTCAGCGATGGTAATGCCATTGAGGAGATGGTTAGATTCTCTCTTGTTGGAGATGGTCATTGCCTGGCACTTGTGTAGCATGAATATTACTTGCCACTTGTCAGCCCAAGCCTGGATATTGTCTAGGTCTTGCTGCATATGGACGTGGATTGCTTCAGTATCTAAGGAGTTGTGAATGGTGCTGAGCATTGTGCAGTGAACACCCTCAGTTCTGACCTTATGACGAAGGGAAGGTCATTGATGAAACAGCTGAAGATGGCTGGGCCTAGGACACTACCCTGAGGAACTCCTTTAGCGATGTCCTGGGACTGAGATGATTGACCTCTAACAACTACAATTACAACCATCTTCCTTTGTGCTAGATATGACTCCAATTAGTGGAGAGTTTTTCCCGATTCCTATTGACTTCAGCTTTGTTCTGTTCCTTGATGCCACAATTAATCAAATGCTGCCTTGATGTCAGTCACTCCCACCTCACCTCTTGAGTTAAGCATTTAGGTCCATGTTTGGGCCAAGGCTGTAATGAGGTCATGGGCTGAGTGGCCCTTGCAGAACCCAAAGTGAGTGTCAGTGAGCAGGTTATTGCCGAGTAAGTGCCACTTGATAGCACTGTCGACGGCTGGAGAGTAAACTGATGGGGTGGTAATTGTCCGGGTTGGATTTGTCCTGTTTTTGTGGACAGGACATACCTGGGAAATTTTCCACATTGCTGGGGAGATGCCAGTGTTGTACCTGTACTGGGACAGCTTGGCTAGGGGCAGGGTTAACTCTGGAGCACAAGTCTTCAGTACTATTGCCAGAATGTTGTCAGGGTTCATTGCCTCTGCAGTATCCAGTGCCTTCAGCCATTTCTTGACATCACTTCGAGTGAATTGAATTGGCTGAAGATGGAATGATGGAAACTGTGATGATGGAAACATCATGAGGAGGCCGAGATGAATCATCCAGTTGACATTTCAGTCAGAAGATAGTTGCAAATGCCTCAGCCTTATCTTTTGCACTGGTGTGATTGGCTCCCTCATCATTGAGGATGGGGACATTTGTGGAGCCTCCTCCTCCTCTTAGTTGTTTAATTGCCCACCGCCATTCACAATTGGATGTGGCAAAACTGCAGAGCCTTGAACTGGTCCGTTGGTTTTGGGATTGCTTAGCTCTGTCTTTTGCAGGCTGCTTCCACTGTTTGGCTCGCAAGTAGTCTTGTGTTGTAGCTTCGCCAGGTTGGCACCTAATTTTTAGGTATGCCTGGCGCTACTCCTGGCATGCCCTCCTGCACTCCTCATTCAAACAGAATTGATCTCCTGGCTTGGTAATGGTAGAGTGGGGATATGCTGGGCATGAGGTTACAGATTGTGGTTGAATACAATCCAGCTGCTGCTGACGGCTGACAGTGCCTCATGGATGGCCAGTGAAGTGGGGTAACTGATTAGGTGGACATGTATTAGTGGCTTTATTATAGGCAAACGTAGTTATGAGAGCTCTTTCTAAGCATGATGGGAAATATAACCAACACATAGGCATGATTGGCATTGTACTGTGGGAACCTAACTAACAATCATAAGTCATAAAATTTAATGATCTTCACAGGATGAGTAAACAAATGTTAGGGTGATAAGAGCACAGGCTGGGAGGCGTTAGAACCAAGGCATTTCCCAGCCTCACATCTATGATTGGTTGTTATAGGTGGTAGCCAACAGAAGGTTTCTTTACCCATGTTTGACTTGATATCATGAGACTTCATTGGGTCTAGAATGAATGTTCAGGGCTCCCAGGGCAACTCCCTCCCAACTGTATATCACTGTGCTACCATCTCTGGTGGGCCTATCCTGGCAGTGGAACAGGACATACCCAGCGATAGTAATGGTGGTATCTTGGACATTGTCTCTACGTTATGAGCTGGTGAGTATGACTATGTCAGGCTGTTGTCTGACTAGTCTGTGGTACAGCTCTTTTCACACAAGCCCCCAGATGTTAGTAAGGAAGACTGCACAGGGTCGATAGGGCTGGGTTTGCCATTGTCATTTCCGGTGCCTGGGTCGATGCTGGGTGGTCTATCCAGTTTCAGTCTTTTCTTCAGAATGTGTAGCGGATTGATACAGCTGAGTAGCTTGCTAGGTCATTTCAGAGGGCAGTTAAAAGTCAAATACATTGCTGTGGGTCTGGAGTCAAATGTAGGACAGACCAAGTAAGGATGGCAGATTTCCTTCCCTAAAGGATACTAGTGAGTCAAATAGGTTTTTATGACAATCAGCAAAGGTTTCTTGCTCAACATTACTGAGACTGCTTTTAATTCCAGATTTTATTAATTGAATTTGAAATTCCACCAGCTGCTGTGGTGGGATCTGAAGCTGTGTTCCAGAGCATTAGCCTGGGCCTCTGGATTACTAGTGTAATGGCATTAAAACTATGCCACCGCCTCCCCTAATAGTATTGGCAGTATGACTATAATAATCAGCAAATTATAATTATTGGTAGTAACTTGTGTTTAAACTATTTTGATGTAGTGTTGTACACCAAAAAACATGAAAAAACACATTGGGCAGAATTTTGCCCTTGACAGGGATGCTCGGTGGGGGCAGGCGCACCACAATTTCGCGTTGACGGGCCAATTAAGGCCCGCCCAGCGTGAAACGCGAGCGGCAGCGCCGAGTGCTGCCTGTGTGGGCGGGGGGAGGAGGGCGAGCCAGCCGAGTGACAAATGCTCGCGAGTGAACGCTCCATAATCTCCCTGAAGCATGGAGCTGCCTTAGGGAGATGAAGAGATATAGAAAAGAATGTAATGAAACATGTCTCCTCATGTGACTCTGTCACATGTGCAAGGACATGTAAATAATGAAAAATTAAAGTTTTTATTTTATTTTTATTTGCTTTTGGAAACCTCATCCTGCCGATGGCTTGGCTTTTAGCAAAATATTTGATTTAATTCGTTACTTAATGGCCTTAACAGGCCTTTTAATTGTCGGCGGATGCACTGCTGGCTCTGGCGCGTGCCCTCTGACTGAACTATCGCACGATTGTGCGTTGATGCTGGCACGCTCGGCCGACATCAACGCGCGTCATTTCATGCTTGAGCGGGTCGGGCACGCACCCACCCGCTGAGCGAAAATTTCTGCCCATTGTTGTACTCTCCCTCAAAAACTATGGTTGACATATACACAAGATATACGACAAATTAAGGATTTTTTGGCTGAAAGTCAGGGGTTGACTTTTGCACAAGATCAACTCTTATTCAAGCATATATGGTTTGTTAATGTCTGAGCAGTGGTATCAAAGCACAACAGCATTATCATTATGCTCTGGGTAGAGGTGCAATCTCCACATAATTACCCACAATACCCATACCCCAGGTATCATTATCCGTCAATGTGATACGTGTGATCCCTTTGTCAGCCGATCTTTCCACGAGGGTTCATCTCTGGGATGGTCCCAAGCCCCTGGTTGAATACTTTGCACCTTAAGTACACAGGCACCATTTCTAATTCTCTAGCCACACAGCAAAGCCTATGGAGACCAACTTTACCCAATCATGACTCACTATGATTTGAGTTGTCCAATTGAAAAAGATGTCACAGTCCCATCAGCCTCCTCAAGCCACATCACTGTCTCATGATCTCGAGTCACCTTGGATTCTTATCAGCTCATAAACATTCCAATGCCTAACTGAAACAAGTAGAACATGGTGGCCTTGGCATCCAGCTATCTTGTCTGGAATTCAAGAAACTATTGTTTTCTCTTGCTCTTTATTTGGGCTCTGGAATTCTACCAAGGTTATGAGGGCAAGTGTCCAGTAACTTGTAATGATTTGCAATTTACAGGGTATTCCTTCCTTGTCACAAGTTGCTGGATGATTTATACAATAAGCACAGCATATGCCATTAAGCTAACTGTTATTTTGGCCCGTGGATGGCCTTCCTGTCCCACCTACCAAATGAAGCCCTTAAGTAGGAAAGCAATGCCCACTTAAGGGCATCATCCTGCCGCTGCTGCCATTAACCCAGTGGCAGGTGGAGGTTTCACCATGTGGGGAGCATGACAAGCAAACCTGTGCGGGGTTGTTTTGGTTCCTAGGGGTGGGGATGCTTTGCCTCAAAGGCACTCAGTGCCTGATCGAGGGACTCGGCATCAGGAAAGGGGGGGGGGGGGGTGGGAGGAGTCACTGAGAGCCACCCTCTGCCCTTGCTGCTAACCTGCCACTCCCCTTCCCCCACAATAGTCACCCAGCGAACACCCTCCTGCTATTGCTCACTTGCAGCTTGGAATCCAGCGATGATACTAGGCCTTGGGTGAGTGTCATATGGGCAGCAGCCACCACCTCCCCGGTGGCACTGCCATTTAATAGAGCTGCTGGCCTCTGACTGACTGACATCTTTTGGCTGGCGGGACTTCTGCCCCTCCCCAAGGTCCTTGATCGTGGGGAATGCCCGCAGCAGTCTAATTAAGTGCCTGAGTTGCAGTTAATTCGGTTGGCCTTTCCTAAAAGATGTAATGGTGGTGGTGGGGTCTCCTGTCGGCTCTCCAGCTGGCAGGCAAGACACCAGTTACCTCCATTAAATCCACCCTGTCCTCTCAGCATCTACCCTGTCAAACTCCTTTTGAATCTTCAATATAATCATCTCTCATTCTTCTAAACTCCAATAAGTATAGGCTCAAACTGCTCAACCTTTCCTCACAATACAACCCCTTCATTCCAGGAATCAGCCGAGTGAATATTTTCTGATCTGCTCTCAATGCAAACATATCTTTCCTTAAGGAGACCAAAATTGCACATGTTACTCTAGGTGAAGAATAGCTGCCTCAAATGTTGCTCCTGTTAGAGGTAGGAGCAGTGCTCTCTGAAGATCCTTGATAGGCCTGGCTTCTTCCTCCTCTCTCTGTACTCTGTTTCCTCTCTCTGCTGCCTGTGCTCCACAGTCAAAGAGGGTCTGCAACTATGGCCTTCATGACTGAGAGCAAGTTTTCTGCTCACAGGGCTTCAAAATTTACTCAATTTCTTGCAAAGATTCAGCATCACTCCCTTCTGAGTCAAAGAACTTGTGTGAACTCCTTAAGCAACACAGTACACATACAGTACTTCCACTAACTAGGCAGTAACAAGACAAAGCTGAAAGCACCTCACCTGAAAGCCTATGCTGACACCTTTAAATAGCTGATGGGGATGGGGGCGTGGAGGAGGAGGCCTGAATGCATGTTTAGTTGTGCATGTTTAAGAGAGGTTGTTAACAGGAACTGTAAGGTCCAAAGTGGCAGATCTGACACCAAAATCAGTGGTAAACATTTACTGATGGCACAATCTGCAGATTCTGCATGCTTCTGGAACATACACGGGACACCTGTGCTATATTGCCTTCCCTAAGATGGCATTCAGCCAGGGCAGCACAGCAAGTTGACAGAGGTGCTCTCAGCACCACATTTTTTTAAAACTCAGGCTCCTGCAGCTCCAACGCCTAATTTTTTTCTTAGGAGAAGTGTTATTGTCATACTAATGTTGCCTGTTTATTGTACTAAAGACAAAAGAGCTTTGCTTGACAGGTTGTGTATGGATTATTTCAAAACATGGACAGCCTCAGTCATCTGCAAGCACTGAAGCTGCATCTCATCCAGTGACCTTTCAGCATAAGCTGCTACCTCGGCAGATCTTGTCAAACCTCAGACGAGGCATTAGCTGCTCCAGAGGATACTTTAAAATCAATCAAATAACTGTAAGTAATGCTTGCTATTGATTTCATACTGTTAGGCTGCTTCTCCTTTTTCCTTATTTGCCATTACATAAACAGGAAATTACACTGAAAGCTTTGATCCATCACATTACAGGCTTCACTCTCAATTTCTCTGGCCCAAGAAGACCTTGTTATCACTGAATTGCTGCAATTGGATGGCCTGTTCCAAAAAAAGCCTCGTCAAAATCAGAAGATTTAATTTCTTCCCCATGCACTCGAGTGTCATAATTCTCCTAGGCAATTGACTGAATAATCTTTATTAAATATATTTGATCTGAAATTTTGTAATGACATGTATTTCTGCAAACCTGAGAAGCATTTTAACAGTGAGAGGATTCTGTGATGTTATTTACCTGATAAATGAAGTCTCCAGTTGATAAAGGACTAGACCAGGTTCTTGGAAGAACAGTTAAAATTACAGAGCAATGTTTCACATGAGGTCCATCACCACATTTTTGCTGCAATGAAGTAATGATGCTTAGCTCTTTCACCATCTTTGAGTAACTGAAGCACTTTCTGGATATACTCCACATTAAAGAATAGACAATGCCATTGGAACCTGACTTTTTAAATTTAAATATGAACAACATAACATTAATATTAAAATCCTTTTGTTTATTTACATTCCTTTTTATGAATACTTTTGTTTAATCCATTATTTTCAAAAAGGAAGACAATCCTAAACTAAATAATTACATGGTAGTTAGTTCAACATCTGTGTGGGGAAAATTTTTGGAGACTTTAATTAAAGACAAAACTATTAAATCTCAAGATGAAAAGAGAAAGAGTTAGAGACAGCCAATAGGATTTTTAGAGTGAAAGGTCATGCACAACAAACCCAAGAGAGATCTTTGAGGGGGCAAGAGATATGCAGGAAGGGCTTGTTGTGTATGTGGGTTTTCATAAAGCATTTGACAAAGTATAACACAGAAGACTCAAAATAATTAAAGGGCATTGAATTATGTGAGGAGCAGCAAGTTGTATTTAAAAACGCTGGTGAAACAGGACAGAACAGAGCAGTAGTTGAAGTTAGTTTTTCACAGTGGCACAAGGTGGATAGTCGTGCCCACAGAGTTCATTTCCTGGCTTAAAATGGGCACAGGGCATCTGTGCAAGAGTTCTATTGCTAATATTTGTGAGGCCATTTTTAAAATATGTCTTGAATATTTAAAATAGGGACCTAATACCTGTTGAAGGACCCCTTTCACAAATTGGTTACCACATGAATGTGAATGGTGTCGGACATGGCCCAGTCAAGATTCTTTATTGGCCCCTACGGTTATCAAAGGCATGTTTTTGCATTTTTTTTTCAATAGCAAGTTTTCAAAAGAGCCAGAATGAGCAGGAATGCTTCTTTAGCTATACAGGAGTCAGGAACATTCGTCCCTCCTCATACCCACTTCCTTTACTTACCTGCAGACCATTGCTGGTGATGCAGACAACCTGAAATTGTTTTTTGGGTGGAGAATTTCAAACATTAATAACCCTCTGAGAGAAGAAACTCCTCCTCATCTCCATCCTAAATAAGAGATCCCTCATTATGATGTTGTAAATAACCCTTTCCCCAGGTGCAATTCAATTTTAGTTTATGGCTCTGTCACCTTTTGTGAATGTCTAAATTCATAATTCATTTGTTCTAAAGGTATAACTTTTAGTTGGAATTACACTTAAAATGGAATCATCTGATTGAGAAACTGGTAAATAACTCTGAGGTAAGTGCAATTCAACCAGACCTGGGGTAATTACAATTAAAATTATTTAATAAGGCTAGAGTTAGAAGTGAGAAGACTTCAACAATGGGTGACCCAGTGACCCATCTCTGAGCTTTTGGTTGGGACAGGAGGTCTACAATTATTTCAATAAGGAATTTAAATTATTTATATAGTTCCCAGATCAAAGAAGTGAGAAACACCTTTGTAAACAAGGGGGTTTCTTGGTGGAACCAGCAAGTCTGGAAAAAGTGTTGTTATAAAATCCATTAGAGTTATAAATTAGTTATGTGGGTCACAGAATAATAAAGCTGTTTTGAAGGTAAATGATAATTAGGTAAAAGTTATGCGCAGTAGGTAAGAAAGTGGACTTAAGGCCACAATCAGACCAACCACAGTCTTACTGAATGGCGATGCAGGGCTGAATGGCCTCCTGCTCCTATTTCTTATGTTCTTCTGCAACAGTTCAGTACTCCACAATATTGTATATGGACAGGCACAAAAAGGGACAAAAAGAGGGGTCTTATAGAGAAAGTAATGAGAGAAGACAGTATTGTTCCGAATGATCACAGCTTTCAGAATTAAGGGACAAACACACCGGAAAATCTCAAAGAAGAATGGGTAGTTAGGAGGATCTGGGGAATGAATAAATGAAAACAGCCTTTGATATTGTACCGTCAGACCTAGGCACGGGTGTGGGGCAGGGGGAAGATAGGGTGGGGGTACTGTTAAATAAGCAATACTTATTTCAATGTGCAAAATAATTCCTGTTTTAAATTCTATGGGAACATCTGCATTATTTCTTTTGGGAAAATACTGAGAATATCCACCAAAAGAAGATTATGTTCCATGGTCT
This sequence comes from Cetorhinus maximus, assembly GCF_964194155.1. Taxonomy (NCBI): domain Eukaryota; kingdom Metazoa; phylum Chordata; class Chondrichthyes; order Lamniformes; family Cetorhinidae; genus Cetorhinus; species Cetorhinus maximus. Next base: position 69,217,445 of record NC_135885.1, read on the forward strand.
TGACTTTTTAAATTGATAATTCTCAAGCAGACAACAGGATAATTTCTGTAAACTCAATGAATCTAAAGAAATTGAACAGTAATTTTCCTTATTGTATGGACATTTTCTAATGTGAAACCTAATTAGCCTTCTGGAAACAACATTAACAAGAAACAGAAATTTAAGTATTACAGATGGTTTTCACTCTAATTTTATGGAAGGGAATAGCATTAGGTTTGAGTCAAATATTGTTTTGCACTTTTGTGGTCATTTTTAATACCTTCTGACGAGATGAATCATGGCAAAACAGTTTGAGTAATTCATGCACAGTTCAATGTTGCCTCCGATCAGTGTACCAGAGCCACCACATCACTCCTGAGTGCCAGCTAGGGGAATAATAGAGGAATCCCATTCATCTCAACGCACAATTTCTTGTATTTTTTCATTTAATAAATCTGGTGGCATATCCTGGGGCTCTTGCCCTAACAAGTCCATTCTTGCTGAAGGATTTATTTTTAACTTGCAGTGCTACAGCAAAATGAAATACACTACCTCCATTCCTGCTAAATATAAAGTTAGACCCATAAGGTGTAACAGGTGGAAACATTTCCACTGTCTTTTAACTGACTCGATGGGCCGAAGGGCCTTTTTCTGTGCTGTAGACCTCTATGACTCTATGGCTGCTCCCAATCACTCAACTCTGCTTACATAAATGACTCATCAGTGACTATTATCTACTGTGAACCAAAATCAAAAATTCAAACACTTCCAGTATCATCAAAATTCAGATGATAACCTCATGAACAAGTTCTAGTATCAGAAACATTTAAAAAAAAATAAACCTCACCTACAGGACTTGGAAGGTGGCCAAGAATAGTCACACCCCACTGCATTTAGGAGGCAAGCACAGAGAATGAAAAATAGGTTGTTCCACCACAAGAAACAAAACAAGAATTTAGAAGCTCATTACCTCTTTCATTGCTGCTCTTTAAGCCAGGACAATGTTCATAACCCATCTCCTGAAGCATCTCAGCCATCTCCGATTCAACCATTTACTTGTTGCTACATTTCCGGTGTTGACAAGAAAATAGCCATATGCTCAACCACCTCGCTGGTGCCCAGCTGCTCTCCATATGAATTTAGATGGAATAGAGGAGCAGAGACCATGATGTGAAGATGCACAGGTCATCAACAGTAATTGCACCAAAGGTAAGGTCATAAAAAGACAAACAGATGAATTTGTATCTAGAGGGAACAGATACAAAAGCAATGAGCTAATGATTTCTGTTTCAAGACCTTAGTTAGGCTGTGATTAGGAGCAACATGTATATCTTTTGGCACCCATTATAGAGAGGTGAGGAACCAGTATTATAAAGGGAGGCTAAAAAAGCTCTGACTTCCACATAATCAAATGCTAAGGCAAAATAGCTAGAGATAATGTTTCAGAAGATCAAAACAGCAATTAGAGTGCACAATTCTAAAATAATCACAAAAATGGAAAATTATATGAGAATTTTTTTTATATATAGGTGATCAGAATGTTGATGCTCTTCTGCAAATTGTCAGAACTGAATCCATGAATTCTTTCATTATGGAAATAGAGATTTGAAAAGAACAATACTAAACTTTATAGGAAGTGAGTAGGAGAGCGAAATTAGAGTTTGTGGCTTACGTGCAGTAAAAACACAGGCAGACCTGTTGGACTGATTGGTGTGCGTCTTTAAAGCATTATTTTATGAGGCTGACACTCTGCTTCACTTCCCTGATGTAAAATGAGCTTTGTCAGTTTCAAACCATTTGCCAGTGGCCATTAGACCAAAGAACAAACTTGTATTTAATCTTAACCTGAATTAGCTGCTTTACTCATCACATCAGGATGATTATTGAGGGATATGAAAAATATCACACCTGTGTAGTAGGGGAGCAAAGACTTGGGCTAAGGCATATGTTTGGGACACAGTAGAGGATAATTTACTCCGCAGCTGGGAGTGGTACAGTGCTTACGGCTGAAAATGGGGAGATTCGTGAAATAGGAAACCTTTCCATTTCTCAACCCCAACTTCACTAGCATACGTGGATCCAAAATGAATAAATAGCTCTCAAGACAGTATTTTGATTATATATCCCTCAGAACTGCCATATTAACAAATGTGTGTGCATTCTTTATAGATAAATGCATATTGCATCTCCTGGAAAGTTGTGCCATTGTAAAAGTAAAAGAAAAGCTTTATTTATGGGGCTTATCATGACTAGACAGGGAAGAAACAGAGTGTCATGGTCAAGTCAAGGTGACTTCAGCCATTCAGATTTGTAACTAAATGTGCAAGTACTCTGATGGTTCAAGATGACTGAATTAATAGCAGGCAAGCGACAATGAGAAAAGGCCTCTACCAGAACAAACCCTTTAGCAGGCAATTGACTGTCAGTGATCTGAATGAAACTGATAGAAACAGACTGAAGAAGGCAATGTAGTTAAAATACTGTAGATATTCTGTAAAGTACTAAGCTATCCATAATTCTGTCCAGAAACATTTGCAATTTATATGTTCTCCAAGATATTTCCATAACTGTCTTAACATTGATCAACCATTTTAGTCTCCAGATTATTACTATTCCAAATAAACAAAATGGATACTAGATCCATCAAAGCAAGCAGGTGTTCATCTTTTGCTCTGAGCAAAAGCAATCAAAGTGATTCCTGGTGTTATTCCTTATCCTTTACTACAATAGTAACTGCACATTATCGCAATGCATTTTAAGATATTCTGAGGTCGTCAAAGGTGCTAAATAAATGCAAGTTCTTTCTATTTTTTTCTTTACCCTTTCTTCTGAATGAGATTAATGAGCTGATTAATTACTCCAAAAATAATTTATTTATTTGGGTATATTCAATGGCTCCTTCCAAACATAATCTAAATATGGTTATGTGTGCGGATATGTATTTAATAATAATCAGTAACAAGGATACAAGTCAGCAACCACAACAGTATTTTGCCTTGTTGCTCCCTTAGTCTCCTGAATCTTCGGTGTTCTTCTGTTTATGCACAACAGAACTTCCCTCTCCTTCCCCAGGGGTGAGAAGATCAACATCTTATGATCTTAATACTGGATAATCCCAATTCATTAGAGTGAATGAACAATGAGCAAAACCCTCAAGAGTGCCCTTAACTGAAGATTAGAGCCCTGGTATTAATCTGAAAACAGCTTCAGTGCATGGGATGGAATTGCGTGGATAATATCCAGAACTCAGTTCAATAGATCAGGATCTGTGATCATGGCCAGAATTTTATCGGAGTGGCAGGGGCCCTGATGATGGGCCCGAAAGCTGGAAGGGCAACGCCACTTCAGCCATTTATGGGACCCTCGGTTACATTTTTGACAATCCAGCAATCCCATCCATTTAAAGGATGGGTGCACCTCCAAGAACTGCCAGCCAATCAGACAGCCATCAGCTCAGTGCCACCAGGAGCACTGGCCACTGCTCAGACTGCACTTGGAAGCAAGGCACTGTGGGAATAGGCCACCCTCTGAAACCAAGTTAAGTGGAGATTGGCAACGTCAGGCAGTCCCTGGCGATTCGGTGGTGGTGTGGTGTGGGAGTTGGTGAAGGCAGAGGGGGTTGCAATGGGTGTGACCATTGCAGCCAGGGGCCCCCTCTGCAGGTCCACAGAGTGCATGAGGTGGCGCCACCAAGCTTGCACCAGGCGAGCACCAGGGTTCACTGAACAGTCACCCCAAGCAGCGTATGGCCCACCCACCACTTGTAAAATGCAAGCAGTGGCAGGACACAGCCCTTAATTGGCCAATTAAGTGGCACAATTTGCCTCTGGGTGCGAGGGCCATTCTTCACCTTCCCTGCCACTGGTAAAATGCCATGGTGGCGGGGAGATGACAGGCACTCCACTTCTCACCTTCCATCACCATTTTATGCCCCCTCCCACCCCCACCTCCAAGCCCATCTGCAGAGGGTTGGTAAAATCCAGAACCTTGGCTCTACTGACTTATAGGTTTCGAAGCCTCTAAGCTCAGCAAGAAGCTGTGGTTGAGATTAGCTGAGGAGGTAAGTAGCAGGAATACTGTGCCCAGGTCATTCATGCAATGTAGAAAATGATTTAATGACCTAAACGATTGGGAAATTTGCAGATGACACAAAGATTGGCCGAGTGTGGATAGTGTAGAGGATAGCCATAATCTCCAAAATGATATAGATGGGTTGGTGGAGTGGGCGGGCAAGTGGTAGATGGATTTTAACATAGAGAAGTGTGAGGTCATACATTTAGGGAGGTCAAACAGTTACAGAAAGTATACAATAAATGGGAATATACTAAGAGGAGTAGATGAAGTAAGATATCTTGGCGTACAAGTACACAGGTCCCTGAAGGCAGCAGTTCAAGTAGACAAGGTTGTAAAGAAGACATATGGAATGCTATCCTTCATTGGCAGAGGCATTGAATATAAAAGTAAGGATATAATGTTTGAATTATATAAAACACTGGTGAGGCCACAACTGGAGTATTGTGTGCAGTTCTGGTCACCATATTACAGGAAGGACGTAATAGCTCTGGAGAGAGTGCAGAGGAGGTTTACAAGAATGTTGCCAGTGTATCTACGAGGAGAGATTGGACAGGTTGGGGTTATTTTCCTTAGAACAAAGAAGGCTGAGAGGTGACTTGATTGAGGTGTACAAAATTATGAGGGGAATAGATAGAGTGGACAGGATAAAATTGCTTCCCTTGGTGGAGAATTCTAGAACCAGGGGACATAGATTCAAGATAAGTGGCAGAAGGTGTAGGGGGGACATGAGGAAGAACTTTTTTACACAGTGTAGTGGGTGTCTGGAATTCACTGCCCAAGTTGGTGGTAGAGGCAGAAACTCTAAACTCTTTTAAAAAGTACCTGGATCTGCACCTTAAGTGCTGTAAGCTGCAGGGCTATGGGCCGGGTGCAGGAAGGTGGGATTAGAAAGGGCACCTGGGTGTCCTCGGGCTGGTATGGACAAGATGGGCCGAATGGCCTCCTTCTGTGCTGTAACTTTTCTATGGTTCTATGGTTCTATACAGGTCGGGAAATGCAAGCACATTTGCTGATTCAAGTGCAACCTTTGGTTTAAGTAACCCACTCATTATTATGGGAAGAATCTTATCAACATTGCCCCCAATTAAGGCTGAGATGATTTTCCTGTTTCCAATTCCTTGCACAACGCACCCAACAGTTTTACCAGACCAATTAGCAGTCTTCCTGCAGGCTCCCTGACCAATTAAGAATAGAAGGCGTGAAGATGTGTCCATTCTGTCAAAGGAAGGATTTCTAATTAAAGGACTAGAGCATTTTCAGAAAAGCTCACCAGCACTTGGATTTTTAAGGCTGCAGCAGCCACAGGAATGAAGAGACCTGGGAAGTCTGATCCCCGGGTCAGCTTAGGAGGCGATGGCAGTGGTGGTCAGTGGCAATGCTGCACTGAAGTGGTTTGCCATCTAGTGTAGAAAGAGGATGAATGATCTCATCCGTGCCGCCAGGGTCAGGCAACTATCTCATCACTCTAAACTCACTCACTCACAAGGCCATCACACATTCACTGGCATCTCACTGACTGTCAACTCAAGGGAAATCACCACTCACTCTCCCACACACACCCTCACATCTCCATCTGGCCTCATCGCCTCTGGAGACTGCCTCCTCAGTCATCACCACCTAGAGGTAATTTGCACAAATCAACATGTGCCCCCACACACATCCTGGGATACCCACTTCCCCAGTACAGCCCTCACCCTTCAGCCTCCTCCCTTGCCTGAGGCCACTTCTCTCCTTCCCCAAGCAAGCCCTAGCCCTGCAGCCATTGAATAATCACCCCCTGCCTTACGGCTGGTCTGGTAGGTAGAGATCTGCCCATGAGCTCCCCTAAAAGTGATGTGGTGCTGCCTGTGAAGCCTGGCACTGATGACTGCAAGTACAGTCCAAAGAAAGGAGATAAACAAACCTCGAAGTTCCGACGAAAGTGCAGCCCGCCAGGTGCACATCGCTTACGTACAGTTGTGAAACACATGCCGACATGCCCGGATGATCCAGCGTGGGCAGGTGATTCTGGTGAGCAGGGCTTAAAATGAGATGCTAAAGTATTGAAATTAGGTTCCCAACATGCAGTGGTGGGAAATGCAGCCTCCCATTGACAGTTGGAGCGGATGATTGCAAACTGGTTTTGTGACAGCATGAAACTGATTTTTGGCCTTCTCACCATATTGTTCCCCCCTCACCCACCATCGGGGCTGGAAAATTCTGGCCTAGGGAATGGCAAGTTTGAAAACACATAAAGCACAAATTGGGTCTGCCCCCAGTGATCAAATCAGATCAAAGAAGTCACTTAAGGTCAAGTAATGCAAGCCAGAGTAAATCTATTAGGTATTTTAGGAAAGTGGTTCATAACCTGCAATCATCAGGAATTGTGGAACAAATGAATTGTATGTTGAAATTGGCTTTACCTAAGGATCTGAACAACCACCCACAATTGTTTCTGATGAATATACACAATTAAAAGGGTTCTGAAGAAGAGTCATATTGGGCTAGAAGCTTTAACTCTGTTTCTCTCTCCACAATGCTGCCATACCTGCTGGGTTCTTCCAGCATTTTGTTTTTATTTCGGATCTGGAGCAGCCACAGTATTTTGCTTTAATTATAAAAGAGTCAAAGGGGACTGGGTACTCCCTTCTTGTATTGGTCACAGGGAGACCTTTGAAAAAGCAACACACTACTGGCCCCTATATGAACAGACAAGCAGGTCAACAAGGTGACCAGGGTAAGTTTTTGAATGACTTATGGCAAATCCTAAGAGCCACTCATACTATTGGGAAGGCACATCTAGCCTGAGTACACCTCAGGAGTGGGAAGCTGGTAATTTGGTGATGGTACAAAACTATGTGAGGGGTGGGTGTGTTCGAACCCCTATGCAAGTGGTACATGATAGTGGATAAGGACAGCACACGGTATGTGCAGTTCAGCAGCCAAAAAAAGTTAAATGGCTTCATATAAGCCAAATGAGGCTTTTTCAGCTGAAAGCAGGTCAAAAAGTTAACAAGCTACAATTATGAGCTTGGTGAGGCAGATCCAGCATATCCAATGGGATTATACAGAGGAAGCGTCTAATGCAGCACCTCATCAGATACAATAGGTCCAGGTGCAAAAGGGGGAGATCACACCAACAGAGATGCCATGGTCTCCAATCTTGATTCAAGCAGAAAGACAGAAAGTAAGGCGAAAGAGTCAGGCCCCTCAGCAGTTGAGCCTCTCGCAGTAGTCTGTTGGATGTAGAGAAATTGTTTGAGTGTAATGCCTGGTTTTGTCTCTCCTCCATAGGGGTGAACTAACCTTTCCCAGAAGGATGGAAAATTGCTTTATCTACTGGTATACATAGTGCTGTTTAATACCTAGGTAGCCACAAAAATAAAAACAATGAAGCATAGTGGTACCAGAAGCTCAGATTATGAGGATCTGATAACTATCATTCCCAAGACCCCACCTACAGATGCAGCAAGGGATAGCGTGGTGACTGTCAAAAATTATTATAGAGCTAAAGTGAGAGTAACCACTTATGAAATTGAAGAAGAAAGAGGGATATACAAAAAGCGTAAATTGAGAAAGGCCCATCAGAAACATGCATGGTTTTTCCGAGCAGAGACAAAATTGTGTATACTGTTATCAAATAGGAGACCACCAAAGAGCATAGACAGTCCCACGTACTCAGTAAGTGACGGTTAAAGCATGATATATTGGCCACAGTGATGGCAAGAGCATAAGGGGATATATGCCTGCGTAAAATAGAGAACTGGATGTCTTCGAGTTGCAATCAAATGATTTTGCTCACTATTAGAAATAATCTATCGATCCCTTACCAATGATCTAACAGAATGTTGGATGGAACTCCCAATGGAATTTATATTTCCCATGTCAGAGAATGTGGTGGAGAAACCACACAGACAGTTGAATTGAAGGTCAGCCCCAAACCTCTTCTTCCTGCAATATAACTCAATGTCCATAGGAGATTTGCCCCAAACATATTTCAGGGTAAACCAATTGGCTGGTAATAATCTCAACCTGATATCATTACAATGATCATGGCAAAGTTGTTTACATAATATTAGATTTGACAGGTTAGGACTGCCAGTGTTTTGCAAACCTAATCCAATGCAATTCTATGAAAGGTTACTATGTAAGCTACTGGAGGAATTTTGTGAAAGAACAGTGATACAGGGCAAAGGCAGATTTGTAAGCTCTGCATCATAAGGACCTTCAGAATCAGCGTGGGTTAAATGAGTCTGAGTCTATTAAGAACATTCAAAAATGCGGCATTGAAGAAAGGCACATCAGAAGATGATGTAGCCCGATGAATGATGTCTATCTTTAACACCAGTTCCTCCCTAGTTGATACCCTTGATTCAGCTACTGAAAGCTCAGTAAAGATAGTGAGGAATCACTTACAGGAAATTCTGAATGAAATAAATATTTTAAAACAGGGAGGATTACAGGAAGGTCAAGCCATGACCATATCACCTGCAAAATGTGGTCAAGTATCTCAAATCCCATGCCAAAACAATCAGATTTCAGAAAAAAACCCATAATGCCTCTGATGAGACCACACAAAATGCTGTTTATAATATATGGGTTTTACTTGGAGCAACAGGCCAAAGAAGAAAATGTGACCTATTGCTGAGGGAAGGCTTCCTTCATAAGTGACTGATCAACATTTGAGAGGTATGTTGTTAGGAATTACAAATAGTTTAATAAGTTATGTTTATATGTGGCTGTGTTAAGAATATGGTATATCTTTTTAAGTTTAAGGGGAGAATCTTCCCCTTGTCGGGCGGGCCATGCGGGAGTGGGCGCTGACCCAACCACCGCCCGCGATCGGATCCGTGCCAACATTTTACGCGGGTGGGCCAATTAAGACCCGTCCAGCATATTTCTAGACTCCTGAGGACAGCGGGAGTGGGCGGGCGGTGGCGGGCGTGCACAGACCGCCGGGTCCAATGGCAACCCGGCGGCCTGTTTAAATGAAGGCCTGGCAGCCTTTGCAAGGCTGCTCACAATGGCCAGGAGAAGAGCACAGCAGCGGGCTACTGTGCATCACACAAGTCCGGAGGGTAGGCCAACATGGCAGGCCAGGCTGAAGGGTAGGCCAGTGGGGCAGTGTGCCCCTCGTTTCTCCGCCGAGTGCCTAGCTGCCCTCCTGGTGAAGGTGGCAGCATGGTGGGAGGTCCTGATTCCAAGGGACGGGAAGCGGAGGCCTCCCCACCTGACCAAACATGCGTAGGAGGAGGAGGCCAAGTGTGTGAGCTCCCATGATGTGGTGCGGCAAACATGGGTCCAGTGGCGCAAAAGATTCAATGACATCCTGTGCTTGGGAAGGGTGAGTACCATGTTGGTCACTTAATGCAGCCATCACCCTTTCCCCCCGCCCCCCCACCCCGCCTCCCCCAGTACCCCCCCCCCCCCCCACCCGCCCCACCGCAACTCTGAGTCCAGTAACAGCATTGAATCCTTCACGGCATGTATCCCTCGCTGGGTGTGCCAGCAGATATTGCCCATGCCTAGTTCACCCTGAGAGGGTTGAGTGAGGATGGATTCTGCATCTGCAGCATGTGTGACACTGACACCCAGAGTATAGAATGGGGTTGAAAGTCAAGGATCTGCACCAAGGCAGAATGCTGGAACTGGGAAGCATGTCAAAGTCAGGGTGCTAACACGGTGGGAGGGGAGCTTCCAATCGGCGGAGCACCAATCCATCTGCTGGCCTTTGTGCTCCATGTGCTTGTGCCTCCTTGCTTTGCAAGATTACACCTTGTGGCACCACATGGGAAGGAGGCAGCATTTGGACAATGGGGGGGTGGGGGGCGGTAGGGGGGGGTCAGCCTGGGCTTGTTTGGGTGAGTGTGCGGCAGCTGCGGGGTAACGAAGAACAGGAGCCCTGCAATGTCCCACTCTGGTTGGGGTGGCAGGGATGTGATGGGAATCCAGGTACAGGCTGGACTAATCAATGCTCTTCTCTCCTTTTCAGGAGAAGACTGCACACAATTCCGCCGAGTGGATGCAGACTGGTGGAGGCCAGGACCAGTTGGCGATCCTGACATATTTTGAACCAGCAGGCCATGGATCTGGAGATGCGCTATGTGCCCAGGTCCACCGGTGGCAATGAGGCTGGGGTGCCACGGGGAGGTAAGATTGCTGAGCACTGAGGTCACCATGTGTGTCCCAGAAGCCATGGCACTGCTGAATGCTCAGCGATTAAAGTTTGCAATATGGGTTGACCATTGATTATGGAAGGATAAGCGCATAATGATCCAGGGGAGCGGCATGCAAGTTGACATTGTCTGCACTGTAACTAATCAAATGTCCTTGTCCTTCCTTTCAGCATCACCGGAGCAGGGTTGGGAGGAGGAAGCAGAGGGGCCACTTTTGACCCCTGAGGGTCCAGAGGAAATCCACTCATCAGCGTCACACCATCTCAGCCAGGCAGGTACCAGTGCAGATACTAGCACCTTGGTGGGAATTAGTCGGCTAGTGTCCCGGAGCACAGCGGTAAGGGCACTTCACACTCACTTGAGGTGCGGGTGGAGACAAAGAGTACCCAAGGCACCGGCAGTCAGGGGGCTGCTGGGGACCAGGCACATGCTTGGTTAGTGACTGATGATGTGCCTCTGGAGTCGTCCATGAGGAAGCAAACGCTGGAAGTGCAGCAGGGAATGCGGGAGGATCTGGCGGAGATACATGAGGCAATGCGTGGCATAGTGCTCGTGCTTGAGGAGTCCTCGCGGAGTATCACTGATGCATTAAGCATCATAGCCGAGTGCTATGCTTCCTCCATGGAGAGAGTGGTGACTCTGGTGGAGAGGCTCCTCGAGGAGAACAATCAGGGCCTCCTGGGGTTGCACTTGTCCACTGCATCAGCCCTTTCCACCAGATTGTGGAGAGCGCAGCATGCAACCACTATCACCAACACATGATCTAAGGGGTATTGGAGTGCGCCCCCTGAATGGTCCAGGCATCGGAAGCGTATCTTGAGAAGACTGATGGCTCTCTCCACCACAGCCCTTGTGGTGCCCTGGCTCCTATCGTACCGCTGCTCAGCCTCTGTTCTTGGATTGGGGAGAGGCATCATGAGCCACCTTTTGAGGGGATAGCCCTTGTCACCCAGCAGCCATCCGTCCAGCCAGGCTGGAGCAATGAAGAGCCTCGGCACCTGGGAGTGTCTGAAGATGTAGGTGTTGTGGGAGCAGACTGGGTAGCTTGCACAGACTTGTAGAATCTGCATCCTGTGATCACACACTATCTGCACGTTTATGGAGTGGAAGCCCTTCCTGTTGACAAAGGCACCCGGCTCACTCGTTGGCGCCTTGATGGCCACATGTGTGCAGTCAATTGCACCCTGGATGTGGGGGAAGCCAGCAATCGTTGCGGAGCCTTTGGCTCACTGTGTCTTACTGGCATCGTCCCAGCGGTAGTGGATGAAAGTCAATGCACGCCTGAACAGAGAGTCTGTAACCTGCTTGACAAAAGTGTGGACAGCTGATTGGGAGACTCCACAAAGATCACCCACTGACCCCCAGAAAGAGCCGGAGGCATAGAAGGTGAGAGCAGCTGTGACCTTCAGCGCCACTGGCATGGGGTGCCCACCTACACAGTTGGTGCAGATCTCAGGACCTATCATCTGACAGATAGGACGTGACTGTCTCCCTTGAGAGATGGAGCCTCCTTCAGCACTGCACCTCAGACTTATTGAGGTAGCTGCTTTGCTGCCTGTAAACCCTGGCAGCAGGATAGTGGAGCCTTATGCAGCCCCTTCTGCCTTGGACTTCCTGTTGACCCTGCCCCTTGTCCTGCACCTCTCCTTACAAAGGTGGTTCCCCTGGAGACTTAATGTGGATTCCTGGCCTCCTCCCCTTTCAGGCCCTCCCTTCCTCCTCAGAGGAGGTGCCTCCAGTGGAGAGCACCACTCCCATTCCCAGGCTAAGGGAAGGCTTCCTGAAAGCTGCAGTCCTCAAAAATGATCTTTACTGTAGACTCCTGACCTGAAGGCTTTTACTCCTGTCCAATCTGGAAAAAGTCCCTGTTAAATGAAATTCACAGTGAGGAGCAGAGCAAGGCTCCAAGCTTAAAAGGAGAAAGCTGCAGGACACAGACGTAAAGCAAAATAGGCTTGCAAGAAGCCAGGAGATCCAAGGAGACAGCTGAAGGTCTGTAACTCTTTAGTATGGGCATGTGAAACAGTGGTGTTTGGTTGGCATGGCTGAGCATTTGAGAGAGAGCATGTGGAAAGTAAACCGTGAATGCATGTGGCGATCCAGGGTAGAGGAACATCAGGAGAGTTTGAAACCCTGGAGGTGGACCCTTATGGAAGGCATTAAAGAGAACGTGTAGTTTGGGAAAAAATTCCAAAGCAGGTTCTTCGAGGGTGGAGATTGGAAACCTTTGTGTGAAAGACGGGGTTCAGTGAGACTGGTTGGCTCACGGTGTGACAAGCGTCTGGGGGAATTGATGAGAGATCAATAGCATCCATTTGGGGTGGCATATGTCACTTGGTTTCAGAGTGTGATGTGCCAGACCACAGGCTGTCTATTGGTTTACATGAACTGTGTACTTACCGTGAACATTAGAGTATAAGATAGCTTTTGTAAGATTTGTTATCCTTATGAACCTGTATGTATCTGTAAAGGTACAGTTGTGGGTGAAGTAATTAGTTCATCTTTTCTTGTTTAATAATTGTTTTATTCTTTTGTTAAAAGTCCATCAGCTGACTCCTGTGACTCTGTTCAGTAGCCGCCCTCTACGTTTCTAAACAACAAATAAAAGTTAGGATCTTTCAAGCTGGGTTCCATCCTGGGATCCAACTTGTTCAGTAGTACATCAGCTGGGATCATAACAATTTTCACTTACCAATTTAATTTGATGATGTAACAGGTCAGAGGATCAGTACAGGTGTACTAGATAAACATAGAAAATAGGAATAGGAGTAGGTCATTCAGCCCTTCAAGCCTGCTTCACCATTCAATATGATCATGGCTGATCCTCTATCTCAACACCGTACTCCCGCTCTCTCACCATACCCCTTGACGCCTTTAGAGTTCATAAATCTATCTATTTCCTTCTTAGGTATAGTCTAAGAACTATACCTTCTTGGCCTCCACAGCCTTCTGTCTTAGGGAATTCCACAGGTTCACCACCCTCTGAGTGAAGAAGCTTCTCCTCATCTCAGTTCTAAATGGTCTACCCTGTATCCTGATACTGTGACCCCTTTTTCTAGACACCCCAGTTGGAGGAAACATCATCCCTGCATCCAGTATGTCTATCCCTGTCATAATTCTATATGCTTCAATGAGGTCCCCTCTCATTCTCATAGGTTTCAATGGATACAGGCCCAGTTGGCTCGATCTCTCCTCATACGACAATCCTGCCATCCCAGGAATCAGTCTGGTGAATTTGTATTTATTACGAGATGTGTGCACTGAATTCAGAAGTAATAAGTCCACCAAGACTTTTAGAGATTAAAAAAAATATATATATTTATTAGCAAAAGAAAAGATTTCAAGCACAGAATTAAGACTACAAATTACTACTATAATAACCCCTAAAATTCCTAATTAATCTGACCCCCAGGTATATTCCCTTTATGGCAATGGTCCAAAAACAGATTTTAGATTTTAAACAGATCTAGCAAATTAACACAATACCCTGGACAGTTGAATTCCAAATAGCTTTTCTCCAGCTTCAGTTTTGGTAGACAACAGACTTATGCACAAATACTGGAGGCTGCATTAAAGCTATTTCCTACACTTCTGTTAGACTTCATGTGGTCTTCTCCTGATACTTCGCCTTTCATACTCCATTATATATGTTTCTCTCTTTTTAATGTGTAAATTCTATTGTTTCATAAGTCTTTGAAACTGTATCTCCCCCATAATATAAAAACTTTCATGTTGTTATTTATTGTCAGCAACCTTTGGAAAAAATAAACACATTCCTTAGTTTTACTTATCTGGCTCATTGTAAACAGACTAAAATCCCTTTGAAATCCAAATATCCCTTAATTTATTTAAAAATGCAAATTCTCTTCACATCTTACATGTTAAGCCAGCATCCATGTTTACTCATTAGCATGTCAAGCACCTAGCTTCTTTTGATGAGTTCAAGCTTGCATTCTACTTGACTCCAAATGTAATTAAATTACACACAGACCCAACTATACTTACCCCCATAAACCTACATCACAATAAATCAGAAAAATATGAAAATTATTCTGCTTTCATGACAACACAATACTCAAGGTGTGGTCTCACAGCTGCAGTAAGACATCCTTGCTCCTGTACTCAAGTCCTGTTTCAATGAAAGCCAACATACCAGTTGCCTTCTTAACTGCACCTGCATGCTTCCTCTCAGTGATTGGTGTACAAGGGCACCCAGGTCAATGTGTACATCAACAGTTCCCAATCTATCACCATTTAAATAATACTCTGCCTTTCTGATTTTCCTACCGATGTGGATTATCCACATTATACTGCATCTGCCATGCATTTGCCCATTCACTCAACCTGTCCAAATCGCCTTGAAGCTTCTGAACACCCTCCTCATCGCTGACATTCCCACCAAGTTTTGTATCGTCAGCAAACTTGAAAACATTACATTTGGTTCCCTCATCCAAATCATTGATATATATTGTGAATAGCTGGTGCCCAAGCACTGATCCCTGCGGTGCCCCACTCTGCCACTCCGGAAAAGACCCATTTATTCCTACTCTCTGTTTCTTGTCTGCTAACCAATTCTCAATCCATGCCAATATACTACCCCCAATCCCATGTGCTTTAATTTTGCACACTAACCACGTATGTGGGACTTTATCAAAAGCTTTCTGAAAATACAAATACACCACATCCACTGGTTCTCCCTTATCTATTCTGCTAGTTATGTCCTCAAAAAACTCAATTAAGTTTGTCAAACGTGATTTGCCTTTCATAAATCAATGTTGACTTTGTCTAGCCCTGTTGATATTTTCTAAGTGTCCCGTTATCACATCCTTTATAATAGACTTGAGCATTTTCCATACTACTGATGTTAGGCTAACTGGTCTGTAATTTGTTGTTTTCTCCCTCCCTCCTTTTTTAAACAGTGGGGTTACATTTGCCACCCTCCAATATGCTGGGACTGTTCCAGAATCTACAGAATTTTGGAAGATGACAACAAATGCATTCACCATTTCCATAGCCACCTCCTTCAGTACCCTGGGATGTAGATTATCGGGCCCTGGGGGTTTATCGGCTTTCAGTTCCATTAATTTCTCCAGCACTTTTGTTTTAGTAATTCTAATTTCCTTCAATTCCTCCTTCTCATTAGGCCCTTGGTTCCCCAGTGTTTCTGGGAAGTTATTTGTATCTTCCTCGGTGAAGGCAGACTAAAGTTGTTGTTTAATTGCTCTGTCATTTCCTTGTTCACTATTAAAAATTCTTCAAATACAGACTGTAAGGGACCTACATTTGACTTCACTAATCTTTTTCATTTTACATACTTATAGAAGCTTTTACAGCCCACTTTTATGTTCCTTGGAAGCTTACTCTCATACTCTATTTTTCCCCTCTTAATCAATCTTTTTGTCCTGCTTTGCTGAATTCTAAACTGTTCCCAATCTTCAGGCTTGCTACTATTTCTAGCAACTTTGTATGACTCCTCTTTGAATTTAATACTATCTTAATTTTTTTTGTTAGCCATGGCTGGGCCACTTTCTCTGTTGTGTTTTTGCACCTGAAAGGAATGTATAACTGTTGCGATGCATACATTCGTTCCTTAAATATTAACAATTGCCTACCCACCGTCATGCCTTTTAATTAACTTCACTAATCCATTTTAGCCGTCTCACGCCTCATACCTCGTAGTTTCCTTTGTTAAGATTTAGGAACCTAGTTTCAGATTGCACTACTTCACTTTCCATCCTAATGAAGAATTCTATCATGTTATGATCACTGTTCAACAACTATGCACAACAAGATTATTAATTAACCCCTTCTCATTACACAATACCAAATGTATGATAGCCTGTTTCCTAGTCGGTCCCTCGGCATACTGGTCTAAAAAAACCATCTAGTACACACGGCAGGAATTCATCTGCCACAGTGTTATTGCTAATTTGGTTTGCCCAGTCTATATGTAGATTAAAGTCACCCTTGATTATTGTAGCACCCTTGTTACATGCTTCACTAACTTCCTGTTTAATGCCGTCCCCTACCTTATCACTACTATATGGCAGCCTTTAGACAACTCCGACTAATGTTTTCCGCCCATTGTTGCTCCTTGGCTCCACCAGACTGATTCTACATCTAGATTTTCTGAGCCAATATCCTCTCTCATTATCACAGCAATTTCATGCTTAACTAACAATGCCACACTACCTTCTTTTTCTTTTTGCATGTCCTTCCTAAATATCGGGTACCCTTGGATATTCAGTTCCCTTGGTCACCCTGCAGCCATGTCTCCGTTATCGCAATCATATTGTACCCATTAACATCTATTTGTGCTGTTAATTCATCTACCTTATTGTGAATGTTCCGTGAATTCAGATACAGTGCCTTTAGGCTTGCCTTTTTAACATTTTTACACATTCTTTTAAAGACATGAATGCAATTGACTGGAACAGAAGGGTGTCACCCTGCTGGAACTAGTGCTGTATTATACTCTTTTGCTGAAGAGGACAAAGCTGAGATGACTATATTGTTTGGAAAACATAGGGGTATGTGAGGGAATCCATTTAGTGGAACATGATGAACCTCCAAGGTACATGATCAGAGTAGATGGGAGTAGATGGGTGGCCCCAGATCTTACTGGGTGCACTTGAGTCAGGGATAGGTACATCTGCCCCTATGATGTAACTGAGCATACATCTCCACCTTGTGGGTTCAGTTGGGAGCACATGGAATGGAATTTCACCATGAAAGTAACTTGGAGATGACAATTAGAGTCATAGAGGTCTACAGCACAGAAAAAGGCCTTTCGGCCCATCGAGTCTGCATCGGTCAAACACGTACTTGACTAATCTAATCCCATTTTCCAGCACTAGGCCCATAGCCTTGTGTGCCATGGCATTGCAAGTGCACATCCAAATATTTCTTAAATGTTATGAGAGTTTTTGCCTCTACCACCCTTTCAGGCAGTGAGTTCCAGATTTCCACCATCCTCTGGGTGAGAAAATTCTTCCTCACATCCCCTCTAAACCTCCTGCCCCTTGCCTTAAATCTATGCCCCCTGGTTATTGATCTCTCCACCAAGGGGAAAAGTTCCTTCCTGTCTATCCTATCTACGCCCCTCATAATTTTATATGCCTCAATCATGCCCCCCCTCAATCTCCTCTGCTCCAGGGAAAATAACCCCAGTCTATCCAATCTCTCCTCATAACTAAAACTCTCCAGCCCATCCTGGTAAATCTCCTCTGCACTCTCTCTAGTGAAATCACATCCTTCCTATAATGCAGATTCCAAAACTGCATGCAATACTCTAGCTGTGCCCTAACCAGTGTTTTATACAGTTTCAGCGTAACCTCCCTGCTCTTTTATTCTATGCCTTGGCTAATAAAGGCAAATATCCCATATGCCTTCTTAACCACTTTATCTACCTGTCCTGCTACGTTAAGGGATCGTTAGACGTGCACACCAAGGTCCCTCTGATCCTTGGTACTTCCCAGGGTCCTCTACCATTCATCGTGTATTCCCGTGCCTTGTTTGTTCTGCCCAGGTGCATCACCTCACACTTATCCGGATTAAATTCCATTTGCTACTGATCAGCCCATCTGACCATCCCGTCTATATCCTTCTGTAATCTAAGGCTACCCTCCTCACTATTTACCACCCCACCAATTTTCGTGCCATCTGCGAACTTACTGATCAACCCTCCTAAATTCAAGACTAAATCGTTTATATATTCCACAAACAGCAAGGGACCCAACACCGATCCCTGTGGAACCCCACTGGACAAAGGCATCCAGTCACAAAAACACCCCTCGACCACCACCCTCTGCTTCTTGTCGCTCAATTCTGGATCCAATTTGCCAAATTTCCTTGGATTCCATGGGCTCTTACCTTCGTTATCAGTCTCCCATGTGGGACCTTATCAAAAGTCTTGTTGAAGTCCAAGTAGACTATGTCAAATGCATTGCCTCATCTACACACCTGGTCACCTCTTCGAAAAATTCAATCAAATTGGTCAGACATAACCCCCCCTTAACAAAACCATGCTGACTGTCTTGATTAATCCCTGCCTCTCCAAGTGTAGATTAATTCAGTCCCTCAGAATTGCTTCCAATAGTTTCCCCACCACTGAGGTTAGACTGACTGACTGACTTATGTCTAAGTTTAGTTCCCTGGTTTATCCCTTCCTCCCTTCTTGAATAACGGTACCACATTGGCTGTCCTCTGGCACCTCTCCTGTGGTCAGAGAAGTATTGAAAATTATTGCCAGCACCCCTGCTATTTTCTCCTTTGCCTCACTCAACAGCCTGGGATACATTTCATCTGAGCCTGGAGGTTTATCTACTTTTAAGCCTGCCAGACCACTTAGTACCTCCGCCCTTTCTATGCTAATTTCTTTAATTATATCACAGTCCTTCTGCCTGATTTCCATACCCATGTCGTCCCTCTCACTTGTGAACACCGACAAAAAGTATTCATTTAGAACCCTACCTACGTCTTCCGGCTCCACACACAAATTACCACTACGGTCCTTAATGGGTCCTACTCTTTCCCTAGTTATCCTCTTACTCTTAATGTACTTGTAAAATAACTTTGGATTTTCCTTTATTTTACCTGCCAATGTTTTTTCATGCCCGCTTTCTGCTCTCCTAATTTCCTTTTTAAGTTCCCCCCTACACATTCTATACTCCTCTAGGGCTTTCGCTGTTTTGGGCCCTCGGTATCTGCCATAAGCCTCCCTTTTTCTCTTTATCCAATCCTGTATATCCCTCAGCATCCAGGGTTCCCTGGATTTGTTGGTCCCACCCTTTGTCTTTACTGGAATAATTTGGCCCTGTACTGTGCCTATTTCCTTCTTGAATGAGTCCCACCGCTCTGACGCAGATTTACCCAAAAGTAGCTGCTCCCAAATCATATCTGATCTTATTAAAATCAGCCTTCCCCCAATTTAGAACTCTGATTTCTGGCCCATCCTTGTCCTTTTCCATAACAACCTTGAATCTAACGGAGTTATGATCGCTATCTGCAAAATGCTCCCCCACTGATACCTCTACCACTTGCCCGCTTCATTCCCTAAAATTAAGTCAATTCCCTGTGAGTTCATCATAGAGGTGGAGGGATGCACACTGTGTCATCACTATACATCGGGAAAAGCAGGAATTTAATTTATTCTGCTGTAATAGAAATATTTTGTTTTACCCCAGTCTGAACTGTAAGGATTAGCGTTCAGCTGTTCTTAAACATATATTTGCATAAGCATAAAAACAAAAAACTACTGCGGATGCTGGAAATCCAAAACAAAAACAGAATTACCTGGAAAAACTCAGCAGGTCTGGCAGCATTGGCGGAGAAGAAAAGAGTTGACATTTCGAGTCCTCATGACCCTTCAACAGAACTTCAGGTTCTGCTGAAGGGTCATGAGGACTCGAAACGTCAACTCTTTTCTTCTCCGCCAATGCTGCCAGACCTGCTGAGTTTTTCCAGGTAATTCTGTTTTTATTTGCATAAGCAATTAGTCGTTAGTGTAGAAGATAATTTAAAGGATCAAATGAAAGATGCATTAGTAGCTTTGGGTGTAATTTACCACCCTGGTATATTATGAATGAATGACAATAGATTTTGTTTGTTCAGACAAACGTTTACCCCATTTGGCTGAAATGTTAAACTTTGGCCAAAACAATGCATACAGTATCGGAACAATGATAGGGAGGATTTGTTCCTGCTCCAAGAGGAGACAGCATTGTTAGTGCACAAATTACAAAAAATACACAAATTAACTATTACCAACTGCCACCTGCAAATCAATCACTTTGTCTCAAGTTTCAACTTCTGTCAGTCATAACTGAACTAAAAAATCTACATCATTGAAGAAGTGACTTAAGAAGTTTGAGGACAAATGAAACTTGAATAGTTCAAACAAATGTTATTTTCTCTAAATCAGATTTTCTAAAATGATTAAGTTAAAAGACGTGAACAACACATTGCTGCTATTGTGTGTGGAGATGACACCAAATACTGAGGTGGGACAACAGTGGTTTTAATTCAAATGCAAGTATGGAAATTAAGCTTTGATATGACCAATAATTGTGGTATTGTGTCAGTCAGAATCAAGTAGCAAACTAGAAACCTGTCCACTTTTCTTAAATATTGGAGATGATGGTCTGGAGTTACCTTTCCATTGCATTAGGTTTTCTCATTGCAATATCAGTGTAACTGGTACAAAGGATTGTGGAATTTTAAGCACAAATTGTATTCAGCAGAACTCGAGTTTCCATAATCTTTGGTGTTTTGAAAACATCGTACTAAAAGTTAGCCCTCCACAAAACTGGGCACACTTCCAGAGTGAATTAATCACCATCGGGAGTTTCTGTTAATTTTTCTGATTTGCAGGCCCTTCGAGGAGTTTCAAAACGTTAAACTGGACCTTCTGGCACAAGAATAAAAATAGATATTTGTTGAATACCAACAACTTATAATGCCTTTAACATAATACAATGCCCACAGGGGCATAATAAGGCAAAATTAGACATTGGACCATATAAAGAAATATTCGGGCAGATGGTCAATACTTGGTCAAAGAGGGTGGTTTTAAGTGGGGTCTTGAAGAAGGAAATCATGGTAAAGAGTCAGAGAAGTTTAGTGGGGGGGGGGGCTGGAATCCAGAGCTTTAGACATAGGCAGCTGAAGGCACAGCCAACAATTGTGGCACCATTAAAATTGGGAATGCTCATCAGGCCAGAATTAGAGGAGCACAGATACCTTGGAGGGTTGTGGGGCTGGAGAAGATTATAGAGATAGGAAGGGGTGAGCCCATGGAGGGATTTGGAAACAAGGATGAGAATTTTAAACTCAAGATATTGCTTGATTGGGAGCCAACATGAGTTAATAAGCAAAGGGGTGATAGGACATGAGTAGCAGAGTTTTGGATGACCTTGAGTTTATGGAGGGTAGAATGTGGGAGTGCATTGGAATAGTCAAGTCCAAAAATAACAAAGAGATGCATGAGGGTTTCAGCAGTAAATGAGCTGAAGCAGGGGCAGAGTTGGGCAATGTTATGGAATTGTAAACAAACAGTCTTAGCGATGGCACAGAATGTGATTGGAAGCTCAAGGCAGGGTCAAATATAATACTAAGGTTGCGAGGAGTGTGCTTCAGTCTCAGACAATTGTCAGGGAGAGGAAACGAATCATTACTTAGGGAATGCAGTTTGAAGCAGAAACTGAAGACAGTGGCTTCCGTCTTCCCAATATTTAAATGGAAGAAACTTGTGCTCATCCAGTACTAGATGTCAAGTATGGAATCTAATGATGTAGCAACAGTGGAGGAGTCAAGAGAGTTGGTGGCGAGATAGAGCTAGGTGTCATCAGCATACATGTGAAACTAACATTGTGCTTTTGGATGATGTCAATGAGAGGCAGCATGTAGGTGAGAAATAGAGAGCCAAGGAAAAATCTTTCAGGGATGTCAGAGGTAATGGTTTTGTATTTCAATCTAACTAGGAAATCATTATATTTTTTATAATGTCATATTCAGTAATTTAAATCAGGTTACCCACAGGTGGTGCATTAACACTGTGATATTAGGTCCCTACCTTTGTGATAAACCAATTCTTAACGATTAATCAAATTTGACCAACTATTTTTTACAATAAGCTTTTAAAATTACATTTTAAAATGTTGCCTGATTGCACAGCTTTGTGGCAGATTTAGCATTTGGCAATATACCAACGATTTTGAGCAGAAACCTGGGGAGTAGAAAGCATTTTTCAAAAAGGGCACAATTTGCACCAGAATTGCCAATTTCACCTCAGGGAGATCGCTTCCACTTTGAAAAATATTAAAAATAGAAAAAAAAAAATTCCTAACAAGTCCCCCTCAATGAGATGGGACATGTTCATAATTTACAGAATAACTTTATTAAAATGTTTAAAACCCTGCATGAAACCTCATCCCACCAGTGGATGAGGTTTCATGTTTTATCTATTTGCTGCTGGGGCTCCTGGCCTGCCGCCAACGTTGGACGGGCAGGTCATTTAATTGTTTAATTGACCCTGTCAATGGCCTCAATTGGCCGTTGACCGGTCGGCGGGCCCGCAGCTAATTTTACTGCACCCCCGCCTTCCTGAAAATTTTAATGGGGCGGGATGATGTCGGGGGTTCCGCCCGACGTCATCCTGCGTCATTTTACTTGTCGGCGAGTGGGCCCCGCCTCCTGCTCGCCGACGGCAAAATTCTGCCCTATGAATAGTTGCTTACTCTACTTGCAGACATCACTGCTGCCTCATACTTGGAAATCTTCTCAACTTGGCGCCAGGTTTAAACTATCATCAGGAAAGGGAAACCCACACCAGCGCTGATGCTTCACTGCTGATTGCAAAATCCAGCTCGCTGTGTGCTATCCTCATCACCTCTACAGTCTATATTGCTTTAAACTCCACTAATTCCAGAAGCAAGACATACACTCTTCATATTTACAGGGGTGCAGTATATTATCACTGAGCAGTATTACAGAGAATTTAGAACAACGTTTAAGGAATCAGCTTGAAACGTAATGGATCAATTCCTTGGGAATATCAAAGTTGGAGGCCTTTCTGCCTTTACCTCCACTCCATCATGGTTATTATTATGAAAATGACAACATCTCATGAGAATAATTGCATAATTGTTGTTTTAAGATCTATGTTGATTACAGGTACAATGCAACTAAATCCTTTAAAATAGCAAAGTTGGGTGTGTGTCCATTTGAGCAAAGAGATTTTCTTGAATACTTTTGTAAAACATTGCCCATAAAAACACATTTATTTTTAGAAGCAGAAATATATTACTACAGAGAGGTTTTTATATAAAGACTGATTTTTTTTTCGGAATTCCATAGGAATCAGAGATTTCTTACTGATATCAATTCTATCTGACTCATCCTGGATCAACATTATGCCTTTTGCTCTAGGGCCACACAGCAGTCTTTGTGCCTACAAGGATATACTCCAAACTGAAATATTTCAGACTTAGGTTCTGTCATGTCTGCATTATGCTAACTGACATCACACCAGGTCAGTAGCTTAAGCTGTCAGTAATGGTTCAAGTGAGATGTCGAGTTAGATTGATAAAAATGCATAACAAAATGGGACTGAAGTGTTCTTTTGATTCAATGATTTAACAGTATGTCAGTTGGCTCAGATGGTACCACTCATTATCAGATCAGACCGGATGGGATTGAACTGCATGTAGAGTACTGACTCAGTTTACACCAAATGTAACATCTACTCTGACGTTAAAGAGGTGCCACTGTCTTTGCTGGATGATTTCTTCTAAGAATATCCAGACTTCCTAGCTAACAGTTCCTCCACCAATAGCTAGCAGTACCAATTCATTGACAATTTTTTAAAAGAAAATTGCATTTTTATAGTCCTTTACCACATTAACAAATTGTCTCAAAATGCTTCTTACAATTGATTTTATGAGGGCAATAACTTACTATTTAGAAAATTTGTAGGCACAAAATGGCGGCCTATTTCCCTACATTCTAAACACTATTGTAAAGCATAAATAGAAAATTCTGAGTGTATTACAGGTCAATCTGCCTCTAAAATAGAAATGTATAGGAATTCATGTGCTCTCATAGTTCTTTTAAAAGGATCCACTCAAATATCGATGTGTATTTTCCATTTCACATGCTTCAGTATTTTCAATTTTTGTTTTGATTCCACTATCATTTTTCCTTTAATCTCAACAGCAGTCTTTTGAAGGGGGTACATAAATTTAAAATGCTCGGAGATCATTAGTGGCATTTTGTCAACAGATAATAGTGTCAAATTGCCAGCTGTAGCTGATT
Source organism: Cetorhinus maximus (assembly GCF_964194155.1). NCBI lineage: Eukaryota > Metazoa > Chordata > Chondrichthyes > Lamniformes > Cetorhinidae > Cetorhinus > Cetorhinus maximus. Next base: position 69,241,465 of record NC_135885.1, read on the forward strand.
GAAATAATGGGTAGTTATAAATCTTGGCTTAAAATCCTTTTCTTTCTTTTCTCATATGACAGGATGCCTTTTTTCATAGAAAACCATTCAGTTACCAGCAAAAAAAAATTTAAAACCTTCCACTTGAAAAAGAAATCCCTTTTATTTTGACATTTCTAGTTTCTATTTATTTCAAGTGACTGTAGCGAGTAACTTTGCCGTTGGGAAACTGTTGGAATCCATTATTAAGGAAGTAGTAATGGGACATTTGGAAAGTCAAAATGCAATCCATCAGAGTCAGCATGGTTTTATGAAGAGTAAATCGTGTTTGACTAATTTGCTAGAGTTCTTTGAAGATGTGACAAGCAAAGTGGATAATGGGGATCCTGTAGATGTAGTATATCTGGACTTCCAGAAGGCTTTAGATAAGGTGCCGCACAAAAGATTAATACACAAGATAAGATCATACGGAGTTAGGGGTAATATATTAGCTTGGATAGAGGATTGGCTAACCAACAGAAAGCAGAGAGTCGGGATAAATGGGTCTTTTTCTGGATGGCAAGCTGTAACTAGTGGGGTACCACAGAGTTCGGTCCTTGGGCCCCAACTATTTACAATCTATATTAATGACTTCGATTCAGGGATAGAAGGTACTATAGCTAAATTTGCAGATGACACCAAAATAGGTGGGAAAGTAAGTTGCAATGAAGAAATAAGAAATTTACAAATGGATATGGACAGGTTAGGCGAATGGGCCAAAATTTGGCAGATGGAGTTTAACGTGGGTAAGTGTGAGGTTATCCATTTTGGTCAGAGGAATAAAAAAGCAACTTATTATTTAAATGGAGAGAAACTTCAGAATGCTTCAGTGCAGAGGGATCTGGGTGTCCTTGTGCATGAATCTCTGAAAGCTAGTATGCAGGTACACCAGGTAATAAGGAAAGCAAATGGAATTTTGGCACTTATTGCTAAAGGAATAGAGTACAAAAATAGGGAAGTGTTGTTGCAACTGTACAAGGCATTGATGAGACCGCATCTGGAGCACTGTGCACAGTTTTGGTTCCCTTACTTGAGGAAGGATGTAGTTGCATTGGAGGCAGTTCAGAGGAGGTTCACTAGATTGATTCCAGAGATGCGGGGCTTGTTTTATGAGGAGAGATTGAGCAGTTTAGGCCTATACTCGCTAGAGTTTCGAAGGATGAGAGGAGATCTAATTGAGGTATATAAGATGCTAAAAGGGATAGACAAAACAGACGTGGAGCGGATGTTTCCCCTTGTGAGGCAGTCCAGAATGAGAGGCCATAGTTTTAAGATAAGGAGTGGTAGATTTAAATCAGAGATGAGGAGGAATTACTTTTCTCAAAGGGTCGTGAATCTGTGGAATTCACTACCTCAGAGTGCAGTGGATACCGGGAAGCTGAATAAATTTAAGGAGGAGATAGACAGATTTTTAAATAGTAACGGGTTGAAAGGTTATGGGGAGAGGGTGGGAAATTGGATTTGAGGCTGAACTTAGATCAGCCATGATCGTATTGAATGGCAGGGAAGGCTCGAGAGGTTGAATTGCCTACTCCTGCTCCTAGTTCTTATGTGGCTCTGGTGAAAACAGGCTACTTAAATTTTGTTGGATTTCTTATGAGGTTCAGATAAAATACAAATTTGATTGATTTATTAACTTCACTAAATGTTTCCCAAATAAATATAAAGAATCTGTTGTTGAATAGAGCTAATAATGAGCCCAATATACACAATGGCTTGCAAGTATGTAGTATCAGCTAGTCAGAACTAAACATTAATGGTCCCTTACAAGATCATAATAAAGAGAAATCTGAACACCCAGAAAATTAACTAACAGACCTACACCACGAGTTTTCACATTTTTAAAACAAAAACAAATTTTATTGTATATAAGAATTAAACAAAACACCATTAGCTTAACAGTATAGTTTATAATTCCTTATGCCATGAACTCAGTTCTACTTTTTACTACACTGCACCCCCTTCCCCCCACAAGCATTTGCAAAAATCTTTAAGGTTCATTCAAGGTTTATTCATTTTCCTAGGATCCAAAAGTATGCCACAACCCTTTGGAATTATCTTTAATTCTCTTCAGTGATCCAGCTATCTTCCAAGGTAAGATTTTATGGTGATCCTTCCATTAGTTTTTCAGTTACATAACTCCCCATCCTTTCTTTACCAACCTTGTGACTGTGGATGCCTTAGCTTTTTGTTTGGTTTGCTGGCAAATACCCAACTGCCTTCCCACAGCTTTTCAAGCTAACTCTGTTAACTGCTTTCTGCCACAAAGCTCTATGAAGACCATTGTAGATTTCTTCCACCAGCTGCAAGATGAAACAAATCTTCCAGCTGCTTTTCCCTCATGAATTCCCAACTGAGATAGAGCCTCACCTATATTCCATGCAGTGAGTTATAAGGTTAGTATTTTTTATGCTTAAATATTGGCCTGATTAACATTAATTTCTTTTGGCTGTCCCCATTCAGTGCACTAATTTCTTGGGTGCACTGATACTACTAGGCAAATGTTTACAGCTTTTCCACGTCAACGTATATTTAATTTACTAAAAAACGGACTCAGTTATTCCATTGGAAGTAATGAATGGTTCATTTGGCTGAATTGATCTTGAACCAGTGTAATTTTGCAAAATCTTGAGTGTGAATAATGTTAGGTGTAACTCACACCTGCTAAGAATGTCTCGATCTTTTGCGCTGGGTCGGCCAATTGCGTATGGCACTGTGCTGTTATATCTGGATACAAGAGTGGAAACTCTACTCTTTCTAAACTGAAGTGTTTAATATGGCACATAACACTTTAACTGTGGCCTGACAAGCATTCCATGTAAATGCACCATTACTTTGTTACTCCTGTATTCTAAGCCACCATTGAGACAACCCCAAATTCTATTGCAATGCTTATGGTTTTCTCTCTGTGCACTTACCAAAGATTATGGGCAGAATTTTGCCCTTGACGGGTGGGCGGGCCAGACTGACTCGGCGGCGGGCGGGCAGCCGATTGCCGCTGCCGAAACGGGCCGCGCTGCCATTTTGCGTGGGCGGGCCAATTAAGGCCCTCCCAGCGAGTCAGTGACTCCTGTGTAGAACAGGAAAATTGTTGCGGAGGCGGGTGTGTTCAGACTGCCAATTCCAATGGGGAACCAGCAGTCTGTATAAAGAATGGCCAGGCAGCCTGCTTGAGGCAGTGCACCATGGCCACTGACAGAGGGCGACATGCTGCTCTCAGAGCACAGGAGCAGGAGGAGAAGGAGGAGGGGGAGGGGGGCAGGCTGCAGGATAGGCCAGCAGGGGGCCAGTGTGCCCCTCGCTTCTCAGATGCATGCCTTGCTGTCCTCCTTGAAGAGGTGTCCAGCCATCAAGATATTTTGTATCCAGAGGATGGGAGGAGGAGGGCCCCTCATGTCACCAGGCAGGCGTGGCAGGAGGTGGGTGACACAGTAAGTGCCCATGTTGATGTGCGGCGCACCAGGACGCAGTGCCGCAAACGATTCAATGATTTGTTGTGCTCTGGAAGGGTGAGTACCATATCAGCCTTGCCCATTTGACCCAGCAGGTAGCCTTAGCCTTTGAGGACCTCCCCTCCGCCCCACCCACCGCCGTCTTACTGTCGTTACTGCATTGGGCATTTGGCGCATGCTGGGTGGGTACACAGATAGTGACCATGCTTACATCAGCCTTAGTGGTTGAGGAGAAGATGGATTCTCCCCGCAGCATATGTTGGTGTTTGTCGCATTTGAGTAGTCTGGGGGCAACCTGCAGGGGAGGCCGCTAGACACATACTCAGAACTCCAACACATGTCTTATTGATGGTAATGAGATGGTGGAAGGGGAGCCTCAAGGTGTCATGGCCAAGTGCCATCTGCTGGCCTCAGCACCGCACCTAGTTGCGCCTCCTTGCCATGGGCGCTAAGACTGTGTGTTATTCAAAGTGATGGACGCATAATGTGTCCAAGGTGTCCGTTGGGGGAGGGGGCTTTGACCAGCCATACTATCTTCTGGGGACTGATCACCAATAACGTGGATCGGAGCCGCTGGAGGCCTCGGATGGGCCACTGTGGTTGAGGTGCAGCGTGCGCGTGCAGAGTACATGAGCAATCAGCCCCAATAAATGCTCTTCTCTGTTCTGCAGGCAAAAATTGAACGCAATCTCAGGGAGTGCCAGAGGAGTGGTGGTGGGCACACCGTGCTCCAGTGCCTCACCACCTACCAGGAGCAGGCCATGGAGCTGGGGAGGAGGCAGGCGGCCAGGGCGGCAGGTGGCGGCAAGGCTGGGGTGCAGCAGCCAGGTATTTGAGGCCCACAGTCCCATCCACTCTGTCTCCCCACCATCCAAACCACTGATGGTTGCTGCAATCGTTAATGCTGCAACACTGCTCATTCACAGACTGATACGGTCAGTCGTGTGGGTCATACACAAAGGTCCCTAGGCCCCTTGGCATCGCCAGCAACTTCTAAAGTTGCCTTATCCCATCTGTGACCACTATCCCCATGGTCTAACATGCCATGGCATCGCTGCTGCACAGACAAAGAAGTTTTGCGTCTTAGGAGGGTTGGTACCTCCACCATCCTATCAGCCAGTGCGTCCCACATTACTCTGTCCAAAAGGTCCTCAGCACCTCACCTGTCAACCTCATAGTATTCAACTTAGATAAATGCCACCACGTTACTCATCCCTGCGTCAAGGGGAAATGTTGCCTTCTGTCCACCCGTTCTATGCCCCTCCTAACGGTATGAAGGTCAATAATGTGACCTGTCAATCTCCTGTGCTCCATGGCAAATGTCGCAAGTGTTTGCAATGTTTCCTCAGAACCGCAACTCTCCAGGCCAGCATGCATCCAGGTCAGGTACCTCTGCACTCTCCCCACTCCGATGCCACGTAACATGCCATGTGGCATTCCTTAGGCCATCTGACCAGCCTGTCTGTATGCGCGTCTAATGTTTGGGCCTCCTCTTGACTCTTTTCCACCCCACCAATGTTCACCTCCTTCGGGTCTTGAAGGGTGAGCGACTTATGAGGCTGGGAGGGAAAGGGATGAAAGGTGTTACTGACTGAACGCTAAATGATGCACTGTCCTTGTTGTCAATTTCAGCATCACCACTGCATGGCCGCGGCCAACAACATCGGAGCCCCCCCTCTACACCTAAGGGCCAAGACGTGCAACTTGCGGCACATCATTTCAGCCAGCTAGGCACCAGCAAACCACAAGAACTTCGGTGGGGAATGTAACATTGGCTAGTGTCCCGGGTCACAGTGGAGAGGGCACTTCACAATCGCTGGAGGAGAGGGCAGGGACAGAGAGTGCCGATGGCGCCAGCAGCCAGAGGACTGCAGGGGACCAGGCACATGCTGAGTCCGGCAGTGATGATGTGCCTCTGGAGATGTCACCAATGCAGCAGCTGCAGGACAAGTGGCAGGATTTGAGGGAGCATCTGGCAGGGTTGCATGAGGGTGTGTTTCAGTTGGTCTCTGCGGTGGAGGAGTCCAGGCAGAGTGTAAATGAAGGCGTGAACCTCAGGACAGAGCTTCAGGCTTCCTCCACTGAGAGATTGGCGACTCTCATGGAGAGGCTCTTTAATCGGAGTGTCTGAGGGTAACTGTGAGCTTCAGAGCCGCTGGCATGGGGTGTCCATCCACACAGTTAGGGGAGATCTCAGGGCCAATCATCTGACAGATATAGTTGACTGTCTCCCTTGACAGATGGAGCCTCCTTCGGCACTGCACCTCAGTCATATTGAGGTAGCTGCTTTGCCGCCTGTATACCCTAGCAGCAGGATAGTGGCGTCTTCTGCGGCCCCTTCCACCTTGGACAACCTTTTGGCCCTGTGCCCCTTGTGCCTGGCCTCCCAAAGGTGGCTCCCCTGGAGACTGATTGACTACTCCTGGCCTCCTCCTTATTCTATCCCTCCCTTCCTGCTCAGAGGAGCTGCCTCCAGTGGGGATGTCAGAACCCATAGCCCCAGGCTAAATGGAGGCCTCCTGAACGCTGCAGACCCGATAAAGATTACTGTCTGCAGACTGCTGAGCTGAAGCTTCAAAGTACACAAAAAGCTCTTGGAAATCAATTTGAATTGCTAACAATCACACAGGCAAGTTTAAAACACTTTCTGCATTAAATACTTCATGAGAAACATGAACAACCCCTCTGAGTCCACATATCCCGCCAGTGCATGAGTTTTGATAAAAAAATCACCTACCTGCCTGCCCGTTGGGCCTGTGCGCAGAGCTGAAGTATGCACGGGCCCCTCAAAATCCTCGTTGATTGGCAAGTTAAGGGCCTTAATGAGGCCTTTAATTAATGGCGGGCGCGCGTCCCACTGCATAGCGCACCCGCTGACCTAAAGATCACGATGCCATGCACTGACATCGGGACGCAACATTTTAAGCGCTGATGTGTGGACTCGGCCACCCGCAAGTCAGCCAGAAAATTCTGCCCTATGTATTTGAATCCCTATGAGTCCGTTAATAGAAAACACTGAAGAATGTTAATTAAGTATCAACTTTTTTCCTTGTTTTTACTCCCAAGATGTATTACTTTTTTAATGATACATTGAAATTGTTCAAGAAAGGAAGGAGAGAGAAAACAGCGACCTACAGGCCAGTTAGCCTGAAATCAGTCATCAGGAAAATGTTGGTATCTATTTAGGAAATCTTAGCAATGTATATAGAAAATCATTGTATGATTAGACAAAGTCAACATGGTTTTATGAAGGGGAAATCATATTTGACAAATTTATTCGAGCTTTTTGAGGATGTAACTCGTGGGGCAGATAAAGGAGAACCAGTAGATGTAGTATACCTACATTTCCAAAAGTCATTCAATAAGGTGCCAGGTAAAAAGGTTAATAGGCAAGATAAGGGCTCATGGTGTTGGAGTAATGTATTAGAATAGAAAGCGGATTGATTAACGGACAGGGAGCGAAGAGTAAGCACACGTGGGATATTTTCAAATTGGCAAGCTGTGACTGGTAAAGTGACACAAGGATCAGTGCTGGGTTAGATGAAGAGACATAGAATAATGTATCTAAATTTGCTAATGATACAAAGCTAGGTGGAAGTGCAAACTGTGAGGAAGATGAAGATACTGCAAGGAGATATAAACAGGTTAAGTGAGTGCTACAAGATGGTAGATGTAGTATAACGTGGTGAAGTATAAGGTTATTCACTTTGGTCGTAGGACTAGGAAAGCAGAATATTTTTTAAAAGGTTTGAAACTTGTAAATATTGATGCTCATAAAGACTTGGGAACACAAAGTTAGCATGCAGGTACATAAGCGATTAGGAAGGTAAATGACATGTTGGCCTTTATTGCAAGTGGGTTGGAGTACAGGAATAAATAAGTCTTGCTACAATTGTACAGGGCTTTGGTGAAACCACACCTGGAATATTGTGTGCAGTTTTGGTCTCCATATTTAAGAAAGGACATACTTGTATTGGAGGCAGTATGGCACAGGTTCACTAGATTGGTCCCTGGAATGAGAGGGTTGTCCTATGATGAGAAGCTTAGTAGATTCTCTGGAGTTTAGAAGAATGAGAGGTGGTCACATTGAAACATACAAGATTCTGAAGAGGCTTGACGGGGTGGACACAGAAGTTGTTTCCCCTGGCTGAGGAGTCTAAAACACAAGGGCACAGTCTCAGGATAAGGGAATGATCATCTGGAACTGAGATGAGGAGTAATTCTATTATCAAAGAGTGGTGAACATTTGGATTTCTCTACCCTAGAGAATTGTGGATGTGCAATCCACAAATATATTATATTCAAGGCTGAGATAGACAGGCTTTTGGTCTCTCAGGGAACCAAGGGATATGGGGAGCAGACAAGAAAATGGAGTTGAAGCCCAATGTCAACCATGATCATATTGAATGGTGGAACAGGCTTGATTGGCCATATGGTCTACTGCTCCTATTGCTTGTGTTCTTGTCAGTTCTAAGCCTGGTCAGCTGATCTCAGTTCATGTTATCACTGCATTCTTAAATGTTGGTGGTGAGAGAGCAAAAATAAAGCCAGCAAATGTTTCAGTTCTTAATCCCGGTCAGTGACCAATGCTGCAATGTCCAAACATGCACATCAACTGAGATTGGGACCAAGCTTGACTGTGATACCCTCCATAGTTGAATACCTTGTTTGTGCATCCAATTCATAAAGGTCTGTATGTTTAACAGGAAACTAGAATGAAATTCAAATGAATCACGTTGGGGTTCACTGCTGGGACATCTATGGATGAGATTTGTTTGATCTATAACAATGTTTATTCGACAACTAATGTTCAGTTACGATAATTGAAATAGTTGCTTTTTGTAGGGCTTCAGAACCACTTTTAAATACATTGAACAGAAGCAAATCTTTTCATGCACCAACAAAGCACAGACAATTAATACTCATGAGAGGTCTCTAATTAGCACGATTTATGCATTTCTATTAATAAAATTAAACACTTATACAAAGAGGCATCAAGACCTAGAATGAGCTTCAGTAATTAGCCAATGGCAACCACCCATCACTCCCATTAACATTTATTGAGACCTTTAATACTAAAATAAATCACCAGTTAATAGGAATGTTTCTACAATTAAATATCTGAATTTCTACTCTTGTGCCTATGAAAATGCAAAGCTGTTACTTACACTTTGTACCCAATTATAAAAACATGACCAATATACAAGTTTTTGAAAAATTGGGGACAGCTTACAGTAAAGTGAAAACTGCATCAACACATTTTCAAAGAAAAATCAGTTTGAGTTGCAGCACAAGCCATTTGTTTAACATTTCCAAACTGATTAGGGTTTTGTCTCATGGTTCAGTACCAGTACATTGCACATCAGTACAGATTAATCTCGCTTTCATTAACATTCGCTGTTGTTCTTGCTACAATGCAGCACAGAAATATAGGATTCAAATAGTCATTTGGTAGTACAGGACTTGAGTATTACTGAAAAAAGAGAGATGTTATCAAAGCTTTTCATCTTGCACTCATCAGGACAGCTCACAAGGTAACCCAACTGTAAAAGGAACAAAAATTTATTTCAATATGCATGTGAAGAGAGTGCTAAGGGATGACAGCATTCTCTTATCATGCAGTATAAGTTGTTGTTCCCTTTACTGTTGGTTTATCTTGCCAGATTTCCTGATGAGTGCAAGATGAAAAGCTGCGATAGCATGTCTCTTTTACTGGCTATACTCAAATTTGGGATTATTGAAGTCCAAATTCCTTACGTAACTGGTGACATTTCTTCTTAAATTACAGAGATTTCCTTCAGTGTAAGTAGGAGCGGGGACAGTGGAGGCAATAAATTGGGTGAAAATTAACAGGCAGGAGGTACTGGAAAGGTTGGCTATGTGTAGAGAAGGTAGGTTACCCGATCTGGATAACTTGCATCCCAGGCTGCTAAGGAAGTGGGATTGAGATAGTGGGATGGTTTGGAACAATCTTCTGATATTCCCTAGATGTGGGGGTTGGGGGTTGGGGGTGGGGGGTGGTGGGGGGGTGGGGGGGGGATGCCAGAGGACTGGAGAATGGCAAATGTGACACCCTTATTCAAGATTGAGTGTAAGGCCAATCCTAGTAACAAGGCCGTAGAAGGCCAGTGTGAGACAGGCCATGGAAGGCCAGTAATAGCCGGGCTGTGGAAGGCCAGAGATAGCTGAGCCGTGGAAAGTCATTGATAGCCGCGCCGTGGAAGGTCAGTGAAAGACGGGCCGTGGAAGGCCAGTGTTACACTCTCCATGGGGAAGCCATAAACCAAAATAACCAAATTTACTGAATGAACCTTCAAAGAAGAAATTACCAACAAAGGTTTCACTTTTTGTAAATTTTACTTGAAAACGAATCAGAATCAATGTAAATTAAAACAGAAAATGCTGGGAAAACTCAACAGGTCTGGGAGCATCTGTGAAGAGAGAAATAAAGTTAATGTTTCAAATCTGTATGACTCTTCTTCAGACCTCAATATAAATTAAACACAAATTAACCTGAAAACAATACTTAAATAAAAAGGTATATTTTTCTCTAGCCAATACCACACCGATACATCTTACACAGGCACAAGCACCCATATCACTCCTTGCAGACATGTAGCACTATGTAATTACACTGTTCCACAATATGCTGTTTTTTATTCATGGAAGGTACATCAGGAGTCTTATCAAACAACAGCTTCAACCTCAGTTTCACAGGTACAATTATCATCAGCAAAACACACTTCTCTGAACTCTCTCTCCCTTGGATCACAAAGTCCTGATGGTGTAGCTTTCCAGAATTACTTTTAAACTGACCAATCAATAGCACCCTCTTCCATTGTTTGGTCATTTCTGGGAAAACACCCAGCTCTTTACTGCCTCTGAGCTATTCACAAAGTTTTTCAGGTTTTAGACATTTTTAGCCAGCTTGCACAGTATCTCCAAGAGCTCCTATCCCCTTTTCTACTAAATTGAAAAACTGACCTCCTCCTGAGAGTGATTTGCTTTTCCTCACAAGAATTGTGTGTTCCTCTTTTTGCCTCTGTCTGTTTTCTCTTTGTGTCTACATCTGTGTCTAGCTCTGCCATCTTCTTTACAGTAGTAGCTTCTTGACCTTCTTGACCATCCACACGGCTTTTGTATGTTAACTTTTTTTCCTGTTGGTACTGCTTCCAGGTCAATGGTTGCAAGGTCACAGGCACCAGTAGTTCTTATTATTCAAGAGAATTACAATTAATCCCTTTGAAATTTATACTAACTCTTACAAGTCCTTCTCAAACATTTTTAAACAATTACAGATTCAACAGACAATTTAAAGAAATTATAAATTTTCCTTACTGTACTGCTTCTGGGCCATTTTTGTCACACCAGCGAGAGCCGGGCTGTGGAGGGCCAGTGAAAGCCGAATTGTGGAAGATCAGTGAGAGTCGGACTGTGGAAGACCAGTGAGAGTCGGACTGTGGAAGACCAGTGAGAGTCGGACTGTGGAAGACCAGTGAGAGTCGGACTGTGGAAGACCAGTGAGAGTCGGACTGTGGAAGACCAGTGAGAGTCGGACTGTGGAAGACCAGTGAGAGTCGGACTGTGGAAGACCAGAGGAAGCAGGGCTGTGGCTGGCCACTGAGAGCCAAGCTATGTTGGGCCATTGAGAGCCGTACTGTGGAGGGCCAGAGAGAACAGTGTTGTAGCCATATTTGTGGTCACAACCGAGGGACTGCCTGTAAATTCTTTTAAGCTGAAGTTCTTCATCTTTGTAAAAATGCAGTCAGTGTTCAAACAAACTTAGTCAGTTCCCAGACCTGACAGTGAACACAGCAAGTGGAATAAAAACAGGAAGTTCTGAAAAAACCTGTGGAGAGATGTTTGTCAGGGTCAAGTTGGCAGGTATGGAGTGGTGGAAAGACATGGAGTGCTTGGTATAAGGGCAGAGGCAGAGATTAAGGAGCATGATGAGTGAGCAAAAACATGAATGCTCAGGGCGGTAAGCCTTTGCTAATTCACACCTATCCCTGGTAGGTTTAAATATATAGCACAGGCACTGCTTCTATTTAAGTAAGAGTTCCAGCTCAGTCTTGGGGAAGCACCTTTTGGGAATTCCCCTCTGTGCTCTTGAAATGATGCATCATTGACCATGACAAAGGAGCAGGTGTTAAGTTGCTTAAGTGCTTTTCTCATCTTCTCTACAATAGTAAAAGCACAGAAAGCTTTCAATAACCTAAATTCTGTCCCCAATTACACAAGAAAATGCTGGTTTTAGCTATTAAGTGTCAGAGAAAGAGACTGCGGGTTAGGTCAAGTCGGCAGTGGGGCGTGACAATGCAAAGAGGGCAGAAAAGGCCACTTGGGGAATCAGATGGTGAACATCAGCTTGGGGAAGCAAGGAGATGTAGCAGAGGAGAATTATCAGATGACAGGGTTGATTTTAGCAGAACTGATGTAGGTCTTGGGTTGGCAAACTGTTACTAGTGCATGGAGAGAGAAGGCTACGCCAGAGTGAGATTTAGAGATTGTGTCATTGGCAGGAATTTGGTGCATCTGGGAATTTGGTGCAGAGGGGGAGAAAGACGCTTCTTTCCCTACTTTTTTTTCAGCCTCCAGTAGTTGGTGAGTCTTCTTCCTTTGTCTCCAAGCTAGGAGAGTGCAACTTTCCATTTAGCTGTGTAAATTATTAACTAATTGATTAATTTAATAAGGTTGGAAATGGCAGGGATGCTGACTGCAGTGTGTAGGAATCTGTGGAATGAACCGCAATCCCAGACAACCATATCTGCTGCCTGTAGCTTAGGCAACTTCAGCTTCTCATTGCTGAGCTGGAGGCTGAGTTGTGGACTTTGTCCTACAGGTTCGAAGTGGTTGCTACCTACATGAATGAGGAGAAAGACTGCAAGGTGGATGAGTGGACTGGCCATGGCACCATGGTGAAGGATGCCATTCAAGTGGGGGGAGCAAATGGCAGTGATAGGAGACAGTATAGCCAGACGGATTGATACTGTTCTCTGCAGCCGCGACCGGGAGCTCCAAAGGCTGTGTTGCCTGTCCCGTGCCAGGGTTAAGGACATCTCCTCATGGCTGGAGAGGAACTTGAAGCATGAGGGGGAGGATCCAGTTATCTGGTCCATGTGGAAATCAACGACATAAGTAGAACCAGGAATCTTTATTCATTCATAGAATATGGGCTTTGTTGGTAAGGCCAGCATTTTTGTTGCCCATCCTTAATTTCCCTCGAAATGGAGTGGCTTGATAAGCCATTTCAGAGGGCCACAGCTGGAGTACTGTGTGCAGTTCTGGTTGCCACATTATAGGAAGGATGTGATTGCACTGGAGGGGGTGCAGAGGAGATTCACCAGGATGTTGCCTGGATTGAAACATTTAAGTTATGAAGAGAGGTTGTATAGTCTTGGTTGTTTTCGTTGGAGCAGAGAAGACTGAGGGGCGACCTGATCGAGATGTACAAGATTATGAGGGGCATGGACATGGTGGATAGGGAGCAGCTGTTCCCCTTAGTTGAAGGGTCAGTTGTGAGGGGACATAAATTCAAGGTGAGGGGCAGGAGGTTTAGGGGGGAATGTGAGGGAAAACCTTTTTACCCAGAGGGTGGTGACGGTCTGGAATGCACTGCCTGGGAGGGTGGTGGAGGCGGGTTGCCTCATATCCTTTAAAAAGTACCTGGATGAGCACTTGGCATGTCATAACATTCAAGGCTATGAGCCAAGTGCTGGTAAATGGGATTAGGTAGGTAGGTAAGTTGTTTCTCATGTGTCAGTGTAGACTTGATGGGCCGAAGGGCCTCTTCCACACTGTGTGATTCTGTGAATTAAGAATCAATCACATAGTGTGGGGTCTGGAGTCACATGTAGGCTACACTGAGTAAGGGTGGCAGGTTTCCTTCCCTAAAGGATATTTGTGAACCAGATGGGTTTTTATGACAATTGATAATGATTTCATAGTCACCACCACTGATCTAGCTTTATACTCCAGATTTATTAACTGAATTCAAATTCCACCAACTGCCATAGTGGGATTTGAACTCATGTCCCCAAAGTTTTGGCCTGGGCCTCTGGATTACTGGTCTAGTGACATTGCCACTACATTACCATCTCCACTTAAATGAATGATGTTCTGCTAAGAGAATTTAAGAAATAAGGGTCCAAATTAAAATGCAGAACACTAAAGGTAACCATCTCTGGGTTGTTACCTGAGCCATGCGCCAATAGGCATAAGGTCAAGCAGATTAGAGAATTAAATGTGTGGCTCAAAGAGTGATGTGGGAAGAAGGGGTTTCAATTCATGTGGCACTGGCATCAATACTCAGGGAAGAGTGAGCTATTCTATTGGGATAGGCTCCACTTGAACCACTGGGACCAGTGTCTTGGTCAATCGTGTAACTTGGGCTATGGACAGGGCTTTAAATTAACAAAAGTGCAGGGGGAGGGTTCGGGTGAAGGGAGATTTAGAAATCCAAAGAGAAAGATTGAGAATTTTGGACCAGTATAGTGATGTGGGTATAGATAAGCAAAGCGGGACAGGAAGGGACAGAGTTTAACAAAAATGCTACATCTGCGAATAAAGCCTTTGCAGGGAATAGAAACAAAAAAAATGAAATAAAATGTTCTTTATCTGCACAATGATTGATTGGACAATGATGATTGCACAATGATTGATTGCACAATGATGATTGCACAATGTTCAGCACCATTCACGACTCCTCAGATACAGAAGCAGTCCATGTCCAAATGCAGCAAGACCTGGATAATATCCAGACTTGGGCTGACAAGGGCAAGTAACATATGCACCATACAAGTGTCAGGCAATGACCATCTCCAACAAGAGAGAATCCAACCATCGCCCCTTGATATTCAAAGTCATTACCATCACTGAATCCCCCCCTCCTATCAACATCCTGGGGGTTACCATTGACCAGAAACTGAACTGGATGGGCCATATAAATACTGTGGCTACAAGAGCAGGTCAGAGGCTAGGAATCCTGAAATGTGTAACTCACCTCCTGACTTCCCAAAGCCTGTCCACCAGGCACAAGTCAGGAGTGTGATGGAATACTTCCCACTTGCTTGGATGAGTGCAGCTCCCACAACACTCAAAAAGCTTGACACTGTCCAGGACAAAGCAGCCCACTTGATTGGCACCACATCCACAAACATTCACTCCCTCCACCACCAATGCACAGTGGCAGCATTGTGTACCATTTACAAGATGCACTGCAGGAATTCACCAAGGCCCCTTCGACAGCAACTTCCAAACTCACGACCACTAACATGTAGAAGGTCAAGGGCAGCAGATGCATGGGAACACCACCACCTGGAAGTTCCCCTCCAAGTCACTCACCATCCTGATCTGGAAATATATCGCCATTCCTTCACTGTCATTGGGTCAAAATCCTTGAACTCCCTTCCTAACAGCACTGTGGGTGTACCTACACCACATGGACTGCAGTGGTTCAAGAAGGCAGCTCACCACCACCTTCTCAAGGGCAACTAGGGATGGGCAACAAATGCTGGCCCAGCCAGCGAAGCCCACATCCAGAGAATGAATTTTAAAAATCTGAATGTATGAAGCATCTGCAAGAAGATAGATGAAAGAGCGGCACAAATAGAGAGAAATTATGTCGATCTAATTGACATTATAGAGACATGGTTACAAGGTGATCAAGGTTGGGAAATAAATATTATATAAAATATTATATAAATGTGAATAAAGATGTAAAACAGAAAGACAGACAGAATGATAAAGGAGGGGGTGTCGCCTTGATAGTAAGGGATGACATAAGGACATTAGTGAGAAAGGATCTAGCCTCAGAGGATTGTGAAGCAGAATCAGAATGGGTGGAAATTAGGAATAGCAAAAGTCAGAAAACAATGGTGGGAGTAATATATAGGCCCCACTAATGGCAGCTATTCCAAAGGACAGTGCATCAAACAAGAAATTATTGAAGCCTGTAACAAAGGAAGTTTTATAATTTTGGGGGCATTAATCTTCATATTCACTGGGGCAATCAAATTGACAAGAGTGATCTAGAAGATGAGTTTGTAGAATGCTTTTGTGACAGTTTCTTGGAGCAATGCATTCTGGCACTGATTAGGGATAAAGCTATTTTAGAACTAGTGTTGTGTAATGAAGCAGGGTTAATTAGTAAAATCATAGGTAAAAGATCCACTAGGAAATAGTGTTCATAATACAATTGAATTTCATGTTAAGTTTGAAAGTGACATGCTCAAATCACAAACAAGAATCTTAAACTTAAACAAAGCCAATTACATAGGAATGAGGGGAGAACTGGCTTTAAGGTTAATTGGATAAACAGACTAAAAGGTATACAGGCAAATGAGCAGTGGGAAACATTTAAAGAAACAACTCAAAATATTAAACAAATAAACGTTCCATTGAAAAATAAAATTCCTGTAAGAGACCCATTCGTGGCTCATTCAGGAAGTTAACGATAGTATTAAAATAAAAGAAGAGGCTTACATTGTTGAAAAAATGGTAGCAAGTCTGAGGGTTGGGAGTGTTTTAGAAACCAGCAAGGAACCACCAAAAAGCTGATAAAAAGGAAATAATGGATTATGAGAGTAAACTAGCCAGAAATGTAAAAAACACGTTGTAAGAGCTTTTATAAGTATAAAAAGGAAAAGAGTAGCTAAAGCAAACGTTGGTGCCTTAGAAGCAGAGACAGGAGAAATCATCATGGGGGAATGAGGAAATGGCAGAGGCATTGAAGAAATATTTTTGTGTCTGCCTTCACAGTAGAAAACACAGGTTTCATACCAGAAATACTCAGTCACCTAGGGGTTAAAAAGAATGAGGAAATTAATATCAGCAGAGGAAAACTATTGGAGAAACTTAAGGAACTAAAATCTGACAAATTCCCAGGGCCTGATGGCCTACACTCTGGGGTTCAAAAGGGATAGCGCAGAGATAGTAGATGCACTACCTATGATTTTCCAAAATTTCTTAGATTCAGGAATGGTTCCATTAGATTGGAAACTGGCAGGAGGGAGAGAGAAAACAGTGAACTACAGGCTAGTTAGCCTAACATTGGTCATTGGGAAAACACTGAAAGTCTTAAGAATGCACTTAGAAAAGCATAATGGGATTAGAACAAGTCAACATGGTTTTACGAAAGGGAAATCCTGTTTAACAAATCAATTGGAGTTTTTTGAGGATGTAACCAGTAGGGTCGCTAAAGAAGAACCAGTGGATGTAGTATATCTGGATTTCCAAAAGGCATTTGATAAGGTGCCACACAAAAGGTTAATAGGCTAGATAAGAGCTCATGGATTTGAGGGTAATAATATAATTAACATGGATAGAGGATTCATTAGTGGATAGAAAGCAGAGAATGGAATTTTTCACGTTGGCAGGCAGTGAATATTAGAATGCTGTAAGGATCGGTTCTGGGTCCTCAGCTATTTACAATCTATATTACTATCTTAGATGAAGAGAGAGAGTAATGCATCTAAATTTGTTGATGATATCAAACTAAGTGAGAATGTAAGCTATGAAGAGGATAGAGGAAGGCTGCAAAGAGGTATACACAGGTTAAGTGAGTGGTCAACAAGATAGCAGATGAAGTGTAATGTAGGGAAGTATCAAGTTATTCACTTTGGTCATAAGAATAGAAAATCAGAAATTGTTTTCAAAGTTGTGAAACTTGTAAATATTGATGTTCATAGAGACTTGGGTGTGCTTGTACAAGGAATGCAGAAAGTTAGCATGCAGGTACAACAAGCAATTAGGAAGGCAAATGACATGTTGGCATTTATCACAAGGGGATTGGAGTCCAGAAATAAAGAAGTCTTGCTGCAATAGTACAAGGTTTTGGCAAAACCACATCTGGGACACTGTGTCCAGTTTGATCTCCATATTGAAGGAAGAATGTACTTGCATCGGAGGCATTGCAGCGAAGGTTCACTAAATTGGTCCCTAGGATGAGGGGGTTTTCTTATAATGACAGACTGAGCAAAAAAAGAAAGTGCAAAACAATGTACTCTTACATTATAAAATCTCAAGTTTGTTTTCTTCTAGCTAAATAAATAGATTTTTTGCAAATATCACCATGATTTGGAAAAAAAGTAATTAAATGTTTGCTATTTCTTTTTATTGTGGCATGTAACAATTGCCACATTTGGGAAAAGTATAAAAACACGTAATTAATTTGGTAATTAAACATTTAGTATTCCTACTAGAGCTATGTGAAGCTGTGCTACTTTTAGGTCTTTTGTTAAGAACACTTGTACCTTGGAAAATGCAGCTATGCTTCCCAAATGAGTCCATGATTGCAAGAGATCAGGAAGAGATGCAGCATTGAAAAGTGGTGAACCACAGATGACCAGCATTATAGCAATAACATAATGAGTGTGCATCTGTTCTAAGTGGGCAAAGTGAAAGTTGCAAGCTTTAATCTATTAAAAGTTTAATTATAATACAGTAGGGTGTGAAGAAATTTCCTTCCTTTATATTCTGGATTGTAGTATACATAATGGATGTGACTGAGGTCTGTGGCAAAAAAAATGAGAGGGCACTGGTTACCATATGTGATCAACTTTCAAGATTCCACGTAAAATCATGATTGACTTCATGCGCAAAATCACAATCTGTGTCCAATCAATTCTGGACCACTTTAGGGAAAAACATGCATAGCCACAAGACTACTTTTAATGAGATATTAATCATCCTGACTTCAGGATTCCACGACTCTTTTTTTCTATTTATTTCTCATGGCTCCAAAAATTTAAATCCTGTTGGGCCTTGTTCAGTGGCCGTGTGATATGATTTGACTGGATGATGCCTGGATTTTGCAGCTCAACATCTCAACAAGGGCACTCCTTTAACAATACACTGATTTAATATGGATGCATTATTTACATATTGTTTTGAAAAGGATAAAATATTCTTTAGCAGTACAATGCAGAATTACAAATATCCAACAGATCCATATGTGATCTCCAGACTCCTCATTCTCACTATCTGTGTTCAAGAAGTGCTTCTTGATTTGCCTTTTGTTGTCTTAAAATCTCAATGTCAGCACCTTTATCACTTTACAATTATGCAAAACTTGTAACAGAATTTTTCATGAGCACAGCATTAGGATGAATCTGACATATAAAATATAATTGCTCCTTATTTTTATCTTTATTTATTTTGTTCAGCATCTACAGGTTTCCTCACAGGATTTGACATTCTATATTCATCATAAAATCTATATTTGCAAAAACAACAGGAAGTGAAAAATCATATGATGAGTCCTTCAATGTCCAAAAGGAATAGGTAATTTAATGCTAATGTCTGAATTTTAGTGGAGGAAGAAATGCCTCAGAATTTTCTCTTATCACAAGTCTCCACTCCCACCCAATCAAAAAAAAACTGGGCAGTCCCATATTCATGGGGCTACAATTCTATTACATGTGACATGCCTTTTTCAGAAAATGCCAAATTTTACAAGTTGACCCTGAATGCAATAAAAAGC
Organism: Cetorhinus maximus; assembly: GCF_964194155.1. Taxonomy (NCBI): domain Eukaryota; kingdom Metazoa; phylum Chordata; class Chondrichthyes; order Lamniformes; family Cetorhinidae; genus Cetorhinus; species Cetorhinus maximus. Next base: position 69,260,416 of record NC_135885.1, read on the forward strand.
TGGTCTGTTCAGCCATAATTATGCCATGTTTTGACATGTTGGTAGTCTTGGTTAATTTTAGTGGCAGGTTTCCATTTTAGCAATAGGATACTTACAATATCCTTTTCCCTACTTCACTCCTCTTCTTGTCAACAAGAAAATGGGTCCACACCTGCTTCCAAAACCCCATCAATTCTATTCTTCAGCTAGGTGAGATTGGGTGCAGCAAGTCAGTGATAACATTTGCTTTCAATTTGTTTTCATTCACCCTATCGGGTGGATAAGGCGTTTTGTCTGAATTTGGCAGCTCTTCACAGCATACACGATCAAGGTCAGCCTGTCGCTCTTTATTGCACTGTGCACAATCGTGGCTAAATTCAATAGACCACCACAGTGACAGCTAATTCTTTTTACCTATGTCCTTTCACTGAGGCATTAAGACCAATAAAAATCCACTTAAGGAATCACTCTCTAAGTTATCCCCTGCACATATTTATGTTTTTTCTGCTGATTCAATGCCATGATAGGTGACAGATCTGTGAAGTGGCCTTTTGCCTTTGAAAAGTGTTAGATTCCTTGCTAAATGTGCTTCATCATTTTCAAATTTTCCCTTTTATAGAATTCAATATCCTGATAACTTTTACTTTGAAATATACAGACCGTAACCCTAATTTTCTTCTCATTGGATTTCTTTCATTTTGTGACTGAGAGATGTACTTTATTGCAGATCTATCCACCTGTGTGCAAGTTGAAATGTGACATTCTGCTCTCTCCCGAATGCTCCTATAGTAATGTTCTTCACTACAGCAACCTTATCTCACTAAAATGTGCATGCACATATATCTACAGAACATCAGATAAATAGAACAAATAAGTTGTAATGCTCTAAAATGACAGTAATCACCATCATTTACTGGGATAATAATTAACTCACATTTGTAAAACTTAAATGGTAGTGGAGGGTGGGGGAGTGGGGTGTGGGTAGTAAATTAGATAGCTCCCAAAAAATGGACATGGAAAGCATAATGCATGATTAACCCAAGCTCGTTGATTAGTGTGCTGCCTACATTGTAACTTTGTGCTGCCTGCTGATTAGACTGATTGCTGTGTGCAGCCAGCACCAATGGTGCCATTCATTAGCTGAATGTATCAGCAGGGTTCTAAAATTGTAACTTCTTAGCACTACTTAAAGCTAGCCAACACTGCTTAAATCTGGACTGCTCCTTTTAAAAGGGAGGAACATCATGTCGAGAGTAGATGCTGGCAGTGGTGCTGGAGTGAATCTGACCCTGAAAACAGCAAGGAATGGCACAACATGGAAGAGAGCAGGTTCCAAGGCTTTGGTTGCTGCACTGAAGGCCTTTGTGGAAGAGGTGGAAAGTAGGAGAGATGCCCTGCATTTGCAGGTAGCTGGGAGGGCCTGCAAACACACCCTCAAAAGGCAGTGGAAGCAGTCAACCATGGAGGTCAACATCAGGAGTCAAACCCTGAGGACCTGGAAGTTTAATGATCTCACACAAGTAGTCAACGTCAGTGAGTGCATCTTCAAATGTCATGTCACACCAACTGGAGCACTGGTCTCAAAACTCTCCTCAATTAAGCACACCCCTATCACTCACCTACCAACAATGGCCTGGGTTTTGTGTAGCAACAAAAGCCAAACTGTCAGCATTCACTGTCATTGCCCCTCTGAAACTGACAGCAACTTCTGTTGTCCGCACATGCGCAGTTAAATGCAGAAATCAGCAGTTGCTGTCAGTGATTCTGCACTTTCTCAAAGGGTACACTGTTGAAGACCCCCAGGCTGTGATCAAGTAGAAATTACTGAACTGATGAGATTAGTTGAGCTGTAAATACCCTTGAAACACCTTGTTGAATGAAGTGTAACTAGATTTTTAAATGGTGTATCAAGTTCATAAATACTGCTAAACAGACTCACTGTCCCTGGACAGTTAATTTTAAATTTATGGAATGACAAATATCCCCTTCATGTAAAAAAAAATATACTTTTTTACTTGTTCTAAAGAAAATGTTTACAATATTTCAGCTTTTACCTTAACCCCATGCATCTGCCCCATTTTTTTACTCTGTAAAATTTTAAAAGTGCAAAAATCTGTGCATTTTAATTCCTGGTTTGAATACTTCGATGTGATTGGCTGTTAACACTGCTTCACTGTTGCTGGACCCCTGGGGATTCCCTTGACTTGATGCCAGATTCAAACTGACATCGGGGAAAGTGGAAATCCAACTCATAGAGATTGCTAGATCTTGGTGGGCAGCTTTCGCTGAAGTTAGTGTAGCGCACCATTGCTTCACTACTTAGGGCCAATCTCTATCATTCAGGACTCACACCTAACATTCATATGCTCCAACCCCACTTCACAGATTTAGCATTCTTGTAAGCCTCACACCTACATTCACAGCTTGCACACATTGCCAGCTATTCAACCATGACAGCCATATCAGCCAAAGAGATTGCACAAAGTTCACCAGCTCACTTCTTTCTCCCTAGTGAATAACAAAATGGCACACAAATTGAGGCAGAAGGAGCTAACTGGAAAGAAACATGGATCCCCTTTATGTCCTTACCCATGGAGGAGATGGTGCTGGCCATTATTGCAACACCAACTGCTGAAGCTATAGCCAACGGCAAAACTAAATCAATTAAAGATGAGTTTTCTCCTACTTAATCATTCACACGTTCCACTTGCTCTTCATACCATTCTTTTGATTTACAAGCTGTAGTTGGTGTAAAATGCACCTCTTGCTCCTGCCCCTCTACATCCTTACCCTGTACCTTTGTCCATTCAGATACTTAAGAAGTGCAACTTGGACAGGCAGTGGAGGAACAACAAGAAGAGAATGATGATAAGGTGACACTATCACTTTATTTCACAATCAGCCACCAACTCGGATGTTGACACTGCCCATATAGAGGATAGCATAGAGGTGGGATCTGCATGTGGTGAGACACAGCCAGGGCAGGGAGCAAAATAGTGTAGGTGTGAGTTCAGAGGCTGAGGTTATACATGAGGTATGCTGCAGAGGACTCAGGTGAGGATTTTGTTGGGGTGTGCTACAGATGACGACTGATGGGTATATACGATGAAATTCTTGGTGCATCAGAAAACCTGCAGTTAATTTCAAGGGGCATGGAGGAGTCCAGCACCAACTTGGCACAAGGATTTGAGCTTGGAGCTCATCCTTTCCAGGATGAAGATGGTGGCCAATTCCATTAGCACACATGTGGGCTCAGCCATGATGCAGTTTCTGATGGACAATATTTCAAGCTCACTTTGCAGCACAAGCAGAAGCCACCAGAAGCCTGAGTGCTGTGGTAGAAACTTAGAGTGCTTTCATGCAAGCTCAGACTGTTGCAATCATGGCTATGGATACCACTGTTCAAAGAAGCTTGCTTGTCGTCAAAGCAGTCCAACAATCTCCCCTCTAACAGATTATTAGGATTGCTGAGGCTTTTCCGAGGGGAATGATAGTGGCTCCATGGAGCATGAAGCGCTGTCCTCTTGTGCCCCCACCGCTGTCACTCTGCCAGTGCCCTTATAAGACACTGTTACCTGTCAGCCAGCCCATATCAGAGTGGTGCAATCTCCAGCTAGACATTTGAGGCCAGAGCAGCACGAGATTGTCTCGCAAGGCAATCTGAACTCTCCTCCACGGTGTGATGACCCATGTGCTGGGCAAAGTCTGTCTTCTTTTTGTGTAATGCTTCTTTAAAGGACAAAGTGGGCTGAGAGTATTTTGAAAGAGGGTTTCCAAATTATGACATTATCAGGCTCCAAGAAATGCTCATGTGACCTGGGGTTGCCATGGCGATGTACAGCTAAGGAGTCGAGGGTAAATAGAAAGATAACTGCAGTATGATTGGGCCAATCTGTTTTCTTTCTGTTTGGCAGTTCAGAACACTGAGAATTTGTGAAAAGAGAAAACAAGCAAGGCTCTCAATAAATAGAAGTTTCCTGTTTAGCTATCTTCAAACAGATCTTGCTGTTGGAGCAGGTCTCTGAGAATAGAGCAGAGGCTGTGCTCCAGTGTGCATTACATAGTTGGAAAGGACAGAACCATGAAGAAAGGAAGAGGGAGGGATTATAGATTGGACAATACCCATTGCTGTTGTTGATGTGGTGCTAGAGCACACAAAACCATTTAAAAGGGTAGAGAAGGGAGTCTCTGGGGATTCAGGACTGCTGTGAGAAAGGATTCATACACGAGTACCTTGTCAGTGGTAACCATTTCTGGGACTTCAGATGGATTACGGTTGCTGGTGAATGTGACTCAAGTGCTAAAATTGTTGGATGGGAAGTGAGAGATCCGACAAAATGAAGGTCAAGTTAGAAAGACAATGAGATTACATGTGATGTCACAGTTGTGCTGGGAGTAATGCAAGTGTTTATAATTACTTGAGGTGTAACTTATACTGACTATTTAAAGAAAAAAATTACTGAATTTTTATTTGAAATATGCTTCACTTGTTAATTAATGTTTGAGTTATATTGATTTTAGTTGGTTTATTACAGGACAGGCTTTAAAAAGTAAAATCTTGTCCAGTGGTTTTCTTTCCATTGGCATTGTGGGGATTCCTAACTTTTTAAAAGTTATCGGTCTCGACAGGGATCATAACAACTAAAATCCAGCAGCCTTCCCCAAACCATGCTGTAGACACTGGGACTGCATTGCGTAGGAGCACTACGACTGGCAAAGGCACACTGAAGAAAAGTACTAAGGGAATGCAGAAGTAAGATTAGTTTATGTTTGTATGCATTATGGCATGATGTTATTTACAAATTTGGTTTGGAATGTTTATTTTATGGTGGCATTTATTTTTCTAACTGTGGTCAAGATGATGATGTGATGGTCAATGATAGAGGGAAGGTAAGGAGTGTGGGGCTGTTGGTGAATGGGGAATTTAGGTTGCTCTTATTGATACCTCCCTTCTTTTTCCTCCTCCTCCCTCTTCTAGCAACTTGTCTGCTCATTCTCCAAGTCATGCTGCATTCCAAAGGAAATGCCTTCAGCTGCATAGGTTTATAGAAAACCCGTTAAGTCATAACCAAGTCCTTCCTCCCTTACCACACCATTCCTTGTAGTCTTTTGCAACTTGAAACAATAGAAAGCTTCAAACATGGAACCAACAGCCAGAAGAACTCAACCAGCACTAACCTGTAAATAATTAATAATTATTTGAATAGCATTGCTGGAGGGTCTTGCCTGCTGCTTAACATGCATTCAACAGTGCAAGATTAAGATAGGATGTCAGCTGGAGCGTTGTGCTTCAACACCAGCATCAAAATTACCATTACATGCTTATTGAAGTCACGATCTATCTACTCTGTATACTTCTGACGGACTCAAGTCGTGCATTAATGCCTTTACCAATATGGCATCCAGCAACTCGTGGCAGAAATGTACATGTGTACATTGGACAACATTTTGATTCCCAAATGATACCCATTACTGAGCCCACTTTCACTTTCAGGTCAAACTACATTTAAAATAAAAAATATCGATTTAGTTTTTAAAGTTGTCCTGTTGCCTAAAGTGAAAATCACAAACATATAGGCTTCGTCATAGAGACACAACTTGCAATTTCTAATATTTTTTCTTACCTTTCTGAATCTAATATAAATATTATATTTCACAGATCCCACTACATGGTTATCATATTAAAAATCTATAATATTACAATAGCAATTACTTCAAAAATTGATCACCTTAGGACTGGGAGAAGTGTTTGGCTTTATATTCAGGCACCCAACACACTGTTGCCATTCTAATCAAACGAATGCCCTGCAAAGTAGAGATGCCATCTTTCTTCACACTAAAACATACAAACAGCAAGATCCTTTTTCGAATTCATGGTCTGTGTTGAGTAGCTCACCTCAATGGGGCAGCAGTAGTGGTGCTGAAATGGGCCCTGGGCTATGAAATGTGAAATTGGCTAATCTTATGTCACCTGCTTGATATTGCATGACCCTTGGGAAGTATGTGGATGTTTCGGGAGGACAGGATTTGGATTGTGTGTAATGCCTCCTGCTTTTGTGGTCAAAAAGCCACCATTAGGCCATTTGGACCACCATTAGGCACCCTTTGAGTTGTACCCCAGCAGGAAGCTATACTTTCAGGAAGGGTAAGTGGTTGGGGGTGGTATATGGAGAGGATGGTGAAGAGTAGGGTGGCACTTTTTAAACTACAGACTAATTACAATCTGGAACTTGCTACCATGTGGAGTGATTGAAGTGAATAGCATAAGATACATTTGAGAGGAAAGAACTTGAGGGTAAAGGAATAGAAGGATAGGCTGATAGGATTTGATAAAATAGAGCAGGAGGAGGCTCACATGGAGCATAAGCACCAGCATTGATAACTTGTCACCAAGTAGCAGGCGTGTGAAGCAGGTCAGCATCTCTGTGAAGCAGACTGGGAGGAATGTGAAGCAGCTTAGCATCACTGTGAGGCAGGCTGGGAAGAATGTGAAGCAGGTTAGCATCACTGAAGCTGGAGAGAAAAAACAAACAAACTGTGACTCACTGGAAAGCTGTGAGTTGATAGGCTGGTTGTATTGATGCACCTTGTGATACATATGTAAAAGTTGAATCTGATTTTACTTATGTGATGGTGAATTTGAAATGGTTTGGAATGTTCTTCCAGATATTTTATGAATAAAGTATATTTTTCAAAAATAAAGTGAGTTGATAGGCTGGTGAGTATTGCTGCTGCTTTTCCTTCTCCAAAGTTAGGCTTGGTGAATGGCAGGAAACAGTGAGAATGGAACGAGGCTATCCATTGCCACCAGGAGCCAGTCCTTGGATTCAGGGCCCACCTGAAAATCAAGGTGTGAAAGAGAGAAGCCGATAGGTGATTGGCTGATGAGTAGTTCCTATTTATCTGACCCAAATGAGGGAATAAACTCATGAGTCTTATCCTTTTTTTAAAGTAAGGTTTATTACTATTAGTAAGGTGCATTAAGAATTATTAGAGTTTATCAGTATTAGTAAGGTTTGTTAGTATGAGTAGGGTTTATTAATAGCAGTTAGGTTTATTAATATTGGTAAAGCTTTATTAGCAGTAGGAAGGTTATTAACTAACAGATAGAGGAATGGTAGGACTACTTCAAATTCTAGAGTGCAGGACACTTCCCATGTCCAAATCCAGCCTACACCCCCGGGCTGAAAATCCCAATTGCAGACAGCCATTTTTAAACATTGGGTTCGCAGAGCCGGAAATTTTCTTATCTCTGTGTACCTGACCCAGGAGCTAAAATCTGGGCCTAAGATAAAGAAGAAAAAGTATGCTTCTGACTGATGTCAGGAGGATAATATAATGGAGAACCAGCGGAATATAGAAAGTTCAGAGAGGAGGTGAATAAGAAAAGCAAAAAGGGAGTATGATAAGAGACTGGCAGCTAGCATAAAGGGAATCCCCAAATCCTCTACAGACATATAAATAGTAAAAGGGTGGTGAAAGGAGGAGGAGAACTGACTAGGGACCAAAAAGGGGATTTGCGTATGGAGGCAGGGAGAATAGCTGAGGTATTAAATGAATATTTTGCGTCTGTCTTTACCAAGTAAGAAGATGTTACCCAGGCAATAGAAAACGAGGAGAAAATTCAGTCACTAACAGGATTTAAAAGTGATATGTATTAGATAGGATGTCTACACTTAAAGTTGATAAAGCACTGGATGAGATGCATCCAAGGATACTGAGGGAAGTGAGAATGGAAATTGCAGAGGCACTGGCCATAATTTGAGTCTTTCTTCGACAAAGGGATGGTTCCAGAAGTCTGGAGAATTGCAAATGTTACACCCTTGTTTAAAAAAGGGTGTAAAGGTAAGCTCGGCAATGACAGTCCAATCAGTTTAACTTTGGTGGTGGGGAAACTTCTAGAATCATTAATATGGGATAAATAAGGGTTGATTAATGAAAGCCAGCATGAATTAGTTAAGGGAAAATCATATTTAACTAACTTTTTGGAGTTTTTTTTGAAGAGGTAACAGAGAGGGTTGATGAGTGCAATGCTATTGATATGGTGTAGATGGACTTCCAAAAGACAGTGCCACATGACAAATGTTTGAGCAAGGTTATAGCTCCTGGAATAAAAGGCAAAGTGGCAACATGGATAGATAATTGGCTGAATGACAGGAAATGGAGAGAATTGGTTAATGGATGTGCTTTGGGCTGAAGCAAGGTTTCTAGTTGTGTTCCCCAGGGGTCAGTGTTGGGACATTTGCTCTGCCTGATATATATTATTATTTTTTAATCATTCATGGGATATGGGCGTTGCTGGCTAGGCCTGTATTTATTGCCCATCCCTAATTGCCCTTGTTCAAAGAGCATTTAAGAATCAACCACATTGCTGTGGGTCTGGAGTTACATGTAGGCCAGACCAGGTAAGGGTGGCAGATTTTCTTCCCTGAAGGACATTAGTTTTTTTTTCCACAACAATCGGCAATGGTTTTGTGGTCATCGTCAAACTTTTAATTCCAGGTTTTTATTGAATTCAAATTTCACCATCTGCTGTGGTAGGATATGGACCCAGGTCCCCAGAGCATTACCCTGGGTCTCTGGAATGCTAGTCCAGTGACAATACCACTATGCCACCACCTCCCCCGCCGACCTATACCTTGGTGTCCAGGGCACAATTTCAGGATTTGTGGATGATTTGAAAATTAGAAGCATTGTGAACTGTGAGGAGAATAGTGTAGAACTTCAAAAATACATGAATAAGTTGGTGGAATGAGCGGACAAGTGGAAGATAAAGTTCAATGAGGAGAAATTTGAAGTTATTCATTTTGTCAGGAAGAATATGGAGAGACCATCTGAAATAAAGGATACAACTCTAAACTGCAGGAGCAGAGGTACCTGAGTGTTATTGTACATAAGGCACTGAAGGTACCTGGACAGGTTGCGAGGCTAATAAAGCATATGGTATCCTAGGCTATACAGGAGAAAGGAGTTTATGTTATGCCTGTACACAACACTACTAGTTCAACCTCAACTGGAACTTTGCATCGCACTTTGGGAAAGGTGTGAAGGTATTGGAGATTGTGCAGAAAAGTTCCACAGGAATGGTTTCTGGGATGAGGAACTTCAGTAATGAAGATAAAGAGGAAGAGTTAGGATTATTTTCATTGGAGAAAAGGAGGAGATTTGATAGACATATTCAAAATCATGAGGGATCCAGACAGAGTAAATAGGGAGAAACTGTTCCTACTTGTGAAAGGATTGAGAATGAGGGCACAGATTTAAAATAATTGGGAAAAGAAGCAAAGGCGACATGAGGAAAAGCTTTTCATGCTGTGATTGGTTGGAGTATGGAATGCACTGTCTGAGAGCGTGGCACAGATAGGTTCAATTGAGGCATTCAAAAGGGAATTAGACTATTATCTGTAAAGGGAGAACGTGCAGGATTACGGGGAAAAGGTAGGGGAATGGCAATAGGCAAATTACTCATTCAGAATTGGTGCAGACACGAAGGGCTAAATGGCCCTCTTCTGTGATGTAATAAGTCTGTGATTCTTAGCATCAATTAGGAGACAGTCACATTGCTGAGAGTCTGGAATCATGCATGGACCAGACCAGGTAAGGGTGACAGGTTTCCTTCCCTAAAGGACATGAGTGAATGAGATGAGTTTTAGGGCAATCTGTTAGTTTCATGGCCACTCTTACGATCCTGGTGGGGTCCATAAACCAAGATAACCAAATTTACTGGTCAACCCTCAAAATGAAGAAATTGCTGACAAGATTTCACTTTTGTAACTTTTACTTTAAGAATCAATGTAAATTAAATATGAATTAACAGGCATATCACGGTCAGTATGAACTCTAAGTTACACATTGAATAGTAGATACAACGGCTATTTTACAGAATTTCTATGCAGCCCACTCTGTCTATATTACCCCAGTTTCAGTCCAACAGTTCTTGCAAGTCGAATTCCAGTTCCTTTCCTTCAAGGACTTACCGGATTCTCCACAGGCAGCAGTATCAGCATAAAAACTGTTCTGCCCATGCAATCTTCCCTGTATGGGGCACTTCTTTCCAGAACATTCTTCATTCTCAGCGACTGTTAGTCATGGTAATATAGATCTACAAGAACTGCCTATAGCCTCGCACGGTGTGGTCGATAGGGCATTCGATCACATGGACGTGAAAGGAACAGCAGCAGCAGTCCTAAACATGCTTTTGACTGCTCAGAAATCCAGTTCTCTGACTCAGTTTGTTGATCACCTCCTGCCTCCAGCTCTCCTGTCTTCTTCATGTCTGGGTACAAGGCTTCTGTATTGTATCTTCTTTCCTGTTGATACTGGTTCCAGGTCAAGGGTCGCTAGGTCACATGGACAGATATTTCTTATTACCTTAAAATTATAATTAATTCCTTTACAGGTAATTTTCCAAACATTTTTAGAAAAGATTACAGATTCCTCAAACATTTTAAACTAACTATATATCTTCCTTGCTGCTACTGCTTCCGGGTCATAGGCCATCAGCAACACCATTATTGATACTAGCTTTTTGTACCAGATTTATTCAATTAACTAAATTTAAACTCCCCAGCTGCCGTGGTGAGATTTGAACTCATTTCTCCTAATCTTTACTATTACTAGTCCAGTAACATATCCAATAGCGAACCTTCAAAATGTATGCAAACATGCATATTTCCAGAACTTTATGGCAGTATCTAAAGCGTTTGCTCATCTAAAACATACTGGGGCCCATTTTAGAAAGTAGCATTTCTTCGTGAGCAAAACAGTGCATGGCTTGCTAAACTCTCCAACAACTTGCTTGTCTTTATCTAAATGAAAATCCTACAGTGTATGTCCTATTGGACAAATAGCCAGTTCCTAAAATCTGAATGAGCCGGGTGACAGCTTTAAATGGAACAATAAACTCATGGGTAAGGATCTACGAAGAGCTGCAGTAACTGTTATTAATTAATAGTTATAACACATATTGTCTTTGTTTTTAATTACTGTTGCTTTTAGTAAATAATTTCCTTTGGTGCTTTGTGACATAAAGCCTCTTGCACTTCCTCTTGGATTTGCCGTTCTATTGAACTTTCATTCTAGAAGCATTCAATCTTGCCAATCCCTCAACTGTACAGAGGTGTACCTCATTTCAGTTAAACCAGTCTTTAGATTACTAGTAAATTATTAGCAGTGGTTAAGAAATTAAGGTTTGCTGAAACTTATTATTCTATCAAAATACATTCAAGTAGACACTGTGGAATTTTCCACATTACTAAACTACACAGTTGCACCCAAAATGCTCTTGGCTTGTTCTAACCTCAATATAAATCTCAAGGTAGTTTTCACGTATATTTCTAAATGTCAGTTAAATGTTATACAAGACTGTTTTTAGTTTTAAAAATCTGTCAAGAAACGAAATAGCCAACAGGCAGTTTTGGCCTTATGTGACAAGATGAGAACTGACAAACATCTATCCAAGATGAACCCAAGGTCACATAAAAATGACCTGATAGATATATGATGGGTGGAGGAGCACGGGGCTACAGATGGACTTTAAATGATTAGGTTTTGGACCTGTGCTTCCAGAAAACCTGTTTAAAGCATTAATGCTCCTCTTACAGGTATGTTGCATTCACTTATTCCCAATTTATTTGGAAGCAAATAAATGAATTGCAGAGCAGCCTCAGGTCCTCTGATGAGTCCCTACAAATCTTAGTGGAAGAGGTGAGGACAATGAAGGGCATTCCAAGGCATTACATACACCAGGCCCAGACTTGGAGAGAGGTAGCAAGAGCATTACCTCCAGAATCTTAATTCAGTGCAGGAGATGCTTCATTGACTTGACAAGAGCAGAAGGTTAGAAGAACTCTTTCTTTCTCCATCTGTCTCAAAAGGATCAGGCAACAGTTCCTACCCACTTCCTCCCTCAGCAGTATGGACAATGTCCTCCCCTGCATCATATCCTTCACTATCAGTTAGAAGGGCACACTACACCATCTCTGATTTTCATTCCAACACACACAGCTCTTTGTCAAATAAAAGCCGAAAATGCTGGAAAAACTTAGCAGGTCATACAGCACCTGTGGACAGGAACAGAGTAATCAATCAGGTTGATGACCTTTCATCAGAACTCTTTTTTGCTGTCTTGTCAGGAGAAACTAACAGCATTCTGTACTCCATAGTAGCAATTGCACAACTCCTTCTGCACTTTACATTCTGGTTGCTTGGTTTCATTCAACACATGCCCATCCCACTTGAATCTTGCCTTTCCCTCTCAGCAAATCATTTATGCACAGAAGCCCCATTCATGCACCTTCCTTTTTAGTAGCTACTCCCCAACACTTGCTCTTTATACAGGAGAAAGCAGTGCACAACATAAAGGAGAGGAGTAAGTCTGGCAGAGAAACACAGTTCTCCTCCAGATGGAGTAGAAAGCTCTGGAGATCAGAAGCCCTTCAAAAGCAATGTTTATTGGAGATGGCCAGGTTTCTGTTTATGACTTGCAACCCTCCCCGTACCTCAAAAATCATTGCTCAGCAAATTCAACAACTTAAAGCCGCATTGTGAAGCCTGTCATTGCCTCCTGTCCAGCCTGTTAGCACTAGGCTAAACACTTGTCACTTGGTGAAAGTCAGTGCAAAGCAGCTCAAGGAAGGATAAGCATTCTGAGGATGCACTGTCACGCATGATGGTTTCCACCCCAATGTAGTAAAAGAAACAGGTGAAGAAATTGTAAATGCATAAATCCTAATTTTACAAAGCTCTCTAGGTTTGGATTGGAAAATTGCAAATGTCACTCCATTATATAAGGAGGAAGGGAGAGAGAAACCAGGTAACCAGAGAACTGTCAGTTTAACATTTTGTTGGGAAGTTAATGGAACCTATTATCAGAGACAGAGGGGGAAGTTTTATAGGCTGTTGGAGGTGGGTTAGGAGACAGTGAGCAGGTCGGAGGGGGTGGGGGGGTGGGGGAACCTCAATGCATTGCTGCTTCCTGCTGTCTTTTCCAGAGCAGTTTGGAGAACTTGGAAACCCCCACAGCTGAGGCAGGAAGCACTTAACTCACCAATTACAAGGGCTTTTCTGAGTGGAATCCCTCTTTCCCAACAGCAGAGAAGTCCCACGCTCTGTCTCCAATCCAGTAGGTTGAAGGTGATGAGAGCACAGTGGGAGTGTTTTCCTCAGTGAAGCTGACAATCTGGGAAGGCTTTAATCAGTTGCAATGATGGGCTGCAAACATGGCCAGGCTGAGAGGCAGCTGTGCAAAGTACTCCTTCTGTCGGAGAGTGCTAACATTGCTTGACTGATGACTGTCAAAGGCACTTCACCTGTCCAAAACTTCACCCATCTTCAGTTGCACTCCCCTGTTGCCAGCCTTCAGAGCGGCAGGGTAGCAGATTATGCAACTCCACTGTCTAAGTCTGATGATGCTCTAGGGCAAGGGGCTAATCACTGCAACATGCTTCAGCTGTAGCAACACCAATTACCTGCGCCACATTCACATATGCCTTCAGGTGTCAGCTGTGGCTCAGTTCATAGCACCCTCGCCTTTGAATCAGAGGGTTGTGGGTTCATGTCCCACTCCCGGAAACCAAGAACTGTGATTGTACTCGAAAGAGATGCAATCTGTGACTGTTGATAACTCGAAAGAATTTCAGAGGACAGAGGAGCTGCTACTGAGACATGAGTGGAAGGAGGCAAGATGCACCAACAGTGGGCCAGTAGAAGACAAGCTATCCCAACATATGCAAGCATCACTTCCACTGGACTCTCAGGCTCTTATGACAGATTGCTGCTGGCATCTGCATCGTCATGGTGTAAGATACCTTCCCAGTGGACTGGATACCGCAAAGGTTATGGGCCCTGACAATATTCCGGCAATTGTACTGTAGACTTGTGCTCCAGAACTTGCCACGCCCCTAGCCAAGCTGTTCCAGCACAGGTACAACACTGGTATCTATCCAGCAATGTGGAAAATTGCCCAGATATGTCCTGTACACAAAAAGCAGGACAAATCCAACCCGGCCAATGACCGCCCCATCATCTTCTCCTTAGGCAGTTCCTTGGGGTCGAGGATGACTTGCTTCCACGCTAAAAATGAGTTCTCAGGTGACTGAAGAGCCCAATGTGCAACCTACAGTCTCTGTCACAGGTGGGACAGACGGTGATAGGAGAACCGGTGAGTGGGGTGCCCGGGTTGCCACGCGCTCCTATAGCTGTTGAAGCTTGACTTCAGCTAGACCTTGGTGATGAGATGCGAGGTGTTCAGCTCCTTCCCAAATACTTTCCCTCCACTTCAGGCAGTCTTGGACCAGGGATTCCCAGATGTCGGTGGGGATGTTGCACTTCTTCAAGGAGGCTTTGAGGGTGTCCTTGAAGCATTTCGTCTGCCCTCCTGGAGCTCCCTTGCCGTGTCGAAGCTGTGAGTAGGGCGCTTGTTTTGGGAGTCACATGTCAGGCATGCGGACGATGTGGCCCGCCCAGCGGATCTGAACGAGCCTGGTCAATGCTTCAATGCTGGGAATGTTGGCCTGAGTGAGAATTTCAAACTGCCTTCGGAGTGCCAGTTCCCTGGCTCCATCTCACCCCGGGACCATTTATCTTCCACAGTGGTAGACTGGCTGCTAAGAACTTTTTTTTAAATTTAAGATATATATAAATTAGAAAAAGGATGCCTCCATCTTGGGGAATGCTCTTTCCCTCACCTACCTGCCTTGGCATTCTGCTGCTGCTTCCAAGCTGGGGAACCTCCTTAATTGGACATCAAGCCTGCCCTTGAGTCATTAACTGGTCAATTCAGGGAAAATCACAGATAAGTGACCAGGCTGGATTTTTGTGGGAGGTGGGCAGTGTGGTTCATTGATACGTAAGAGCCTCAATTGACTCACAAGCAGGCAAGCCTCCCAATGCCTCCCCTGCAACTGGTAAAATCGCAGTGAGGTTGATGGGTAGGCTCTGGGAACAGCACCAATGGCATGGCACCCAAATTTACACTCCTCACCAACATGTCTGGGTAGGCCATAAAATATTGCTCACAACGTGTGTTTCTGACCTCACCACCACCCTCCACTCTCCCACCCCCCCCATTTTAGACTGACAGTGGAGTCCTGAAGCCCACAGGGAAAATATTGCCCATGAAATCCAGATACCTAATGGCTCAGATTTTGTGTAAATAATAATGGTGAGGCTGAAAGTACTCCCCATTTGCATGGAATAAATCAGACTGCAACTTCTAGCATCTTCATGTGTGCAGCTAACCATGGAAATCCAGAAGTCACTCGAAGAGATATCTCACTTCTCCACAGGATCTGCTATAACAGTTGTCACCAGTAAACTCAGCACTGAAATTAATTCAAAAGCATAACATTGAGTTATTTCCCATTAGTTCCCCATTGAAAATGCCAGAAAAAGTTAGGGCTAGTGCATTCAGAAATAAATAAATTCTTAAATGGTGTGATTAGCAATAATTATAACCAAACAAACTTTCTGGCTCTGAAAATTTAAGTTTATAAATGTGAAGTCTCATTCCTTCAGAAGGTAAATAGTGTTGGAGATTTAAAAGAAATAACTTTTGCTACTTTTTATATCTGCCCTTTTTATCGCTTTTTAAATCCAATTTGTCTTTCTGCATTCGCTGCTCACAATGTGGTTTCCTCTGCATTGGGAGATTAAACGCAGACTGGGTGACTGCTTTGCAGAACACCTTCACTCAGTCGGCAAGTATGACCCCCAACCTTCCTGTCACTTGCCATTTCAATTCACCATTTTGCTCTCATGCCCGCATTTCTGTCCTTGGCCTGCAAAATGTTCCAGTGAAGCCCAATGAAAACAGGAAGAACAGCACCTCATCTTCCAACTAGGTGCTTTACAGTCTTCTGGACTCAAAGTTGAGTTCAACAACTTTAGACCATGAGCTCTGTCCCCCATTTTGTTATATATATTTTTTCCAAATCCCTCCCCCCACAGAATCAGTCTGCAACTTGTTCTTATGTTTTGCTTTCACAGAGCACTGACACTTGTTCTGCTTTTAACACATTCTGCTATCTGACCTTTGTCATTATTAACACCTGCCATAGTTTTTTACACCACCATTAACATTCCCTTTGTCTTGTGCCCATGAAATATTTTTCAGATCTCTCATGAGCTCCCTGACCTTCTATTTTGCTCCATCCCCTCTCTTCAACAGTATAAGACCCATCACATTCCTACCTCTTTTCAGCGCTGAAGAAAAGTCACGTGGACTCTAAATTTTATGTCTGTTTCTCTCTCCACAGATGCTGCCAGACCTTCTGAGTTTTTCTAGAATTTTGTGTTTTTATTTGTCTTTCTCATGTTATGATCCAAGCTAAGGTTACCCCTATCAAACCTGATCCCAGAGTGGAACCCAACTTGATAGATGCTAACTTTTATTTGTTTGTTTAGATATGTGGAGAGTAGCCACTGAACAGAGGCACAGGTGTTATCTGATGAACTTTTAACAAAAGAATAAAACATTTATTAAACAAGAAAATATGAACTAAATTACAATACTCCTTCACCCACAACTATACCTTTACAGATATACACACATTTATAAGGATAATACAAGTTACAAAAGTTACCTTATGCCCTAATGTCCACAGTAAGTACACAGTTCATGTATCAATAGGCACCCTGTCATCAGACACCCCACACTCTGAAACCAAGTGACAGATGCCACCTCAACCAGATGCTATGGATCTCTCCTCAACTCCCTCCAGATGCTTGTCACACTGTGAGCCAACCAGTCTCACATGAGGGTTTCCAATCGCCGCACTCTCTCACTAACCCAACTGTCAACAGTACACTGCTTCACATGCCCATAGCAAAGAATTGCAGACCTTCAGTTTGGACCTTCGTTCCTCTTGCAAGCTGTTCTCACTTTAAATCTGCTGTCTGCAGCTTCTCTCTTTAAAGCTGAAGCTTGGAGCCTTTCTCTCTGCCCCTCACTCTTAACTTAACTTAACAGGACCTTTTCCAGGTTCTTGTCCTTCCTTTGACTAGAAAGCCTGCTTGGGACTTTTCTCTGTTCCACTTCCCTGGATTTTTGGAGTTTTCCTTTAGCTTGGGACTGGTTATCACCTTTGCTCCAGTCTCTCCTGGCAGCTACTTTCAACCAATTTTAGCTTGGAACTGGCTACCTGCCCCTTCTACGCTGCTTCTCTGGCAGCTATCTTCAAAACCAGCTGAACTCCAACAGCTTCCAAAGCAAAATGCTGTTTCTCTTGTGTGTGTGTCTGTAGAGGGACCTGCCTCTCTGGGTTCCTGTTACGAGGCAACAATCCAATTCTTCTACTCTTGTTTGTTTACCTTAGCTGCAACAGTCATACAACACCTCATTAGAAATGTAGGCACCTTTATAAAGTGCAACTAAAACTCTATTTGACCTTTCTTAACACAGATACAGAAATACAAATCAAATTTAAACTTTAAAGCTAAAACTCATTCCTAACACCCACAAATACCAATATAACTTACTTAAACTATCTCAATTTCCTAACACTCAATCTTTATTTCATTTTCTGTATATAACTTAATTTCTTTTTCCTTGTTTATACTCTTGTTTATACTCCCTTGTTTATACAAAATTTAGAGACATAATGTGCATTTTTTTGGTACTACAGATGATTCGTAGAGGTCCAAAATGGTGCTCACATTATGTGCACACATTTCTAGTGTGAGTCTAGCTGGATACTATTTGGTGAGGGCATTAATATATACACAGGGACCATCCATCAGAAGTACATAGAATAGGCAGATCTTGATGGCAATCAGCATGTAACACTGAGTTTGACACCAGCGCTGCTATTTTGGAGTTCAATGCTCCAGCTAATGTCCTCTCTTAACCTTTTGTGCCTGAACATGCATTCAGCAGCAGACAGGACCTCTGCCCAGTACTACTTATAGGGATCGTCAACTACTTTCAGTTTCTTCATAGGAGCCACAAACTGCTGTCCCTGACTATAATAAGATCTGTACCATTTCTTAACCTAAGGGTGTGACTACCTCATGGAACAAAGTGTCCATTAATTCTCCTCCTTCCTGATGTATCATAATGTCTGTACTTTAGGCTTCAGCTCAACAACTCTGAGCTGGAGTTCCTCAAGATGCAAACACTGCAGATGTGCTTCTCCAGGATTTCAATGCTCTCCATAAACTCCTACATGCTGTAGTTGCATCACCCACCTACACTGGCATCCCTAAATAACCTTAGTTTATTTACTTATGTAATTAATTAATCTATGGGGAGAATTTTCTCCCCATCGGGTGGGCCAGTTGGGAGTGGGCGTGGGCGGGTCCAGCTGCAATCGGCTCCGTGCTTCCATTTTATGCGGACGGGCCAACTAACGCCTGCCCAGCGTGAAACGCGGCTCCCGAGGACAGCGGGACTGGGTGGGCAGCAGCGGGACTGCAATGACCGCTGGGTCCAATGGGGACCTGGTGGCCTGTTTAAATAGCGCTCCTGCAGCCTTGCAAAGGCTATGAACCATGGCCAGGAGAAGGGCTCCCCAGAGCGCTGTTGGTGAGCAGGCCAGGCAGGAGGGTAGGTCAGTGAGGCGCTGTGCCCCTCGCTTTTCCAGTGAGTGCCTTGCTGTCCTCCTTGAGGAGGCAGCACGGCGGGAGGTTCTTGTTCCCAGGGTTGGGAGGAGGAGGCCCCCCCACATGAACAAATGTGCCTGGGAGGAGGTGGCAGAGATAGTGAGTTCCCACGACATGGTGCGACACACCTGGATCCAGTGCCCGCAAGCATTTCAACAACCTCTTGCGCTCAGGAAGGGTGAGTACCATGTTGGCATAGGTCACTAAACACAGCAGGTAGGCTTTCACCCCTGGCCACCCCCCCCACCAACTCTGAGTGTAGTTACTGCATTGAATCATTCGCGGCATGTATCCCTCACTGGGTGGGCCAGCAGATAGTGCCCATGCCGAGTTCACCCTGAGAGGTTTGTGCTGAGATGGGTTCTGCACCCGCTGCATGTGTTAGACTAAAACCCACAGTACTGTTTTGGGGGCAACCTCAAGGATCTGCACGTAGGCGCAGTGCTGGAACTGCAAAACATATCAAAGTCAGGCTGCTGACATGCTGGGAGGGGAGCTTCCAGGTGGCGGGGCACCAATCCATCTGCTGCCCTTGGTGTTCCACATGCTTGTGCGTCCTTGCTTTGCAAGGTGAAACCGTGTGGGTGGCAAATGTGATGGAGGCAGCATGTGGGCAAAGGGGCCCAGCCCTGGCTTCTTTGTGAGTGTGCAGCAGCTGCAGGGTCACGATTTACTGAAGCCCTGCAATGTTTCACTCAGGTGGGGGTGGCAGGGATGCAACGGCAGTCCAGGTACAGGGTGGACTAATCAATGCTCCTCTCCTTTTCAGGAGAGGACCGCACACAATGCTGCCGAGTAGATGCAGACTGCCGGAGACCAGGCCCAGCTGGCCGTAATAACCAGATATGAGCAGGAGGCGATGGAGCTGGAGAGGCGCCATGTGCTCAGGTCGACCGGTGGCGGTGAGGCTGGGGTGCCTGGGGGAGGTAAGAGTGCCATGCACTGAGGTCACCATGTGTGTCCCTGTTGAATGTTTAGTGACTTAAGCTTCCAACACGGGTTTCCCATTGATTATGGAAGGATGAGCGCATACTGATCCAGAGGCCAGGCAGGTACATTGACATTGTCTTGACTTGAACTAATCAAACGCCCTTGTTCTTCCTTTCAGCATCGCCAGAGAAGGGCCGAGAGGAGGAGGCAGAGAGGCCGCCTCTAATATAGGCTATGCGTGACATGTTCTCCGTGCTGGAGGAATCCATGTGGAGCAGCAGCAATGCAATGAGCCTCATGGCTGAGCGCAATGCCTCCACCATGGAGAGAGTGGGGACGCTCATGGAGAGGCTCCTCCAGGAGAACAATTTGGGCCTCCTGGGGTTGCGCTCGGACCTGCAAGCCCTCACAGCGGCATTGACTCAGCTGGTCAGTGCCAGTGTTGGAGATGGTTTGGGCACCAATTTTCCCAGCTCGGTGACCATCCATCAATGGTGAGCAGGGAGGTCCAAAGCGACCTCACATCGGCGCACGAGCTCCCTGTCGTCTCCGCGGGCTCCTCTCAGGGCGCTCCGGATGAGGGTAGCAGCTCCTCCGCTCCTCTGCCAGTGACTGTGGAATCTGGTGAGGCTGCGGTGACTTGGGAGATGCCAGCCGTGGAAATGGCCGCTCTCTCCTAGGCGGGGCGATCAAAGGCTCCATGGGCCAGAGGACGCCCGCCAAGGTCATAGAGGCCAACAAGACATCAGAGTGAGCAGGCTGTCTCAGATGCCAGTGCCAGCGAGGGGGGAGCGCCTAGACGTAGCACCCGTAAACGTAAACTTAAGGCACCTCAGGCACACCACGGGCATCTCACTGATGGTTTTATGTTGCCCCACTATTAGTTGATTATAATTTGGTGTGATGCTGAGCACCTTTGAATTAAGTTTATTTTCTGTTTAATTTTGTTAATTCATTAAATGCTTCATATGTGAATATGGCTCAGGGTGATTCCTTACTTCTGCAGGTGGACAGGCACCCATGATGTTATGAGTGACTTGTTTGTCATTGAGCTTTATTGACAAGGGACATAGTTAATGTTCCTGACCAGGCAGATGTTGATCTCAGGTATCGAGTATGGAGTCTGCAGACCTGGCATGTGTTGAAGGTCCATCTATGGTGGGCTAGCTGAAGGTTCGTTGGATTAAAGCCTCCTGGGTGTCCCTGCCTCCCTAGAGGATGCCCCGGTCAGCGTCTACCCCCTCAGTGTTCTCCTGTGCGTACTCATCTTTGGACTCACTACTGGACTCATCGTGTGCAGCCAGAGCATCTGCGTCTACATCTTCTTCCTCCACTGCATCCCCCCTTTCCAGTGCCAGGTTGTGGAGAGCGCAGCATGCAACCACTATCAGTGACACATGATCTGGGAGGTATTGGAGTGCATCTCCTGAATGGTCCAGGCATCGGAAGTGCATCTTGAGAAGACCGATGGTTCTCTCTACCAGAGCCCTTGTGGTGCCGTGGCCCCTATTGTACCACTGCTCAGCTTCTGTTCTTGGATGGTGGAGAGGCGTCATGAGCCACCTTTTGAGGGGATAGCCCTAGTCACCCAGCAGCCATTCATCCAGTCGGGCTGGAGCACTAAAGAGCCTCAGCACCTGGGAGTGCCACAGGATGTAAGCGTCATGGGAGCTGCCTGGGTTTCTTGCACAGACTTGTAGAATCAACATCCTGTGATCACACACTATCTGCACGTTCATGGAGTGGAAGCCCTTCCTGTTGACAAAGGCACCCGGCTCACCTGCTGACACCTTGATGGCCACATGTGTGCAGTCGATTGCACCCTGGATGAGGTGGAACCCAGCAATCGCTGCGAAGCCTCAGGCTTGCTCTGTCTGGCTGGCCTCGTTCCAGCGGTAGTGGATGAAAGTCAACGCACGCCTGAACAGAACGTCTGTCGCCAGCTTGACACAAGTGTGGACAGCTGACTGGGAAACTCCGCAAAGATCACCCACCGACCCCTGGAAAGAGCCAGAGGCATAGAAGTTAAGGGCAGCCGTGACCTTCAATGCCACTGGCATGGGGTATCCATCCACACAGTTGGCGCAGATCTCAGGGCCTATCATCTGACAGATGGAGGTGACTGCCTCCCTTGAGAGATGGAGCCTCCTTCGGCACTGCACCTCAGACATATTGAGGTAGCTGCTTCGCCGCCTGTAAACCCTGGCAGCAGGATAGTGACGTCTTCTGCGGCCTCTTGCGCTTTGCACTTCCTGTTGGCCCTGCGTCCCTTGTGCCTGCACCTGTGCTCCCAAAGGTGGCTTCTCTGGAGGCTGAATATGGACTCTTGGCCTCCTCCACCTTCTGGCCCTCCCTTCCTCCTCAGAGGAGGTGCCTCCAGTGCAGAGCACAATTCCCATTCCCAGGGTAAGGGAAGGCTGCCTGAAACCAGCAAGACTCCAAAAATGATGCTTACTCCAAAGTCCTGACCTAAAGCTTGTTACTCCTGTCCAAGCAGCTGTAAAGAGATTTGAAATAATCCTGCTTAAACAGGCAAATAGCAATAAGTTTGAACATTAAATGCCTGCCAAAGACCACTTGCAACCCCTCTTATCTCACCAATGGATGAGGTTTATAAAAATGTGGCCTACCCGCCTGCCAATTGCGCCCGTGCGATGATCTGAAGATTGCCTGGGCCCCGAAAAATTGGCGTCAATTACTGGCTCAAGGGCCTTAACTGGCCCGTTAATTAATGGCAGGTGCGCATTGGAGATCATCGTGCACCAGCCCTCCGAAATGTTGCAATGGTGCACGGTGATGTCGGGATGCATGCCCAGCGTCACCGCGTGTCATTTTACTCATCGGCATGTGGGGCCTGGCCCCCGCACACTGACGAGAAAATTCTGCCCTATGTGTCTAATCAATTTATTTCATGTTTTTAATTTTTCAAATAATTAATCATTTACTTTAAGTTATAGGTAGATTAGATTAAATGTTTATCTCTAAACTTACCCCTACCACGCTTTTTGTGCATTAAGCAACTTCACCATTTTTTCCCATGCCACTCTCACAGTTTTGCAGTGTAAATTTCAATAATAGATCATTTGCAAAGGGCAAATACAATTTGGGGAAATTCCTTAAGACTTGTACAAATGGTAGCGATGAGCAGTCGTCATCATATTATGAGGTCATGCTAACCTTACTGAATTATTTGAAGTATTAACAAAAAGGGTAGACAAGACTGATGCAGTAAATATATTTGAATTTTCAAAAGTACATTAATAACTAAAGTCAGAACACGTGGAGTTAGAGGTCAAGTAGCAGAACTGATAGCAAGCTGGCTATAATCCAGAAAGCAGGGAGTAGAGGTTAAATGTAATTACTCAGACTGGTTCGAGATGAAAAGTGGTATTCTAAAAGGATCGGTGTTGGGACCACTGTTGTTCGCCATTTGCAAAATCAGTTTGGACTTGGGAATCAGAAGTACAATCGTGGGTATAGTTAATGTAGGAGGACAGTAACAAGATACAGGGAAAACAATAATAAAGTTGCAGAATGGGTATGTAATAGGCAAATTAACTTTAATATAGATATCTGTGAGGTAGAATATTTTGGTTGGAAAAATATTGAGGCCACAAATTCCTTGGAAAATAAGTGTCTTAATGGGGTAGAGATGCAGAGGGATCTGTTGGGACAGATTCACAAATTACTAAGAGTAGCAACATAGGTTAATATGGTCATTAAAAAAACAGCAAACAAAGCACTGAGATTCATTTCTAGACAGACAGAATTGAAAAAATAGAAGTGATGTTAAACATGTATAAAACATTGGATAAACTAGACCATACTTGGAGCGATGTGCACAGTTCTGGTCACCATTATACATAATGGATATAGAGGCACTGGAGAAAATGCAAAAAGAGATTCACTAGTGTAATATCAGAACTGAGAAGTTGTATATATCAGGAAAGATTGAACAAGCCAGGGCTTTTTTTTCCAGAAAAGAGAAGACTAAGAGGTGACCTGATAAGGGTCTTTTGGATTATGAAAGTTTTTGGTGGGGTCGATGTAGAACAAATGTTTCCACTTGTTTGGGCCATAAATATAAGATAGTCACTAATAGTTACAATAGGGAATTCATAAATGCATTTAAGGGGAAGGAAGGAGAAATGAATAGAAGAATATGTTGATATGTTAGTTGAAGGAGGATGGAAGGGGGTGTGAGTGGAGCATAAACCTGCCATTTTAGGTCCAATAGCCCATTCCTGTACTGCAGATATTTTGTAATGGATCTCCTATAACAGCTTATGCTCCAGCAATACTGGTTGAATTAAATCATGTTTGCCAAATTCACAAAGCAAGGAGTTTTCATGATTACTAAAATATATTTGGCAAGCCAGATGTGAACTGAACTCCCTTGTATTTGAAAAGTTGTTAATCAGTTGAATCATATTATTAACAGGGCAGTCTGTAAACTTCTGATGTACAGGATTATAATTTTTTTTTTCACAGCGGAACAAATGGTGGGAAAACAGAGATAAATTGTGAACTGTTGCACTTCTGGAGCAGGGAATCATGCACAAGAGCATATGTTGGAAATTCCAGATGGGCTGAAAGAATTCCAAACAAAAAAATCAATTTTAAAAATTAAAATTCACCTGCATCATTAGAGTATAAGACTCATACGTGTCTGTGCAAAAGCAAGCAGTGCTTGACCTAGTGCCCAAATCAATTCTCTAAAACAAATTGAAAAATTAAGCATTCCATATCAACAAAACACAAATAGATTGGTTAGAACTTTCTAGTTAACGAGCCTTTGTGTAACCAGATTGGGAAATTTATTTTGACAGCTGTGAGAGAAGAGCCCAGAATTTTTCTTCATTTGAAAGGAAATTTCAAGACACTACCAGTTAAGGAAAAAATGGATCTGCTTCCTCTGGGAGAGAAAGAGTGAGCAAGAGATGCACAGAGCACAAGTGATGTCTGGGCTTGATGCAAAGTATGGCATATGCACCCAGAATAACAACCTCACAGCCTAACATTGTTATGCACCTGAAAAAACATCTTTGTGATTGTCCCTCTTCCCACCCGAAGGGGGGATATGTTTCCAGACCCGTTGTGCCACATTTTAGGAAGTATTATGAATGCAAGATGTGATAAGTCAGATTAATTGTTGAAAAGAATATGTTCCATTTTTAATTTGCATTTTCCCACTTTAGCAGACATAAATCAGAAGTAGGGCTGTTTGCTGGTGAATCCAATGATTAGCTCCATTTTCAGCTCCTCCATTAATAAACTAACCCATGCTGTGTCACATAAGTGACTACTAATGACCATCTCAAAAAGGAGGAAATCCAGCCATCTGCCTATCACACAAATGAGTAACGTGGTATATGAATTTCAGTGCCAGTGTGATGCTAGGTATGTAGCTCATACATCCCAAAGGCTGGTGGATCATATCAAACAGCATGTCCCAGCCACTGCTCACAATGGGCAAGGTACAGACCATACCCAACCAGCCTGTGCTTGCAAAACTCAAAACAGTGTCCAACATTAGATGTGATTCTGTGATTGGTCAACATTTGCTAAATAATCCTCAGTGTGCTAAGAATTACACTGATAACCAATTTAATGTTGTAAGTCGGGTTCACAATGCGATGCATTTGCATGTATTGGAAGCTACATATATTAATACACAGGGCCTATTCTTTGCAGGCAGAAAGAACATGTACACACATTGCGCCTATCTCAGCTAAACAAAATAAGTGACAGCCATTCGCTGACTCATTACTCAGGGCAATGCCTTGACCAATCAGGGTCAAGCTGCCTGGTTTATATTTCAAACAATGCTTGGCAGTTATCTGTCAGTCACCATCACTGGTGCATTCTCCATGGCAATATCACTTGCTAACCAATCAGCATTCTCTTCACAACAGTATAAATTGTTGTTTTCCCCTTATATTAGTATTATTCTGAAGTGTCCTGATAAGTGCAAGATGACAAGTTTAGACATGTCTCTTTTTTCAGCAGTACACAAGTTCTGTACTACCAAACAACTATTAATATTACCTTCTTCCAGATAGCCTTTTTAAATGAATATCAGCTAGGTCATAATTACCTGGATATTATAAGAGTCGGTGTGTGGCGGGGGGGGGCCTCTTCAAAAAAGAGAGGGGTTCTTAAAGATGTATGCAGAATACTACATGAGACGTTATATTCTACCAACTTATTTACAAGTTTATTAAAGAACCATAACATGCAATAGACTTCAAGTGGATAAGTACATCACAACATTAAAGATCATGGAAAGATGGAAATCATAGTCTTACCTCTGATATAGAATCCAGTATTTAAAAAGGACTCTTAAAATGCTACAGACTAAAATATTTTAGAATATCCATCAAAAATTGAAAGCAAAGTATTACCTCATATCCCTGAGTAGTTTAGCTGTCTGACCAGCTGGACACCAAACTCCTCAATTGAAGTGTCCAGCTGTTCAGCAGCTTGAGAAGCATTGATTTAAGATTTTTCAATACTTCTTAGTTCCTATGGCAAAAGCTTCTGTGTTTATACCCTACTGAACTGAATTACAACATCCTTAGCAGCTGTGGGTGTTACCTCTCTGTTTAAACTCCTTTTTTATAAGGCTACATTATTCCTTATTATTGGTAAATTATTGAATTTTGAGCAACACTTTCTTGTGTAGTGAGCTATTATCTGGTCAATAGATGTTTATAACGTCTTCCAGTGGCAGTGCCTATAATGACTTTTACTTGTCTCTTACTTTCATAATCTGTATTTTATAAAAATAGGTTTTAAACTTTACTGAATGACCAGTTTAAAGTTTCTTTTGCTTTTGTCTCTTTTTCTTCTTATAGTTCAGCAAAGGGTGAACCTTGTAAGAGTGATGTGCAATGTTCCATTTAAATTGATTTATGATTTTAAATTAATTGACAATGATTCAAGAAGTGTTTGTATCAACTAGAATTAGTTTGCAATGAATCCTCCTTCTTAAAATAAAAACACATCAGTGTGCCCTTTTGCAGACAAAGTTGACCTTGGTATATTATGATAGCCTTTTTAACATTTCTTTTCACAAAGAATAATTCATTTGGAATTGTGACATAGAAAGAACTTAAATGTTCTGTTTTTCTTGGAATACTCCTGTGCTTTTACACTTGTGTCCTGAACAAGGCTTTTAACATTCTTCGCTAAAATATTATCATGGTTCTTGCTATCTGTTGTGCCCTTTGTCACCTTTGTAACAGTCTGTAGCAGAACATTTACATTAAAAGATTTTAAAGAAATTTCAGTGAATTCAAACCCCATTTGAAATGCTCCATATGGTGTATATCAGAGTCAGAGATGTCCCTGTCTGTGCAAGGTCTTCTGGGTAAGGTTTTAGCACTTTATTTGCCTGCAAGTAAAAAAGTAACCATTTATTCAATTCTAAAGTATAATGCCCCAATTAGATATGAATTCTACCTATTATCTATATTTCACCTAACTAATCCATATTTTCATCACAGGGGAATTCAGATGAGAGAAAAACAAAGCTGGTCATGGTAGGAAGAGAAGTAGTAAGCGAAATTGGAAAGCAGCAGAAACAAAGGCCAGCGTCAAATAGGGTCAAAATACAGAAAAAATGTTAAAAAGGCAAAATTAAAGGCACTCTATCTGAACACATGCAGCATTTGCAAGGAAGATGAATAGATAGCACAAATAGAAGTAAATGGATATGATCTAATTACCATTACAGAGGCATGGCTGCCAGTGGCCAAGACTGGGAACTGAATGTTCAAGGATATTCAACATTTAGGAAGGATAGGCAAAAAGGAAAAGGAGATGGGGTAGTGCTGTTAATAAATTGAGATCAGTACTTTAGTGGGTGAGATCTTGGATCAGAAGATCAAGATGTAGAATAATTTTGAGTTTAACTAAGAAACAGCAATGGGCAGCAAATATTGATGGAGTTATTTATAGGCTACCAGTCCTGGTAATGTAGACCATGGTATAAATCAGGCAATTAGAGGTGCATGTTGCAAGGGTAATACAGTGATCAAGGAGAATTTTCATTTACATATAGACTGGATAAACCAAATTAACAAATAATGTTGCGAGGAAGGATTCCTGGTACGAGATGATTTTCTCGAACAGTTTGGTGAGGAACCAACCAGGGAACAGGATATTTTCAATCTAGTTTAATTTAGGGCTAATTAATAATCTTGTTGTAAAGGAGCCTTCAGGGAAGAGTGACCAGGGAAGAGTTGGGATTCCTACAGTTCCACATGCTATGATATTGGCCTCATTGGCAACCTTGTAAATAGGGTCCAAGCCATTTGCTCACCATGCAAGTTACGTGCTGAAATAATGTGCACCAAAGCCATCCTGTGGGGTAGTGGCTATCCTGATCAGATCATTGTTCACTGCATATCTCACAAGCTCATGAATGGGCCCAAGGTGCCACTTTCGACCCTGAAAAGTGCCCAGTCTACCTCAGATTACACCGGGTATCTCAAAAATTTGAGTAACAGGTGAAGCTAGCCATTTCACACTCCTACCATGCAGTAACAACACGAGTGGTATTTGCTGCTACCAGGATGCTGCCATCAAGCCAAAAAGACATTCTGCCTATCACACGAATGAGTAATATGATTTATGAATTTCAGTGCTGGTGTAATTATAGGTATGTAGGCCATCCTTCCCAAAGACTAGAGGATTGTATCAATCAGCATGTCCCATTGGCTGTTCTCAACAGGCAAGGTACTGACTGTACCCCAGCCTGTGCTGGCAAAATTCAAAACATGTGCAACATTGGCTGGAATTTTCTGCCCCCATTGGCGACGGGCATCATGGTGGGTGAGCGGGATGCAATATGACAGGAAGGCCAAAAATCAATTTCACGTCATCGTGAAACCATTTAGTCATTGTCCGCTTCGCCCATCAATGGCAGGCCGCCCTTCCTGCCGTCCAATGTTGGAAACCTAATTTCAATGCATTTGCATCTCAAAAGCTTGCCTGCTCACCAGAATCATCCCCAATGCTGGGTCACCCAGGCTCACAACTGAACATAAGTGACGTGCACCTGGCGAGCTGAACTTCACTCGGGACTTTGAGGTTTGTTTGCCTACCTTGCTTTGGGCAGCACTCGCGGTCATTAGCACCAGGCTTTACAGGCAGCACCACACCACTTTTAGGGGGGGGCTCATGGGCAGGTCCCTACTTAACTGACCAGCCACAAGGCAAGGGTGGCTTTTCAATGGCTGCAGGGCCAGGGTAGTACTGAGGAAGGGGGGGTATCCCAGGGCGTGTGTGGAAACACATGTTGATCTATGCAAGTGGCTTCAAGAGGGTGAGGGCTGAGGAAACAGTCTCCAGAGGAGATGAGGCCAGATGGAGATGTGAGGGTGTGTGTGAGAGAGTGAATCGTGATGTCCCTTGAGCTGGCAGTGAGTGAGATGCCAGTGAATGAGTGATGGGCTTGAGAATATGTGGGTTTAGAGTGATGAGATGGTTGCCTTACCCTGGCTGTACGGATGAGACCATCCATCCTCTTTCTGCAATGGATGGTGAACCTCTTGCATGCAGCATTGGCACTGACCACCATTGCCATTGCCTCCCAAGCCAGAGTGGTGACACTGATGGGATTCCTGCGGCCAGAGCGGGGATAGAGGACATCACAGCATCCAAGACGCATTCCAGGGACACATCAGAAAAATGGTGGGCTGCAGTCTTCTTGCCTTTCACAGCCATGCCTTCCATACAGCAGCCCTGGGCTGCAAGCATTGAGAGCTGTGTGCACAGCTGCAGTTCAAATATGGCACCCAGCGTGAGGAAGCGGCAGGTGACAGCAAAGCGGGCCAATCGGACGAAGCTCGCCAGTGAGACAGCATATTTCCTGTGACTGCATAAAGAGCGAGGCAGGAAGGGGATGATATGGTGCGAAAACCTGCCATTGCGGCTGGCAGGTAAAATGTTGTTTTACATGCCCGCTACCGCACTTAGTGCAATTCTAGGTTCTGCCCATTAGATCTGATTCTGCAATTGGACAACGTTCGCTAAACAATCCTGAGTGTGCTAAGAATTATGGTGGCAACCAATTTAAGATTATCATTCGAGCTCGCAGTGTGGCACACTAACACATGCTAGAAGCTACACATATTAATACACAGGGCCCTGTTCACTGCAGACAGAAAGAAGATGTATACACATTTTGCCTGGTTCAACTGAACAAAATAGGCGACAGCCATTCTCTAGGGCAATGCCTTGACCAATCAGAGTCAACCTGCCAGCTTTGAATTTCAACAAAGCTTGGCAGTTAACTGTCAGTCATCAGTTAACTGGTGCATTCTCCATGGCAACGCCTTTCTTAATCAGAGTTCACTTGCCAACCAATCAGCACTCTCATGAAGCTTAAATTGTTTTTCCCTTTACATTTGGTATTTTTGCAAATGTCCTGATGAGTACAGGACAAAAAGCTTCGACATGTGTCTTTTTTCAGTGATACCAAATATACAATCCTTTGAGATACAAAAACCCAGCAGGAAACATGATCCAACAATGGCTAACAAGAGAAGTTAAATACTGTATTATTGAGACTTATAAACTCGTGTGATGAAAGTTTCATAATTTTCATAACATTTTTCTGGTTTATTGTGGAGCAAGTTTATAAGGGTAAGTATAGTTGGGTCTGTGTGTGATTTAATTGTATTTGGAGTCAAGTAGACTGCAGGTTTGAAATTATCAAAAGAAGCTAAGTGCTTGACATGCTAATGAGTAAACATGGATGCTGGCTCAGCGTGTAAGGTGCGAAGGGAATTTGCATTTTTAGATAAATGAAGAGATTTGGGTTCAAAGGTATCTTAGTCTGTTTACAACCAGCCAGATAAGCAAGGCTAAGGAATGTATTTATTTTCCCCAAAGGTTACTGACAATATATAGATGACATAAATGTTTTTATATTATGAGGAAGATAGAGTTTCAAAGACATATGGAACATTAGAATTTACATATTATAAAGAGAGAAACATATATAAAGGAGAATGAAAGGCTATGTCTCAGAAGTACATGTCAGATCGAACATCAGTGTGTGAAATAGCCTTAACATAGCCTCCAGACATGTGTGCCTAAGTCTGGTATATAATGAAACTGAAGTTGGGGAAAAGCCATTTGGAATTCCACTCTCAAGTGGGTATTGTGTTAACTTGCTGATTCTGGTTTAAATCTAAAATCTATTCTGGACTGTTGCCTTAAAGGGAATATAACTGGGGGTCAGGTTAATTAGGAATTTTAGAGGTTATTATAGTAGTAATTAAGTGTAGTCTTATGTATGTATTTGAAATCTTTTACATTTTGTTGATAAATATCTTAATTTAATTTCTAATATCTCTAAAGGTCTTGGTGGACTTATTACTTCTGAATTCACTGCACACAGCTCGTCATAAATACAAATTGCAAAACCGTTGCGATAGCGCAACCAAGTTTCCCGTCATGTCATAACAGTTGCCAAAAAAGTAGTTCTCCTGAGGATTAGGAGCTTTTTAGAATTCAGCAAAGAATGACCAAGAAACTGATAGAGAAAGAGAAAATAGAATAGTAAACTAGCGAGAAACATAAAAACAGACTTCAGAAGCTTCTTTAGGTATGTACAAAGGAAATGATTAGCAAAGACAAATGTAGGCCCATTACAGGCAAAGACAGGGGAATTTATAATGGGAAATAAGGAAATGACAGAGAAACTAAACAAATACTTTGTGTCTGGCTTCATGGAGGAAGATACAAAAAAAAAACCCCAGAGATACTAGAAACCTAGAAATAAGGAACTGAAACAAATTATTATACGTAAAATAAAATGTAGGTCTGGAGAAATTATTAGGCCTGATGTGCTACATCTCAGAGTGTTAAAAGAGGTGGCTATAGAGATAGTGGATGCATTGGTGGTCATCTTCCAAAACTCTATAGATTCCGGAATGGTTCCTGCAGAATGGAAGACAGCAAACATAATCCCACTATTGAAGAAAGGAGGGAGAGAGAAAATGGGGATCTACAGGCCTGTTAGCCTGACATCAGTGGAAGGGAAAATGGTGGAATCTATAATAAAGGATGTGATAATAACATTTAGAAAATTATGGCACAATTGGGTAAGTCAACATGGATTTATGAAAGGGAAATCAGTTTGATAAAATTAGAGCACATGGAATTTGGCGTAATATACTGGCATAGATTGAGAATTAGTTAATGGACAGAAAACAAAGAGTAGGAATAAACAAGTCATTCTCAGGTTAGCCGCCTGTGACTAGTGGGGTACCGCAAGGATCAGTGCTTGGGCCCCAACTATTCATAATATATACCAATGGTTTGGATGTGGGGACCAATTGTGATATTTCCAAGTGCTGATGACATAAAACTAGATGGGAATATGAATTGTTAGGAGGATGCAAAGAAGCTTCAAGGGGATTTAGACAGGCTAAGTGAAAGGGGAAGAACATGGCAGATGGAATATAATGTGGAAAAATGTGAAGGTATCCACTCTTGAAGAACAAATGGAAATGCAGAGTATTTTTTAAATGGTGAGAGATTGAGAAGTGTTGACGTCCAAAGGGACCTGGGTATCCATGTTCATGAGTCACTGAAAACTAGCAACAGGTGCAGCAAGTAATTAGGAAGGCAAACAGGGTGCTTGGTGAGACCGCCCCTAGAGTATTGTGTACAGTTTTGGCCTCCTTACCTAAGGAAGGATATACTTACCAGAGAGGGAGTGCAATGGAGGTTCATCCGACTGATTCCTGGGAAGGCAGGATTGTCCTATGAGGAGAAATTTAGGAGACTGTTCTTATGTTTTTTAGAGTTTAGAAGAATGAGAAGCGATTTCATTGAAACATACAGAATTCTTACAGGGCTCCGTGGCTGGGGGTGCCTAGAGCCAGGGGACACAATCTCAGAATAAGAGGTAGGCCATTTAGGACTGAGATGAGGAGGAATTGCTTCACTTGGATGGTGGTAAATAGCTGAATCATCCCAGAGGGCTGTGGAGGCTCAGTCATTGAGTATGTTTCAGACAGAGATCAACAAGTTCCTAGATTGTAAACACATCAAGGGATATGGGGATAGTGCAGGAAAAAGGCGTTAAGGTAGAAGATCAGCTGTGCTCTAACTGAAAGGTGGAACAGGCTTAAGTGGGCAAATGGCAACTCTTGCTCCTATTTACTATGTCCCTATGTAGAATTGTCAAGAGAACACCATCACCTTCCAGGTCCTATCCAAATCAATCACTTGACTTGAACGTATCCCTCCATTCTTTCATAGTCAGTGGATCAATACCTGGAGTTCCTTACAAACACCATTGCGGGAGTATGATCACCACAAGGACAGAAGAGTTTCATAAGAAGGCTCAATTTTCAGGACAACTAGGGATACCAATATTGCTCATATCCCAATAATGTGTGAAAAATAATAGTCACACATATGTAACATGAATGTTTAGTTGGACTTGTTACAACATACTAACTGAAATTTGTTATTCTGGTAATTACTAAGTGGGTGATTGTTAAGTGAATAGCTGAATCATACAGATCAGTCAGGTCTAAGATCCAAACTGAGTTACCTAACTCAGCTGGGTTGACAGTGAAGGTGTAACATTTGAAGCCAGCACCTGAAGGCTAAGGAACGTAAAATCAACCAAAATTCCCACTGAAAGGTCAGGCAGCAGCTACAGAGAGAGAAACAGAGATAATGTCTCAAGGTGTTGATCGTTCGACAGACTGATCATTCACCTGAATCATTAGTTCTCTTTCTACAGGTTTTGTCTACCCTGCTGAGTATTTCAATCATTTTTGGCTCTTATTTTAGAAAATTATATTGTTCGCTTCATTATTCATTGTATTGCAGCTCAGGTAGGATTTCTTAAATCCATATCATATTTCAAACAAATAATATTCTATTGGGTACCCAATGATTGAGACAAACTTACAATTAGGGTTTACATAAGGCAGACTTAATAAAAATTCATAACATTCTGTTGCCATTGGTTTTGTCCCAACCAAATATTAAGCACACAACTGCAATATCTGCTGTATTCAAAACAGTCCCAGTATGATGTTAATTGCTCATTATTGCCATTTGTACCAGTCTTAAGCAATCTTTCCAAATTGTATTTGTCTTGTGCAAATGATCTATTACTTAAATTTATATAGCAAAACTGTGAAGCATCAGCCAAGTAAAAATGACTTCCCTTAAGCTAAAGATGAGAAATTCCTGCCAAATCTGTAAAGTTATTTCATCCCATTTAGCACACTCAGGACTGGGACCATTAAGACTAAAAAGGTTAAGTATAATTGAATATCATTATGGGCTTTTTGAAAGTTTTATCTTCTCTGTTCCAGCAGGTAGGATAATTAAATACATTCTATTTCCAGATAGTCATTCTGCTACATTCTGGAAATATATAATGGTTTATTAAAGTATAATAATGACTCAATTGGTTAGCAGAGGTCTGCTGATTTAGATCTGATGGAACCATTTCTCTTCCATCCCATCTATGTTATATTGTTTGAGCGGGACTCCCAGTAGGACACTACTAACCCCAAAATGTGAATATTGTTCCATACGTTGTCTAATTATGAATTATGTAATTGTTAACATCAGAACCCCCAGAATCAAAACTACAGTGCAGAGATTTCACAATTGTGCTGATCCTATTCTCTAGCCTCGGACTGACCTACATTTTAATTAGCTAACGTTAAAAGGAAATCAACGATAGTTCAGGCTACGAGCGGCATTATTTTTAAGTCTAAGGGGCAGCGGTCTGAAAACTAGCAAATTGTGATCACCATTGTTTTCAATGGGGGAGGGGGTTGGTGCGAACCTATGAAAATTAATTGCTACCTACTTTTAACGAGGGGGGGACTGCTGAAGAGACAAGTGATGGTGTAAGTCACTTACTCCACAATTTTCTCATCATTTGCACCATTCACTGGTCTCAATGTTATAGCCGCAAATCCACAGGAAAAGCTGAGCAAATATGGAGCTCATCATTCTAACCTAAACCGGGAGTAATTTTTACTTAGCAGCTAGTCATTAAAAGGAAGACTTTTTCATTTTAAGGGTTCAATAGTTTTGAGTTGTGATAACTGAATGCTTTGATAAACATCTGTTAATTACAGAAATGGCTCAATAAATAGATACTTTTTTGATGAAATAAAATTGGTGCCACATTGGGTCAAAGCAAACAACATTAATACATCTGGCCCTGATACACGTCAAAGTAACTTGAGAAGCACATCACAGTGTTTGTGATTGTTTTCAGTGCCAAGATTATTAATTTATATGGTTTTACACATCATATGCTGTGAGAATTCATGTTTAAGCAGAAGACCATTTGGTCTTGGCACCGAATAATGAGACCAAGGGAAGTTTATTTAATAACATTATGGGCGGAATCATCCCAGATTCGTACCAATTGTGGTAGTGGGCGGAAAAATTGACGTTTTATCCGCAGGCTGCAATGGCGGCTTCTCACGCTGTATCATTCCAATACCACTGCGTTAATTATGCATTCCCGGGAAACACGCAATTTCAATGGCAGGCGGGTTCTCATTCGCCAGCCATGCCATCTCCACGCCTCTTCATTACTGCGGGCGCCATATTTAAAGTGCAGCCGCGTGCACACCTCTCAGTGCTTCCAGCCCAGGACTGCTGCATGGAAGACATGGCCCTGAAAGGCAAAAAGACTGCAGTTCCCAGGTTCAATGATGTGTCCCTCGAGCGCCCTTTGGAGTGCCCGCCATGATGTCCTACCCCCGCTCTGGCCACAGGATGGGCAGCAGCATCACCAATCCGGCTTGGGAGGTGGTGGCAGTGATGGTCAGCACCAATGCCCTGCAAAAGTGGGCAGCCACCCAGTGCTGCAAGACGATGAATGATCTCCCTTGTTCCACCAGGGTAAGTCACTCTTTTCATCGCTCTCAACTCACACACTGACAAACCCATCACGCTTCCACAGGGCCCTCACTCACTGCCAGTTCAAGGGACATCACCATTCACTCTCTCACACACACCTGCATTGTCCTCATCCTGTCCATGACACCACTCACCACCCACACAGGCCAGGCAACTTATCATCTGGCCTGGCAGGCATCCTGCTTACACTCTCTCCATCTCTATTCATACAAGACAAGCTGGCACACAAAGAGAGAGAGAGATCGCAGGCTGGTAGAGGAATGCCTGAAATCAAGGTCCTCGTGGACTTTGAAAACAGAGCCATCCAGCTGGCCGGCAAGGGTCTGGACTATTCCTGTGCTGACGGTGAGGTCAGTGGTGCTCTACCAAGTGAGGATCCAGCAGTACAACATCTATTAGATAACCATGCTGTGAGTGCTGTGTCCCGTTCTGCAGTCCCCTGCCATGCACTAATTGTCTCTCCTTGCTTTCGCAGGCACATCTGGGAAACAGCTGACTGAGCCCACGACCCAAGGCCTCCAATCAAGCCCCAAAGAAACCTCTGAAGAGGAATCTGAAGGCACCCTCCTTGAAATCCCATCACAGCGCTCATCCACACCCTCCACCAGTGCAGAGACACACACCTCCGTGAGACCTAGCATTAGAATAGTCTCAGGATCACAATCTGGTGAGCAGATCACACTTTCTGATCAACAGCAGGCAGCGGCGGGGACTTCCCAGGTGCCTGGCACTCGAAGGACTGCTGGAGGCCAGAAATTTGCTGAGTCTGAGTCAGATGATGAATCTCTGGGCTCGGCCATACCTCAGTTGCTGGAGTTGCAAAGGCAAGCTCTGGCACATCAGGAAGGGATGTCCGCTGCACTCCTCAGGTTGCAAGGCACGATGGAGGAGTCCATCCGCCTTCAGGCTGAGGTGATTGCGCCGGCATGCCAACACACCGAGGCCAACACTGGCAGGATGGCAGCCGCCATGGAGACCTTGATCCAGGACATCACTCCTGCACTGCTGTGTGGGCTGAACTCCATCACTTATGCCATAGTTGGCCTCCAACAGTGTGTACATGATTGGGGTGCAGGACAGCTCAATCTCACTCCATCTTCCCCTTCTCCTCAAGGAGTTGACCATGGGTACCCATGGGGAGGGGATTCTGCAGGCGTATCTCCCGGAGACATTCACCAGGTGACTCCGGGAGTGTCCATCCCATCCAAATCCCCTCTTCTTGTGACCAGAAGCTCCACTCCACAGCTCAAGGAGGGTGCCACTGCCACATAGCAAGACCCCAAAAGCAGGTCAGGGCCCTCCAGATCTCTGTCCTCCAGAAGACACCCGCCAAGGTCATCGCAGTCAGGGCGTAGCAGGGATCAGGTGCTGAAGGCGGACAAAGGATCAGGTGCTTTTAAAATTTCTTGGCTGCGTCTCCATGTATGACACTGATCACAGAGTGCAAGCGATCTGCCCTCGGCCAGACATTCACAGAGGCTATGTGATGATTTATGGAGTGTCTTCACTGCATGTTGTCATCATCCTTCTGCAATAGGGTGACTATTAGGGCCTCCACTGTGTCTCCATTACAGGAGCATTATCACAGAGGGTATGTGCTCTGCCATAAGCCAGACTGGAGTGAAACATTCACAGTTGCAATGTGAAGATCTATTGGGTCACCTCACTGCATATCGTCATCATCCTCCACAAATTTAGCAGCAATGAGGGCCGCCTGACTCGTCCAGCCAGTGTGAGGGCCTCATCGCTGTCATCGTCGCCTTCAAAAACCTCCTCATCCTCATCACCATCGATGTCCTCCTCATCGGAGGAGACCTCCAGCTCCTCCATCTCCTCCTCAGCCAGCTCCTCTCCCTGTTACAACCTGGCGCTGCAAAGGGCGCAACAGATGATGACG
Source organism: Cetorhinus maximus (assembly GCF_964194155.1). Lineage (NCBI taxonomy): Eukaryota > Metazoa > Chordata > Chondrichthyes > Lamniformes > Cetorhinidae > Cetorhinus > Cetorhinus maximus. Next base: position 69,297,758 of record NC_135885.1, read on the forward strand.
ATGTGTGACACTCTCTGTGGACTATATTGCAGGGCTCCACCAGACCGGTCCAGGCACCAGAACCTCATCTTCAGCATCTCGATGATTTGCTCCACCAAGTTGTGAGTTGTTATACCTTTGCTCTGCTGCAGTCTGAGGCCACTGCATGAGTGTCATCAGCCATGTCCCCTGCGGGTCGCCCTTGTTCTCGAGGAGACATCCCTGAAGCCTTTCTGGACCCTGGAAGACGTCAGGGATCTGTGACCAACTGAGAATGTAGGAGTCCTGGACACTCCTTGGAACCTGTGCACAGACCAGCAGGATGCATTTGTGGTGGGCACATACAGCGAATTGGAGCCCTTGCGGTTGACATGGTTGACCATTTGTTGTGACTGAGATCTGAGTGCTATGTGAGTGCAGTCAATCACACCCTGCACCTGTGCGAAGCTCAAGACCTGGGAGAATCCAATCGCTCTTGCATCCTGGCTCTCTTGATCTCAAGTGAAATGCATACAGTTGTGCGCCCTCGTGAAGATGGCATCCATGACCTCATTGATGCATTTGTGGGTAGAGGCTGGTGATATCCCAGAGATGACCTGTGGAGCCCTAAAAGTAGCCACTGGGGTAAAAATTGAGCACTGTAGTCACTTTCACGGCCACCAGCAGTGGATGCCCTCCATGTCCCAGTGGTACCAAATCCTGCAATAGGTGGCAGATGTGACCAACCAGTTCCCTAGACATGCGCAGTCTTCAGCGACACTGGTTCTCGGTCATCTGCAGGAATGACCATCTATAGACCCTGTGTCTAGCTAAGCACCAACCAGCGAAGACTCACTGTGGCTCTTCGGTGTCGTGTGTGGGAACCCTAGCCACCCCTTCTTCCTGAGGGTGCTGCTCCTCCCTCTGCACAGCCAGGCATCTCAGTCGCTCTCTTCCCTGTTATATTCACTCTCTATAAGCCACGAGGCATGCAGCTAGTTCACCAGGTTCCATGATCCTGATGTACTCCTGCTGCAGGATGAAAGAGAGAGACACATGGTTAGCATGGGTGTACTAAGAACCTGTCTTAGTTAAGTCTGAAGGCCCCTTAATGCATCCCAGAGAGAGTGCTGGCCACCACTTGGATGGCCAGAGTTTAGCACGCTGCAAGATTGCTCGAAATCCCACCCACCTCTGCCAACTCCACTTGACTGATTGGCAGCAGCTTTGCCCATTTTGTACTGCATGCTGTGCTCTCAGCGCAGGCATTCTCCTAACCCGCACTGCAAGGCTGCGCTGTTAGCTTGAACAATGGAGGAGACTGATCTAAACCGGGAGGACAACATTGCAAGGGGCTGTGAGCGCCTCCACCAGTGACTGCTCCACGGCCAGCTTTAGCAAGGAGATTGTACAATGTGCCCAGTCATCCAACTGTTTTGCAATTCAATAAAATGCTCATTAATTTGCAGTCTGTGCCCGAGGGGTGAAATGCTCTGGAGCGCTAGGTCGCACTTTGATGCCTCTGTGTTGCTTGAGTGGGAAGATACGCTAGAGGCCCAGCTCCATGTATGTCAATGTGGCTGCGTCTGAACTGTCTCAGCTATGGAGGAATAGTCTCTTTATACAAGATTTCCCTAATGTGTGGCCACTTCCTTCCCCCCACACTCTGCACGTGCTTGTGCACTACCTTCAACCCACTACAGGGCAGCCCTTGCTCCGCAGCCCCCCCCAATGTGCCTGAACTGTAGAGCAGCCCTTGCACACCCCCCCAAGTCACCTCACACTTGAAGTCCAACAGGCGACCCAGGCAAGGGCTGTGCAACATTACTGTGCACTCACCTCCGAGTTGCCCTCAAAGTGTAACCCACCAAGTGCACACCTTATATATGCTGTTGTGAAACATGTCGGTCTGCAATCATGTCGATGTGGCTGGATGATTCAGCCAGGGGTCGGGGTAGATGATTCCGGTGGGCTAGCCTTATAATGATATGCAGATGTATTACAATGAAGTTCCCGACGTCTGATGACGGGAAATGTGGCCAAAGGGAAGAATGTACAAATGGAAGAACGGTGGATATTTCTGAAATATTACAGATGGAAAGACATCATTGATATATAATATAGAACAGTACAGCACAGAAGGCAGCCGTTCAGCCCATCAAGTCTGAGCTGGATGTATCGTTGCTTTCTTGCATAGTAATAAATGCATTGAAAACAAGCCAGTTTGTTCCATGTGAATTGATCAAACAACAGGTGACAAAAAGACAACTGGTAACCTCAAGTCAAAAAAATACATTGCAGTATTTTTGATATTGTAAAGATGGTGGGAAGTAGGGCCTAAAAATCAGGACCTAAATCAATAAAACTAAATCAATTTAACTCAATACTAGAGACCTGAGATAGCTTTAACATCTTGTACTTTTGATACAATATCATTTTACACTGCATCTACTATAGCAATACTTCAACTTCACTCATCACTATGCAAAGTAGGTAAACCTGTTGCTGAAAATATGATTGCTATTATACTTGTACTTTGCCGCTGTATGAAAACAGCATTATAACTTGGGATAAAACAGAAAATCAGAAAATGCTGGAAATACTCAGGAGGTCAGATAGCATCTGTGGAGAGAGAAAGATTTTTTCAGAACTGGAAAAAACATAGTGATGTAACATGTTTTAAGCAAATACAGAGGCAGGGATAGGGTTGGGTAAGGACATAAGGGAAGATCTATGATAAATTAGAAGGCAGGAGAGATTACATTACAAAAGACAAGATGGTAGAAGGCAAAAGGACAAGTACAGGAGAAAAAAAGGTGTGCCTAGAGGAGTGTCAATGTGGTTAGCAGAATCACCAACATCTGCCATCCAAAAAAATGAGCGCAGAGGTTACAACCTGAAATTGTTGAACTCAATATTGGAATCTCAAAGGCTTTAGATTGCCTAACTTTGTAGTAATTATGGTTTTGTTAAATGTTGGACTGTACCTTTAAGAATAGTCCTGTGATGTTAGATCACATGATCTGTGTAAACCAATGTGTCAGCACATGGGCTCTGTCAGTGTAGAGATAGAGATGAAGTTGAAAGTACATGTGTAATTGCTGCTGGTTGTATTGTAAATAAACTTATGTTTCCACTTAGAAAGTTGTCTGCAGATCAACTCGATTACTAATAGGCAGCAAGACCACACTACAACAAAGTGGCGATGAGGATAGATCAGCATATATCAAGATAAATTGGAATTGGTTCTGTACCTCACTCAGTGATTGTGAGTATTAACGTTCATTACAATAACAGAAGATATACTCACCCAAAATGCCACAATTTGGTGAAATCGATCCCTTTGAGCCAGCCACAGATGATTGGTCTCAGTATATAGAATGCCTCGCATTCTTCTTTCAAGCAAAAAAAATCACAGGGGAAGAGAAGAGGCGAGCAATCCTCAAATACTTGCGGGAGTAAAACCTACAGTTTGATTTGAAGTCTGATGGCATCCAGTGCCCCAGATTCAAAGAATTTTGGAGAATTGGTGGACCTCGTGAAGGGACATTTTCAACCCAAGCCCTCAGTCAGAGGTTCTGGTTCAATTCATGGAATAGAGCCGCGGGTGAGCCAATTGCTAGCTATGTGGTGAATTTGAAGCAACTAATGGAACATTGCAAGTTTGGTGAGACTCTGAACGACATGCTCAGACATCGTTTAGTGTGTGGTGTGAAAGAAGACACTATTCAGAGAAGATTGCTGGCTGAAGTGAATCTGGATTTTAAGAAGGCGTTAGAAATAGTGCTGGCCATGGAAAGTGCTGTAAGAGATTCACAAGCAATACAAGGGGTGCAAAATGGTGCCATACTCCAAATCGGGTGGGAACAATCAGCCAAAATTGGCGCAAAAAAGTGAGACTCTGCCGTGAAGTGGGAAACAACCTCTGCTAACCGAGAAATAAGAAGAAATAATTTAGCAGATAATTCGAAGGACAATTTTAATCGATGTGGAAACAATCAGTCTTTTAGCGATTGGCAGTTTAAAAAAGTAGAATGTTACTTTTGTCACAGAAGTGGACATATAATGAGACAGTGCAAAGAGAGATTTAAACAGACTTGCAAACAACAGAAGAAGCCCAATTAAATCTACAGTGTAGAAGAGCCTGAAACAACAAATTCTGACATTTATTCACTGTTTAACATGAAAATTGGGAAGACAGGGCCAATATTTGTTACAGTACAAGTGAGCGGTAAACCTGTAAAAATGGAAGTAGACACAGAAGCTTCCACTGCTGTAATTGGAGAGCACACTTTCAGATATTTAAATAATGGTGAACATCAATTAAATTTGGAACAAACATCTGCCAAGCTGAAAACGTGCACAGGCGAAGGAATCCAAGTAAAAGGTATCAGCAGAGTAACTGCCCATTATAGAAATCAGTCAGTACAGCTACCCGTGATGGTGGTAGAGGTGAAGGGCCAAGCCTTCTTAGGCGAGATTGGTTAAAGGAGATTAAATTAAACTGGTCTGAAATCTTCCAGCTGAGAGCAAGAGGGCTATCAGAGCTGCTTAAAAAGTATGCCACCGTCTTCAAGGATGAACTGGGAAAAATCCAAGGCCTGCAGGCCAAGATTTACGTGGATCCAGAAGCAACCCCGCGCTTCATGAAAGTAAGACCGGTGCCACACGCCCTGAGAGAGAAGGTTGACACTGAGCTCAGCTGACTAGGGAGGTTGGGTGTTATAAAAGCAGTTCGGTTCTCAGAATGGGCAGCACCCATAGTCCCAGTCCTTAAAGCAGACCAAAGTGGCCAAATTTGTGGGGACTATAAACCAATGGTCAACAGAGCAGCCAAAATGGACAGCTACCCCATTCCAAAAATCGAAGCCCTATTTGCCAAGCTGGCAGAAGGGACAATGTATACAAAGCTTGACACGAGTCACGCATATCAGCAATTAGTGTTGGATAATGTCTCCTGGGAATTGGGCACAATTAATACTCACAAAGGGTCGTACCAATATAAATGCTTGCCTCTCGATATTTCCTCAGCCTGTGCCATCTTTCAGAGAACAATGGAAAGCTTACTGCAGGGACTATCCCAGGTCATCTACCATCATCAACCACCTGAAAGACTGAACTTGTAAATTTCATGACCTGTGTAAATATTATAATGTCATGAGAAAAATATACTTGCAAATACAATACGTACAGCAAAGTTAAAAGGTGAGGAATGTAGTAATTATGGTTTTGCTAAATGTTGGACTATACCTTTAAGAATAGTCTTGCGATATAAGCTCACATGATCTGTGTAAACCAATGTGTTAGTAGTGCGGGCTACTATGTCAGTGTAGAGACAGAGATGGAGTTGAAAGCACACATGTAGTTGCTACTGGTTGTATTGTAAATAAACCTATGTTTCCACTTAGAAAGTTGTATGCAGATCAACTCTAGTACAAATAGGCGACAAGGCCACACTACAACAAACTGAAAGATGAGGTGCTATTCCTCAAGTTACATTGAGCTTCACTGGGACAGTGTAGGAGACTGAGGACAATGAGATCAGAGTGGAAGAGGGGTGGAGAATTAAAATGACAGACAAATGGAAGCTTGGGCTCATGCTTGCAGACTGAACAATGATGGTCTGGAAAGAGGTTACCCTATCTCCATTTGGTCTCCCCATATAGAGATCACCACACCATGAGTAGTGAATACACTACACTAATTTGAAAGTAGTATAAGTAAGTTGCTGTTTCACCTGGAAGGAATGATTGAGCCCTGGATGGTGAGAAGGAAAGAGGTAAAAGTGCAGGCATTCTACTCCTGCACTTGCATGGGAATGTGTCCTGGGGTGATAGAGGAGTGGACCAGGATGTCACAGAGGGAACAGTTCCTTTGGAATGCTGAGGGAAGGATGTGTTTGGTGGTGGCAGAAACGTTGAAATTGGAAGCTGGTGGGGTGGAAACTGAGGTCATGAGGAATCTTATAATGGTTCTGGGAGGGAGGAGAAGGGAGCAGGCATATGGGAAATGGAACAGGAACAGCTGAACACCCTGTTAACCATGGTGGAAGGGGCTTCTTGGTGGAGGAAAAAGGAAGAAATATCAGAAACACTGTTAGAGAAGATTGCAATGACAGAATAGATGGGAAAACTGGAAGAGTGAAGTAAAGTACATACATGAAGGGAGATGAGGGGATTGTAGTGAAAGAAGCTGTGAGAGACTGTAGGCTTATAGTGGATATTGGTCAGTAGCGTATCCCCAGAAAAAGAGGCAGAGAGGTTAAGGAAATGGGGAACAAGTCAGAGATGGACCATGTGAAGGCGAGGGAAGGGTGGAAATTAGATGTAATGAGGTTTCCAGTTTAAGGCAAGAGCAGATAATGGCACCAATATCATCATCACTTTCTTAGCAAAAAAGGGTGAGGGAGGGAGCCTGACAAAGACTGGAACAAAAAATCTGTCACATATCCGACAAAAGAGGCAGGCACAGCTAGGACCCACATGGGTTTCCATAGAAACACTTTTTGCTTGGAGGAAGTGAGTAGGGTTGAAGAAGAAGTTGTTCGACATGAGAACAAGTTCAGCTAGGAAGAGAAGGGTGCAATCATTCAATGTTTATGAAAAGAGTTATAGCCACTCAACAGGGACCTTTGGAGTGGGGCTCTACACATCTGTCCAAGCATGCACGCAGACATTCTCCATCATTATATGGTACTGGGAATCATGTTCAGCTTAGCCAGTTTTGCAGTTTTAGAGTCCAGACAGTTAGTTATTACATTACACAAATATTAGTCTAGGACTATGATCTGTAGCATTATACAGGTCAATAGCCATTTCTGAAAGATCACAATGCCAAACCATTAAAATGAAACATCAATGCCTGTATTTTTGGTTTATGTCGTATATTGAAAATTGCATTGTGCATTTTGTCCACTTAAGACTACCATACACGTATATACCAGCAGAGGGAATCTAGCAAAGGAAATAAATAATCCATTATTTTGAACTGCAAGTGCAGTTTTGATCCTGAATGCTTCTGGCGCTGAATGTCATATTGTTTCTCCCCAAGACCTTCACAATGGCAATGAGAATGGTGAAAAATAAGAAACATTACTTTCAGGTATGAAACTTTTGAAAGGTATTTGTCTACTTTCTGCTGAAGCACAGCATTTTAAGTTAAAGATTTAGAGAACATATTGAGGCTGTGTTGGACACACACAGAAGGCACTCCAGCTTGAATAATAAACAGGAAAGCTTGATAATGTATACGCACACACTAATCTCACCAAAATAATCATCCAATCAAAAAAAAATCCTCAGGTCATTACAGAGAAGATTTTCTTTGAAAAGAAACACAATTCTGAATTCTTGATCCCACATTGTCATCCAGATGCTGATCAATATGGCATTGCCTACACCCAATCTGCCATTCTTTGATATGCATTCAGAGTCTTTATCTGTATTCCCATGTTGGCAAAAGTGGTTGCAATGTTTCAAAGGCACGATAGCAGATTTTGCGATCACAGATGACAAAAGTCAAAAGGCCTTATTTCTCCACAATGGAGTGAAGAATTGGAAGATTATCTTCAAGACACTTACGCCTGAGCAAATGACTACGGCTCATCAAAAAATGCACTAACAACCTATTTCAAGCCCAAGAAAAATACAATATACAAAACAATAGTCTTTCAACACACTAACAAAGAAACAAACAAAATAATTGACCTATGTTGCTCACGATTGAGGCAATTAGCAACTAAATGTAACTTTGGTGATGTTGAACATGTTGAATGGGAAATCAAAGCACCAATAATCAAAGGTTGGCTCTCAAGTCAACTACGCCAAAAAGCACTCGAGAATGACAGAAAGCAGACAGAGCTGTTGGAGTTAGCAAGAGCTACTAAGTTTGAGGCTGCCAACAAAAGCTACCACATTTCAAGTTCAACTCCTGTGAATGCATTCCATTGCTTTACATGCCAGGGAACCACCTGCATAGGAACAACAGGAGTCACAAAAACAGTTGCGACTTGACCAAAGAACGTTTCCACTGTGGCAGTGCTTGCCTCGGACAGAGTGTCCTGCTACTGGCAAACTGTGTAAAGCCTGTGGAAAACGCAGCCAGTTTTCTCAAGTTTGTTGTCCATTAGCAAAATCAACAACAAAGATCAATACCAACAGAAGGTGCCACATATGCAAAGCACAACAAAAGGGCAAGAGCATGTAGCCAATGTACAGGCAGTTGACCTTGAATATACTTTTATGCACTCCTTTGGCACAGCAACCAGCCACAACTGATAGTGACCATTGGCTGCTCGACATGGATGCTCTCATAGATACAGGAGCGTCTGTCAATGTTATGGGAGACAAAACATTCAACAAGCTTCAGGATTTCCCCATTTTCTGCAAACCAGAAAAAATAAAACATTTCCATTACAGCAGTGACAAACCAATGACAGTTTCCAGGACTTTCAAAACACCAGTTTCATCCAAAGGCACTAGAAATAATGCTGTATTCTAAGTCATATCTGGACAATGTGGCACACATCAGTTTCTACACAGCAACAGATCTGATCATGATTGCTGTCACATACACAGTTCCTGTGCATACTAACAACATTCTTGAATCGTATGCTGACTACCTCACTGGTATTGGCAAACTGAAAGGTGTTACATGCAAGTTGTATGTAGACCCAAGTTGTGCATCAACAGCGATGAATACCATTTCATGTCAGAAAGCAAACAGAGAAGGAATTTCAGTGCCTACTTAACCTTGAAATTATTGATAAAGTTGGGTATGAGTCTACCCCTTGGCTCTCACCCATACAAGTTGTCAAGAAACCCAGAAGCAAGAACCAGTTTAGAATCTGCGTTGATATGCAGTCCCCAAACCAAGCCACACAATGAGAAAGAGACTTGACACTGAAAATCAATGAGAACATAGAAAAAGTGAATGGTACATTTTACTCACTATAATGCACACTCTACTTAGCCAAGTTCAAAACGTGTACTATTTCACCTAAGTCCCAGCTCAGATGCATCCACGCCAGAGGAGTTAGGCAGTAAGCCAGTAGGAAGTAAATCAGGTGACATCAACATGAGAATGAGGTGTTGGCGTGAGCAAATTGCACTGCTGTTCAGTGGGTCAGGGTGTATTACCTCCTGGATGAAATGTGGGATCTAGATCATGTGATTTGCTTTCAAAGGAATAAAGTTAAGAGAGTTTAAGCAGCAGTCCAAACAGCATGCTGCAGATGGAAGAATCCACCAGAGGCACATGCAACACAAAGAACGATAGTTTAGCAATGTTGTAGGTTATTGTGGAGCTTGAGATAGCTCTAGAGATACACGTAGCATAAGCCCCCAACCCCATATCAGATGTCGGATGGGCAGGCTGTATTTGTGCCATAAATGCATAGTGACTAGATATAGAGAACTAAGAGGTGGGACTTTACTGATCCCATTGGTACTAGTCCTGTTCCTGTGAATCAATGAACATGTTGAAACAATGTCTAGTATGAAAATACACATCATGTATTTATGTGAACATTATCAATAATGAAGATATTGTGGCAATTCCAGGGAAAGTGATCATTCACATGTGTAAAATCTTTCTGGTAGTCGCAAATGACTAGGTGATGAGAGAATCAAATAATTTCCTGCTAATATAATTGGTGAAGTGGGGAGCACATCGGACCAAGAGTGTGCAATTTATGTCACATTGGAACTTTGAAAATGCTGCCATACTAAGATTGAAGTGTCAGGTCATGCTGCTGAAGATTCCCTATGGAAAAGGAGGTTAAAATTACTTCATGTGATAAACAAGCCATTCATGACTTGCTTAATGCATCTGCATAAAGCTGATTGGCAGCATGGAATGACCCCACAGCATAAACAATGAGCACAGTTGTGATTTTAACAGTCCCTGCCAGCACATCTATCAACATTCATAGTCTCTCAATCTCCTTTGACCTCAAACTGAACTCCCACACCTCCTCCATTTCTTAAGCTGCCTCCAAGAAGCTCAGTTTCCTATTTGTGCCAAACATATTCTCTCTCTAGCTCTTTAAAGTCCAAGTTCACAGTAGGAATAAAAGTACTCCTGTAACTGGGGTGGTTGTTCTAGCTCCTGAACAAAATAGAAGAAAAAAAGTATTTGCTAGGGGATGTCTCTCTCACCTCTTGCCTCCAATCCTTCTTTGTCAATCTTTCCCTCTACTGAAACTGCAATAGTTGTTTCCTCTCTCATTTTGTCTAAGCTGCAAACTCACCACCCTACATTCTCTTCCTTGCGCTCCTACTGTGCTGAAATCAAGACTCATCATGCAGTTTGCTACAATCCAGCAGAAGTAATAAATACTGAATACCATAAGGAACTGCAGATGGTGAAAAAGGCCAAAATTAAAATTAACCAATAAAGCAGAAAATTACAATTTTTAAAGACTCGAGCAGGAAATGGTACATTGAAGTAAATGCCTAAAGTGAATCCGTTATTAGAGCAAAAGAAAAGTACAGTTCTCTTGCAAAATGGAAATGTGAGTATATGCGGGGATGTAAAACTACAAGTAGATGCAAATTGTATGGAAAATATGGAAAATTAACATGTTAAAACTAGATTACTTAAGATTGAATGAAAACAAAAAAGCCCTCAATAATGCAAATTTAAAGATAAATCAGAACATATTGATAAAATGAATGACAATGCAATTTAGGATACTTTAAAATCTGTTAATATCTTGATGTGATCCTAGGCACAAGAGATAACTTAGCAATGGAGCTGCAAGAAAAAAATGAATATCTACCTTGATATACTTGATCTGATTTCACAATTTTCCATCCAAATTTACTTGACACAGTTGGCAAAACTAATTCCTTTGGAAATTAACTCAAGAATAATCATTCAATGTCAACAACTTTTTGTTACAAAAGGACACTTTAAGGCTTGTAAACTAGTAAAGGGTAATTTTTGGACTCTATCAGAAAAGCCTTCACAGTGTGATCAAAAATGTAAAAGGCTTCCAAATCAGGTAGTTAAGGCAACAATTTTGGAATCATTAAATAACACAATTGGAAAACTAAAAAGTCTCGATCAATGGGCTAATTAAAATGGGCAGAGTGTTCTTCCTCATGTATAATTATTTTGTGATCCAAATAGATCTAGTAGTTATTATAGGAACGTAGAGCGTGGGAGCAGGAGCAGGACATTCGGCCCTTCGAGCCTGTTCCACCATTCAATAATATCATGGCTGATCAGGTTGTGATCTCAACTCCACTTTCCTGTCTGTCCCCATAACCCTCAACTCCATTGTCTGTGAAAAATATATCAAACTCTGCCTTAAATAATTTCAATGGTTCAGCCTCCACTGCTTTTTGGGGGAGAAAGTTCCACATACTAATAACCCTCAGAGAAAAAAATCTCATCTCCATCTTAAGAGGGAGATCATTTATTCTTAAACTGTGTCGCCTAGTTCTAGTCTCCCTCACAAGGTGAAACATCCTCCTGGCATCCACCCTATCAAGTCCCCTCAGGGTCTTAAATGTTTTTATAAGGTCACCTCTCCTTCATCTGAACTCCAATGGGTATAGGCCCAAACTGTTCAACCTTTCTCCATAACCTGTTCAAACTTTCCTCAGTTCAATCTTTCTTCATAAGATAAGACCCTCATCCAAGGAATGAGTTGAGTGAACCTTCTCTGGACTGCTTTTAGTGCAATTTAATCTTTTTTTTCAAAAAATGAGACCAAAACAGTACAAGTACTGCAGATGTGGTCCATTCACTTAACCTGCCTATATCCCTTTGCAGGTTATCTGCCTCCCCTCGAAAAGTTACTTTTCTATCTATCTTGGTATCATCAGCAAGTTTAGCCACCATACACTTGGTCCCTTCATCCAAGTCATTAATATTGGTTGTAAATAGTTGAGGCCCCAGCACTGATCCTTGTGGCATTCCACTAGTTACAGCTTGCCAATTGAAAAAGACAGATTTATCCCTACTATCTGCTTCCTGTTGACTAACCAATCCTTTATCCATACTAATATGCTACCCTCTATGCCATGTGCTCTTATTTTGTGTAGAGACCTTTGATGTGGCACCTTATTAAATGCCTTTTGGAAATCCAACACAGCATATCTATAAATTCCCTTTATTCACATTGCTTGTTACTTCCTCAAAAAGCTCAAATAAGTATTGCTGACAAAAGACATTTGTCTGAAGCTTTTTGTCTTGCATTCAGGACAATTGCAGGACACCAATATCAGGGGAAGGAACAACTTTATACTGTATGAGACAAGAGAGAGGGTGCTGATTGGTTGGCAAATGCACTCTGATTAATATAGCCATTGCCATGCAGAATGCATCAGTCAATGTTGACTGACAGTTAACTGCCAAGCATTGTTTGAAATTTAAACCAGGCAGCTTGACTCTGATTGGTCAAGGCATTACCCTGAGGAATGAACCAGTGAATGGCTACCACTTATTTTGTTTAGCTGAAATAGGTGTAATATGTGTATATGTTCTTTCTGCCTGCAAAGAACAGCGCCCTGTGTATTAAAAATATAACTTCCAGTACACGCATATGTGCCTTACTACAAGCCCGACTGACAATCTTAAATTGGTTATCAGCACGTTGAGGATTATTTAGCAAATGTTGTCCAATCGCGGAATCACATCTAATGTTGGACACTGTGTTTTGAGTTTTGCAAGCATGGGCTGGTTGTGTTCGGTCTGTACCTTGCCCATTGTGAATAGCACAAGGGCATGCTTGTCTTTGGGACATATGGCCTACATACCTAGCATCACACTGGCACTGAAATTCATATCCCATATTACTCACTTGTGTGATAGGCAAAACGTCTTTTTGGTTTGACGGCAGCATCCTGTTAGTAGTGAATTCCACTTGTGTTGCTGCTGCATAGTAGCAGCGTGAAACAGCGAGCTTCAAATTTTTGAGATACCTTGCCCTTCCAGGGTAATCTGAGATAGTTTGGGCACTTTTCAGGGCCGAAAGTGACAGCCTTAGGCCCGTCCATGAGTTTACGTGATATGCAGTGCAAAATGATCTGATCAGGGTAGCTATTATCCTGCAGGATGTCCTTTATGCGCCCTATTTCAGCATCAAGCTTGTGTGGTGAGCAAATTGCTTGGGCACTATTTACAAAGTTGCTGATAAGGCCATTCTTATAGCATGTGGAACTGTAAGAAAGTCAGTGCCAGTGTGATGCTAGGTATGTAGGCTGTACATCTCAAAGATTGGTGGAACCTTCCAAGTAGCATGTCCTTTCCACTGTTTGCAATGGGCAAGGTACAGACCATACCCAATCAGCCCATGCTTGCAAAACTAAAAACACAGTGTCCAACATTAGATGTGATTCCATGATTTGACAACATAGAAACATAAAAAAATAGGAGCAGGAATAGGTCATTCAGCCCTCTGAGCCTGCTCCGCCGTTCAACACAATCATGGCTGATCCTCTATCTCAATACCATACTCCTGCACTCTCCCCATACCCCTTGGTGCCTTTAGAGTCCAGAAATCTATCTATTTCCTTCTTAAGTATATTCGGTGAGTTGGCCCCCACAGCCTTTTGTGGTAGAGAATTCCTTAGGTTCACCCCCTTTGAGTGAAGAAGCTTCTCCTCATCTCAGTCCTAAATAGTCTGCCCCATAACAATTGCTGAATAATCTTTTTTTTAAATAAAGCTGTAATGGCTGTTGTGGAGATCAAGGAGTTGGAAATGTTGGAGGACAGTTAAGAGTCATGTTGTTCACGTCAAGCAATATGAGCACTGATGAGGGGAAGTATTGTGTGTTCTTTAATTTGGGAGTATAATTACACTAAGATAAATAGTATTGATTTAATTAAGTCAGTCCAATCATAACTGCTGTTCTGTATGCTCACATTATTAAGAAATAAAGCAGTTTATTGGCTGTTATCAGTCCTCGATTTATTCAATGTTTTCTCAGTCTGCCTTTGGAAAGATTAGAAAGGCACATGAGGGGACATATAAATTACAAGAACATCCGATTGAGGTCTCAGGGTGTTACTATTATTACATCACTAGGCTATGCTGTTGTACAAGTGGATAGGGCAAAATAAGTCATCTCCTATAAAAGTAACGTTCAGGTCTTTTGCAGGAGCTACTGAATCTGAAAAGGAATCTATGGCAGACCTGAATTTGTAAGAAAAGTATTTAACCCAATTCATTTCTTTAGTATTTTATTCCCTTAAGAAGAAATGTAATTTTCTTGGTGGCTCATCAATGTAAAACATTTTACTCTTTGAAATCTTCCTAAGGTCTGTCCTTACAAAGAAATTGGACAAAATATCACACAAAGCTTCATGGGGTGAAAGCACTATTTTCTTGGATGCTTCACTCTATTCTATTGCTCTTGTTGATCACATTAAATTATATTTTATCTCAAATATAAAACCATCAATCCACAGCTTTGTGTCATCTGAAAACACATATTGTACTTTGAATTCCTTTGCGAAGGTCACTAATAAATGTTAATAGCATTTGTCCCAAGACCAAACCTCGAGGGATTTAACTGGTCAGGCAATTATTGTCCTCGATAAGTAGATTATTTTTATTTTATCTAACAGACAAATACATTTATCTGCATCTTAAATTCAATAAAATGCTATTGCAGTTATTAAACTCTCATGACTATAATAAAAATGGCTTATGGTGTTCAATTTAATTTTCTCATTACCTACATTACAACAGTGACTATACTTCAGAAGTGCCTCATCGGCTGCATTTGAGGTGCCCTTAGGTCATAAAAGTGCTACATAACAAATCGGGTGATCAGCAATATTCAAATATCCAAGATTGGTGAGCCAGTGAGTAGCTTCAGAAGTGGCTTGGTGCATGTTAACACCAAACAATCCAAATGGACACTGATTTACAATTCATTTCATAGTTTGCAGCTGGTGTCCACAGCCATGTTGTGTTTGCCCTCTCGTTTTTAAGGTGCATTTTTTAGTTGTGAAATAAAATGATTCCGTCTGCCATGCGATGTTCGGCAATTGTTCAATGTGGATGTATCCAGGATAGGTTGAAGCATGAGAGTATGTTTGTAGAGTGTGTAATTAGGTTTTTTTTGTGGGGTCTGTAATCAGGTTTGTTTGGGACATGAGGATCATTCCGAAACACATTCCAGTGTCTGCAGATTAAATGAGAATACTTTTAAAATATTGGCCTAGCCCAAAAGTGTATATGAGATTTCAGGCAAGTTTTTTGATGGTTTACATGAATTCAAGTTAGTCTGGTTCCATTGTACTCACGAGCTGCATGTATGTCAACCTCACATGGTGCTCCTGTTATGTGATGTCAACAGGCTACGAGACATGAAGTCTGTTGATCCTTCAGTAAGATTCACAACTAATCTGTTTCTTTGTATTATTTTGTGAATTTAACAGGATTCTACATCTTCCAGGATCGTCCTTCTGGTGGATACTGAAGCATGGATTTTTTTTCTGTAGAAATAATGGTGGAGATTAGAGTAAATTGGGCATCAATCTCTGATATCCATGGAGTTAAAAGTGAAATCAGGAAGTTTCCGTCTCAGTCACTCTGCTCCTCCAGAAGCTGTGTAATGCTAGTATCTTGCTGAGAGACTCAGTGTTGAAACATAAGGAACAGCATGAGGTTGTGATGCTCACATGACAGGTACCCACTAAACTTGCTAGAAAAAAAGACGGAGTTTGTTCATTCTAGTGCTATTATGTTTTTAATAAAGTGGTAAGTCTTAATTACTCAAGCAACTTCAATGACACTGAACAATAACTTTTACAAGTGTAAGATCTCATTCCTTCAGGTTTTAATTATTGGAGGATTAAAATATAATGTTTTAAACTTTTTCCTTGTCTCTTATCTTTCTCTCTCAATCCTATCTTTTTTCGTTTTCTTTCACTTTCTGCATGTGATTTGGCATTGAATTCACGATTCTAATTCACATTTGCTGATGCTGTCAATGGGCTGGATTTTCACTCTTGAGGTGAGTAGCAGGAGTCGGGAAATTTCCTGGCTTGCTGCACCCGCCTGAGGAGAAAGCACCCTGAATGGCGAGATTTTCTTTCCAGTGAGGCAGGTGTAGATTGGAGGCAGCCACAGTTGCTGCCGAGGTGAGCTGTTTAAAAGTAACAAAAACAGGTGCACAAAGGGAAAAATTGACAGCTTTACAAGCTTTTTTTATCAATGGGTCAATGTTTATTTACATAAAATACATCAAGTGATAAATTAAAGGTCTGGTTGATAGACACTTCCAAGGGGTTGTAGTAATAGTAGTGTTTTTTAAAGAAAATTATGAATGGGTTTTTTTAAGCAGTTTCACATATGCCATTGTTAGGGTTCATTGGATCCATACACAGTGTATACTGGGTGAATGATCATGGAAGTGCCATGAGTTGGCATGGAAGGTATGAGGAATCATTGGGGGTGGGTCGGTGGGGGGGCATGAGTTGATGTTAAGTTGGAAAGGGGACTATAAAGGGCCATGGGTGTGCGTGAAGGCATGAGTTGGCATGGAGGAGACATGGATGACATAGGACTCCTTTGAGGGGCTGTGAACCATGAGCCCTTGGGAAGCTGGTGCAAATCCATGAAAATTACAGGGGGATAGGGAAAGCCTATGCCCATAATGGAGCCACCAAGTCAGGAGTGCAGGGTGCAAGCAGTGAGCCTGCACTCTTCTATCATGCCAGCCAAATTGGGCAAACTGGGAATGGGTCTGGGAGTCCTGGAATTGAGTCCTTCCTTCACTCCTAAAAGTCCGCGGACCATTAAGTCTCCAAGGCTCCAAGAAAATCCGGCCTTACATGTCGTGGTAAAAATTCTTCAATCGCAATGGTTTGTAGTGGCTTGCTTTTTCCCAGATTCCCTGTAGAGGGTGCTATGCCAAAATGGGTTTCTAATTACTGCAAGTTCCAGTGCAAAAGCCCATAGAAAATTACTGAGCAGCGTAGTAGTCAGTAGTCAGTGTAGTCAGTGTAGCAGTAAGTTCAATGAATTGGTTAACACCCACTTTTCACCTGAAAATCCAAGTCATTTAAAGTTACCTTTTAGTTCTCAGCATCCACTTTGCTGACAATGATCTTAAAATGTCTACCACTATATAAAAAGTAAAGAGGTGGTGTTCAATTTTTACAGAATATTAGAGCAAAGGGACTATTTCCAGGCATTCATGCAAAGAGTAGAGTTCGCTAGAAAAAGTTCAAGGAACAAGAGTAGAAAAGAAAAGCCCATACTTTAAAAAAATACATTACAATGATAGGCTTTTGAAATTATGACAAGTTCTTTTAAGAAGTAAATAGTAAGATTTGTTAATGAGTGGAAACAAGCAGTAGAAAATTTCAAGATTATCATTAAAAGGAGAATGTTAGAAGATATGTTTTTATACTGAGGTCTATTAGAACATAAATACCACATGTTAGTATTTCGGTAGGTTATAAACTGTTCAAAGAGGATGGGATAATTATTTGAAAAGAAAAGATATGAAAAGATATGCGTTTCTTACAGACAAAGCATTTGTCTTCTTGAAACCATAAGTTAAAGCAATTCTAGCTTTGGCATCTAAACAAAAACATGTTTATGGATAATTTGGAGAAATAACTGTTTTTTTATTCTTTCATGGGATGTGGGCATCGCTGACTAGGTCAGCATTATTGTCCATCCCTAACTTCCCTCGAGAATGTGGTGGTGAGCTGCCTTCTTGAATCACTGCAGACCATAGGGTGTAGGTACATGCACAGTGCTGTTAGATAGGGAGTTCCAAGATTTTGACCCAGCGGCAGTGAAGGAACAGCAATATATTTCCAAGTCAAGAAAGTGTGTGGCTTGGAGGGGAACTTCCAGGTGGTGGTGTACCCCTCTATCTGCCGCCCTTGTCCTTCCAGGTGGTAGCGGTTGTGCATTTGGAAGGTGCTGTTCTAAGCATTACATTTTGTTTCCAAACTAGAATTGTTTTTTTATTCATTTACAGGCTGTGAGAATCGCTGGCAAGACCATCATTTATTGCTCTTGGGAAGATGGTGGTGAGCCAGTTTCTTAATCACATATGAGTGGCCCGCTAGGCAAGCATGGCATTTAAAAGTCAATTGCATTATGGCTGGTTTGGAGTCACACATAAGCCAGCCTGGTTAAGCACAGCATATTTCCTTCCCTAAAAAAAATGATTGCATCAGATGTTTTTTTTTTCTTAAATGACAATCATGGGCAGAAATTTCTCCCGGTGAGGGGGGTTGTGCGGGGGCAGGCGCGATCCCGATCGGCGCCCCTGATCGGTGCCACGCCGCCATTTTATGTTGGCGGGCCAGTTAAGGCCCGCCCAGAGTGACGCGCGCCCAGAGCGCTGAGCGCTCTCTGTGTAAGTGGTGGTGGGGATTCCCTGAGTCAGGGCCTGCGCGAAAGAGCGCAGAAATCTCCCTGAGGCACCTCTGTTTACTTTCACGTATGAAACATTGAAGAAAGGTAAAAAAGTTTAAAAAGAAATTTAAGGACATGTCCCCTCATGTGTAACTGTCACATGAGCTGGGACATGTCCATTAATTTTTTCAAATTTTTTAATTTAATTAATAAACCCTTCATGAAACCTCATCCCGCTCGTGGATAAGGATTCATGAAAAACGTGAAGGCCGCCTGGGCTCTTCGCCTGCCCACCAACCTTAACAACTTTAATTGCTTTCTTAATGGTCTTAATAAGCCTTTGACAGTTCGCCGGGTGCGTAGCCGAGTTGGCTGCATGCCCACCGAACTGACAATCTAAATGATGCGCAGTGATGTCGGGATGCACGCCCGACGTCACTGCGCGCCATTTTACACGTTGGCGAGCAAGCCCCGCCCCCGCTCGTCAACCCGAAAATTCTTCCCCATGTGTCAGTAATGGTGGGCATGAAATACAAGATTTATTTTAATTTTGGGTTTATCTAATTCAGTGAAATTAAATTTCCAAGTTGCTGTGGTGGGATTTGAATTCAAGTTTCCACATAATTAATTTAGCAACATAACCAGTATGATACTGTGCCCACAAAGACATTAAGATGATGAATTGAAAGAAAAGATGTGGAACATAACTGATATGCATCTTGAATTATACTGGTAAATATTTGAAAAATATTTTGTTGTAATCATAAACAATTCCCAAACAAATTTTCTAGTCCAGAATTATTAGAAATGTAATTCATATCAAATCTTCTTAATGTGGTGATGCAAAGCTATAGCTTTCAGTTTAATCCTATCTTGATAACCAGCTAAGAGCAGCAACTTCTTGACATCCAAAGTTTATGATCTCTCTCTGCACTATTAACCCCACTTCCTCAAAGTACACTACATCTATAGGAAAGCTGTTTTTGTGCTGCTGTGAACTTGCATTCACCTGGGATTTCATTACAGCCAAAGTGTATTTTACATACAACGGTGATTACAGCTGAATACCACCTCAGCATTTACACTCAAGTCCACAAGCTGTATACCACTTGTGCTGAGACATCATATGACATTTGCAAAAATAAACAACTTTCTTAATATTGTCTTGCATTAAATGTGACTTATAATAGTTGAGTGGAATAGAATGTCTCATTCACCTGACTACAGAACTAAGCAAAGACACATGATGATAAGGGAAGGAAACAAAATCATTTTAGCTAAATTTAAATGAGAAAACTTTATATAAAAAAAACATTTTTACATAGAATTGAAAATACTTGAATACATACATTCACGTATTAGAGACTTTACTTTGAAATGTTATTTTTGACTGCATTATGCATTCATGCAAGTCTGAGACAATAGGTAGTTAAGTTGCTAATGGATAAGATTGAAAGATATGATAAAATGCAGATAAAAAGATAAAATGCAAAAGACATGAAGGGAAGGGAACTAAAGGTGTGTATTTTCTACAATCCACTACTTAAGGATGAATGATTGGACCAGAAGACTTGTAGCTGAATAATGGAAATATATGCATGCGGATTTGTCCTTTGGAATTCGACCCTGATTTTCAGGAAAGAACGTTAGATTAACGAATAGCCTCTACATGCTAAAGTCTACCCCTAGCTCCCATGGATAATAAAGCCCAAGGAGCAGAAGAGCAAAGGAGTGCTACAAAGAGGCATATATTTCTACAAGAGTGATTGTCATGAGAATCACCACATTCTTAAGGAGATTATTTCGCTTCCTAGGTAGACAATAAAGAACTATGCAGTATGCTCAATCACATGTTGTGGTCTGCCCTGATGTGGCCATTGATCTTTTTATGGCTGTGGCTCAGTCCATAGCACCCTCGCCTTTGAATCAGAGGGTTGTGGGTTCATGTCCCGCTCCCGGAAACCAAGAACTGTGATTGTACTCGAAAGACCTGTGACTGTTGATAACTCGAAAGAGTTTCCCTCAGTTCTAAATAAACACAAGTCACAGTGCAGCAATATAAGTGGCTAATTGCTGCTGGGACTGGTCCTTCCCCTAAGATCTTTCATCCCATGTTCCGCCTGGATAACATTGATCTTTTTATGGCATTGGCCGGCAGTCCTGCGTCAAAGTTGGCACCCTTCCAATGTCACCACTTCCCACATACCAAAGAGCACATCAGAGACTACAAGAGACCATTCAGCTCATGTCTATGCAGGCACTTAACTAACCAATTAACCCCACTTCCCTGCTCATTCCCCATAGCCCTATTTTCCCCTTCAAGTATTAGCCCAATTCACTTTTGAATGCTGCTATTAAAACCTCTTTCACCGTCATCTCAGACAATATAAAAAAGACATTCTAATGTCGCTTCTAGGTCTTTTGCCAATAATCTTAACTGTGTCTTTTGAGTACCCTTCTGCTCGTGGAAAATCTTTTTCCTTAATTAATCTATCAAAACTTATCATGATTTTGAACACTGCCATCAAATCTCCCCTCAACATTTTCTGATGTAAGGAGAATGACCCCAAATTCTCCACATCACTAAAATCTTGCGTCCCTGGTAGCATCCCAGTAAATCTCTTACGCAGCCTGTAATGAAATGGCAGGTGGTATTTGCCAGGCTTTCCAAATCCTAAAGTGAACTTAGCCACGCTATCACAATGATTTTGCAATTTGTACTTTTTCCGAGAAGGTTTCTACACTGAAGTCAGAAGTAATGAGTCCACTACCACCTTGAGAGATTTTAAGGATTAAATTAAAACATTTATTAACAAAAGAAAATGTTAAACACAAACAAGATTACATTTCCACAGTTATTTACTCTTATAACAGTTTCTAAAATTTCTACTTAACTAGACTCCCGACTACACATCCCTTTTAGGCAACAATGCATAGTGGGTTATTAATCTGTAAAACATCCAGCAAGATTACCACATGCACCCACTGTTGCTGTAAGGGAGATATTTCACAGCTTCCCTCTCCCTCTCATTGGACAATGGACTTCCAAGGCTTCTAAAAAAACTTGCACTCTGGAACAAGCAAGAACTGCTCTCTGAGGTGTCTAGAGGCTGCTACTTCACAAGTCTGTTTCACAGTCACGATCTCATATGGCCTCACCCCATACAACTTTCCATCCTTCTTTAAATATATCTCCACCCTTTTGATCTGTAAATCCATTGTTTCCACCTGTATTTTGAGTCTACTTTTCCTAGAACATAAAATTCGTTTATGTTGCCATTAAGGCCAGTACTTTTGGGAAAAATAAACGTAAGAACTTTGTGTTATTTACCTTGCCAGTTGTAAACATCTTACCATGTCCCTTTGAAAAGCCAACAACCTCTCTACTTATCTAAAAATGCAAATTCCATTTTACTTAGCTCATCCATTAGCATTTCAAATGCCTGGTTTTTACATTTAACCCCTTTGATGATTCAAACCTTGCAGTCTAACAGCCTGCAGTTCACTTAAATTATTCACACACACAGAAACAGACACACACAAAAACATAAGCCTGCTTTAAAGTGTCCCAGATTAATATCAGGAAAAATATGATAGTTCCTTTACATCTCCATCCTTATGGAAAAATTAGCCTTCATAATTCTATTTTGCATTATTTATTATACTTATCTATATATACAAAACTACTATACGACCAGATACATGCATTAACATAACAATATATACAAAGCTCTTGTACCAACAGAGGTAATTTAATGTCCAATCTCCTTTGAACTTTAAACTCTTGACAACATGTCTATAATTAAATTTTCTCATCCAGCCACATGTATAATCTGTAAATGGTTGTAGTAATAATCTCCATCTGTACAGTCTTGCACTTCAGTCTTGAAATTTGTTCAGAAATTTTAAAGAATTGTTGTTTGTATAAACAATTGTTTCTGAAGAATTGCTAGTAACATAAACCTCGAAATTCTGCAATGCTAACACCAGCCCTAGAGTCTCTTTTTCAAAGGTTGAATATCTTTTCTTATGTACATCCAGATTCCATGCCAAATACCCTACCTGTTTCATCTTGTGACAACACAGCACCAATACCCAAATCACTTGCATCAATTGCCAACTTAAACTGCTTGGCATAATTAGGTGCTGCCAAAACTGGTGTCATAGACAACACAGTTTTCAAACTGTCAAATGCCTTCTGACACTCCTGTGCCCATTGAAATGTCTTGTTCTTTTACAGCAGTTCAGTCAACGTAGCAATCACACTGCTAAAATTTGGTACAAACTTCCAATAAAATCCACTCATGCCCAGACATCTCAAAACTTCCTGTTTGTTGCAGGCACTGGGAAAATACACGATCGCTTTCACACCTATTGGGGCCACCTGACCATGTCCAACTGTATGGCCTAAATATGTAGCTTGCGCTTTTGCAAATTCGCTCTTAGCCAAGTTCACCGCCAAGTTAGCTTCTTGCACTCAATCAAACAATTCTTTCAGATGTTGGAAATGCTCCTCCCATGTTTGACTGAAAGCTACCAAGTCGTCAAAATAAACAGCACAGTTGCTCAGTCACACAATTACTTTGTTTGTCAGTCTTTGAAATGTTTCTGGTACATTCTTCATACCAAATGGCATAATCTTAAACTGATATAGATCATCTGACGTTACAAAAGTTAATAACTCTTGCTTTTTCCAATAATGGTACTTGCCAATATTCTTGCAGCAAGTCAATCTTTGTGATAAATTCTGATTGTCCCACTTTCTCAATGCAATCTTCCAACCATGGAATAGGATATGAATCCGCTTTAGTCACTGTGTTTACTTTTTGATAATTCACACACAGACTTTGTATTCCATCCAGTTTTGGCACTATCACATTAGGTGAACTCCAGTTACTGCAACTAGACTCTAGGATGTCATTCTGGAGCATGAATTCAATTTATTTTTGTACTTGAGCTAATTTTACTGGAGTTAATCTATAAAGATGTTGTCTTATTGCAACTGAATCTCTCACATCTACATCATGTTTGCTTTGTTTGTTTTCTCCAGCTTATTTCCACAATTAGCTTTGTGTGACAGCAATAGCTTTTCCAAATCACTTTGACACTTGTCTGGAAGGTAACTCAATAGTACATTTAAATTTTTAAGCACCCCCTCTTTGTCCAATTTACTTAGAGGAACGTCAATTTCAGAATCCTTCATTTCTACCTCTTTCTCCTTATCTACCAACACTAATGCCTCCTTTTGGATATCTTCCATGTCAAAGTACTTTTTGAGTACATTTACATGACACACCCTCTGCTTCTTTCTTCTCTCTGGAGTATTTATTCAATAATTTACTTCACTCAGTTTCTTTTCAATCCTGTAAGGCCCACTAAACCTTGCCTTTAATGGTTCACAACAACCTTTTGCCCTCTTATCTGCACTTGTCTTCATCACTTGCTGTGACATCTTTAAATGTTTCTGAACTAACTCACATGCTCTGTTCAATCTTTCTCTGATTTTTTTCACATAATCTAGGAGAGTAGTTTCTGAACTCTGACCCACTGGTTTCTCATGAATCAACTTAAGTGGTTTCCTTACTTCATGACCATAGACTAATTCAAAATGTCTAAACCCTGGTTGATTCGTTAGGGGCATCCCTAATAGCAAATAACAAGAAGGGAATTCCTCAATCCCAGTCCTACAGGCAGTCTCGACTATATACTCAGCATAGTTTTTAAAGTTTAATGCCATCTCTCTAAAGCATGTTTTGATTCAGGGTGATAAGCTGATGACTTAAACTGCTTTATCCCCAGGCTGTTCATTATTTCCTTAAACAGCTATGACATGAAATTTAAACCCTGATCTGACTGTATTTCTTTTGGTAACTCATATCTAGCAAAGAATTTGGTCAACTCCTCTACAGTCTTCTTTGCTGTAGTATTTTGTAAAGCTAGCACTTCCGGAAATCTTGTAGAAACATCCATGAGTGTCAGCAAGTACTGATTTCCACTTTTAGTCTTAGGGAGGGGCCTGACACAATCAATCAGGACCCTGGTGAAAGGTTCCTCAAATGCTGGAATCTGAATTAAAGCTGTAGGATTAATCACTACTAGTGGTTTTCTTATCGCCTGACATGTGTGACATGTTCTACAGAAGTTGACTACATCTTTATGCAGTCCAGGCCAATAGAAATGTTTTTGTATTTTTGCCCTGAGTTTTCCTAATTCCTAAATGTCCAGCTATTGGAATTTCATGAGCCGCTCAAGAATTCATATCTGTATCTGGACGGGATTATTATTTGATGTACCACTGCCACTTCTCATCTGCTGGAATATGAGACGGTCTCCATTTCTTCATTAACACATTACCTTTAAGGTAATTACATTCTGCCTCTGATTCCGAATAAGCTGTCTGATATAACTATTTTATTCCTGGATTGTCCTGCTATAACTCTACCAATTTCACTGAGCTAAACACTTCAGCTTCACTCTCTTCAACCTTTTCTTCCTGAACAATCTTTTCAAAAATAGACCCAGCTAATTGGATGTCAGAATCCTTCTCCTGTTTTTTAGATTCCTCCTCTTCCTGTTTCAACTTGTGAGTCTGTGATCTCGTTACTACACAATCTGGAAAAAAAATCCAGGATGTCATTTCTGCAACATCTCTGTTGAATACACCTTCTTAGGCTGCTCAACTACAGTAGGCATCACCAACATATGTGACCCAGCTATATCATTAACTAGGATGAATTGAACCCCCGCAATGGGCAATTTGTCCACTACTCCAACAATCACCTCACCTGTTTTCAACTTACTTTTAAAATTTAACTTCCATAATAGAATAGGTTTAGCATCTCCATGAATTCCACTTATTACCACTCTTCCCTGCAATACTCCCTCTTGGCAACAAATAGCATAATCCCATAACATTAAGGACTGACTAGCCCGTGTCCCTTAAAAGTTTAATGTCTTTGCCTGCTCTACCCTGTACACATGGAAAGACTTCCCCATCACATATAAAATCTTTAAACATTTCTGTAATCTGCCCTTCAGAACTCCCTTGGGTAACTTGTGAACACATTCCCACTTCTTTACCTACCACTGATTCTTCTTGCTCCACCTGTACACAAACTGCTGTTTTTTCTTGCCTCTGTATCTCAGAGCCCACAGTACTCTTATTTCCAGAACTTTTCTGTGTTTCAATTACTGCAATAGGTTTTTCTTGTAACTTCCAACACATTGACTTTGGGCAGAAATTTCCGAGCTCGCTGGCGGCGGGCATGATAGTTGGCATGCGCGGAAAATATGGCGTGACCTGCTTCACGACGGCGTGAAGGCAGGTCGCGATCTTTCGCTCAGCCCGCCCACGGTGGTCTGCATTTCCTGCCATCGGTCAGTGGGAACTAATTGTAATACATCAGTATATAATTACAAGGCCATCCTGCCAGGCTCTTGGAACCCTGCCATATCGTCCGTCCACGTCGGCAGGAAAGCACGTTGACATGTTTCACAACAGCGCGAAGGCGACGTGCACTTGGCTGCCTTCACTTTGGAGGAACTGAGGTGAGTAAGCAGCATCGTTCTCCACAGCTCGCCCATTGTTTACAGGCCTCAGGGGTGCCAGGGAGGGGTGGGGCAACTGACGTCTGGCCCCAGAGGCGACTGCTGTGGAGGGGGGTGGGCAGTGTTCGGGGGCAAGTACTGACCATGCTCGGAGGCGACCATTTTCGGTGGGCGAAAGGGTCAAGTGCTTTCCTGGCGCTGCATCCCGCGCATAGGCAATTGAGATGGGGGTTAAGCGAGGGAAGTGGCCACGCATTAGGGACACCTGTATAAACTGACCATGCCTCTGCAACCGAGACAGATCAGGCACAGCCACAATGATATGATTGGGGTTGGGCTCCTAGCCTGCCCACCCATGCAAGCAATGCAGAGGCACCAAAGGGCCACCAAGCGCTCCATACATTACCCACCCCGCACCCCCCCACATCCTGGCACAGACTTTGAGTCCGCCACCACCTTATTGGATCGTGGAGCAGTTGGACTGCACACGTTATACAATCTCCTCGCCAACGCTGGTCATACAGCAGTCACTGCAGGAGGCGCTCACAGCCCCTTGCAATCTCAGCATCCCGGTTTGGATCCGTGTTCCCCATGTTGCAGGTTGACAGGGCAGCCATGCAGCGCACTCATCTCTGGCCATC
Organism: Cetorhinus maximus; assembly: GCF_964194155.1. Taxonomy (NCBI): domain Eukaryota; kingdom Metazoa; phylum Chordata; class Chondrichthyes; order Lamniformes; family Cetorhinidae; genus Cetorhinus; species Cetorhinus maximus. The sequence goes on from NC_135885.1 coordinate 69,324,249, forward strand.
CGAGGGGTGACCAGCACTCTCTAGGAAGCATTAAGGGGGCCATCACACAGGGCCAGGAAAGGTGCTAATTACAGCCATGATAACCCTGCTTCTCTCTCTTTCATGCTGCAGGAGGACCATGTAAGGATCATGGATCTTGGTGATCTAGCTGTATGCCTGATGGCCTACAGAGACCATAGAAGACGAAGGAGAGAGTGACTGAGGCACCTGGCTGCACAAAGGCAGGAGCAGCAACCTCATGAAGAACAGGCAGCAGGAGCTCCTGCACACGCTGCCCAGGAGCGACAGCGAACCCTGGCTGGTCAGCACCTAGCGACACCCAGCGTTTATAGATGCCACCTGCCATTCCTGCAGATGACTGAGAACCAGTGTCACCAATGATGTGCATGTCTAGGGACCTGATGGCTCACATCTTCCACTTATTGCAGGACTTGGTGCCAAGGGGACATGGAGGGTATCCACTGCCAGTGGCTGTGAAAGTGACCGTGGCGCTCAATTTCTAGGCCAGTTGCTCCTTTCAGGGCTCCACAGGTGAGCCCTGTGGGATTTCACAACCCACCACCCACAAATACATCCATGAGGTCACGGATGCCATCTTCTCCATGGCACACAACTTTATGCATTTTGCCCGGGACCGGGACAGCCAGGATGCAAGGGCCATTGGATTCGCCCTGATCTCAGGATTCCCACAGGTGCAGGGTGTGATTGACTGCACCCATGTGGTGCTCAGGTCACTGTCGTGACACTCGGTGGACTTCATCAACCGCAAGGGCTTCCACTCACTGAATGTGCAGCTGGTATGCGACCACCAGAAACGCATCCTGCAGGTATGTGCAGGGTTTTCAGGGAGTGTGTACGACACCTACATCCTGAGTCACTTGCAGATCCCCGCAGTCTTCCAGGGTCCACAGAGGCTGCATGATTGGCTCCTTGGGGACAAGAGCTACCCGCAGAGGGCATGGCTGATGACACCCATGCGGCGGCCTCAGGCTGCAGCAGAGCGACACTATAATGAGACTCATGCAGCAGCTCCGAACTTGGTGGAGCAAACCATCGGGATACTAAAGATGCAGTTCCAGTGCCTGGGCTGGTCTGGTGTAGCCCTGCAATACAGTCTGCAGGGGGTGTCACGCATCATCGTCGTCTGCTGCGCCCTTTACAACCTGGAGCTACCATGGGGAGAGGAGCTGGCTGAGGAGGAGATGGAGGAGCTGCACGTCTCCTCCGATGATGAGGAAGCCGAAGGGGATGAGGATGAGGGGTCCTCAGTGGTGACGATGATGGGGATGAGGCCCTCACAATGGTTAGATGAGGTAGGCACGCTCGGGAGGCCTTCATAGCTGCCAGATTTGTGGAGGGTGATGACAACATGCAGTGAGGTCCACAGATCCTCACATCGCAGTTGTGAATGTTTGACTCCAGTCTGGTTTATGGCAGTGTCAATACCCTCTGAGAATTCTTCTGTCATGGAGATGCAGTGGAGGCCCTATAGCTCGATTGCAGGAGGATGTTGACTACATGAAGTGAGGACACTCCATAGATCTTCACATAGCCTCCGAGAATGTCTGACTCCTGTCTGGCCGAGGGCAGCTTGCTTGTGCCCCATGATCAGGGGCGTTTCGCAGACGCAGCCACGAAACTTTAGATACACCTGATGCTGAGTCCGACTTCAGCACCTCAGCCCTTCAGGAGCTGGTGCACAGCATCACTGGCTGCAGATGCTAAAGGGATGGGGGCCAGCCCCACCTTAAAGGTGCTGAGAGCACACAGAGAGAATGAGAGAACTCTGTGGCACCCGCCCACTACATTCTGGCAGAAATGACCAGCACAGCTGAGGTACAAGCATCAGTAATGTTTCCTGGGAGTGTGAGGCTGGACTATCACTGTGGTCTGAAGGCTGCACAGAGCACTGGAAAGAGGCACTGGACTGAGATATGTGCCTTTTGTCTTGTACAGAAAAATTTCACATCTGAGTGACATGAACACTGCTCATTGGAGCAAGGAGCCACAGGCAGGGAGACATTCTTAGGAGTTTATTGACAATAGCGAACACAATGTACAAGTGATCAACATCCGTGGCCAGGCTGTGCAACTACTTTTACTTAACTTTCCTAACCCTGCCGCTACATCTTGGTGCCCCCCGAACATCCACAGCAGAGGTGAAGGCAGCCTGCTGACTGTGACGCCCTGTCTGTGATGACTTTGGCAGGCGTCTTCTGGAGGATCGAGACTTGGAGAGCCCCGGCCTGCTTTTGGGGTCCTGCTGTGTGGTTATGAATGTCACAGGAAGATAGGATTCGGAGTCACCTGGTTGATGGCCCTGGAGTGTGCATCTGCTGATCCTCCTCCCTATGGGTGCCCGAAGGCCCCTGGCTGACTCTGAGCAGAAGGGATAGCTGGAGTAAGATCGAGCTGCCCAGCACCCCTGGGTGGTGAGTGGTCCCATGGATGGGATGAGGACAATGATGGTGTGTGTGAAAGAGTGAATGGTAATGTCCCTTGCACTGGCAGTGGGTGAGGGCCCTGTGGATGTGATGGGTTTGTGAGTGTGTGTGTTGGAAGTGATGAAAAGAGCAACTTACCCTGGCGGAACAGATGCGATCATTCATCCTTTTGCGGAACTGGGTGGCTGTTCTCCTTTGCAGGGCGTTTGCGCTGACCACCGCTGCCACTGCCTCCCAAGCCGGGTTGGTGACTTTGCTGCCCATCCTGTGGCCAGAGTGGGTGTACAGCAAATCCCGTTGGGCCTCCACGGCATCCAGCAGTCGCTCGAGGGACTCGTCGTTGAAGCGGGGTCTGCATTCCTTTTTCATTTGCTGGCCATGTCTCCCAGGCAGCAGTGATGAGCTGACGGCAATGAGTGCTTTGCTGGCGGATGCCTTTTAAAGATGGCGGCTGGCATGATGCAACAGCAGGGTGATGGTGGGCAGGCGAATCAGAGCCTACTCGCCATGGAAACGGCGTGTTTTGTGGGAGTGAATAAATAATGAGGCGGGTTCGGGACAATATGGCGTGAAAACCTGCCATTTTCGTTGGTGGGTAGGACTCCATTTTACCTGCCCACAACCGTACTTAGTGCAATTCTTGGAAAATTCTGCCCTTTGTGTGCCCAGCCTTATTACAATGGAAACATTTAAGTCTTCGTGTGTCACTTCTACCCTCAGCATTTCCCTTTCTGGTCTGAGGAGAAGCTTCCTGAGAATTTCCAACTGCCTCTTCACTTCCCTGACTACACACCTTCCTTTTACCTTCCCACTTTCTATCATTCTTGGATTTAAAAGGGGAAAAAAACATTTTCTAGCTCATAATCATCAACTACCTCTGCTGCCTGCCTAGCCATTTTAACCCTCTGTTCTTCCACATGAGTTCTAACTACCGAAGGAAGTGAACCTTTAAGTTCTTCCAAAAGAATCACTTCTCTAAGAGCTGCATATGTTGTTTCCACTCATAATGCCCATGTCCACTGGTCAAAATTACTTTGTTTTACTCTCTCAAACACTATGTAAGTCTGTCCAAGCTGTTTCTTTACATTCCAAAATGTCTTCCTGTACGCCTCGAGAACCAACTCATATGCACTCAAAAGAACCTTTTACTACATCATAATCCACAGATACTTATCTGACAGCGATGCATATACCTCATGAGCTCTATTTACCAACCTAGACTGTAAAAGCAATGTCCAGATTTCTTGTGGCCATTTAATTTGCTTAGCTATCTTTTCAAATGAAATAAAGAATGACTTTACCTCCCTTTCCTCAAACTTCTGAAGAGCCTGCACAAATTTAAATGTCTTCCCACTTGGTTTTGGGTTGAAGGTGGTTGTTTCCACATTAGAACCTTCCTCAGCATCTGAAATCTCTTTTTTAACTTCCAGCCTTTTAGGCTGGTATTCTCTTTCCCTTTCCTTTTCTCTTTCCTCCATTGCTAATTTCTCCCTCTGGAGGTCAAGTTTTCTCATTTCCATTTCTCTTTGAAATGCTCTCTCTTTTTCATTTTCTCTCTCCTTTGTCTCCAATTCAAGTTTTTTTCATTTGCAACTGAAGTCTCAGTACCTCCAGCTGTGACTCACTAGTTTCAAGTACCCCTTCCAATTTCAAATGCTGCGCTGTTACTTCAATTATGTCTGCTTTCTTTGCCCTGCAGTTAATCTTAACTGCAACTTATCCACCAATTCTGTTAACAGAGCCTTAGTTACTTCTTGTAAACCAGTGTTACATTTTCCACTCCCAGAAAAGTCTTAGTAATTGTTAAAGTCATATTTGCAGTCTAACCACTTTAAAATCCCTCAACACCAACTCCTCAGTTCAATGTTCTACTCATACTCATAGCCTTAAGATTCACCAACTCCAAGCCAATCAAGGAATTTTAACAATCCCGCAAAGAGCCCCCAATTTTGTTATCATATGGCAGGTGGTATTTGCCAGGCTGATCAGATCCCAAAGGGGAAACTTGGGCACGCCTTGACAACAATTTTGCAATTTATACTTATTATGAGGAGGTTTGTGCACTGAAGTCAGAGGTAATGAGCCCACTACCACCTTTAGAGATTTTAAAGATTAAATTAAACATTTATTAACAAAAAAAGAAAAGGTTAAACACACACAAGGTTACAGATCCAAAGTAATTTGCTCTTATAACAGTTCCCAAATTTCTACTTAACTAGACTCCCAACTACACACCCCTTTCAGACAACAGACCAGAATGGATTATTAATCTATAAAATATCCAGCAAGATTACCACAAGCACCCACTGTTGCTATAAGGGAGATATTTCACAGCTTCTCTCTCCCTCTCACTGGACAATGGACCTCCAAGGCTTCTAAAAAACCTTGCACTTTGGAACAAGCAAGACCTGCTCTCTGAGGTAGCTAGAGGCTGCTACTTCACAAGTCTGTTTCATGCAGCCAAGATCTCACGTGGTCATATCCCATCAGCTTTCCATCCTTCTTTAAATATATCTCTTTGCTTTTGATCTGTAAATTCCATTGCTTCCATCTGTTTTTAGAATCTACTTTCCCAGAATATAAAAATCTTTTATGTTGTCATTATGGCCAGCACTTTTTGGAAAATAACTTGGCATCATTTACCTTGCCAGTTATAAACATCTTACCATGTCCCTTCGAAAAGCCAACAACCCCTCCACATATCTAAAAATACAAATTCAATTTTGCTTAGCTCATCCATTAGCATTTCAAATGCTTGGTTTTTATGCTTAACCCCTTTGATTATTTAAATCTTGCAGTCTAACAGTCTGCTGTTTACTTAAATTATCCACACACACCCAAACATACACACACAAACATAAGCCTGCTTTAAAGTAACCATACTAATATCAGGAAAAATATGACAGTTCCTTTGTAAGCATTTTCAATGTTTTGACATCTTTCCTATAGTAATGCACTCAGAATTGAACGTAATTTCCAGCTCTTTGCACTAAATTCCATTTGGCAGGTGTCTGCCATTTCAGCAGTCTATGGCGTCTTGAATCTGCCACTATTCCCCATACTGTTTAGTACACTTCCAAGCTTTGTGTCATCTCCAAACTTTGAAATCAAAGGTTTTGTATAGGCGAATGTGAAGTATTTTCTGGTCTGGGTGATTGCCTATGTTCCTACCTAACCAGGGAGGAGGTAGGGTGGAATTATTTCACTTTGAAAGCTTTAATTTAATATGCATCCTCCTTCTGCCTGAAAGCAATTTCTTTAGAAAAGGCAAAATAGTGCAGGTGCTGGAATTCGGAAATATGTCTACTGGTCCAAATCTTCTGGTAGCCAGATTGACAGAGCTTGGACCTTAGGTGTGGGCGATGTGCATCAAGACCCCATGGAAGTTCTGATGTGCACACGTGCAGAAATTGCCTAGGATATTTAACCTTCCGATGGGCTGATTTCCACTGACCTGGGCTCTCTGCAAAAATCTCCAACCCTGGTCTCAAGGTCAGAGTCTTGGACCACGTATGCGGGACTTACCTGCATACTTATCCCGGAAACATTATGCTGGGTAATACCTGGTCTAATTCAGAGAGTAGCCAGTATAACTGAATTGACCCACTGATCCATCTCATCCACTCACTCACCAACCCACTAAAAGACCTGGACCTTTTAAAACATAGCTGAATACAGCAGCTCACGTTAGAAAAAAAGGGGCATGTCCTGTCTTCGCCATCTTTTCTTTTGCCCAATTATCTTCCCTTGTGATGTCTGCGCTGACTTTTCGAAGCTTCAGTGGGATTGGTAGTCCCAACTGAAAAATCACAAAAGGGCCAGGTTGCGGAAATCTCCGGGCGACAATGTCAATGCGCACAGAATCGATGCTGACTGGAAGATCTGGGCCAGTGTGTTCATTATAGCCCAATTTTATTGTACAAATGGGTAGGAAGCGCTTGAATTGAAGATAAAATGTGGATTGAACTTTAAAGAAAACAATCTTCCTTGCTTGAGCAATTTTTGTCCTCAACACTAATCAGCAGTTGCCCTCAGCTTCTTATCCAAGGGACCATTAATGTGTGATCCAAGACAGTGAGCAGTAGCAGGCAATCCTGGTCATCATCCAGAGTTCATATAGATGCAGTTAGCAACAGAGGAATGGTGTCCAGCAATCAAAATGAGAAATCAAGTTGCTTTATTCTTCCCGAATCAGGAAACTCTGATGCAGTGTCAGTGAATTTATTCAGAAACTTCCCAATGTGCTACAATGCACTCATGAATCCAAAATTACATCAAATCAATAGCTTGTTCAGCCAAATTTAATTTAAAGTTTCCCCAGTCATGCTATTATTAGTTATCCCTCAAATGAGAATGATTGTTTTCCAGGGGTCCAAAGATGGCTGATGAGGCTAATCTGCAGACTTTATGGCATGTAGGGCTTATGTTGTCATGTGGGATGTCTGGTTGTATATTATCAGTTCAGGTCATGGCGTGTTCTTTTCGCCACTTCCTCTTTTCCTCTTCATTTTGTTTTTGTTGGGTCTCAAAAAGCTGGGATCCTTCCCACAGAAGCCTATAGGTGGCACCTCAAAACACTGGAGTCATAGCATCAACACTGCTTGCAGAGGCCACGAGCACTTTGAGGGCCTTTTCAATCAAGAATCAACTGTTGACTCCACCCCACAACACCCAGTTAAAGACGAGTTTGGAACTCCATCAGTGACAAGTCGAATTTCCTGTGCCTTGTCTGCCCACCACAAGTTCATGATGTCGCAAGTGCATCTTTGTACCTCGGCCTTTACTTGTTGATAAGTCAGTTCCCTTTGCTTCCAGTTCAGATCATTCCGCCAGGCAGAAAAAGTCTTGTGCCTATGATCAATCAGCTCGTTGATATTCTGATCAATCTCATCAGTCATGCTATAAGTTTTTTTAACTGCATACTACATAACTACATTTTAGGCTAAAGGTTGTTTGAATTAGACTGCTAATCCTTGCACGACAGATATTGATTACAGTTGCTAGAACTCCAAATAATTTCAATTATTTGAATTTTGTACAACATTGATGGCTGACTACTTGCAAGAATTGTTTCATTATTACGCCGAGCTCCAAAAATCTGAAAGCTGTAAACTCCCCATGCGTATATCTGCTGATCAGTCATATGGTTTTTCTACTAATTGCTGACAGAAGCGTGCGTAAGGCCAAGGTCAGTCAAATGCTGAAGATGATCCTTAATGTAAAAATAATAACCAAACATATTCATGGCAAGCCTCCAAAATAATTAACCATCTGTCAAATTGCCTCCTCGGTGTCCAATTCCAGGCTCTACAACAGAGCACAAGACTTTTGCATGGTACTTGTGCGTAAAGGAAGTATTCCACTTTAACATGGGCTGGGTGACTTAATTTGCATTGGACTCAAAGCCGTTCCTTCCTGATTTTACACAAGGTCTATTGGAGAGGTTGCACAGATATGGTACTTTGAGGAAATTAACTACAGTGCAGAAATACCAAATTCCATTAATCAGTCAATGCCACATTAGATAAAAAAAAACTCAGGAAATACAGTTAGGACACATGCAAAATACTCCTACTAATGCATTGGGTATACTGCTTGTCACTGTAAATATACTTAAACTCATCAATGGCTTGGAAACCTGTTTGCACTAGAATTTTTATAACTATTTGAGCAGTAAAACAGGTGCAATGCACTAGGGTGTAAGAAAATTAGAGTGCAGTCTTTAAAAAAGAACAGTTCTGGCTTAATATTACAGCAGCAGGTATGTAAAGAACAGTACTGAGCTCAGTGGGTGACTGTTAGCCAACTTGACCACAGTCTGTAGTACTTGACAAGAACGCCTGACAAAAAATAACCTTCATAGAGGCAGGTAAAAAAAGGTAGCCAAGTATGATACAAAGGAAAAGAAAATGATTCCACAATTCCACTGAATCTAACCTGCAAACTCTGCTAAATGGTAAAGAACACAGGAGACACAAAATATGGGGTGTCTCTAGCAGAAAACCTGCCAAAAAGATAACCTGTGCCATGAAGGCAACTGGGAGAGTACTAATTCTCTCATCTTCAGAATTGCAGACCAGTGCCAGAGAAGGTTCAAAGATCTGACTGTGCCTGCCAAAGTAATGGACTGCCAGCTCTCCCTTTTCTTCCTTGGGCATAAGTATACTTATCACCTATTAAAAGTAACTATACAACTAACGTTTCACAATACAATCTGATTTGGGGAAGGGGAGGGGGTGTATGGTTTGTTCTCTGAACCAGGAATTTATAGAACAAGCAACCATCTCCTCCAACAGCATCAATTTGCATTCAGAATGCTCAAACTGCTTCCTTCACTTTAACAAGATGACATACCCACACATTTTACCTCAATTTTCCCATGCCATTAGGCACAATGAATTTCTCAATGTTGTTCCAGGAGAATATGGTGCACAATGTGTACAAGAGGCAGCTCACCAGAGAGAGCAGCTGTAACATGAAATATATGTCCAATGAGTAGAAGTCCCTGGGGTTTGTGGAAAGGCACTCTGATCTAGCTGTGAGAGGTAGTGATGTTGGGCAAAGTGCAGGAACCAGGTTAGTAAGTAAACATTTGTGTTGTCATAGTGACATCCCTCTGAAAAATCACAAGCTTCCATTCTACGGCCTTAATCCCAAAACTTCTAACCACTTCTTGTCACTTCCATAAAAGTAGTGGACCATTGAAGAGGAGGAGGAAGAGGGTGAGCTGAGATACACTACTTCTTTGAAACAGAAGAGGGAGAAAGACCTGCACTTTGGAGGAGGATAGGACACAACCACTTCTTTGAGAAGGAGATGGAGTTGATTTGGACTCAACGCATCCATGAGCTTCCATATGAACATACAGAATAGGAACATAAGTAGATCATTCGGCCCCTCGAGCCTGCTCTGCCATTCAATAAGTTCATGGCTGATTTGTTTGTGTTTCAAATTCCACATTTCCATCTACCCCTGATAACATTTGATTCCCTTGCCTATCTAGCATTGCCTTAAAAATATTCAATGACATCGTCTCCACTGCCTTCTGAGACAGAGTTCCAAAGTTGCACAACTCTCTGAGAAAACGTGTTAGGTACAACATGGTACCAAATGATTCACAGAGCACAAGGGAGCCAGAGAGTTGGAGAGTGGTTCAGGATTTGCCACCTTCCCAACAGCAGAGAAGGTTGCTCATACATTTCAATTTTCGAATCAGAACTCATGCATATGCTTGAAAAGAAGAGTGTTCAAGAACATCACATTTACATGGAGACTCTGAAGTCAGTGTCCAAGGATGTGCAGCAACTGTGCAAAATACCCCCTTGGGTTGGGTTCCCCATTTTAAATGGGGGGTGAAATCAGATTTTCTCCCATACACCATTTTCATCAGGTGGTGCAAGGTTATGAAGCCCATTAAAAGCATGCCAGGTTTGATAGTTTGAGAAGAAAATGGGTTGCCTGCTGAGGACTCTGGAACATACTGCAAGGTAAGTGAAAAATATTTTCACATCTTCAAATACCACTATTAAGTGCTGTAGTATAATGCAGCTGTGTTTTATTGCACTGATTCATCATAGAGCTCTGTTCTTTAAAAACAAGTTGACCCTTACATTGACTAGCATTGTGTAATTGTTCGCATGCATTACAGTACTTTTCCAATGGAGAAATGTATTAAAATGTAAAAAGAATGTCATCTGCTGTCACGTTTTATGCTCTGATTTAATTAGACTAGCAGATCCAGCTTTTTTAAAATTCTGCTTCTGAAGGTAGAAATAATTATTTTCACTTGCGCCCCCTCCATTGATTGACAGACACTCTGCTTTGAAATGGAAATGGATTTTGTTCTGTCAGTGGAGTTGGAAGCTTTTATGACAGCTGTTCCATTATGAATGCTTGGCAGGGTTTCAAAAGCTTAGCTCAGCATGTGGTCTTATTGATCCAAGAACCATTGAAACTTTTACAAGCCTAAATAACAAATTATGTCATTGATGAGGTTTTTTTTTTGTTTACAAACTGAATAGGCACTTAAAGAATTACAACTTTTACCGTTTGTATTTTTGGTTCAGTATAAGTCATAGTACCTTTGAATTCAGGATTGTCTTAGAGGTTTAATGGCTTCTCAATGATTTTAAAATAATTCTCATAGCTATTGCATGGCTCCTGAGAACTGTATATAGTGCACACTGGGTTAGTGGCTTTGGGGGATACAAGGGGGGCATAGAGGTAGCATGGGGAATGTGAGAGTGCATAGGGTGGCACAGGAGAATGTGAGGTGGCATGGTGTAACACAGGAGAAAGTGATGTGGCATGGATTGGCTTGGGGGTTGAGTGCGGGGTGAGAGGTGATATGTCGGGGACTTTACATGATGTTGGGAGCTGGCTGCTAAGTTGGAGAACCAAAACAGCTTGCTAACTGGCTCACCTGTGTACCCACGCTCCTCACACATTTCATCGCAGTTCAAAAACTGCAATGCAAACCCAACCCCTATCTGAAAAGAGTGAATGCCCAATTCAATCCTGTGAGGTTTTTGTAGAACATAACTAAACAAACATCTCTTGTACCTGGGAGACAAACTTAAACTGGCCTCCTTGAAAGCTCTACAAACAGGTTTATGTGCCTGTCACCATACTGGAATGGCTCTTAACAAAGTCACAAATAGCAACCTATGTGACTGTGACAAAGGTAAACTTTCCCTTCTGGTCCCTCTTGACCTGTCTACAGTCTTTAATGTAGTTGACCACAACATTCACCTGCAATACCTCTCCGTCAGTTCAGCTCCAATATTCCATTCATATGGCATGGTTGTACAGGGCAATTGAAGCCTGAAGAGACCATTGTAGCATACAATAGAGCCCTCCTGTCCAAACTCTAAAGGCAACAAAAACACCCAGATAATCTTCAGTTTGTCTCTGGTTATCCATTCTCGTGCTCAGAGAAACTATTTCTCCCCATCTACTCAATTAAAGTGCTTCATAATTTTGAACATGTCTATTAAATCTCCCCTTGAATTTTTCTACTCAAAGGTGAAAACCTCACCTAGCAAAATCCATGGTGACAGCTTTTTTGTTTTGCTTTATGAATTTACTTTTGTTTACTCAATAAATTTTGACAAAGCAGTGGTCCTAATATTGACCACTGGGAGGCACCACTATGTACTTCCCTCCAGGCCAGTTTACCACCACTCTCTGCTTTCTGTCTCTTAGCCAATTCTATATCAAGGCTGCCATTGCCCCTTTAATCCATGGGATTCAGTTTGGCTAACAAGTCTGTTATGGCACATTTCTGATGCTTTTGAAGCAGTTTTGAAATCAGGTTTGCAACTCCATACCAGAGCAATTATTTTTGAGAACTTTATAAAAAGTAAGCACTAGAATTTTCTTCAACATAATGTTAATTCAAATCTCACAGTATCACATAGGTTTCACCTTACCCCAACATGTACACAGATGCATTAAATTAGTTCAGATACCCTAATTAGTACTTTCAGCTGGGACCCATACAAATGACATAAGACAATAAATTTAACCCACCAAATTTATCCTCTCAACAGACTATGTGCAAACTAGTCTACTGTGGACTCTCATCTCATGAGGAAAAGTTCTGAATATCTCAGGGTTAAATGCTTCATTTGGGAGTTAATTTCTTATATCTACAATCCCACAGGGAAGAAAAATCTGTTGTGTCTAGTGGCATCCTTTATCTTGTTGATATTTCACATTTCCTGTTCCAATTTGGATAATGCCCAACATCAAAGTCCACTTATTATCCCTGAACCCATGCAGTGAATTGTTTCATATTCCCTTGGATACCATCAATCTTTCATGCTCATCTGCTGATCAAATAGTGTTGTGTTGACAAATTTTGTAGATTATTTATGGATAGTACAAAGTGCAGGGGATATGTGGAGTTCCACCAGTTAAGTCCCTTTTCTGTCCATCCATCATCCCCCTCTGGAGACATCTTTTCTGATTTATCACCACCAGATACAACTGGTTTAAAACTCTGAATGTGCTCAGGTCTGGAGTTAGAGATCAAAGGTTTCTGTTGATTTGGAAATATAAATTAATCTGTTACCATGGATCTTGCTAGTAGTAAACTTGCATTTAAGTTACAATGGAAAATAAATCCTACTGGTTCAATTTCCTTTTCAGAACTAAGTGGAGCATTTATGCTAAGGTGAAATGACAACTATTCTTTTACATCGTTAACATTCCATTAATTAGTTCATAAGGATCAGGATGAGTTTCCACATTCATGAAAACTGTGACTCTACATTCCACGTAATCGCTCTCAGCTCCAGCCAAATGTCTTAACTGAACTTTTTGAAGGCATTCGTTTCCAATAAACAACAGCCTCAATTTTTGGACCAGTGTTATTTGGTGCCAATCAGAAATTCTGGATAAGTCGATTTAATACTACAATATTTTTCAGAGTACATGCCAACTTCCTGCAATGCTTATATAAGATGCAAAACATTGATGCAAATTAATGTTAACTCAATATTAGAAAGTAGCAAGTTCAAATTTACCTGACTGCTTCATATCACTGAAGTCAAGCTTACTGTTTTCACAACTATCAATGATTTTAATCAATTGCTTCTCAGGGAAATTAAATCTCCACTGCTATGAAACATAGTCCATGTAAGCAAATCTTCCTCTAGACATATTCTACTGTATTGTTAAAATAGTATGCTTCCGTTATAATGAATTAGTTACCAGTGCTGTGGATTGCAACACTATCCTTTCACCTCTTTAAAGGTGGTTCAGAGGTCAGACGATAAATTTCGGACAAGGTGACACGTGATGCCGTGACTAATTTATTAAGCAACAAAAGTTATGCTGAACAAGCGAAGGCAATCAATATCCTCATTCGAATGACTCTCACTTTCCACTGATGCTAACAGCACAAACAACTCGTGACTCGTGTTTTTCTTTTCTCTCCCTATGTCTTCCTGAAATTTATGCACCAAATCTCTTTACACTGTCCCTTTTTATGCTTTGCAGACATGGCTCTTGCCGTGTTCTAATATTGCTGTTATACTTTGATCTTACTATTCCATTTGTCAATGCTCACGGACCTGTGGTCACAACATAAACAGGATTATCCTCTGCAACTAAATAGTCCATCGTTAACTTTTTCCTGTATAACCATTTGCAAAACTTAATAATCCTTATATTCATTTAATTATAGCCAAGTCCATTGATCTACATATTTCAAAGCATATCCTTTGATCACAACTGGTAACATAACTCGGACATCCCTCCCTTCTTCCCTCCTATTCACGCTATCAGTTCACACCATCAATCCCTGTTATATTGTGATCTCGATTTAACTCAAGTCACTCAGGCGGTACACATCTAAAATTAACCCTTCATCTGCCAAGAGTTCATACAAAAAGCACATCAAAATAATCCATAATACAAAAGGTATAAAAATACAAAAAGGTCTACATTTTTCTATACCTCTGGGCTTAAATTCACCTCAGTTTAAGCTAATGACATGGAAGTTTTGCCTCAGATAGGATTCCTGTGTGAAATGAGTTTTATAAATATCAATTCAGCTCCAACTGAACATGAATCAGGCGCAGAACCAATTGACATTGAACTCATAGAAAAATTCAAAGATTTGAAGGATGTGTCGTGAAATGCAAAATTTCTCAGCTTGTATTACAAATGCTGGTTCAGTGTTAATGCAATGAGACAAGTGTTGCAAATCTTGTTATTTTTGTATGCATTCTATGTGAGTGAGAAGTTTTGTGCTCAAGTGAAATCTGCTGCATTGACCTTGTTTATTTTTTAAAAACTTGATACGTAGTTTAAAGCCTAAATCACATTAGTGAAAATGTTTATTTTTCCATTATTCAAGGACAAGGAGGAGAATACAGAAGGAATAATGTTAATTCTATGAGCTAATTATAGCGAAAAGGATGCTCAACTCCTAGTGAACACTATGAAATACAATGTGCTTATGAAGGTCATACTTTGGATTGTAAGGAATGAGAGTTCTTGACATTGGGAACTAGAAAACTTTCTGGTGAAGCCTGGTCAGATTGTACTTCATGTAGGTCTGTTTACTGCATCTTAAGGGTACTATCGAACAGCAAAAGACAATACAATGTGACTGAAGCCCAGTCGGAGAAGGAATACCCACAGGGAATAATTCAATGGCTGGGATTTTCCGTACCTGCTGGCATTGGGTGTATTCGGTAGCGTGAGTGGACAATATGGCACAATCGGTTTCATGATGGCGTGAAACCAGTTTGCGATTGTCCGCTCAGCCTGTTGAAGGTGGGCCACATTTCCTGCCATGGGGCATCTGGAACCTCATTGTAATACATCAGCATATCAATATAAGGCCAACCCGCTAGACACATCTCCTCCCCACCCCACGCTGGATTGTCTGCCCACATTGGCAGGAAAATCGCCAACGTGTTTCACAGCAGCACATTACCGATGTGCACTTGGCGGGCTGCACTTTGCTCAGGACTTCAAGGTTTATTTGCCTACCTTGCTTCAGGCAGCACTTGCAGTCATCAGCGCCAGGCTTCACAGACAGCACCACATCACGTTTAGGGGGACTCATGGGTAGGTCTCTACCTACCAGATCAGCCATATATGGGTGGCTTTTCACTGGCTGTAGGGCTAAGGCTTGCTTGGGGAAGGGGGAGAAGTGGCCTCAGACAAGGGAAGAGGCTGCAGGATGAGAGCTGAACTGGGGAAGGAGGGTATCCCAGGGTGTGTGTGGGGACACATATTGATCTGTGCAAGTGGCCTCAAGATGATGGGGGCTGAGGATGCAGTCTGCAGAGGAGAAGAGGCCAGATGGACATGTGAGGGTATGTGTGTGAGAATGGGTGGTGATGTCCCTTGAGCTGGCAGTGAGTGAAATGCCAGTGAATGTGTGATGGGCTTGAGTGTGCGAGTTTAGAGAGATGAGATGGTTGCCATACCCTGGCTGCTCGGATGAGATAATTCATCCTCTATCTGCATTGGATAGTCAACCTCTTCTGTGCAGCATTGGCACTACCACTGCTGCCACCACCTGCCATGTTGGATTGGTGATGCCACTGCCCATCCTATGGCCAGAGCAGGGGTAGAGGACATTGCAGCAGGCCTCCATGGCATCCAAATGGCATTCCAGTAATGTGTCATTAAACCTGGGGGCTGCAGTCCTTTTGCCTTTCGTTGACATCTTCCCTGCAGTAGTTGAGGGCTGGAAGAACTGTGACATGTGCGCACAGCTGGACTTTAAATATTGCACCCGGCATGATGAAGCGGCAAGGTGATGGCATGGCGGGCAAATGAGAGCCCGCCCGCCCATCATAGAAACGACATGTTTCCTGGGAATGCATAAGTAATGCGGTGGGTTTGGGATGATATGGCATGAAAACCCGCCATCGTGGCTGGCATGTAAAACATCGTTTTACCCTCCCACTACCGCACTTAGTGCAAATCTGGGACAATTCCGCCCAATGCCTTAAACTTTTCAGCATTTTAAATAACTCTTTAGAGAGGATTTATTTTTAAAAAGATGATTAATGATATAATATAAACCTAATCTTCCATCCTTACCTGGTCTGGCCTCCATGTGACTCCAGACCCACGGCAATGTGGTTGATTCTTAAATGCAAGGGCAATTGGGGATGGGCAATAAATGCTGGCCTCGCCAGCAACGCTCACAGCCCATGAATGAATTAAAAAAAATAAATGAAGAATATGTTGATGTACTAAGACAACAAGAAAGAAAGGCAGAGATGTAGGGCAAATTTAGGAGAAACACTGAAAAGTATTTACCATCTACATTAGTTGATTAATAGCTGGAACTGATAGCCGGGATGAATGCATCAGGCAGAATTTTGGACTGATTTAACAGCTAGATGTGATGGCAAGATGGTACAGCTAGTATTTTGGAAAAGCAAGGAATATGTCATTTTGACAAAAAACAATTACCTTCATTGGAAAGAAGATAGTGTTGACTGTTTTCTCTCTCTCAGATTGAGATCTCAGTTCATATAATGGTTAAATGTCTTAGATTGAATTGCTTTTCCTGTATTTGTAATGGGCAGATAATTAGTTGGGATGTGTTAACTTAATGGGTGGCTCTATTCCCCATTGCCTACATCAGAAGTTGGGAGGGAGTAACTGTCAACCTACTGTCATTGATAGCCACAGAAGACATTTCTGAACCATGTTGTCATAAGTGCTGTGGGAACAGGGCAGTGGAACAATTGGATATGTAAGCAGAGATGAGGTGTGAATCATGAAAGTGAGATAACTTTTGATGATGTCTGACTCAAGCACCAGTGGAAGTTTGGTTCCTGGCTTCTGAAAACTGGCTGAGAATGAAACAGGTGTAAGCATAACACTGTCAGACTTTATTTCTTCCCAAATCATCATGAAGTATAAACAAAATAAGCAGCTCAGATCAAAGGCCTGTCACTCTGATTGGACCAGCAGCTTAGAGACAGGCCGTCAGTAAAATTACCCCCCCCCGCCCCCGCCCCCGGGATGCTGTGGTATGCCCACACAGGGTCAGGACTCGCTTTCAGTCTCAGCGGCAAGACTTCATGCTTGCAGGTAAAATTCTGGCCATTGAGTGTAATGCGTTTTTGTCAAATCACTATAGCTTTCAATGAAAGACTTTTTATCTGAGTGTTCAGTCTTAGAGTAGAAGCAAATTTCTTTATCTGTTTCATATGCTAGGAGCTCTGCCCTCAGTCAGCATGTTACAGTAATAAATTAAGTCACAGGAATAATTTTAAATAATGCAATGCCAATCTTGAAAATACACTAAAACATAATTTTTCTTCATTTATTGGGCTGGCTTTTACGCATCAGCGAGCGGGGAGCAGGGCCCGCTAACCGACGCGTAAAATGACACATGATGACGTCGGGCGGAATTCCTGATGTCACCCCGCCCCATTTAAATTTTCAGGAAGGCGGGAGCACAGCAAAATCAGCTGCAGGCCCGCCAACCTGTCAATGGCCAATTGAGGCCATTGACAGATCAATTAAGTAATTAAAGGACCTGCCCGTCCAACCTTAAGGTTGGTGGGCAGGCCAGGAGCCCCGGCGGCAACTAGAAAAAGTATGAAACCTCATCCACGGGCGGGATGAGGTTTCATGTAGGTTTTAAACAATTATGATAAAGGTTTTGTAAAAATTATGGACATGTCCCAACTCATGTGACATTGTCACACGAGGGGACGTATTAGGGAAATTTTATTTTTCTATTTTTAGGTTTTTAACATTTTGAGCCTATCTCCCTGAGGCTGCACTTAGCCACAGGGAGATGAGTGCGCTCTTTCATGCACATGCACGAAAGAGCGCACGCTCAATTTTGGGATTCCCCCCCGCCCACACAGGGAGCGCATAGCGCTTCTGTGCGGATGTCATGCTGGGTGGGCCTTAATTGGCCTGCCCATGTAAAATGGCGCCTTGCCTCCGATCGGAGGTGCCAATCGGAAGCGCACCTGTGCGCCCGCCCATCAACTTCCGGTGGGGGGAAAATTCAGCCCATTGTCTCTTCTGATCCTTATCTATTTCTACTCTTTTAACCCATTCTAACCCCACACTTTTACATTTTATATTTAATGCAATCTCATACTCCAGTACAAGTAGCTGCCACGTATTTTACTTATTCTGTTATTATTACACATTTCAGGGCAGACATTTGCACCAAACATGATATGTGCGTGCGTCATTGGGTTAAATTTTACTGACCCTCTGGAAACTGAAGGCTTGTAAAATGGGGGTGGAAGGCATCAGGAGGGAAACCCATTGTCATCCCATCACCATGGAATATTCCCAGAAGCAGGTATGGCAGTGGCTCAGTTGCCCCCCAATCAGAGGTAGGGGGCAATTCATTTAATTAAGTGGCTAATTAACTGCCACTTTTTGCCCCACTGGCATTTTACTGGCATCAGGACAGACCCCTGTCATGTGGGGAGACCTCCAGGCAAACTGTGGTGGCCTCCTACCGGGCCCTCAAGGGTGGGGGTGTGTAGCCCTCCTTTGTAGGCATTCCACGGCCTGGGGGTCCTACTGGCAATGGCTGCCCCCAAGGTATCAACAATACCACTGGAGGGTTCACCCCCTCCGATTGCCAGGGCAAGCCTGCCCAGCTGCAGCACATTAAAAAAAATCCTTATTCACCCTTTGAGGGTGCCTCTGCATGGAGATTTCCTCTCCTCCTCCCTGCAGCCTCAGCAATGGCCATCACTATTGGTGGCGCTGCTGAGGCTGCAAAACTGCCATCACTTTGATTGGGCCGGCAGCTCTGAGAGTCAGGCTGCCAGTAAAACCGCTCCCACATGTTCTTGGGACCCACTTTCAGTCCCAGCGGCAGAGGTTCATGCTTGCTGGTTAAATTCCGGCCATAGTGTATAAGGTGTTTTTTCCAAGCCATTATAGCTTTTGATGAATGACATTTTACCTCTAGCCTAAGAGTTCAATCTTGGAGTAGAAGCAATTTTCTCTGTTTTATGGGTGTAAAAATGGCTGAGGATTAATTGGATATGTGAAAATATATTAGTAATTGCTGCAGATTGACACTGTTATGGTCAATTAGTCTGTAAACGATCTGCTACCACATCTTTTCATCTGCATTTTGCAGATGCCAGATTTTGTATTCAGCTACATGTTATAAATGTGCCCATTTTAACTTCAGTATCATAACAGCTTTTGGAATACATGCCTTAAAACTGCAGTTCACATTTCTCAAAATAATCAATAATACAGACAATTCTATTAGGTATTCTTTCACATCATTTTATCTATTAATTTTCAAAACAAACTTAACACCACAAAATTAGATATGCTTAAATCAATTCTCAACTTTCCTTTAATGTTTGTTAAGTTGCTACATAGAAATTATAAAACAGAAGCAGGCTTGTCTTCCCATAAAACCCTACATGCATGCAAATAGTTCTAACCACATTTACCTGACCTGTTCCTATATCCCCGAAACCTATTTTCCTTCTTCTCGTCAAGATGAAGAATGTGATAATACAGGTGGATCCTTTTTCTGCCTTTTGCACCCAATGTCATCACAGATTGGTGGGGCTTCTCACGTTGGTCAACTGTAATATGTCGCAATGACTAACAATCCAAATTTTACCGAATTATGATTAATTTTTGTGCTGTGGATTCACGTCCATTAAAAAAATCAGTTTAGTTTCAGCTAAATTTAGTCTCAATTGTTCATTTTGCGATCTTCAGAGTGGACACTTTCCTCATATTTCTCTGCTCAAGCCAATGGTTGACCAACAAACACAAATTCCATGTGCTGAAATAGCCATAATTTTGTGGTCAGCTCATTTGAGCTTCCATTGGAAGATTCATAGGCACAAATCCTATTGGAAAAGTAGATTCTCTACTGGTGGTGCTTGCAAATTACAGTGCTGCCTTTAAAAGCAAATTCTGCCTGAAGACAGGAGCAGCAGTAAGTGGGGAAGTGCTTGGAAGGCTTAGTTCACTGCTAGATAGCTACACTGAAGAACTCATGCATTGTTGTCCTACTTTTCCAGAATGTCTATTGCTGTAGGATCCTGTCACTAAAAGAGGGATAAGGTCCAAGTAAAATGGAATAGAAGAGTAGCATGCTATTTCTGAGTACAAACACCAAATATTTCTGAATGGCATTAAGCAAAAGAGATAAACTGATTTATGTGGAAGGAAGCCAAAGAAAGACATGCCCCATGCAATGTGGCACCTGTACTGAATGTCAAATCACTCACCCCAAAACACAGACCATGATAACAAGGCATTCAATACCAGAACAGGCAAGATGACTGCTGGCTATTCTCCCTTTTCCTCTTGGATACAATGACACTCTTCACCACCTATCATTAACTGCTGCACAACCAACCTTTCCATAGTGTTTGACTTAAAAGAGACACAAGCTTGGGAGTGTAGTGTATTGCACTAAGTAAAACTAACACACGAGCAACTGCAGGCAGTCATTATTGAGCAACTTTATTTACACCTCCCCAACAGAGTGGGCAGCAAAGAGGGCAGTAGAACAAAATGCTCAGCTGTTGCAATATATTAGACCCTTCCCACTTAAAAAAAACTTATACATTAAAAAATAAAGTGGTACATGCATATAATTACACAGAATACACTATGACTAAGCCCACAACAGCAATACCTTAAATGTAATAGGTTGGGGTGCATATTTGTTGCTACTTTAATCACAACCAATACATATATGACCAATACTTTGAATGATTTATATGCAACAAAATGTTTTTCCTAAACACCAGCATGTCTTTAAAAAAATAAACTCACAAAAAATAATGAAAAGAACAATTCCCTTCTTCTTCCTTCCTACATACTTTCAATGGCTTTCTTCTCTTTTTGTCTGGGAACTTTTTCCATTTTCATTAGCTTGGCTCTGCTTTCTCAACATTTGACTGTCAAACCTGACTGCCTACTCCACTTAATGATTGAGACTGTAATCAAGGACCCTGGCTCATTTTGCTCTACTGGTCGATTCCGTGATAACGGCAAAATTTCAGTTGCTTTTTGACTTTCATGGTCTTTCTGACTTACACTTTGGACTGTAGAAAGAATTTAGACTATAGGAGGTTTATCGTGCTCAATCTTTGTCAGATTTCCTCTTTGAAGCAAATGATCTACATGACACTGACGAGTCTCTCTCCAATTTTCACTAGAAGTGTGAATGCACCTAGTATCTTTAGTGTTTTTACGACAACTCTAATCAGAAACTTCCTATCACCATGGTGGTTTTTCACCATGACTTTCTGATCAGTACTGAACTCTCTAAGTTTCATGGCAGGTGTATCGTGACTTATCTTCACTTTGTCTTGCTTTTATCTTACTTTGCTCTTGACACCAAGCTTAAGCAAACTAAACCTTGTCCTAGGAGTGTGTTTAAACGTTAATTCATAAGGCGAACAACCTGTTGTAGACTGCAGAGTTATCCTGCATGAGAACAGTAATTGTCCTACCTTTGTCAAAGAGAAACATGGGCCAGAGTTTTACAGAGCTTGAGCGGGCACGCACCCAACTTGATCTTGCATGAAATTGCGTGAGAAGATGTCAGGTGTGCGTCCCGATGTCATGGCGCCCTCACGCGATATTACAGTCAACAGGCGCACGTGGGAGTTAGAAGTGCGCCCGCTGACAATTAAAAGGGCAATTAAGCCGATTAAACATGCAATTGTCCCGAATTTTTCGTGGCCGTGCGCACGGGCCAATCGACTAAGTAGCATTCATGTTTCTTCACCATTCTCGATTCTGGGAGGGATTAAAGGTCTGAATATGTTTGAGGTTTGATGATTGATGAGTATTGCTGTCAGTTGTTTATTGTGTCATTATAGATAGTTTGGGGCATTTTTTGTGTGCTGATATGCCTCCAACAATTCTGCAGCTCCTTGAGGCATCTTCACGGCAGTTGTTAGCCTTCAGGAAGCTCGTGTGATAGCGTCTGCCCGCACTCTCACTTGTCTCGGTATCCGCCCTTCCACACTCCCCCCCCCATCCCGCCCTACCGCTGAGCATGTTTCACGTTGGCTGGCAGTTAATTGCCACATCCGCTTCTGGTCCCGCCAATAGTGCTCCAGCACCAAGCATTAAATTCAGGTCATGGAAATTACTGCCCAGCTTGTCACCTAGCAAATACTTCTGCAATGACTTCTTCACAATCTGTACACTTCTTTCTGTAGCACCATTCGATGTGGGTGACATGGTGGTATTAGAGCTTGTTTGACTCCATTCTTACTCAGAAATATTTCAAACTGTTATGTAAACTGTGGACCATTATCTGATACCAACATTCCTGCCAACCCATAAATTGTAAACCAACTTCTCAAAACCTCAATTATTTTGGCATATGTGGTATTGGGCAAAAAGTCAACATTTAGCCACTTACTATAACTATCAACCAAAACAAAGTACTCTTTTCCTTCCACTTCAAATAAGTCAATATGTACTCATTTCCATGGTTTTCTTGTGTTTAACCATGGAATGAAAGGCACCTTGGTTGGAACATTTCTCATTTTGAGACTCACCTCACAAATTTTCACCAACTCTTCAAAGTCTATCTGTTGGATACTAGAAATAGCTTTTTGCTACTGATTTCATAAGGACTATCCCTCTCTGCTCTTGATGAAGTTGTTCTGACAATCTCTTTCTAAACTTTGGCGGAATAATGACTCTCAAACCCAATCGGAGACAGCCTTGATCTACATGCAGTTCATTTCTACATGTGAAATACTCCTGCAATTTCTCATCACCACACTCTTTAAGCCAGCCATTCATGACATAGTTGAGCACCATATCCTTGTTAGTTTCTTCACTAATTTCGCTACATACACAAATGACATGACTGTGCTTGCCAGAGAAATTCACAGGTAACTCAGTGGCTCAAGATGTATCAGTATTCATGGTCAAACTTAAAAGAATGCCTACATTTGCGTGATCTGCTAAGTGCACAGTGGCTGATCAAGGGAATACTTGGAAGTGCATGGTAAAATCGGGCAAAGTCAGCATGGTTTCATCAAGGGGAGATCATGCCTGACAAATCTGTTAGAATTCTTTGAGGAGGTAACGAGTAGGTTAGACAAAGGGGAGCCAATGGATGTTATCTACTTGGACTTCCAGAAGGCCTTTGACAAGGTGCCGCACAGGAGGCTGCTCAGTAAGATAAGAGTCCATGGTGTTAGAGGCAAGGTACTAGCATGGATAGAAGATTGGCTGTCTGGCAGGAGGCAGAGAGTGGGGATAAGGGGGTCCTTCTCAGGATGGTGGCCGGTGACTAATGGAGTTCCGCACGGGTCAGTTTTGGGACCACAACTTTTCACTTTATACATTAATGATCTAGATGAAGGAACTGAGGGCATTCTGGCTAAGTTTGCAGATGATATAAAGATAGGTGGAGGGACAGGTAGTATTGAGGAGGCGGGGAGGCTGCAGAAGGATTTGGACAGGTTAGGAGAATGGGCAAAGAAGTGGCAGATGGAATATAACGTGGGGAAGTCTGAGGTCATGCACTTTGGTAGGAAGAATAGAGGCATAGGCTATTTTCTAAATGGGGAGAGAATTCAGAAATCTGGAGTGCAAAGGGACTTGGGAGTCCTAGTCCAGGATTCTCTTAAGGTTAACTTGCAGGTTGAGTCAGTAGTTAGGAAGGCAAATGCAATGTTAACACTTATTTCGAGAGGACTAGAATATAAAAGCAGGGATGTGCTGCTGAGGCTTTATAAGGCTCTAGTCAGACCACATTTAGAATATTGTGAGCAATTTTGGGCCCCATATCTCAGGAAGGATGTGCTGGCCCTGGAGAGGGTCCAGAGGAGGTTCACGAGAACGATCCCAGGAATGAAAGGCTTAACATATGAGGAACGTTTGAGGACTCTGGGTCTATACTCGATGGAGTTTAGAAGGATGAGGGGGTTTCTGATTGAAACTTACAGAATACTGAAAGGCCTGGATAGAGTGGATGTGGGGAAGATGTTTCCATTAGTAGGAGAGACTAGGACCTGAGAGCACAGCCTCAGAGTAAAGGGAAGACCTTTTAGAACAGAGATGAGGAGAAACCTCTTTAGCCAGAGAGTGGTGAATCTATGGAATTCATTGCCACAGAAGGCTATGGAGGCCAGGTAATTGAGTGTATTTAAGACCGAGATAGATAGGTTCTTGATTGGTAAGGGGATCAAAGGATACGGGGAGAAGGCGGGAGAGTGGGATTGAGAAACTTATCAACCATGATTGAATGGCGGAGCAGACTCGATGGGCCGAATGGCCTAATTTCTGCTCCTATGTCTTATGGTTACTTAGACAGCACCAATTGGGTTCCTGCCTCATCACCTCTACCTGAGAAAGATGAGAGCAGCAAGGATGTGGGAACACCATCATCTGTGAGATCCTCTCTGATTCACACACTTGGGCTTGGAAGTTTCTTCCCAGTCACTGATCCATAAACTTTGAGAACACCCCGTCACCACAAAGTCGATGAAGTCCCACCAGTATTAAGCATCTCAGGACAGTTATGGGTGGGCAAAAAAGTTAAGCCTTACTAGTGTCACCCAAATCCTAAAAACAATTTTATTTACAAAATACATTAAATTTAAAAGCTCCTAAAATAATGTTCCAGATTAATTTCATTGAGTTTATTTCAGTTTTCATTCTGTGTAATGGAGATGTGGAGAATTCAGCTTCAGAAGTGTTAAGCACGCACTTTACAGTCATCTCTGCTCATTAACTATTAAATATCTTTCATCACTTCCACTCTGTTGCAGTAATTGAAGAGACCACTCAGAATGAACTATCACAGTTCAAGTTCACACATTCATGTTTTGTTTAAAGGTGTCTATTAATACCAATGCTCTTACACCAGCTTCAAAAACTGCAAGTGAGGTCAGGAGTGCAGACATACGAACATTATTACTTTCTCAAAGCAGTGGTCGAGTTCCAACAGTAGCTTGCTTGCCAGATGCATTACTTACTCGACAACAAAGTCAATATTCAAAATACAACCAAAAATTGGCCTGCAGCTCCACAGAGTCTTGCATCGCATTTCCATGGAAAGACATTCAGCAGACAAAGTTATATTTTTAAACAAGAGTACCAATGTTTCTCTGTTGTGAGAAACCTGCTACCAAAGCTAGAGAAAAGTGCAACTTTGAAATACACGATTACTGACTTTTTGACTAGTATCCTCCTATCCATGTAAATTTTTGTATTTCACAGGGAAAGTGACCCGTATTACAGATGCACAGAAAATAAAAGATGAGCTGCAGAACGTTTAAAAATTGCTTTGTTAGTCCAGTAAAGCCATAGATGCTTTACTATTTTTATATTATACCACATCGGGATATTTATGGTTGATAAGCAAAATTGTTGGCAATTTGGGAAATAGAGAAGTTCAGTTGGTTGGAGCATAGGGGCATAAGGGCAGAGGAGCTGCAAGTTGCAAAACTGCAAGATGCAAAGCTGAGGTGACACAATGGGTGGAATCATTCCAGATTTGCACTAAGTGCAGTAGCGGGTGGGTAAAATGATGTTTTACCTGCTGGCCATGATGGCGGGTTTTCATGCCATATTGTCCCAAACCCACTGCATTACTTATGCATTCCCAGGAAACATGTCGTTTCCGTGGTGGGCGGGCTCTCATTCGCCTGCCACGCCATCACCTCGTCACTTCATCACACCAGGCACCACATTTAAAGTGCAGTCGCGCTCAATGATACCAGCCCAGGAGTGCAGCAAAGAAGACATGGTCCCGAAAGGCAAGATGACTGCAACCCTCGAGCGCCTTTTGGACCTGTAATGTAATCTACTCCTGCTGTGGCCACAGGACAGGCAGCTACATTACCACTCCAGCTTGGTAAGCAATGGCAGTGGTGATCAGTGCCAATGTTGCACAGAAGAGGTTGGCCATCCAATGCAGATAGAGGATGAATGATCTCATCTGTACAGCTATCTCATCACTCTAAACTCACACACTCAAGGCCATCACACATTCACTGACATCTCACTCACTGCCAGCTCAAGGGACATCACCACCCATTCTCACACACATACCCTCACATGTCCATTTGGCTTCATCTCCTCTGGAGACTGCCTCCTCAGCTCTCACCATCTTGAGGCCACTTGCACAGATCAACATGTGTCCCCACACACACCCTGGGATACCTTCCTTACCCACTACAGCTCTCGTCCTGCCGCCTCTTCCCTTGCCTGATGCCGCTTCTCTCCCTTCCCCAAGCAAGCCCTAGCCCTGCAGCCATTGAAAAGCCACCCAGATATGGCTGATCTGGTAGGCAGATGCCTACCCATCAGCCCCCCCTAAAAGTGATGTGGTGTTGTCTGTGAAGCCTGGTGCTGATGACTGCGAGTGCGGACGATTCAACGGTGGGAAAATGAGTCCGGTGGACTGGCCTTATAATGATATGCTGATGTATTACAATGCAGTTCCCGACGTCTGATGGTGGGAAAAGCGACCCGCCATCGACAGGCTGAGTGGACGGTTGCAAACTGGTTTCACACAGTCGTGAAACCGATTGCGGCACATTGTCTGCTCACGCCATCAATCGTGCCCGTCACTGGTGGGCACGGGAAATCCCGGCCAATGTCACCAATAGCAAAAATGTAGAAGTACAATCTGCCAAGTTTCCAAAGCAGCCTTCATGGCATGCATGGCAATTTATAATGTCAAGTTGATATAATTGTGCAAAATTTAACAAAAATTTAGACCCAATAGCTGTGGAATTCTACATGGTTAATCAGATAATATTGTCACTGTCTGATATTTGTATTGTTGTCTCTCTCATTTTATTCTCGCCTTTTGGGTGGTATGGTATGCTCTGGTCGCAAGTGGTGGTGCCAGTGGCAACAGGCTGCATTTGAGGTAAAGGTTGTGAGAAAAATGTGGCTCTCAGTGACTAGCTTTCATGCTGTTCCCCAATCACTAATACTTCCCCCATCCCACCCTCTCCATCCTCAGCGTGTTCCCTTTAGCTTCACCTTCCCTTTGACGTACTCAGTCAACCTCTATTTTTGCCCCTCCACCCAATTCCACTGGCTGAGCATACAAATTAGGAGTAGGCCACTTGGTCCCTTGAGCCTGCTCCGCCATTCAATAAGATCATGGCTGATCTAGTTGTAACCTCAACTTCACATTCCGGCCTACCCCCGATAACCTTTCACCCTCCTTGCTTACCAAGAATCTATCCACCTCTGCTATAAAAATATTTAAACACTCTGCTTCCACCACCTTTTGAGGAAGAGTTCAAAAGACTCACGATCCTCAGAGAAAAAAATTCTCCTCATCTCTGTCTTAAATGGCTGACCCGTAATTTTTAAACAGTGACCCCTAGTTCTAGATTCTCCCTCACCCTGTTAACCCATTAACCCACAGCTACTCACTCTGCCAAGAACAGTTGGCAAGAGGGCAAAGGTTTCCTCTGCAGTTAGCTAAATAAAAGTCTAAAGTATGATATTAAAATGAGGATTGAAATATTTTTTGCGTCTGAGGTTCAAGTGCTCCCTGCTTCACCTAAAGACTATACATAGACGTGATTCCCCATGTGCAACATGAGAAAGGTCAATGATGCATAATCAGCTAAACTAGAATTAGCACACACCTCCTTCCTGGTATTGTAATCAGCCATCACAGATGGGTTATTGTTCAAGTGATCTTAAATGAAGTAGATCAATCCCAATCAAATGTAACTTTTTTAACCAAAAAAAAATAAATTTTGTATTTTTCTTTCAGCATTCAATAGTTCGCTTGGATGAATGTTAAACTGGGGACAGAGAGAATCTTGGGAGTCAGGAAAGAAACTATCATTTTTCCTCAATTGGATAAAATGAATACCACATCTTTAATGAGTGAAGAGAACAGGAGACTAAAAGATACTGCAGGGACTGTGAGAAGTGCCTCTTAGACTCTTAAATACTTTAGAGACTTACAGCTGTCTGCATTCAAAACAGATCAACACTGCCTCATGCTACCATCTGGTGATGTTAAGAAATGCATTTCAGGATGTGCTGACCAATTTTTCACAGAGAGGGTTTAAAAAATGAATTACAATTAATTTAAGCAGGTTTGAAAAAAGCTCTCACACAAATGATGGCTAATATTAATTGTTTGTTGTTTTCCTCAGACTAAACACTAAAACACTATGCAACTCATTGGTTCTCCTAGAGTACTGGGAAATTAACATACTTGTTGGAAAGTCTTTTCATCTCTGTTCATGGAGGGAGAGTGAATGGGCTGTACAGGCATCAAGCAGCCAAATACGAATTCAGAAACATACAGGAGAATGCATGGAATGACTATTATTCCCCTGGTTGATGAACAAAATGCAAAGTTATTCTGTATAAACTAAGTGAGATGACCAACTGGTGTGGGGAAACAACGTGTTCATTATTATACAAAAGTAAATTTAATTTAGGATATGAAAAAATAGGTTGTATTGATTGAACTAATGTAATTGCTGCTCCATGCTCACATGAAGTTAAATAAAGCAGATTAACATTTTGCATTGACTTTCAAGTCACCAAAATGTTCACTTGGTCAAGTTCAGAGAGATTATAAGAAATATAGGTGACATCCAGTTTATGTCACAAAATGCGATCATTACGCAATTGGTACACTTGGAACAATGCAGGAAAACAGGAGACAACAAATAACTTGTATATTAATATGGCTTACTTCTGCATTGGAAGTGTCAGAAGCAATACCATAGTGTTGAAATCTCAATAACCTCTAGGCTTTCACAAAATTTGTGCAAAGCTTGTAAATTCAGGTTGGGAATTTATGGTTAAAAAAAAAGACAAAGTCTAATCTTCTCTTAACCAAGTGTTACCACCACAGAAAAGGATTTTTGATTTATCCATTAAGGGGAATAGAGCCATTTCTGGAACTTATTTAACAATGGAACACATTTCCTCACAGAAATATATTTGATACTGAAAAAGTGAATAATATGGTATTGATTCCAAATTATTGCTGTAAATATATTGCAAAAGCTGTAATAATTGGTACTTTTAAGTATTCCTCTCATGAAGAACTGAAAGGCAGATAAAAATAAATTTATTAATGATTTGGGACTGGATTGAAATCAATTATTTCTGCATTCCTTGGGTGAGAACAAAAAGTAAAATAGATATTGACAAGCAATATTGTCTTAAGTAGATCAAGCAGTATGGTATCAGCACAGGAGACAGAAATGCTGGGCAGATTTGATGGTCCCATTGTCACTTTTGGCCCAATCTTCACTTCCATTCGGAGATCTGTTCTCACTGTTACACCTGACTTGTGTTGTCAGACTAAATCTGGTGTAATGCAATTGTCAGGGAGTGAGATATACATGAGATACCATAATGGCATTTCATTACAAAGCAAATGTATATGGTAAGAAACAGATTCATTATAAATTCTTTTTAATGTCTTTTAATTTGTGAAATTCAGAGATAAATGCCACAGGACTTGAATTTATAATGGGCCAGTTTGTTAATGTTACCATTACAGAGTTCTCACATGTAAATAAACCTGGAGTATAATTAGTATTTTATATAAATTCAACTTTGAATCTCTTAATTTTGACACATCAATATTTTTAACTCAATACATATTTTGGTTAATTTTTTATGAATTAAAAACAGCTCGAGAAATGAATGGATGGATAGTCCACTTTTCTGTCACATATAATAATATTACTCGACCTTAATTATTGAGCTGAATACTTTTCTGCAAAATACCTTTATACACTATGTTGAAGCATGTAATATGTAGAAGATATCTCAATTTTTTCAGTGCCAAAAATCGTATATGGCCCTACAGTCAATGTACAAGTTTTCTGCTAAGAGATGCAGTATATTAAGAGTTGGTCTCAATTTTCCACCCCAGAATGGCATGTTTTACTCACCCGAAAAGTCAGTGCATGGGATCAAGCAGTGCTACGTGCTGTGTTGCCAACAGGATGCACAGGAGTTTAAGATACGCTCATACAGAGCAGACCATGCATGGTGAACAATGAACACAAATGGGCCAAATCAAATCCTGAGTCCAGCAAAGATTTCAGAGCAACAGTTAATTGGTGTAGCTGCTTTTTGGAATGAGAATGTCTAGTGTTGTGGTAGAAGACCAAGATCACTCAGAGACTACCAAGAGGCCGCGATGCCAAAATGACCAGTTTCCAGTGGGTGGGGGTGTGACGTTCGGAGGGGTAGAATGAAGGTGTTAGCATGAAGTGAGGTTGATAGGGGGGAGTGAAGGTGTCGGTGGGGGAGGTTGGGAGGGGGGAGGGAGAATAGAGGAGGAGGTAACTGGGAAGATGACTGCAACTGGGGAGATAGGTATAAATGGGGGTGGAAGGTGCAAGGGAAAGAGTACAGAGAAGGGAGGGTGTCCAAGGGAAGGAAGGGGTGTGGAGAGGGGAGGGAGTAAGAAGTAAGAGTGGAGGAAGAAGTGAGGCTGGGGGAAGACGTGAGGCTGGAGGAAGGATTCGGGAGGGGAGACGGACTAAGGGTGGCAGAAGAGGTAAGAGTGGAGGAAGGAGTCAGGAAGGGGGAGGGACTAAGCGGGGGGGTTGGTGGGGGACTCCAGGGAGGGGATGGGAGGACTGGAGGTGGGGGGGTGGGGAGAAGGGGTCTGAAGGAGGAAGGCATACAGCGGAGTGCGGAGGGGGGGGGGGTGGGGTGCAGAGGAGGGGTGGGGGGGGATGTGCACGGGAGGGGTCGATTAGTTCCATGTCTGCCTCCTGGGGAGCAAACTGAGGGTGGGCGTGGTATGGAGGAATGGTGAGAATGATCGAGGGCAGAGTGCGGCAGTAGGGTGGGAGGGTGATGGTTCAATGGTAGTGATAGAAGGGGTGTGGGTGGTTGGTGGGGACCCGGAGGCAGACGTGGACCCTGGGGGTGGGAAGGAGGAGGTCGGGGAGGTAAATGTGGATGGGAGTGGGGTTTTCAGGAAGGAAGCGAATGTGCACATTCAACTGGACATCCCCAAAGGAAAAGGGTTGAGGCTGGTAGGTCATGGAGGGGAGGTGGAAGGTGGTGTCGGCGGGGGTCAACTATGATGGGGGAGAAGAAATGGGTGACTGGGGGAGAGCAAAAGATGGATGCAGGGTGCACAGTGAAACCAGATCATGCTTCCTAAATCGAAAGTGAAACAAGAGTCATGGTGGGTGAGATCATGTGCTGCATGGGAGTGTGATCAGTGGCTGGGTGGAGATGCAGGTCAGCTCAGATGGACAACTGAAAGCGAACCCCAGCAGGCAGCATTAAAAATGCTCAGGACATTAAGGTGAGTGTGATACGTGAAGGATCCGCGTGTGTGGGAGAGTGCTTGCACGAGGCTCCAAAATACACTTTTCCCTCCAAGATCACTCATGGGTCGGCTGCTCCCTCTGCGGTGATGGGTCTTCTGGGCTGCTTATTTCCGCCTCTTCACTGGAGGAGGAGTCCTCTTGGCTGCAAATGTAGATGTGGATGAAGCTGAGGGACTGGCTGGCTGAGGGTGTGAGTCCCTTGGCAGAGCTCCCAGTGAGCCAAAGTAGAGACAAGTAGTGCAAGGCAGCAGAGTCAAAAGCAGGAGAGAAAGCACTCACATTTGCGTTTACGGCGGGATGATGTGGTGTAGGATCCTCATGTGGATGTTTGCCGCCAACCTCACCGTGGCCAAATTCAGGGTTCACATCCTCACCAGTCAGCATGATGTTACACTCCTCAAAGTGAGTGAGAGGCCGAATGTGGGCCACTCCACACCCAGTGTGGGGCCTCTCCCTGCTGATGTGAGCAGGCTTCTCTTGCATGAAAGCAGATGGAGAGTGTGTGAGCAGGACGCATGGCACTGCGTGGCATGTTTGTGTGGTGAGCGGAGCCATGGACAGGATGAGGGTGTGAGCTTGAGAGGATATGAGCCTGATGGAGATGTGAGGGTGTATGTGAGAGTTAGTGGTGTTGTCCCTTGAGTTGTAGTTCCCTGTGGATGTGTGATGGGTTTGTGAGTGTGTGAGTTGAGAGTGATGAGATGAATGAGTTACCCTGGTGGAACAGATGAGATCATTCATCCTGTAGTGGCAGTGGGTGGCTGTGCTCTTTTGCAGGGCATTGGCACTGACCACTGCCTCCCAAGCCTGGTTGGTGATGCTGCTGCATATCCTTCCGCCACAGCGGGGGCTAGAGGACATCGCAGTGGGCCTCCATGGCTCCCAAAAGGCGTTCCAGTGACATGTCAATAAATCTGGGGGCTGCAGTCTTCTAGCCTTTCATGGACATCTTTTCTGCAGTAGTCCTGGGCTAGAAGCACTGAGATGTGTGCACGTGGCTGGACTTTAAATATGGCACCTGGCATGATGAAGCAGCGAGGTGATGGCAGGTGGGGGGAATGACAGCCTGCCCACCTTCAAAACGGCGTGTTTCCCAGGAATGCATAAATTACGTGGCGGGATTGGGATGATACGGCATGAAAGCCACCATTATGGTCGGCAGGTAAAACGCTATTGCACTTAATGCAAATCTGGGACGATTCCGCACAGTATTACGATCCTGTTAGGGACCATTAACATTTAAGGGAGAAATCTGGATACCCAGCAATCAACCGACAGACCTATGACACAAGATTTCACACTTTAAAAAATATTGTATACAAGAAGAATTAAACTATGCAAACATTATTGACGTAACACTATAGCTTATAATTACTTATGCTAGAAAATCTGTTCTATTTTTTGCTTCCCCCAAGAGTTCACTTATTTTACAAAATCTTGAAGATTCATTCACTTTTCCTGTGATCAACCCAAAAGGTACGGCACAGCCTTCCAGAATGCACTTTAATTCCTCTTAGTGTTCCAGCTATCCTCTGAGGTAAGATTTTTGGCTACACAACCCTCCATCTTTTATTTACAGCCCTCATGACTGTGAATGCCTCAGCTCCTTGTTCAGGTTGCTGGCAAATACTCAACTGCCTTCCTATAGCTTTCCAAGCTAAATCTGCTGACTGCTTTCTGCCACCAGGCTCTGTGAGGATCACTGTAGCTTTCCTCCACTAGCTGCAAGATAGAGCAAATATTCCAGCTATATTTCCCTCACAAAATCCAAGTTGAGTATAAGCCCACCCCGCATTCCATATGGTCAATGAAGTTATTATTTCCTCTACTTAAAGTGTAGGCCTAACTGACTATCAACTCCCGTTGGCTCTGTTAATCCAATGAGATGCAGTCTATACCACAGCAAAACTGTAACTGCCTCCTGAACTCAGAGTTTACATGCACCTTTTTTGTTGCTTTTCAACTCCAACTCCAAAGATTTCAGGAAAAATCCCACAGACAATTCCCAGAGTTACAATTAAGGTTCCACCCTCAATTACTCATTTCTATGGCATTTCTATGTCACACAACCTGTTCCCAGGTAGAAATGCAAATTCCTTTTATGGAATAGTCTACATGGCCTATGGAACAAAATCAAAGCCTGTGGCAATTTTCAAATATAAAACCATACCAAAAATCTAATTCCTGCAAGAGTTTTTGTGGTCTATGCAAAAGATGCCTTTTAATTCCAAAGTTTTCTTTGATTCCAAGAAACCATATGAATAACTTGTACTTGTAACAAAGACAGGACAATATTTCCCAGACTTACTAGCACCTTTATGAAGCTGTTTATGATCTTACCTTTCTAGCTCTGACCTCTTAAGTGAACATGGCCCCAACCTTTTGACTGCTCATTGCTTTAAGTTTGTTTACTATGACCCAGATCCTTTGGTCTCCAGATAGTCAGAGACCAGAGGTACCCTGAATGATATATACGGGACCCCTTGGAAGTCTCAACATAAGCACATTTCCGGTACGTACATGGGAATTTTAAACTTCTGATTGCTGGTATTACCTGCCTGGGTTGCTTGATCATTGGCCAGAACCGCACAGACTTGGACAGTTTGCCCTATACTTACCCTGGTTTTTACATGGATTTACTTAGAGCATTTCATAGCAGGTATAATATCAGCGAAACTCAATCAGCTGGAGTGTCAAAGTACTCCAGAAGCCATAGCAAAGTTCACCCTCCCCACCTTCCCAAAATCCTTCACCCGCCACCCCCAGACAGTGCTCACTCCCACCCCCACCTTGGACAGAGCTCACACCACCCCAGCCAGACAGCTCTCACCCCTTTCCCACACTTTATACAGTGCTCATCACCCCCCATCAAAGTGATCAGTCTCACCCCACCCGGGCAATGCTCACCCCTTCCCGCACTTTGGACAGTGCTCACACCCTCCAACCCCCACCCGGACAGTGCTCGCTGCACCCCCACCCCCACCCCCCCAGACACTGCTCACATCACCGCTACCCCCACACCGCACCCTTCGCGGTGCACACCCTCACCCACAATTCCCCTCCATGCACCAATGGACAGTGCTCACATTCTCCTGCACCCCCTCTCCCATCTCACCTTCTGGGGCCCTCGGCTCATGTCTGGCCGATGTTGGAGGAGTCAGCATTGTCGGGGAGTGAGGCCAGGGGAAGGGGCTGAGTATTTTTGTGGGTTGAGAGGGAGTGAGGGAGACTGAACATTGTAGGGGCTGAGGGAGGGAGGGAGGAGAACATTGTTGGAGTGAGGGCGGAGAGGGGAACACTTAAGGGGGTGAGGAAGGTGGTGAACGCTGTCAGGGTGAGGGAACCTGAACATCGTTGGGGTGAGGGAAGGAGGTGAGCACTGTCAGGGGTGAAGAGGGGAGGGGATTAACACTGTCAATGGGGTGAGGCTGTGCAGTTTTGGAGATTGGCAGCTCCAGGCAATCTTAAAGCCATGAATGTTTCCCTCAGTCTCGGCGTATTCATTTAATGAATTGCAAGTAATTTGATTAGAAATGCCAGCCATGGGATATTTAATAATTGTAGATACTGAAAATCACATTTTCTACCATGAAACAGAGCTGAAAATAGCTAAATTAACACAAGTTTTGGGACATTTAAACTCTTACTTCCCAGAATATGGCAACTAGTGCTACAAAAATGACATGGCCTCTCCTGTGCTGTGCTGAGGCCTGCCTGGTCTTTAACAACAGAAGCTCCTGGGAGCAGTCAACATTGGAAGTCTGGCCTTAAAAAATGCTGGCAGGCAAATGTGAATGTTTTTCTGTGATTAGCGTCAGTCGGAACTGTTATGGTGCTAATCGAAAGATTTGGGCCTATTTAACTTACATTGAAAGGTTCCAATTCCCAAGCTAAAAGTTATATTTCTAAAACTTTTGCATTATGAGAAAGATTTTTTGCAACACTGGCGATTGATTCATCACCAGGCATCAGCAAAAACATGAGTACACGTTATGTCACAACATGGGCGCTCATGCAATGCCCAGCTACCAAACAATGGAGTGGAAAGGTTCGCAAACAGTTCTAGTGAAAACCATAGGACACGAGGAGACAAGATTCCTGGTGGTACTAGCCTACATGGCCTTTGGAACACAATCAAAGCTGTGGTAATTTTCAAATGTAAAATACCGAAAATCTAGGGCAGAATTTTGCCCTTGGCGTGGGGGCTTGGCGGGGCGGTCAGGAAGCTGACTGCCGCCCACGATCGGGCCTGGAAGGCAATTTCACACTGGCGGGCCAATTAAGGCTCGCCCAGCGTATAACACAAGCGGCAGCGCTGAGCGCTGCCTGTGCAGGAGGGGGTGGGGGGGGAGTGGGGAACATGAAGCGAGCGAGCACAACCTTTGCACATGCGCACGAGTGTGCTACATAATTTCCCTGAGGCAAAGAGCTGCCTCAGGTAGATGAAGATATATGAAAAAGATCATTTAAAAAATAAAAATGTAATGAAACATGTCCCCTCATGTGACTCGCAGAGACATGTTATTAATGAAAAATTAAAGTTTTTACTTTAATTTTATTTGCTTTTGGAAATCTCATCCACAGGCGGGATGAGGTTTCCAAAAAAAAATGCAAAGGCCTCTTGGTCTTTTCGCTTGCCCACCAACCCTAAGGTTGGACGGGCAGTGAAAAATTTATTTTAATTAACTTTTTAATGGCCTTAATAGGCCTTTTAGTTGTCGGCGGGCACGCTACCAACTCCAGCGCGCGCCCACCGACCAAAATATCGCACATCATTTTACGTTCGGTCGGGCCAGGCACATGCCTGCCCGCCGAGTGAAAAATTTTACTGCTGTTTCCTGCAGGAGTTTTTGTGGTCTATGCAAAAAATGCAGCTAATTAGGGACATATTCAGATCCTGTGCAACCAATGAGACCAAGAGGCGCCTACGAAGAAATGACACACAAATGGCAGTCCTCAACAAGCCATTCAAGGATTATGTTCACACCGAATGGAATAGGCGGATGGCTGATGGAGAAAAAACCTTCACAATGAGTTGAAATATGCATGCTGCTCCACTTGATGTTTTTTGTAGTTTTATCATCAAATCCTGGAAATGTTATTAGCGCACAAACATCATCAGATCATACAAAAAATGCACAATTCAATGGATGGAATGAAAAATAGTTTGTTGTGGAGCGATGATTCTGAAAGTGAAAGCACCACGCCTGATTCAGAGTGAGACGATGTCATATCCAAAGTGACATCGAATGAATTTAATGAACTCTGTGCCAGATGCCAAAGGCAATTAATTTCGCAGTTTTTAAAAGTGTTTTGATTGTGGTTAAAGATACCCTTGTAGAATTAATTTTTTCAATGAAATGTGTCACATTGACTTAATTTGAATTACCAGTGTTACGCGTTACAATTATGAAAGTTATAGGGCAGAATTTTCCCGTCGGCGATTTGGCGGCAGGGCCCACTCGCCGACAGGAAAATGACACGGGATGACATCAGGAGGAACCCCTGACATCATCCCGCCCCATTTAAATATTGAGGAAGGCGGGCGGACAGCGAAATCAGCCAATTGAGGCCATTGACAGGATCATTAAGATAATTAAAGACCCTGCCTGTCCAACCTTAAGGCTTGCGGGCAGGCCATGAGCCCCAGTGGGCTTCTGATAATACATGAAACCTCATCCATTGGCGGGATGAGGTTTCATGTCCGCTTTTAAAAACCTTAATAAAGTTTATGCCCTTTTTATTAACATTTTCCATCTGATGTGACATAGTCACATGAGGGGGACATGTTAATAATTTTTATATTTTTAATGTTTTTGA
Organism: Cetorhinus maximus; assembly: GCF_964194155.1. Taxonomy (NCBI): domain Eukaryota; kingdom Metazoa; phylum Chordata; class Chondrichthyes; order Lamniformes; family Cetorhinidae; genus Cetorhinus; species Cetorhinus maximus. The sequence continues at coordinate 69,361,318 of NC_135885.1, forward strand.
CACTGTCAGTAATCTCCCTGGGACAGCACTTAGTCTCAGGGAGCAGTTCGCTCTTTCGCGCGCATGCGTGAAAGTGCGCACTTTGACAGATGGGGAATCCCTCCACCCTCCGCACAGGAAGCGCATAGCGCTTCCTGTCGGGCAGGCCGCTGGGTGGGCCTTAATTGGCTTGTTCACTCAAAATGGCGGCGGGCCCCATTTCAGCGGCGGAGTTCGGCTGCCCGCCCACTGCCGAGCCGGTGGGGCCCGCTTGCCCATCAAGGTCAAAATTCTGGCCATAAGATTTGGAGCTGTGTCCTTAATTTAGGGTAAAGTTGATGGGAGTCATGTGACCTGTTCTGAGGCCTGCCTGAGATCAGGCTGGGTGAGGAGGGTGTTAAAGATTAAAGAAAGGCCCAGATTGTTTTGTTGGGAAGAAGGAGCAAGGTGTTTATACTTGGAGACAATGATACCAGCATCTGTGTTTATCGTGGTTAGACTAGTCGCCTTCAAATTTACTGTTGAGACTGTCAGGCTGTAAAACAATTATGCTTTAACTTGTCCATTTAGGTCCAAGGTAAGAGAGAGCTGGGCTCTAAGGGATAGCTAATTCTATTTCCACATCGATTCAAAGCCTATGTGTTTCACACTGCCATGGAGAAAGGCTTTGCGAGAGAAGGCTTTCTCAGATATCCCTGAAACTCACAGAGACAGCTAGTCTGCCAGGATCTGTGAGAGAGAGGGAGAGCACAAGAGGTCGAAAGTCTCTGTGGTTCAGTATGCAGGAATGCAGGTGGGAACAAAGCTGGATGTTTCCCCATGCTTGTGTAGCAGAGAATCCCAGGAAAACTCTCAGGAAAGACAGTCTGGGGTTAAAAGTTACGAGTCTAAGAAAGGAAAAGAATGGAAGTAAATCTTCTGGAGCTAGGAATCACTTTGGACTGGTTCTGGGAGAATTGAATATGTACTTGAAGGACAGTGTAACATTTACCTGATAGTGGGACTTTTCAATTGTGTTAATAGTTCTGTTCTGCAGTTTAAAGTATAAGTTTCCTACAAAAATGAGTGTTTTTAGTCTGCTTGTTACAGTAATGTGCCTTGAATGTGAAATCTTGTTGTGTTCAGCTAGTAACTGGAAGTTTGAATTACATTTTAAAAGATTATCGGCCTCTGTGGGGATCGTAGCATTTTATTTTTCACATTTCACAATGGCGCCCACCTACACCAACACTGGCAGTTCACATTTTATACTCGGTGTACAAGTCAATTTTTTTGTTTTGGAAGGATTTTTTTGAAGCTTCTAAAGTCTTATCATGATTAATTCCTCACTGGTTTGATAGAGTGGGAGCAGAGGCCATGACAGGTTGGATCACAATTCAGAATGTCAACACATTTGTCAGTGATTGTCAGAGCTCAGATTTCCTTGTTGAATATGATGATTTATTATTAAATTTTAGAAATGGACGAATAAGATAACAGGATTTTCCAGATGAATAGCTGATTCGTGCTATGTTTCCATGAGCTCCATTATTAAATGGGTGGTAATCTTATTAATTGTAATGAGTTAGCACCTGCAAAATAAAATCCGATCAACTTCAGGATCTAAAGTGGCTCCCAGACTCATGTGGGCAGATGACAAGACAGCAGAGGAAATTTTACCAGTGGGCACCAAGGTTGCCATCGAATTGAGGGTAGTGCCATCAACAGAAGTGGCCGCAGCTGAGGCTGCAAGTAGAAAGAGAGTATGCCTCCATGTTGAAGCACCTTCAAAGGACCGATAAGTGATTAAAGGATGTGCTGGGGCCAGGTCGGCAATTCCCCACAATCAGGGCCAACCCTACAGAGGCTGTGTTGGAGCTGTTGGGGTGGCCATTGTCACTGGGGTGCCCCTTCCTGGGCCATGGAGCCTCCAGGAAGGAAGCAGCCCCCAGGAAGGCACTGGGAAGCCACCTTGATGCAGCCTGCAGACTCACCACATTTCCAGTCTCATAAAATTCCAATGGGGCCATAAAATGGGCATCAAGAGGTCAATTAATTGGACTAATTGGCTGCCCACCTCCAGTTGGTGGACAGCTGAGCTGCTACCATTCCCACCTATCTCAATACTCCCTGATGCTAGGAACATTTTGGGCTTCACACTCAATGTCACCTGCCACTATTTTACCACCCTTCCTGCCTCCGAGCCCATCTCCAAAGTGGCTGGTAAAATTCCAGCCACCATTTCTTTTTGCTAGTGTACAATGCTATAGAAGATCAAACTACATTATAACATATTGTACAGTAAGTCCCCACTTAACGTAGACTCACTTATCATTGTTTCACTTTAACGTCCTGAAAAGTGTCAATATATCCATTTAAACTTTAGCAGTTTTACTTTAATATCATTTGCCACAGGCTTCATCTTCTATGGCCTGTCTGCTCACATGACTTTTTCTGCAGTGCTTTTGCCCTCACCTTTAGTCTCTCTGATTCTTGCTTTTACTCCTACTCCTGCTCTTACCAATTCCGACCCTTGCCGACTACCACCCCACCCATCCTCTGTTCTTACCTTAGTCCCTGGGGTCTGTTCTTCAGTGGCTCCCAGCTTCTGGCTCCTGGCTCCCATGCTGAACTGCACTGAAATCCTGGGCTCCATCTTGTGGTAGAAGTTGGTTGGTGCAGTTAGTTCTGGGACTTGAGGCTACCTGCATCAACCAACTTTTTTTTATTCGTTCATGGGATGTGGGGCATTGCTGGCTAGACCAGCATTTATTGCCTCTTCCTAACTGCCCTGTTCAGAGGGCAGTTAAGAGTTAACTATATTGCTGGGGGTCTGGAGTCACATGTAGGCCAGACCAGGTAAGGACAGCAGATCGCCTTCCCTATGGGGCATTTGTGAACCAGATGGGGTTTTTATGACACTCGGCAATGGTTTCGGTCATCATCAGACTTTTAATTCCAGATTTTTATTGAATTCAAATTTTACCATCTGCCATGGTGGGATTTGAACCTGGGTCAGAGAATTACCCTGGGTCTTCTGGAATACTAGCCCAGTGACAATACCACTATGCCATCGCCTCCCGCTAGATGGAGCCTGGTCAATCAATCAAAAAGTGTTGTGTACTGAGTTGAGTACTGTAATTTTCTTTAAACAATTTAATTATATTGTGCATTGTATTTCTTTTGTATTGTTACAACCATGTTAAGGGGAGGAGGTGGGTGGGTGGTGAACTGACTCCTCTCTTTGTCCCGCTCCTGATTTGGTATTAACAGTTTGAATTTAAATGGGAAGCGATATTACCAATTCTATATATATTTAACTGTCTATTAAATAATTGTTTGGTACTACAGAACTTGAGTATTGCTGAAAAAAGAGACTTTTTGTCAAAGCTTTTCGTCTTGCCGTCATCAGGACAATTCGCAAGAAAATACCAATGCCGGGGGAAACAACATATTTATACTGTATAAGAAGAGGGTGCTGATTGGTTGGCAAGTACACTCTGATTGGTAGAGGTGTTGCCATGGAGAAGACACAGAAAGATCATGTACACACATTGCGCCTGTTTCAGCTGAACAAAATAAGTGACAGTCATTCACTAGTTCATTTCCCAGGGCAATGTCTTGGTTTAAATTTCAAGCTGCCTGGTTTAAATTTCAAACAATGCTTGGCAGTTAAATGTCTGTCACCATCAACTGGTGTGTTCCCCATGGCAATGCCTCTACCAGAGTCCACTTGCAAACCAATCAGCACTCTCTTCTCACACAGTATAAATGTTGTTTCCCCGTACATTGGAACAAATCGCATGAAAACACCAATGAGTGCAAGACGAAAAGCTTTGACAAAAAAAACTTTGTTCACCAACACTCAAGTAACTGCATATTGCTTGGTACAAGAAATAAGCCAGCCAGGTTCCTTAATTTAACAAGAACCTAAGAAATAGGAACATGAGTAGACCATTCGACACCTTGAGCCCGCTCCGCCATTCAATAAGAACACGGCTGATCTTCTTGTGTTTCGATTTCCACATTGCCATCTAACCCTGATAACCTTTGATTCCCTTGCCTAACAAGAATAGATCCACCTCTGCCTTAAAAATATCCAATGACCCCGCCTCCACCACCTTCTGAGGCAGAGAACTCCAAAGTTGCACAACCCTCAGAAAAAAAATTCTCCTCATCTCTGTCTTAAAAGGGCAATCCCTAATTTTAAAACACTGCCCTCTAGCTCTGGACTCACCCACAAGAGGAAACATCCTTTCAACATCCACCTTGTCAAGGCCGTTCAGGATCTTGTATACTTCAATCAAATCACCCCTCACTCTTCTAAACTCCAGTGGAAACAAGCCCAGTCTGTCCAACCTTTCCTCATAAAACAACCCACTCATTCCAGGTATCAATCTAGTAAACCTCCTTTGAACCACCTCCAATGCTTTAACATCCTTCCTTAAATAAGGAGACCAAAACTGCACACAAAACCTGAAGTGTGGTCTCACCAATGCCCTGTATAACTAAAGCATAACATCCTTACTTTTATGTTCATTATGAGATTATGTTCATTATGTAATCCCTCTCATAATAAAGCATAGCATTCCATTAACCTTCTTAATTACTTGCTGCACCTGCATAATAACTTTTTGTGACTCATGTACTAGAACATCCAGATCCTTCTGCACCTCAAAATTATGCAGCCATTATCCATTTAAGTAATGTTCTGTTGTTTTGTTCTTCCTGCCAAAGTGAACAACTTCACATTTTCCCACATTAAACTCCATTTGCCAGATCTTTGCTCACTCACTCAACCTATCTATATCCATCTGCAACCTCCTCATGTCCTCCTCACAACATACCTCCCTACCTATCTTTGTGTCATCTGTAAATTTAGCTACCATGTCTTCACTCCCCTCATCTAAGTTATTGATGTAAATCGTAAAAAGTTGAGGCCCCAGCACATACCCCAATGGGACTCCACTCGTCACATCCTGCCAATCAGAAAAAGACCCCTTTACTCTCTGCTTTCTGCCAGCCATGCTAATATCCCCTACACTACGTGCTTTTATTTTCTGTAATAACCTTTGATGTGGCACCTTATAAAATGCCTTCTGGACAGTACGTCTACAGTCTCCCCTTTATTTACTGTGCATGTTAGTCCTTCAAAAAACTCCAATAAATTTTTTAAACATGATTTTCCCTTCACAAAACCATGCTGACTCTTTCCGATTGCCTTGAGCTCTTCTAAGTGCCCAGCTTTAACCTCCTTAATGATTGATTCGAACAACTTCCCCACAACAGACGTCAAGCTAACTGGCCTATAGTTTCCTGTTCTCTGCCTCTCTCCCTTCTTGAATAGAGGGGTTATATTTGCTATTTTCAAGTCCGATGGAACCTTTCCAGAATCTAGCGAATTTTGGAAAATTAACACCAGCACATCGACTACCTCATTAGTCACCTCTTTTAAGACCCTAGGATGTAATCCATCAGGTCCCGGAGACTTTCCAGCCTGCAGCTCCATCAATTTGCTTAATACTGTTTACTGAGTGATTTCAATTTCACCAAGTTCCTCTCTTCCTTTCACCTCCTGATTTGCAGCCATTACTGGAATGTTCTTTGTATCCTCTATAGTGAACACAGAAGCAAAATATTTGTTGATTTTTTTCCCATTTCCTTATTATCTACTATTAACTCTCCATTGCCACTCTCTAGAGAACCAACGCTCATTTTACTTACTCTTTTCCTTTTTAAATACCTGTAGAAACTCTTGCTGTCCATTTTTACATTTCTAGCTAGCTTCCTCTCATACTAAAGTCTTTCTCCTGATCAACCTCTTAATCATTCTCTGTCGTTCTTTATATTCTGTCCAATCATCTGTCCTGCTACTCATCTTTGCGGAGTTGTATGCTTTTTCCTTAGGTTTGATGCTTTCCTTAGCTTCTTTAGTTAACCATGGATGGTGGGTCCTCCCCTTAGCATTTTTCTATCTTACAGGAATGTACTTATTCTGAATTCTCTAAAATATTCCCTTAAATGTTTGCTGCTGCTTCTCTATTGATCTATCCCCTAGCCCATCTTCCCAGTTCACTTCAGCTAGCTCAGCTTTCATCCCCACCTAGTTATCTTTATTGAAGCTTAAGATACTAGTCTTGGACCCACTCTTCTCCCTTTCAAACTGGATGTAAAATTCAATGAAGTAAAGAGTTAGTTTAACTCTAAAGCTCTGCTAAAACTCACTCAAGTAAAGATTCAGAAATTAATTACAAACAAAGTTCAAAATGCAGGAATATATCCAACTTCCTAATAATGCATAAAGCACATACACACAACAGCACCCCACCTCACCCCCACCCCCAAGCATACACAAAAATAGATAAAACTTCACAGAGTATCAGATCTTAAAGCTTGGCCAAGTAAAAAATATTCATGGATTGTCTGAATGCATGTTTACAGCTGAAAAGTCATTTTCCACAGTAGCTGCTAGTACTTGGGGTTTCTCACTGGAGCAGTCACTCTGTTGTCATGGCTGGTTGATTCTCTTTTCTCTTGGTGACAGTGGGGCTGCTTTCAAGTCCACCTTTAAGAGCACTCAGTGTGCAGCAATGAGATCTTCTGGTGGGTTTTCAAATCACAAACAACTCAGGTTTGATGAGAGAGATTTCAGAGAAAGAGAGAGGGGGTAAAGCTATTGCCCCTTTTGTCCCTGTGGCAGTTTGTCACTGTCAGTTCAAATCAGTACATTTCACCCAAGAGCTGGGTCATGTGACCTTTCTCTGGTTTCAATCTGGGTTTATCTTAGCCACTGTCTCTGAGAGCTTCATAGACTTTGCCTCCAAAAAGCAACTTGATGGAGTATTCAGGTGAGTAATTCAACATGTGGCTAAGCAGTAAAGAAGTTTGCAAAGCATGAGCTGGAGCATGGATGAAGAGGGATTACATTTCTATGTCCTGCCAACTGGGAGCAGCAAATGCTGGGGTTCAAGGTCAATTGAGCTGTTCCTCAAATGGAGTGTAGGAATAGGGGTGGAATATGGGAACAAGAGGCATTTGGAGCTGAAGAGGTATTTCCTGGAGGTAAGGCTAGGAACAAGGCTGAATTGAGGTGCAGAGTTGCTCCTGGGGCCAATGTAAAGGATAAATAGAAATTTGAAAATTTATTGGTGGAAGTAGTTGCATGAAAACATGAAGAAACGAGAGATTTAAAGCTGCAAAGTGAAAAGAAAATGGCAGTTAGGAAGGTTTCACATATTTTTTTCAGAATCCAATCAACCAATCTGAACTACTTGAATATCTTTACAGCGTTCCCTAGCTGGACTAAACATAGCCAGACGGATTGAATATCTCAGATCTTTACGCAACTCCACAAGTGCACCCATCTGTTCAAATACCAAGTTGCGCCATCTCTAAGATATCCGATTTCCACTTAGCAGCATCAATCCTATTCTCATGACCACTGTTACAGAAATCCTTAAAAATGGCAGCCATCTCCTGGCTGAATGACACCAAGATTTGTATCCCAAATCAAAAATTGCAGCTCCTCTAAAATTCTCCCAGCCACATCCTCTTCAGCATAGATTGTTGCACCTTTACACTCATGTTCTCACCAACCTTTAAAGCTTCCCTCTTTTTAGTATGCTAGAAGGGTGAGGTTTAAGACACTAAACGACCTTTGCTCATCTTTGGTTTTACCTGTGACCTATTTTGCACAGTTGTCTGAATTGTCCATCAATGTTGTGATTCCACTGGGAGTTTACACATGACACTCCATTGAGAATGTGGAAAGTTCCATGGTTTAGTGTTCAAAGTCCAATGGGGATCTTTGTTCCTGTAGAGTCGATGTTTATGAAATCTTTTGAAGAGTGGGTTTATTAGGAGGGCCCATTTGAATTATAAATGCATGTTTTGAGATCAAATTTTAACTTAAAATCAACATCACTATTAAAATATTGATCTATTTTAGGTTAAGATACTATTGTGCGTATAGCTGTTTCAGTGTGCAGATCAAGATGAAAATTAGCTTTTTCAAATTATTCTGCCATTACTTGATGGTTATAGACTCATATGGGCAGAATTTTCCATTTGACGTGTGGGGGGTGGGCCGTGCACGTCCGCGCGGTGATGTCATGTGAGCGGCCCGACGTCACCGCGTGTCATCACGATATTTTGCTGGGTGGGCACGCGATGAAGGCCGACATGCGCCCGCCATTAATTAAGGGGCCAGTTAAGGCCCTTTAGTCTTCAATCGATGCCGATTTTTCGGCGCCTGCGCGATCTTCGGGTCGGCGCATGGGCGCAACGGGCAGGCGGGTAAGAGACTTTTCTATTAACCTCATCCACGGGTGGGATAAGAGGGCTCAGTGGGGTCGTGAATCTGCTTTGTCAAGTATTTTAAACTTGCCTGTGTGATCTGCAGTACTACAGAACACATCCCAGCAGCTTTTTCTGGACTTTTAACCTTCAGCTCAGCACTCTGCAGTCAGGAATCTTTTGCGGGCCTGTAGCTTTCAGGAAGCCTTCCCTCAGCCTGGGTATGGGAGCTGATCTGTCCACTGGAGGCAGCTCCTCTGAGGAGGAAGGGAGGGCTAGAAGGAAGAGGAGGCCAGGAGTGCACATTCAGCCTCCAGTGGAGCCACCTTTAGGAGGAGAGGCACAGGGCCAAGAGGTTGTCCAAGGTGCAAGGGGCCGCAGAAGGCACCACTATCCTGCTGCCAGGGTTTACAGGTGGCGAAGCAGCTACCTCAATATGGCTGAGGTGCAGTGCCGAAGGAGGCTCTGACTTTCAAGGGAGACAGTCAACTACATCTGTCAGATGAGTGGCCCTGAGATCTCCGCTAACTGTGTGGGTGGACACCCCATGCCAGTGGCTCTGAAGGTCACAGCTGCCCTCAACTTCTATGCCTCTGGCTCCTTCCAGGGCTTGGTGGGTGATCTTTGCGGTGTCTCCCAATCAGCTGTAAACACTTGTGTCAAGCAGGTTACAGACGCTCTGTTCAGGCGTGCATTGACCTTCATCCACTTCTGCTAGGACTAGGCAAGCCAGACACAGTGAGCCAGAGGCTTCGCGCCCATTGCTGGCTTCCCCCATGTCCAGGATGCAATAGACTGTACACATGTGGCCATCAAGGCGCCAGCAGGTGAGCCTGGAGCCTTCATCCACAGGAAGGGCTTTCACTCCATGAACGTGCAGATAGTGTGTGATCACAGGATGCTGATTCTACAAGTCTGTGCAAGAAACCCAGGCAGCTCCCATGACACCTACATCCTCAGACACTCCCAGGTGTCGGGATTCTTCAGTGCTCCAGCCCGGCTGGATGGATGGCTGCTGGATGACAAGGGCTATCCCCTCAGAAGGTGGCTCATGACACCTCTCCGCCATCCAAGAACAGGAGCTGAGCAGCGGTACAATAGGAACCACGGCACCACAAGGGCGGTGGTTGAGAGAACCATCGGTCTTCTGAAGAAGCCCTTCCAATGCCTGGACTGCTCAGGGAGCGCACTCCAGTACCCCCCAGATCATGCGTCGCTGATAGTGGTTGCATGCTGCACTCTCCACAATCTTGCGCTGGAAAGGGGGGGCCACAGTGGACGATGAAGAAGTCGACACAGTGTCTGGCTGCACACAATGAGTCCAGCAGTGATTCTGAGGATGAGCAGGCACAGGGGAATGCTGAGGGGGTAGATGCTGACCCGGGACTACACCAAGGAGGCAGGGACACCTGGGTGGCTTTAATCCAACGAGCTTTCAGCTAGCACAACACATGGATCACCAGGACCAGCCTTGCCTGGCACCTTGATACTCGACACCTAAGTGCAAAATCTGCCAGGTCATCAACAGGAACTAAGGGCCTTGTACATAAAGTTGAATGTTCAAAGAAACACTCATGACACTTTTCTTAAACATACACATGCAGAAGAAATGAGCTACCCTCAGCCATGGTCACACACCTGGCATTTAATGTGTGATTCAGAAATTCTCACAGCTCTTAAACACTAGTGTAAACAATCAAAAATAAATGATAAGGACCTAATCTCGGGCCAACACAAAAGCATCAGTGAAAAACCCATGGTGTGCCGGATGTGCTACGTCTTGGTGCTGCCCCATCGCTCGGAGTGGCGCCTGGGACAGCCTGCTGACTCTGCTATCCTGCTGGCCTTGATGACCTGGCTCATGGAGCCTGTGCTGGCCCCGCCTGGTAGGGAGCTGCCAGTTCCACAGCTGGCATCTCCCTAGTCGTCGCTGCCTCACCGAATGATACAATTACTGGGAGAGGGGCGGAGGAGCTGCTGCCCTCATCTGGAGCGTCCTGAGAGGAGCCTGCAGAGATGACAGGCAGCTGCTGCGCCAACATGAGGTCGCCTCGGGCCTCCCTGCTCACCGTGGATGGATGGACAATGAGCTGGGAAGCTTGATACCCAGACCATCTCCCACACTGGCAGCGACCAGCTGAGCTCATTGCCGATGTGAGGACTTGCTGGTCAGAGCACATCCCCAGGAAGCCCTGGCGAGTCTCCTGGAGGAGGCTCTCCAGGAGAGTCGCCATGCTCTCCATGGAGGACACATGGCACTTGGACATGAGGCTCATTGCTTTGGCGAACGTCCACGTAAGCTCCTCCACCATGGAGACCAAGCCAAGCATAGTCTCATGTGTCACACCCAGATGCTTCCGCACACCCGGCCACATTTCCTGCAGCTGCTGCGTCGCAGATGAGTCCAGGGGCACATCATCAGCCACCGACTGAGCATGTGCCTGGTCCCCTACAGTCCTCCAACTGCTGGAGCCATGGGCACTCTCAGTCTCTGCCAGCTCCTCCAGCGACTGTGAAGTGCCTTCACCGCTGTGCCCCAGGAAACTAGCCGATGTTCCAATTCCCACCGAGACGCTAGTATCTGCGCTGGTGCCTGCCTGGCAGAAATGGTGTGACGCTGGTGAGACTTCAGGTCCCTCAGGAGTGAGAGGGGGCCTCTGCTGCTCCTCCTTCCGGCCGTTCTCCGATGATGCTGAAAGGAAGAACAAGGACAGTGGATCAGTTAGCGTGCACACATTGACAAACTTCATCCCTGTCCCCCTGGGTCATTATGCGCTCAACCTTCCAGAACCAATTGACACAAACATTTTTGGGGTGGTAACTAGTGGGGAGGATACCATTAGAATACAGGAGGATATAGACGGGCTGGTCAGATGGGCTGACCAGTGGCAAATCGAACTTAATGCAGGTAAGTGTGAGGTGATGCACTTGGGCAGGACAAACAAGGCATGGGAATACACAATGAATGGTAGGACCCTGGGAAGTACCGAGGATCAGAGGGACCTTGGTGTGCATGTCCTCTGGTCCCTTAAGGTAGAGGGACAAGTAGATAAAGTGGTTAAGAAGGCATATGGGATACTTGCCTTTTATTAGCTGAGGCATAGAATATAAGAGCAGGGAGGTTATGCTGGAATTGTATAAAACACTGGTTAGGCCACAGCTAGAGTATTGCGTGCAGTTCTGGAATCCGCATAGATTTACCAGGATGTTGCCTGGGCTAGAGAGTTTTAGTTATGAGGAGAGGTTAGATAAACTGGGGTTATATTCCCTGGAGCAGAGGAGATTGAGGGGGAACATGATTGAGGTGTATAAAATTATTAGGGGCATAGATAGGGTAGATAGGAAGGAACTTTTCCCCTTGGTGGAGGGATCAATAACTAGGGGGCATAGATTTAAGGTAAAGGGCAGAAGGTTTAGAGGGGATGTGAGGAAGATTTTTTTCACCCAGAGGGTGGTGGGAATCTGGAACTCACTGCTTGAAAGGGTGGTAGAGGCAGAAACCCTCATGACATTGAAGAAGTATTTGGATGTGCACTTGCAATGCCATGGCATACAAGGCTATGGGCCTAGTGCTGGAAAATGGGATTAGAATAGTTAGGTACTTGTTTGACTGGCACAGACTCAATGGGCCGAAGGGCCTTTTTCTGTGCTGTAAACCTCTATGACTGTATTACTCTATGACCCTGCAACGTTGCAACAATAACTAATTTGACAATCATCAGTGCTATGGCTGCTGGGAGGACAATGCGGATCTCACTGTTGGGCATAAATACCTGGCCGTGCCACCCCAGCCTCACCGACACCAGTAGACCTGGATGTATGCCACCTCTCCAGCTCAAGGGCCTCCTGCTTGAACTGGGTTAATATGGATAGCTGTGCCTGGCCACCTCCAGTCCTCACATGCTCGGAGGTGCTGTGAACATTCTTCTCCTGGGAAAGAGAGAAGATCATTCATTAGGACAAATTGCACATGGACTCTGCATGCACACGCCACACCCCAATCAGAGTGGGACATATTAGGCCTCCAGTGCCTCTTCTCCCTGCTGCTGATCACTCAGACAAAGATGGTACGCCTGCTCCCCACCACCCCCCAAACCCCCCTTGAACACATATTGCGTACATCACATTGGGAACCACACGATATTTCCTCCCTTAGCAAGGAGGCGCAACTACGTTCAGAGTCGAGGACAGCAGATGGCTCTTGGCCACGAGACCATGAGGCTTCCCTTCCACAATCTCATCACCGTGAATAGGACATATGTTGGAGTTCTCAGTATGTGCCTAGCTGCATCTCTTGTGCAAACTAGTCTTGTGCAACTAAGAGCAACACATCGTGCGGGGGAGAACTCAAATCCTCGTAACGCACTCAGGCTGACCTCACTATCTCCTTGGCCACCCAGCGAAGGAAAACTGCCCCACATGATTCAATGCAGTCACAACAGTAAGACTTTGGGGGAGGGGTGGGGTGGGGTGGCTCAAAGGATAAGGCTACTTGCTGGGTTAAATGCCCAATGCCAACATGGTACTCACTCTGCCAGAGCGCAACAAATTGTTGAAGCGCTTGCGGCACTGGATCCAAGTGCACCGCACCACATCGTGGGAGCTCACCACCTCCACCACCTCCTCCCAGGCACGTTTGGTCATGTTGGGGGGGCCTCCTCCTCCCGTCTGGGGGGACCAATACCTCCCACCGTGCTGCCACCTCCTCGAGGAGGGCAGCAAGGCAGTCATCAGAAAAGCGAGGGGCGCATTGGCCCCCCACTACCCTTCCCTCCAGCCTGGCCTGCTCACCCGAACCCTTCTGGTGCGCCCTGGAACTGGCCATTGTGAGCAGCCTACAGGAGGCTGCCAGACATTCCTTTAAACTGACTGCTGGGTCGCCATTGGAGCCGGCGGTCTGTGCACGCCCGCCACCGCGCGCACACTCCCGCTATCCACGGGAGTCGGCAAATATGCTGGACGGGCTTTAATTGGCCCGACTGCGTAAAATGGTGGCGCGGATCCGATCGCGGTCTGCACCCGCCTGTGCCTGCTCCTGCTCACCACCCAAACCCCCAAGCAGAAAATTCTGCCCATAGACTCAGATGTTTACAGCACAGAAGGAGGCCATTTGGCCCATTATGTCCACGCCCGTAAATCCCATTTTCCAACAATTGGCCCATAGTCCTGGAGGCTATGGCAATGCAAGTGAATATCTAAATACTTCTTAAATGTTATGAGAGTTTCTGACTCAAGCACCCTTTCAGGCAGTGAGCTCCAGACTCCTACCACCCGTTGGGTGAAAAAAATTTCTCCTCAACTCCCTTCTTAGCCTCTACCTCTTACCTTAAAGCTATGCCCCTGGTTATTGTTCCCTCTACTAATGGAAAAAGTGCCTTCCTATTCATCCAATCTATGTCCCTCATAATCTTATACACCTCTATCAGGTCCCCTCTCAACCTTCTTTGCTTCAAGGAAAACAACCCCAGCCTATCCAATCTTTCCTCATAGCTGAGACCCTCCAGCCTAGGCGGTATCCTGGTAAATATCCTCTGCACCCTCTTCAGTGCAATCACATCCTTCCTATAATGTGGTGACCAGAACTGCATGCAGTACTCCAGTTGTAGCCTAACCAGCATTTTATACGGTTCCAGCATAACCTCCGTGCTCTTGTATTCGATGCCTCGGCTAATAAAGGCAAGTATCCCATATGCCTTCTTAACCACCTATCTACCTGCCCTGCTACCTTCAGGGATCTGTGGATATGCACACCAAGGTCCCTCTGATCTTCAGTTCTTGTCAGGGTCCTACCATTCATAGTGTAATCCCTTGCCTTGTTAGCCCTCCCCAAGTGCATTTTTGGGTTGAATTCCATTTGCCACTGCTCTGCCTACGTGACCAGTCCATTTATATCCTCCTGCAGTTTACGGGTCCTCACTATTTACCACCCTACCAATTTTCGTGTCACCTGTGAACTTCTTGATCATACCCCTTGCATTTAATTCCAAATCATTTATGTACGCCACAAACAGTAAGGGCCCCAGCACCAAGCCCTGTGGAACCCTGCTGGAAACAGACTTCCAGTCACAGGAACATCCCTCTACCATCACCCTCTGCTTCCTGTCTCTCAGCCAATTCTGGATCCAATGTGCCACTTTGCCTTGGATCCCATGGGTTCTCACTCTCCTGACCAGTCTGCCATGAGGGACCTTATCAAAAGTTTTGCTAAAGTCCATGTGGACCACATCAAATGCATTACCCTCATGAACACTCCTGGTTACCTCCTCAAAAAATTTGATCAAATTTGTCAAAAACGACCTTCCCTTAACAAATTCATGCTGACTATCCCTGATTAATCCGTGTCTCTCCAAGTGTAGATATAATCTGTCCCTCAGAATTCTTTCTAGCAACTTCCCCACCACCAAAGTTAGACTGGCTGGCCTGAAATTTCCTGGTCAATCCCTTCCTCTCTTTAATAATGGAACAATGTTAGCAGTGTCCTCCAGTCCTCTGAAGGTTATGTAATTGGAATGAATTGTATCAACATACTGAATAACAAAACATGCCTCATTCAGTACAATCAGCAATGTGGAGAATAGAAATGTAATACTCAATATCTATTTAAACAAACTGTCTCAGAACTATTGCTGTGTGCAATGTACACACATTGAAAATCTAAATAAAATGCACAGCAGAGAACAATGAACAAATAATTATCTGGAAGAAGAATTTGAGAGTTTCAAGGAGTGTCTGCATTGTTAATTAAGGATATGTAAAAGCGTATCAAATTACACTTTGTAAACAGCCAGGGTATTACAAACTTCATTTTTGAGGAAGGAGGTGATGTACCAAGGCACAGAATTCAGATGAGAACAAATGGTCAAGAATAGAGCCTTGGAGCCAGATGAGGTGGAAAAGCACAGAGTCAGAGGAGGGGTGCAATGGACTCAGTAGGCAAGCATTTTGACAAGGAACAGTAAATATGTGATGAACAGTCGAATTGACCAGGGAGTAAAAGTGAAAAAAAGGTAAACTGAGGAGAGGTTTTCAGAGTGGGGAACACATTAGAGAAAAACTATAATGGGGGCATACGTAGACAGTGGCTGGGGCATTCAGGCAATTAGTGCCCCCTCAACTGAAAGCAGCTAACTCAGTATACAGTAACATTAAATCTCCAGTCTCAATATTATGTTGCATATTTACATACAGGCATCTTGGGTATTTCCTCGTGCAATTTCAATCCCAAAGATAGAGGGACAAATAAAAACTTAAATTTGAATAACAAGATTGAATCTATAAGATCATCCTTTGCTCAATGGCACCTCTGACAAAGCTGCTGTTTCCTCAGGAAAGGCCACAACAAGCTGGGAATTGAATTTGCAATGCTTACTTCACATAAATATTGTGCTGGATAGAAATGAAGAATTTCTTCATTACCACATTCATTTTAAAAGCTAGAAACAATTATAATTTGAACCCTATGTAATAGTGGCAAAATAATACAAATTAGATAAAATATTAGGAGATAAAACTCTACTAAATCTCTCTCTGTTAAAACATTCATTAAATTCACTAATAGCACAGGCAACAACCCACCACCTTGAAACACTGCAAGATCAATCAGATACAGCAGCAACCTCCATCAACAGACTGGAAGAAGTACAGACTGCATTTATTTGCAAAATTTGCAGAAAATATTCAAATTTGATCCAGGGTGTTGACTCCTTATCTACAGCCTATCAGCTGCCACAGTCAATGGTTTGTGTTATTGAGGCTTGTGCTTCTTTTCTCTCGCCCTCCTTCTTATTCACAAAACTGCCAGGAAAGTAGAGTTGCGTGTGTGACACAAGATACAAACATAATTTACATGCATTGAAAATTTGAAGCCAATCAAGTGTGGCATAAGTGCATACTGTAACCTAGGTTATCTAGTATGGGCACAGTTTATTTGTAGAGAGACAGAGTTAACGTTTCAGGTGGATGACCTTTCACCAGAGCAGGGTGGGTGGTGCGGGGGTTGGTGGGGGTGGGGGGGGGGGGGGGGGGGGGGGGGCGGTTCTGATGAAAAGTTAGCTACTTGAAACATTAACTCTGTCTCTCTACACAGACACTGCCTGACCTGCTGAGTATTTCAGCAATTTTTGTTTTCATTTAGATTTTCAATATCTACAGTATCTTGCTTTTGTATTGGACAATGTTTATACTCGCTGGTTACAAACAAGTTATGCACATTGCTATGAGTGCTAACTTTATAAGATGGTTACATTTTAAACTGTCCTCTTAATTCAAGGGAAAATGAAATGGTTTGGAGAGGGGAATGTTACCTCCTATGAAATCTGCCCAAAAGCAAGCCCATGTGACCTGGTTGCTATAGGTCAGGGGCCTAAGTCAAAACCTATGGAAAGTAAGATGCAAGCTTTAACACCTGGACATGAAGGAGGAGGCAGCTGTTCCTGTACAGGTTCACAGACCCTAAGAGTCAGCCAGAGAGATTTGGGGAAGACAACCCACAACAGGTGCTGCAATGCCAAGCAGAGGGAAAAAAGGCTGTTTTCAGGTTAAACTCCAAGCAGAATGCTAGTGAGGGTTAAACTCCAAGCAGAATGCTAGTGAGGACATATCCCCTCTTCAAAGAAATGAAGCTTGTGGAGAGTTAAAGGCCAAAGAGTCGCCAGTGGGGCCTTTGCTACTGGAAGTCCATTTGAGTATGCTCAGAAGGGTAAGTGATGGGGACTTTGTTTAGAAGGACGCTGGAAGATTCATCCTGGTGGGGCAGGGAGAAGAATTACTATTAAATCTAGGAAGATCCTGGGGACTTTAAATGCAGAACTACATTTCTACTGAGGGTGTGGTATAATGTATAAATGTGGTGTGGCATTTCCATTTGTGTTAACAAGTTCATAGGAAATACCATTTCTGTAGTGTAGTGTATTAGTTGCCTCCTAAGTAATGTTTAGTTGATATTGGTTTTAGTTAGTTACAGAAACATGAAATCTTGTCATATGATACTTTGTGTTGGTCACTGGGGAATTATATTTCTTATTAAAAATTAACAGTTTCTATGGGGGTCATAAAATGACTTAAATGGTAGTGTGTTTTATGTATCCGATTTTTCAAGGTCAGTTTATTAACACAGGTCTAGATCAAGAGTTACTGGGGTTACAGGGAGTGAACTGTTGATGGGAACAACAGTTACAGGATACTTAATTTTCAAGATCAGAGTCAGGGGAATGTAAGTTTAAGGGCACGACATTCAAAGTTTTTGGAAGGACCCATGAAATTTCCAAGACTGAAGAGAGAGGACTAAGATGACAACAGCAAAAGATTTTGTCTTAGACACACTTCCAGTTCATAAAGGAACAAAAAAAAAGGATGCAGCATTTTTCCTGTTTTAATACTAGCTGATAAAAAAGATGGACCTTGTGAAGAAGGAGAGGACCAAATTAGGCAAGGCCTCTACCTCAATTAGGCAATGCCAGGGTTCCTGCAAGCAGTGGGGGTCGGTGTTTCTTGCATTTGCCCCTTTTGATGTCAAAATATACCACTTTGGATAAGTGAGATGACATCACCTATGAGTTTCTGCCAATGCCACCTTCATTGCCCTGACATATTGGATGCCTGCTTGAAGTCGACATTCACTTCATGCATGGCCTCATCCTGATAGGAAAGGAACCTACAGGTCTTTGAACGTAAGGAAAGACCCATTAGTTGCAGTAAGAAATTTACCTATGAAAGCTTCAATTTATTGGCAATCAGGATCCAGATCTGTTTCATTTTCCATTTGATTACTGACAGCAATAATTATTGGTGGACACAATAGTGACAATGAAAAATAAGAGTGTTCATTTGTAAAACCCCTTTGTTGTAAGAAAAAGTTCCAAACACACTTCAGAGAATTGTTAGAAAATCTGACACCAAGCCACAGAAAAAGATATCAGGACAGATGACCAAACATTTGGTCAAAACGGTAAGTTTTAAAATAGGAGTGAGAGATAGAGAGGCGAAGACAGTTAGGGGAGAAACTCCAGAGTTTAGCTGAAAGCATGGGGAGATGGTGGCATAGTGATAATGTCACTGGAGAGACCCAAGCTAATGCTCTGGGAACATGGATTCAAATCCCACCACAGCAGCTGGTGGCATTTTAATTCAATTAATAAACTGGAATAAAGCTAGCCTCAGTAATGGTGACCATGAAACTATCAGCTATTGTTGTAAAAACCCATCTGGTCGCTAATGCCCTTTAAGGACGAAATCTGCCATCCTTACCTGGTCTGGCCTACATGTGACTCCAGGCCCACAGCAATGTGGTTGACTCTTAACTGTCCTCTGAATTTGTTGCCCAACCCAAATTGTGAGGCAATTAGGGTTGGACAACAAATGCTCGCCTTGCCAGTGACACCCACATCCCATGAAAGAATAAAGGAACTAAATATAGGATGTGGGCACATGGGCTAATAGTTGAATGGGACTTGATGCGAGTTAGGATACAGGTAGCAGAGTTTTGTATGAGCTCAAGTTTATTGGTAAATGAAGATGGGTGGAGGCAGTCAGGAGAGCAGTAGAATCGCCAAATTTAGAGGTAATAAAGTCATAGATGAGGGTTTCAGGGACAGGTAAGGAGAGGCTGGCACTTTGCAATAGTCCATATCATATTTTGTCTGTACCTTCCTTCCCATTTCAGAGTATATTGAAATTCTCCTGCAGCTTATTCTGCTCTGCTTTAGAATTGACCACTTTGGTTTTACATCTGCTACATATTTAGCCATCTTACTTAGCTTCAAAACATTTATGGTGCAGTAGTAGTTTCAATTCTGAAGTTAAGGTGAGGCACATTATTGGGGTTTTGTAAAAGGAGCTTGATCTGGGAAAGTTAAATGCCAACACTGGGCCCTCAAAATGCAAAATGTTTATTTCCTAGACGTCACATTCTTCATGTGCACACAAACACAAATCACAGCTAATTAAAAGCCTGGCAAAAGAGTAGTGAGCAAAACCAAGCATCAATCTTCAATGGCATAAGCCTCTGCAACAAAAAAAAAATTCATATGTTGCCTAACCATTAGCAGAAACATGGGGCAGAATTTTCACTAACCTGGCCCACAGGGAATGTCAAGTTGGGGCATGGGGGGGGTGGAAATTACTGAAGGTGGGGGAGGAGGATGTCCGAGTTCTTAGAGAGAGCCCAGTCATGGAGGGTCCTCAGACAGGCACCTGGATCCAGGAGGTAGACTGTTATCTTATGAATCCACTAAGTCCTTGCCTAAGGAAGCTGCTGCATTTCCCATGGCTCACAGCTTCATTAGCATATTTAAAGCTGGAACCTGGGTCACTGGGTTGGATTGGTTGCCTGACCACCTCCTGGCTTCAGTAAAAACCTAAAGATTTGTGGGATGGAGGCAGGTTTTGATTGGGAAACAGACTTCTGATAATTTAACCCCCACGACCTCACCCAACGCAAATCCACCTCTCTTGCAGTTAAAATCCAGCCCATGGTTGGGGGGTGGGGGGGGGGATGCACCGGATAAATGGAATTTTAACGTGGGTGAGCAAGTGGGATGGGGAAGCAATTATATGGGAACAAAATAGGTTGCCGGGAAGTTGACTCCAGTCCACTGACCTCCAGATTTTATTCAGGCGGGGCAAGGCCCAGAAAGCCTGAGGCTTGAAATCTTGGGTTTAACCTGCTTTGCAGGCTTAACTGTGGTTGGTCAGGATTTTTCTGGCAGGTGCAGTAGACGGAGACAGCCTCAGAAAGAAGGAAATTGCCTTTAAAGCACACCTTGTGGGCCAAGAGGAGGAGGACTGCTTCCTCCTGGCCCATTGTTTCCCCACCATCAGCATTCCTTCTTCATGCAAAATCCACTCTCCTGGGATTGTTGATCAAACGCCTCCAGGATCGAACCATTCCCCCTTCTTCCCCTGGGGTCAGGAATCAGAACTATCTAGTCCTGCAGCGTTCTCCAGAGCATTCCCTGCCCAAGCCAGGCTAACTTCCCAGACAGGAAATGGGTAAATTATGAAAGATGCATGCTGTGGAATTAAAACATTAAAACACATGTGGAAACACAGGTTTCAGTTATTGGGTGTCCACCCTACAGCCCACCCTTCTCATCAGATTATTAAAATTCCCCCTATGGAATCAAAGAGGGAATGAGAATGAAAAAGAGACAGAAGGATGATACAGAGAGAAAATGAGGACAAAGATGGGAAACCATGAAAGAGCAGGAATGAAAGAGTTGAGAATAGAATAAGAGCATGAAACACAGAGAAAAAGAGAGACATAGAGAGTTAATTTCAGCAAACCTACATTTAAGACATGGCAGCATGCTGTGAATCTGTGCACTTCCCTTGCTAAGGCCACAATATCCTTCTTGCAGTTTGGAGTCTAATACAGCACACTGTACTCTGATGTTTTAAAATTTTATATAGGCTCATTACTTGTTAACTAGATAAATCCTAGAATTTTATTAATCTTTTCCTTTTTTAAAGAACAAACAGTCTTATCATCTGAGGTGTTGAGTTTAATCTTCTACGAATCTGTGCCCAAGTCTCCCTGCTCACAGCTCCAAACCTACTTCCATTCAGAGTACAATTACTGTTGCTATAGTATATCATTTGGTCTTCAGTTGTCATGCCTCAGGTGATTTTGGTCAATTAAAAAATTCTTTTGAGCTCTTGAACTTCAATATTCTTAAAGCTTTGACAATTTTTATGTTTCCACAGTAGGAGAAATACATTATCCTTCTGGCTTATTTTAACTTTCATTCATCAAAAATAGACAAGGACTTGCATTCTGATTGACGTTCTTCTGCCTTCATATATGTATATATATAATTACGTAATATGTAATATATTGTAATAGCTGAGCCTCTGTTATACTGCCTTCTCTGTTGGGGAGGTATAAATAAAATTGTTCAATAATAGCTGCCTGCAGCTGAGCATTTGTTACTCTTAGTGCAATACACAACAATCAATGGAATATTATTACATTGTTGACCATTCCCTGGATAACATGGCTGCTTATCATTATATTAGAGTGACATTGGCTCACTTAAAAGGAGCTTGATACTA
The DNA here is from genome assembly GCF_964194155.1 of Cetorhinus maximus. Classification (NCBI taxonomy): domain Eukaryota; kingdom Metazoa; phylum Chordata; class Chondrichthyes; order Lamniformes; family Cetorhinidae; genus Cetorhinus; species Cetorhinus maximus. The sequence continues at coordinate 69,382,621 of NC_135885.1, forward strand.
GATATTCCTTTTATTGCATTTATATTCCTTAGTGGCATTACTTGGAAACACAGCAGTGTCCACATGTATGTTGATGACACCCAGCAAGTTTTTTTATTCATTCACAGGATGTGGGCTTCACTGGCTGGGCTAGCATCTATTGTCCATCCCTAGTTGCCATTCAGGAGGTGGTGGTGAGCTGCCTTCTCGAACAGCTGCAATCCATGTAGAGACACCCACAGTGCTGTTAGGAAGGGAGTTCCAGGAGTCTGACACAGCGACAGTGAAAGAACGGTGATATATTTCCATGTCAGAATGGTGAGTGACTTGGAGGGGAACTTCCAGGTGGTGGTGTTTCCATCTATCTGCTGCCCTCATCCTTCTAGATGGTAGTGGTCGTGGATTTGGACGGTGCTGTCGAAGGAGCCTTGGTAAATACCTTCAGTGCATCTTGTAGATAGAACACACTGCTGCTACTGTGCGTCAGTGGTGGAGGGAGTGAATGTTTATGGATGTGGTGCCAATCAAGCAGACTGCTTTGTCCTGGATAGTGCCAAGCTTCTCGAGTATTGTGGGAGCTGCACTCATCCAGGCAAATGGGGAGAATTCCATCACGCTTCTGACTTGTGCCTTGTAGATGGTGGACAGGTTTTGGGAAGTCAGGAGCTGAGTTACTTGTCGCAGGATTCCTAGCCTCTAACCTGCTCTTGTAGCCATAGTATTTATATGGCTAGTCCAGTTCAGTTTCTGGTCAATGGTAACCCCCAGGATGTTGAAAGTAGGGAATTCAGTGATGGTGATATCATTGGACATCAATGGGCGATGGTTGGATTCTCTCGTGTTGGAGATGGTCATTGCCTGGCACTTGTGTGGTGCAAATGTTACTTTCCACTTGCCATCCCAAGCCTGGATATTGTCCTGGTCTTGCTGCATTTGGACATGAACTGCTTCAGTATCTAAGGAGTTGCGAATGGTGTTGAACATTGTGCAATCATCAGCGAACATCCCCACTTCTAGCGTTATGACAGAAGGAAGGCCATTGATGAAGCAGCTGAAGATGGCTGGGCTGAGGTCACTACCCTGAGGAACTCCTGCAGTGATGTCCTGGAGCTGAGATGACTGACCTCCAACAACCACAACCACCTTCATTTGTGCTAGGTATGACTCCAACCCCTGATTCCCATTGACTCCAGTGTTGCTAGGGCTCCTTGATGTCACATTCAGTCAAATACGGCCTTGACGTCAAGGGCAGTCACTCTCATCTCACCTGTGGAGTTCAGCTCTTTTGTCCATGTTTGAATCAAGGCTGTAATGAGGTCAGGAGCTGAGTGGCCCTGGAAGATCCCAAGCTGGGCGTTAGTGAGCAGGTTATTGCTAAGCAAGTGCCGCTTAATAGCACTGTTGGTGACCCCTCCATTACTTTACTGATGATGGAGAGTAGACTGATAGGGTAGTAATTGGATGGGTTGGATGTGTCATGCTTTGTGTACAGGGCATACCTGGGCAATGTTCCACATATCCTGGCAGATGCCAGTGTTGCAGATGTACTGGAACAGCTTGGCCATGGGCGTGGCAAGTTCTGGAGCACAAGCCTTCAGTACTATTGCAGGAATATTTCCAGGGCCCACAGCCTTTGCACTATCCATTGTCTTCAGCTGTTTCTTGATATCACATGGAGTGAATTGAATTGGCTGAAGACTGGCATCTGTAATGCTGGGGAGCTCTGGAGGAGGCCAAAATGGATCAACCACTCGGTCCTTCTGGCTGAAGATCGTAACAAATGCTTCAGCCTTATCTTTTGCCCTGATGTGCTGGGTTACCCAATGATTGAGGATAGGGATATTTGTGGAGCCTCCTCCTCTGGTGAGTTGTTTAATTGCCCACCACCATTCACGACTGGATGTGGCAGGACTGCAGAGCTTAGTTCTGATCTTGGTTGTGGGAGCACTTAGCTCTGTCTATCACTTGCTGCTTATGCTGTTTGGCATGCAAGTAGTCCTCTGTTATAGCTTCACCAAGTTGACACCTCATTTTTAGGTATGCCTGGTGCTGCTCCTGGCCTTCCCTCCTGCACTCTTCATTGAACCAGGGTTGAACCCCTGGCTTAATGGTAATGGTAGAGTGGGGGGTATTCTGGGCCATGAGGTTACAGATTGTGTTTGAGTACAATTCTGCTGTTGCTGATGGCCCACAGCACCTCATGGATGCCCAGTCTTGAGTTGCTTGATCTGTTCAAAATCTATCCCATTGAGCATGCTGGAGGGTATCCTGAATGTGAAGGTGGGACTTTATCTCCACAACGACTGTGCTGTGGTCACTCCTACTGATACTGTCACGGACTGATGCGTCTGCAGCAGGCAGGTTGTTGAGGATGAGGTCAAGTATGTTTTTCCCTCTTGTTGGTTCCCTCACCACCTGCCACAGACCCAGTCTCTCATCAAATCATCTCTCGAGCCCTCCATTGTCTCTAGACTGCTTATCTGACATCCAGTGCTCGATGAGTAGAAATTTCCTCCAAATGAACACTGGGAAGACCAAAGTCATTTGGTTGCCATGACAACAACTATTCCCGCACCACTTAGTCCATCTTTCCACCTGGCAACAAGGTTTGCAACATTGGATCATATTTGACCCCGAGATAAGCTTTCAAGCCAATATCATTGCCATTACTATGAGCGCCTAGTCACACCTCTATAACAGCACCTGTTTCCACCTCTGCCTCAGTTCACGTGCTACTGAAACCCCCCATCCATGTTAGACTTGACTATTCCAATGCAATCCAGACCCGCCTCCCATGTTCTACCCTCTATAAACTTGAGATTATTCAAAACTGCTGCAAGTGTCCAAAATTGCACCAAGTCCCATTTACCCCTCTGCTTGCTGACCTAATTGGCTTCCCCTTAAGCAACACCATGATTTTAAAATTCTCATCTATGTTTTCAAATCTCTCCATGGCCTCAACCCCTGCCCAACCTTGATTTCCACCAGCATTACAACTCTCTTGGATAGTCATGTTTCTCCAAATCTGGCCTCTGAGACATCCTTGATTTTAAGCACTCCAACACTGGTGGCCTGCTCCATTCCATAAGATCATAGCTGATCTGATTGTAGCCTCAACTCTACTTTCCTGTCTGCTCCTCATAACCCTTGACTCCTTTGCTGGTCAAAAATCTATCTAACTCAGTCTTGAATATATTTAATGACACAGCCTCCACTGCTTTGTGGGGAAGGGAATCCCACAGACTAATGGTGCTTTGAGAGATAAAGTTTCTCCTCATTCCAACCTTAAATGGGAGACCACTAATTTTTAAACTGTGTCCTCTAGTTCTAGACTCCCCCACGAGGAGAATCATCCTCTCAGCATTCACACTGTCAAGTCCCCTCAGGATTTTTCAATAAGACCACCTCTTGTTCTTTGAAACTCTAATGGGTATAGGCCCAACCTGCTCAACCTTTCCTCATAAAATAATCCCTTCATCCCAGGCATCAGTCATGTGAACCTTGAACAGCTTCTAATTATATTTTAAGTAAGGAGACCAGGACTGTGCACGCTACTCCAGATGTGGTGTCACTCTGTACAGCAGTAATAGTTTCCCACTTTTACAATCAATTCCCCTTGCAATAAACACTAACATTCCATTACTTTACCAACATACTAACTTTTCTGTGATCCATGTACCAGGACACCCAGAACCCTCTGCACTAGAGAGTTTTGTAGTTTCTCTCCGTTCAAATAGTATAATAATTTGCTATTCTTCCTGCCAAATTGGACAGGTTCACATTTTCCCACATTATACTCCATCCTCCAATTTTTTGGCCACTCACTTAACCTATCTAAATCCTTTTGTAGACTATTTATGTCCCTTTGGCAACTTACTTTCTTACCTATCTTTGTGCCATCAGCAAATTTAGCTACCCTACATTTGGTCCCTTCATCTGTGTCATTGATATAGATTGTAAATAGTTGAGGCCCCAGCACTGATGCCTGTGGCACTCGACTAGTTACTGCTTGCCAACCCTAAAATTACCCATTTATCCCTACTTTCCACTTCTTATTAGCTAACCAATCTTTTATCCATGCTAATCTATTACATGCTACAACCATGAGCCTTCATTTTGTGAAGTAACCTTTGATGTGGCAACTTATTGAATGTCTTTTGGAAACCCAAGTACACCACATTTACAGGTTCCCCTCTATCCACCTTGCTTGTTACTTCCTCAAAGAACTCTAATAAATTAGTCAAACATGCCCCATCAGAAAACCATGTTGACTCTGCCTGATTGCATTATGACTTTCTAAATTTTCTGCTCTTACCTGCTTAATTATGGATTCCAGCATTTCCCGTTTGGCAGATGTTAGGCTGACTAGCCTATAGTTTCCTGCTTCCTGTCTCCCTCATTTCTTGAATAGAGATATCATATATGTGAATTTCCAATTCACTGGGACCTTTCAAGAATCTTGTGAATTTTGGAAGATTAGAACCAATGCCTCTACTATCTCTGCAGCCACTCTTTTTAAGATCCTAGGGACCATTAGGTCCAGGGGACTTGTCAGACTTTACTCCAATCATTTTCCCAGCACCTGTTTCCTAGTGATTGTGATTGTTTTCAGTTCTTTCCTCCCTTTTACCTTGTGATTTTTAAGCAATCTTGTATTCTACAGTGAAGACTGTTACAAAATACCTGTTCAATGCTGCCACCATTTCCTTGTTTCCATTACTAACTCCCCAGTCTCACCCTCTAACACTCACTTTAGTTACCATTTTCCTTTTTAAACACTTGTAGAAACTTCTTTAAAGTGCTTATTAAAACCTGTCTCTTTGACTGAAGGCCTCTTCTACCATAGAGTACAGTGCTTCACGAAGGCGATTCATCTTCTTAATGGCAATTATGGATGGACAATAAATTTTGGCATTGCCAATGATATCCACATCTCATGAATGCATAAAAGAAAGCCTTTGGTCATCTTCCCTATTGTTGCCTTATATGGCGCAATGTCAGATATTTTTATTGGTGCTCCTGTGAAGAAACCTGGGAAACATTTCTATGTTAAAAGGTGGCAAATAAATACGAGTTATTGTTGTTGCTATTAGTTTAGAAGGCCTGTTCAAATACACCTTAGTATTATAGCAACTACTATATTTGTAACTAAATATAGTTTACCATAACAGTTTACCTGTTTCAATGTTAGTGTAGGGCAGCAATTTATATCTGCAAATGAGAGAATGGTAATGTGGTTACCTATGTTTGCGCCAAGGTGGAGAATGTCTCATAAAATGGTGAAATCAGAATATCAAAAAAGTTACAAACAATATATGCAATGTAAATAATACACAGGAATCTGTAAATCAGCTGCAAAATCATAAAAAAGAGAAAATCTGCCAGGTTCATTTGCTCTCGCCTTAGAGTAGTAGCTGTGAGAGGTAATGTACAGCAGGCAAGCCAGAGACACACAACATCCACACATTGTTGCAGTTCATGTTGAGTTCAAAGATAAAAACAACTTTCCTTAAACAGATGCACAGATCTCGGCTCTCTAGGTGGCTTATTCTTACATTCTCCTAACATTAAAATTGTCAAAATTTGATGATGTGTTAACGTTGCTTTGCACTGGGCTAGAGTGCACACACAGGGCTGAATTTTCCCCTGATTGGAGGCGCGGCACCATTTTACGTGGGCGAGCCAATTAAGGCCCGCCCAGCGAGACGTCCGCACGGAAGCGCTATGCGTTCCCTGTGCGGGCGGGAGGGGGATCCCAAAATTGCATGCGCATGAAAGAGCGCACTCATCTCCCTGAGGCTAAGTGCTGCCTCAGGGAGATCAGCTCAAAAAGTACAAAACCTAAAAACAGAAAAGTAAAATTTCCTTAACATGTCCCCTCATGTGACAGTGAGTTGGGACATGTCCATAATTGTCACAAAAACGTTATTTAAGTTTTTAAACCCTACATGAAACCTCATCCCACCCATGGATGAGGTTTAATGCTTTTTCTAGTTCGCACCGGGGCTCCTGGCCTGCCCACCAACCTTAAGGTTGGACAGGCAGGTCCTTTAATTACATAACTGACTATGTCAATGGCCTCAATTGGCCATTGACAGGTTGGCGGGTGTGCAGCTGATTTTGCTGCGCCCCAACCTTCCTGAAAATTTAAATGGGGCGCGGTGATGTCGGGAGGTCCCCCCAACGTCACTGTGCGTCATTTTACGCATCGGGGAGCGGGCCCTGCCCCCACTCGCCAACGTGTAAAATCCTGCCCATAATGTGAGATTACTTCTCAGGGTCAGATTATGACTTGACTTGTGAATTATACTGTGAAATTAATTTGAAAGAAATGACAATTGGGCTGTATCTATAAAGACACAGAATAAGGTTTGTCTTGAGATGCCTTTGGCATGGACAAAGGCCATTAACAATTCACCCTGATCAATTCTTCATCATGACACCTGGTTGTGAGAGAAAAAAAAAATTCTAATATAATCGTTAACAATAAAGTAAAGATTTGTGCAGAATGCTCAACATGACTTCACATTTTTATACTGAATACAGAAAACAAGCTTCCAGACTTCCTCCCCTCCTATTGCAGTTCAACTGATTCTAATTATCATGCTTCACTGCAGTCGAGTGCTGGGGACACTCCTGCAGAGTTTGACATTTTCAAGTAATGTAAACAAATTTATCCTCCAGGACTCAAACAAAAATGCATAACAAGGAAAAGTTGAAAATGAAAAAGGCCTCTCAAGGGTCCAAGAGGTAGTACTTCTGGAATAAACTTGTGAATGGAGAGTTCTTCATGCCAGCAAATTTTGAGAACTACTTCAGGAGCAGGAATTACCTTGGAGCTACTCTTGCACCACTGTTGTGACTTCACAAGAAGTTCTGCAGAAACATGGCAAACATATATTATTCAATTAGGCCGAACTGTAGTCTCCTTTGTCATTGAAATGGAGTTTGTTATGGAGATGGCATTTACCATATACAAAGATTGCAAAGCTGATTTGATGAGTATTGCAAGTTGTACCAAATTTCAACTAACTGTGAGAATTCCATTAATTAATTGGTGGACAACTGGCGATTGGTCTCATTGCATACAAAATTTCTGAGCCCAGTTAATTTTATTTGGAAGAACTAAACAATTTTCAACATGGCTAGCGTATGTGACCCTCCTGACTTGAAAGCACCAGAATCATTAATTGGAAACTGCTTGGCTTTGCTTCTTTTTATTTGTAATTAACCCCAAAGTCTTCAAAATTTTGGGAAAAGTGCTACCAGGAAACCTTTCCATTTCCTGAATGATATTAAGTGATGAAGTTTGCAATCAAAGGATAGGCGAGAGAACTAATAGGATGTGGCATGATATATGGCTGCACCAATTTTCTATTCCTCTAGGGGAGATGGTGATATAGTGGACTAGTAAACCAGAAACCAAGGCTAATGCCCTTGGGTCATGGGCTCAAATCCCACCATGGCAGCTGGTGGAATTTAAATTCAATTAATGAAGAAAATCTGGGATTGAAGGCTAGTCTCAGTAATGGTGACCAAGAAACTATCATCAATTGTTGTAAAAACCCATCTGGTTCACTAATGTCCTTTAGGGAAGGAAATCTGCCATCCTTACCTGGTCTGACCTACATGCAACTCCAGACCCACAGGAATGTGGTTGACTTTTAACTGCCCTCTGAAATGGCCTAGCAAGGTACTCAGTTCAGGGGCAGTTAGGGGCGGGCAACAAAAGCTGGCCTTGCCAGCGACACCAATATCACATGAAAGGATAAAGAATTTGTGTCATTAAATCCCAATGTACACTGAAGGTTGGGAGGTTTGCCACAGAACGCAAAGGTAAAATATCAAGTAGCCCCAAATTCCTTTGGAGTAAATCCTAACATTTATGCAAGACCTGGAATTGTGTCTATCCTAAATCAAACATGGTGACTTTTGAAGCTGGATAGGGGCAGGACTGAAGGTGGGTGGGCCAAGGGTTATCTGCCACTGACCGTTGTGCCTATTTGCCGGCAATGTTCCACCCTCAAATCATTTTCAAAAAGGCCGGATCATGACAGAACATAAACATTGGGCAGCCAATATATATATATAAATTAAGGGGCTGATGGAGGCACTTCTCCCACACTGACTGGAATTTTCTAGATGACAAGCAGGCTCCCCATGGTGGCTGAAACAGATAGACTGGAGGCCAGAGATCCAGTGAGGTTTTTAAATTTCCCACACCACCCACAGCCATCATATCGCGGTGGCTACAGCTGTAACCACAGGTCAGACTCTGGAAAAGTTTCCCCTCCCACAGATTGGCCTGGCAACTGTGGCCTCTTCCCATTTTTATATGTTTTACAAAAGTTTTCTGAGGGCGGATCAACATGGAGCCATCCTCCCTTTGTCTCTCTCTCTCTCTCTCTCTCTCTCTCCTACATGCTTTCCATTGGCCCTTCAGCCTCAGGAGCTGACCTGCCATCTTTAATTGGATGGTGAGTACACATTCTGGCCGCTAATTGTCCTGGCACTAAAAAAATAATCACATTGGCTCTCCACTTCCAATGAAGTGTGGGGCCATGACCTGGAAGTTCTCCTGATGCCGAGTTCCGATCCTCAGAAAGAAATTCTAGCCCATGCTCTTGAGTGTGGTGATGCCTGAAAACGAATATCATTTTTAACAGCCTTCCGGACTTAACATTGAGTTCAACAACTTCAGACCGTGAACTCTCTCCTCCATCCCCACCCCTTTTTGATCCCCTTTTTTCAAATATTTATTTTTAATTTTATATATATATATTTTCCCATCTATTTTCACTATTATTATTATATTTTAAAATTATTTCCATTTTTATTCATTGCTTTATTCCCACATTTTAGCCTATTTCAATCTTTTTCCCCCACACCGCCCCCTCCCCCCACCACACCCCGGGCAATCTGTCACTTGCTCATTCTGCTTTCTACTCTTAATGTCACCATCAGCACCTCCTTTAGCCAGTATCACCACCATCAACACCCCTTCGACCTTTTGTTTATGACATCTTTTGCAATCTCTCCTTTGCCTCCACCTATCACTGGCCTTCTATCCAGCTTCACCTGTCCCACCCCCCCTTAAACAGTATATATTTTCACCATATTTTTACTTCTCTTTCTTTCCATCTTTCTCTCCACAGATACTGTCAGACCTGCTGGGCAGAATTTTCTGCCTGGCAGGCGGGCGGGCCCGACCCAATCTCCAGCGGGCGGGGAGCTGATCCCCGCTGGAGAAGCAGGCCCCGCCGCCATTTTACGTAGGTGGGCCAATTCAAGCCCTCCCAGCATGATGCCCGGTGGGAAGCGCTATGCGTTTCCTGTGCGGGCGGGGAGCGATTCCCCAAAAGCGAGAGTGCGCTCTTTCACGCACGCGCATGAGAAAGTACACATCTCCCTGAGGCTAAGTGCTGCCTCATGGAGATTGCTGACACTTTTAAAAATATGAAAAATAGAAAAAAACTTCCCTAACATGTCCCCCTCATGTGACAATATCATATGAGATGTGACATGTTCATAATTTACATAATAAGTTTATTAAACTTTTTAAAACCCTACATGAAACCTCATCCCACTGGTGGATGAGGTTTCATGTTTTATCTATTAGCCGCTGGGGCTCCTGGCCTGCCCACTAACCTTAAGGTTGGACAGGCAGGTCCTTTAATTGTTTAAATGACTCTGTCAATGGCCTCAATTGGCCATTGACACTTTGGTGGGCCCGCAGCTGATTTTGCTGCGCCCCCACCTTCCTGAAAATTTAATTGGACCGGGATGATGTCGGGGGTTCCGCCCAATGTCATCCTGTGTCATTTTACGCATTGGCGAGCGGGCCCCACCCCCTGCTCGCCGACGGCAAAATTCTGCCTGCTGAGTTTTTCCCACGCTTTTTGTTTTTGTATCATTTTTAACAAACTGGTCAGAAAATATTTTTAAGTCAATTTGTTACCTTCACTATCTAAAGTGGGCAGAGATAGTGTTTTTGCCCGTTTGTTAGTCTGTAAACAATATATCTCAAAAACTAATGGACAGATTTCAACAAAAGTTGGTACACATAAAGGATATGCTGGAAGAACTGGTTAGTTTTGTTTGTGAAGTTGTAGATCTGGATCCTGGAATTTTTTTTTAAGGCTCCATTAACATTGGGGTGAATTGATTTTTTTTTAAAGAAAATTTGTGGATTGCTTTAGAATTTTGCAGATTGTCTCAGGTGGGACTTGGTGGAAGTTATCATAGCTGCCAAAGTGTTAGCAGAGTTTTCAGAGCAGGTTGTTGTGTGTGGATTGACCTGAAGGGTCCCCCCCCCCCCCCCCCACGCCCAACACCGCCACCCCAAGTGAGATGGAAGCTCTTAATAAAAAATATTTCCTTTTTTCAGCCTTTTAGTTACAGGGCATCAACCAGGCAGGGAAAAGCCTCAAGGAAGAGTTGTGTAATTGTAATAACATTGATTTAGCATAGCTTTGTGGAGATATGCACTCTACTGAGTGTCCTTCACTTGTTTTGACTATTATTCTGATTGTAAACATCAAATGGTAAGTGACGCCTCAATTCAAGATCGAAAACTCTTGCAGGGGAAGGATTTAGCTGTTAAAAAAAAGCATCTGATTTAAAAACTGCTGTTCATTAATGAATTGGTACATATGTCCATGCTCTGAATAATGTCTCTGAATTACTGATATTCATTAACCCTGATTTAACCGCAAAGTATAAATATTGTCTCTAAACAACAATTTGGATAATCAAGACTAGCTTCTCTCGAAAATGTATGACAGAAGCATCTATTTTATAAAGCAGTTCACATCGATATTGCAGCACAAAGAGAGTAGAATGCAAAAATGTAAATAGAAGCACATAAAAGACTTGTTAATTTTCACAATTTAAAAAAATGCTCTTGAGCATTCAATAATTTATGAAGATCAATGATCTTCAATGATCTGAAGAAGAGTCATACGGACTTGAAATGTTAACTCTGTCTTTCTGTCCACACATGCTGTCAGACCTGCTGTTTTTCCAGCATTTTTTGTTTATGTTTCAGATTTCAAAATCCACAGCATTTTGCCTTTATTTAAAAATCCATTTCGGTTTTCAAACACAGATTTCAACAGACACATGAATATGCAATCTGCATTGTCCCAACTTCATTCCAGGGCAGGACTTAACTTGAATACGGGGGCAGGAATGGAGGCAGCAAGGTGCCTAATTTCATATTGCCCACCAGCATGTTAGTTTACCGGCACTATCCCTTTCCCCCAACCATTTTCCTGAAGGTGGATTGGGGACAGAATGGCTACCTGCAAGCAAATGGAGAGTTGCTTGTTAAACTAATTAAGAGGCCAATTAAGATCAATGATCAGAGGCTGAATGGAATTGTCAATTAGCCACCTGAAGATGGTTTCCCATCAGCAGACTAGGTGGCCAGTGCTCCAGGAAGAATTTTAGGCCCCGTTCCCCTACCCGCACCTACATGGCCACAGTTACAGCCACAGGCGGTTCTATGGAAGGGTTTTCCTCCACAATAGTAGTCTGGCAGCTGTGGCCATTTGTTTTATTTCAAATCTTTTAAAGTTGCTGAGAGATCATATCAACATGGAGGCATGATCTCTCTTCCTTACCTGCAATGGCAGGCTGCAGCTGCTTCTGTGCTGGAGGGCCTCTTAGTGGCCTCCCAGCTTTGAGAGCCCACTCGCACACCCTCTAGCCACTAATTAGCCAATCCAGGCAAAATGCAAGTCAGTGACTGTATTGACATGGTTTGGGGCTGAGAGCCACATTTTACCCCAATGTCTGGTCTGGGCAAAATCCTGTCCAAATTGCTGCTATTTAGGAATGCTCTAAGTTATTTCAATAATACTTGAACTACGTTTCAAGTTTCTAAATTAACATTCTCAAATCTACTACCTTTCAGCATAAGAAATGCCTTTTACTGCTGCCTCCTATATTGAAACCTATTCTTTGTGAATCGCCTTTCCTATACCTGGAGGAAAGGTTTCATGTTTGAAATCTGCAATTAAATTATAATCATAAGTATAATGACCAGTTTTATGACTTCACTACAAACAATGAACTCAAGAAATCTTTCTCCAGGTGTTGACTGACATTCTTTTTCTAAATATGCAGAGCCTGGTGGATACATATATGTATTTATCTACTGCTGGGTTCTAATCCCAGTCAAAAAGTAACAAAATTGTGAATTCACAATGGCATTGCAAAGGAAATGAAACATTTCCATCGCAACATCAGTTCAATGGCATGATATCCAGTGGATAAACTCCAAAGGGCTACAGTGCAGTTATAATATTTTTATTGCATTTTATTAAATTCCTCCACATACAACATTTAGATAGAACCACATGTCATCTTCTCTGATATCGTCAGCATAACTTCAGGCTGAATATACTCAAATGGCAACTCCCAATCATGGTCCTACTATGTTAACTGTTTTCAGAATTTTCTTGTCCAAATTAGTCTTTGTTGAATATATCTTAGACCACGGATATGGGTGATAATACAGTTATATCATTATACATTTATGCAGTTTCAATCCCATCATAAAGCAGCACACATCAAAAGGTACATCAAGCTTTTTGCTGGTCATTAATGAATAATAGGAATTGAGCATCATACTGTGAATTAGTCTGTATAACAATGGTTGAGCAAACAGGGCAAATGCATTTAACAAGGGCATAGTAGTGGCTGACATGAAGTAGTAATGTGATATTTGTTGCTTAATCACAAAGAGATCTGACTGCAAGCATCACATGGGATTGCAGGTGGCCAAAAAGAGATAGTCATTGCTTTACTTCATTATAATGGATTGTCTAAATCAGCAATTGTGTACATAAATTAAAATGGTTAGATGTCTCATCAACCTGACCCTGGTGATTAACAAGAGTACAGATAGGCCCGACAAATCAAAGAGGGATTTGAGGCAAGGTATAATTTCTACATGGTCTGGTGCACACTTAACACCCATGTTGTTGTTTCAGCACTGTAGTCTGTGTGCACACAGTTACAATTAACCACCCATTATTTTTATTATTCTTCATTTATTGGATGTGAGCATTGTTGGCAAGGCTGGTATTTATCGCCCATCCCAAAAAGCTCTCGATAAGGTGGCGGGTCACTTTCTTGAACCCCTGCAGTCCATGTGGTGTAGGTACACCCACAGTGCTTTCAGGAGGAAATTCCAGGATTTTGACTCAGCAACAATGAAGAAACAGTGATATAGTTCCAAATCAAGGTGATGTGTGACTTGGAGGTGGTGGTATCCCATGTCCCAGCTACCCTTGCCCTTCTAGGCGGTAGGCGTTGTGGGGTTGGGAGGTGCAGTCAATGGAGGCTTGGCGAGTTGCTGCAATGTATCTTGTAGGTGGCACAAGCTGCAGCCGCGCTGCACTGTTGGCAGAGGAAGGGAATGTTTAAGGTGGTGGATGGGGTGCCTTTTGAGCAGTTGCTTTGTCCTGGATTGTGCAAAGCTTCAGTCATCCAGGCAAGTGGAGAGTATTCCATCTCACTCCTGACTTGTACCTCATGGATGATCCCCGAAAAGATTGTCGCTTCCTTTAATCTGTGCTTAAGTTTTCTAGGACTCCATGTTGGAATCCCAGCCACAGTACCAAAACAGCCCTTACCAAAGCTACAAAGTGCTGGAGCCTCAACTATTTATAATCAATATGAATGACTTACATGAAGGTACAGAGTGTATTTAGCCCAATTTGCTGATGGTACAAAGATAGGCGGGAAAGCAAGTTGTGAAGAGAACACAAAGGGCGCAATTTAATAATTTAATATCATTCCCCAACCCCCTCAGACGAAGAGTTCGGAAATGTGATCAGATGGGAAGGTGCTGGGTGGGGACACCGCCCCCCACCCCACCCCCCCCTCCCACCCCCCCCCGCCCCACACACCACCCCCCGATTAAATATTTAACCAGCGGTGGCAGGGGGTGTGCTATGCAGAGAGGCTGACAATTAAACTGTTGGATAAAAGCAAAATACTGCAGATGCTGGAAATCTGAAATAAAAACAGAAAATGCTGGAAAAAAAACCCAGCAGGCCTGGCAGCATCTGCGGAAAGAGATGGTGCCAGACCTGCTGAGTTTTTCAAGCATTCTCTGTTTTTATTAAATTGTCAGGTTTGCTTACGGCCTAGTGGGGGAGTCCTTCATTCTTAAGCACTCCATGAGGGACCTGGCATCGGGAACTGGGGGGTGGGGAAGTGGGGTGCCCAATGAGAGCTGTTTCTGCCCTTTCCTATGACCCCTCCCCTCTCACCAGTGATCCTCCTTCCCATGACCCCATTCCAATGTCACTTACCTTTTACCAGGGGTCCCACAATAAACCCTGGTGATGCCCCAAAGCTATTACTGGCAGCAGCCACTGCTCCCAGTGCCACTGCTAGCAATGGATAGATTGGCCAGAAGCTCTCAGTGTCTAATTGCTGCATTTTCCCTGAGATAAAAGCAAAATACTGTAGATGCTGGAAATCTGTAGAAGAGCTATATGGACTCAAAACGTTAGCTCTGTTGCTCTCTCCAGAGATGCTGCCAGATCTGCTGAGTTTATCCAGCATGTTCTGTTTTTATTGCAGCAATTAAATAACCACCATGGAGTTGGGAGCCTGGCAGTAGGGTTCCTCCTGCTTTCAATTAGGGACTTAACTCCCTTGGGTTCCTGGAGATTGGGTTGGCAGGTGTGTTACCAGTTTTGGTGGCGGACATCAGGTTAAGTGAATGGGCAAATATTTGACAGATGGACTATAATGTGAGCAGATGTGAGGTTGGCCATTTTGGCTGTAAGAATAGAAATGCATAAGATTATTTAGATGGAGAGACACCAACAGAATGCTGCAGTGCTAGAGGGATCTTGGTGTCCATGTGTGTGAATCCCAAAAGGTTATATAAGGAAAGGGTGAATCAAGCAGGAAGATCTCAGTCAAAGATCACTTCTAAGCCTCCTGCAGTGATTTCAGATTGACCGTTTGTTGGACATTGGGTTTTGCAATCACGGGCTGGTTGGGTACGATCGGTACCCTGCCCATTGCGAACAGCAGCTGGCACATGCTGGCTGTTTTATATGATCTGCCAGTCTTTGGGATGTATGGCCTACGTACCTAGCATCACACTGGCACTGAAATTCGTATACTACATTTCTCATTTGTGCGATAGGCAGAACGTCTTTTTGGCTTGACGGCAGCATCCTGTTAGTGGTGAATACCACTCGTGTACCTACTGCATAATAGCTGCGTGAAACAGCGAGCTTCACCTGTTGCTCAATTTTTTGAGATATATTGCTCTTCCAGGGTAATCTGAGGTAGACTGGGCACTGTGCAGGGCCAAAAGTGACAGCCTTAGGCCCATTCATGAGCTTGCGTGATACACAATGCGATATGATTTGATCAGGATAGACATTATCATGCAGGATGCCTTTGATGCATCCTTTTTCAGCATCAAGCTTGCACAGTGAGAAAATGACTCGGGCCCTATTTACAAGGTTACTGATAAGACCAATCTTATAGTGCGTGGAACTGCAAGAATCTCAACACGTATATTGACCAGTGAAGGTCAGCTTGTGGTAGACTGTGGTAGAGAATCCCCTGGCAGATTTCTCAACGAGTACATCAAGGAAGGGGAGTTCATTTGACTGCTCAACAAGCCCTTGCTTGCAAAACTCAAAACACAGTGTCCGACATTAGATGTGATTCCGTGATTGGACAACATTTGCTAAATAATCCTCAGTGTGCTAAGAATTATTCTGACAACCAATTTAAGATAGTCAGTTGGGCTTGTAGTGTGGCACATGTACATGTACTGGAAGCTACAAATATTAATACACAGGGCCTTGTTATTTGCAGACAGAAAGAACATGTACACACATTGTGCCTGTTTCAGCTAGACAAAATAAATGACAGCCATTCGCTGACTCATTCCTCAGGGCAATGCCTTGACTAATCAGGATCAAGTTGCCTGGTTTAAATTTCAAACAATGTTCAGCAGTTAACTGTCAGTCCCCATCAGTGGTGCATTCTCCATGGCAAATCCACTTGCCAACCAATCAGCACTCTTTTCACATACAGTATAAATTGTTGTCTTCTCCTTATATTGGCAGTCTTGTGAGTATCCTGATGAGTGCAAGACAAAAAGCTTCAACAAGTCTCTTTTTTCAGCAATACTCAAGTTTCAGAATAAGAGGGCCTCCAATTTAACACAGGCGAAAAGGATTTTTTTCTCTACAACCTTTGAAATTCTCTCCCCCAATAGCAGTGGAGTTTTAGTCATTGACTATATTAAGGGTGAGTTAAACAGAGTGATCGACAAGGGACTCAAGGGTTATGGGGGACAGACAGAAAAGTGGAATTGAGGCCAAAGTCAGATCAGACATAATCTAATTGAATGGTAGAGCAGGCTCAAGGGGCCAAATGGCTGACTCCTGCTTTTATTTCTTATGTTCCTATGTTGTTCAATGAAAATTAAAATCCCCCATAATTACAATATTACCCTCATTACATGAGCCTCTGCACAACAACTACTGTTGGGAGGCCTGTAAACAAATGCTAGCAGTGTTTTCTTTGTGCTGTTTCTTAATTCCAAGCAAAATGATTCGACTTCTTCATTTTGTTCACTGTTTTTATCCTATCCTTTATTATCAGGGCTACCCTTCCTTCTTTTTTCTTCTGCCTGTCCCTTCTAAAAGAGGCGTATCCTGGAATATTTATTTCAAACCTTGGTCACTTTGCAACCATGTCTCCACAATGATCATTCGGTCAAATCTATTCATTCATCTAATTTGTTTTGAATTCTTTGCATATTCAGACATAATGGGTGGAGTCTTGTGCCCTCCCCCCATGGCAAGTTTGGTGATGGGGACCCGGCCACCTTCCTGCCTCCACCCTGATTAATTCTGTGGCGAGGAGGCCATGAATGCAATTAATGCCCACTTAAGGGCCTCATGCCACCACCATTGGTATTAACCCAGCGCTGACAGGGAACTCGCCTACGGGAAGCATGACAAGTAAACCATGTTGCATTTGCTTGTGGGGTCCCTGGTGGGGTCCCTCTTTCAAAGAGGTAGTGCCTGATTGAGGGACCCTGGCATCAGAAAGAAGGGGAGGGGATGGTGATGAGCACTGAAAGCTATTCCCTGCCCTTGCTGCCAACTCCTCCCCCCCCTCTCCCCTGTGACCCCACTCCATGACCCTCTTCTCCTAATCATTCACTTATGTCTGGGTCCTGCCTCCCCAGTGGTGCTGCTAAGTACAGAGTTGCCGGCCTCTGGTTAGCCAGCAGCTCTCGGTGAGCTGGACTTCTGAACCTGGGGTCCTTGATCCCCAGGGAAGGCCCGCTGCTGGCCTGCAAGTGCCTGAGTGCCACAAGATGCATCAGATTTTCTTGAATATAGCAATGCCAGAGTCTTGCTGGCTCTCCTGCCGTCAGCCAAAAGTCAAACCCTATCGCCTTCACAAGATACCAGAATGTTTTTAGTTTTGAGATTTTTTAAAGTACAATTTTGCTTACTGTCACTTATATTAACTTTGATATTCTCATTGTCCCTTCCTGATCCATTCTGGTTATTTTTACCCAAAATACTGCTCTAATCCGGAGAGCCTTGACATTTCCCTTGCTGCTTTTGAAGTTACTTTTTCCTTAATCCTCCCAACCCCTTTCTTCGTTTAATACCCTGTTGCCTGCCCTAGCTATTCAATTTGGAAAAATACTTGTCCCAGCCTTGTTTAAGTGGAGCCCATCCCAATGCAACAGCTCCCTCTTTCATCAGTACTGGTGCCAGTGGCCCAGGAAGCAAAAGTCATTACTCCTTCAGCCACACAGTTAACCATCTAATTTGTTTATTGCCATGCCAATTGGTGGTTGGCTCAGGTAACAATCCAGTGATTATTACTTTTGAGGGGGAAACAAAAAGTGCTGTAAAAATTCAACAGGTCTGGCAGCATCTGTAGAGAGTTAACATCGAGTCCAACATGTCCCTTTGTTATGTTTTAACTTTTAAAAGACTAATAAAATATTCGCAGAGGCGTGGAGGTGATTGAACATTTCAACTCTCATTTTTTCTACTGCAGTAACAGAACTAACAAAACAACATGGATTCTGCAATCCCATAATGCACTGGCTTGCAAAGTACAGCATGCTAAACAGCACATTCAATAAATAACACCTTTCTTCTGAACTTCAAAGCAGTCCTTTGAAGAAGTGCAGTCTTATTGGACTCAAGATGTTAACTGTTTCTCTCTCCACAGATGTTTCAAGACCTACTGAGCTTTTCCAGCACTTTTTGATTTTATTTCAGATCTCCAGCATCCTCAGTATTTTGCTTTCCTGATTCCTCAAACTCTTTCAACAGAAAAAGTTATTCCTAGTCCCATCTATGGGACCATGACAACTGGATCCACCTCTCCTATCCCACCCACCCACTCCCCACCCCGGAATTCCACATTCTTCTCTGGCAATGAGATGTCTTTAGCCCGAGTACAGGGCAGGCAACTCAACCTTCAGAACTCCTGGTCCAGATGCAAAGAGAATATTTATTTCTCTGACTTCACTGACCCTTATCACTGCTATATTCCTTTTCGTTCCCCCACCTCCCCAAATTTGAATGGCTTCCTGCACCATGGTTCTATGGTCAGTTTGCCCATCTGCCTTTCTATCCTTGTTCTCATCCACACAGGCAACAAGTACCTCATACCAGTTGGTCAAAGTCAAGGGCCAAATGTCCTCCATCACCGCATCCTGGATCCCCTTACCTGATGACTTGCACCCTCCTGTCTCTGATCACTGATCAACTGTAAAGTTCTCCTTAACCAAAGGATTGTGTCCCTCCTGGCACAAAGCGTTCAGGTAACTCTTCCCCCTCCCCAATACCCTGCAATGTGTGCAGCTCAGATTCCAGCTCAACAACTATAAGCAGAAGCTCTTTAAACTGCAGACACTTATTGCAGATATTTTTGTCTAGGATTGCAATGCTTTCCACAGATTCCCACATAATGCATTTATGTAATGCACCTGCCATGCCATGTCTATCATGCCTTATTCATGTATTTAGAACAAAGAACAAAGAACAAAGAAAAGTACAGCACAGGAACAGGCCCTTCGGCCCTCCAAGCCTGCACTGATCATATTGCCTGTCAAACTAAAACATTTTCCACTTCCGGGGTCCATATCCCTCTATTCCCATCCTATTCATGCATTTGTCAAGCTGCCTCTTAAACACCACTATCGTATCTGCTTCCACCACCTCCTCTGGCAGTGAATTCCAGACACTCACTACCCTCTGCGTAAAAAACTTGCCCCGCACATCTCCTCTAAAGTTTTCTCCTCTCATCTTAAATCTATGTCCCCTAGTAATTGACTCTTCCACCCTGGGAAAAAGCTTCTGAGTATCTACTCTGTCCATGCCACTCATAATTTTTTAAACTTCTATCAAGTCGCCCCTCAATCTCCGTCGTTCTAGTGAGAACAATCCAAGTTTCTCCAACCTCTCCTCACAACTAATAACCTCCAGACCAGGCAGCATTCTGGTAAACATCCTCTGCACTCTCTCCAATGCCTCCATATCCTTCTGGTAATGTGGCAACCAGAATTGCACGCAATATTCCAAGTGTGGTTGATTAGGTAGTTGTTTTTTTTAAAATTGTATTGATAAACCAGTTAAATTAATTAATAATCTAGTTTGTTACTCTACTAGTAAAGCTATCACAAGTTATTTCTTACTTGTGTCGAAACAAAAGAAAAACTATCCACTCATAACTAGAGGAAATAAAGAATAAAAAAGTAGCACCTCCTTATTCCTCTGCACTGAATCTCCACTTGCACTGTATTCCTGACTTTAGTGAGGGAACCATTCTTTCATGAATGCTCTTTGCTCTGCACTCTTATTCATGGAACTGAACTAGCACTAGTTATATGGCAGCCAACTGCAAATTGTTAACCATAAATAAGAATGATTTAGGTTGGGCAGCTAGAATCAATTCCTGAATAGCTACTGCTCACAATCTGTGTAAGCAATTTTAACTAAAAAAAAATAAATTAGAAGCAGAATTTCGAAGGCTGCTGAAATGGATGATGATAGTCCAGGTTACAGATAAGAAACCAGTATGACTTAACTGAAGGAGAAAAAAAAGTTCAACTAATACTTATAAGAATACATGTCATTAACTCTGACCACAAAAAATAAAAATGATTTGTGAAAGTAGAAAATATAGATGGTTAGAGAGCTTTGTCAGAACACAACCTAGATATTCCGTCCCATCTGCTTGAAAACCAGTGCAGAAGTGGTTGGTGTGCACAAGAGCTAATTCTGCATTGCACTCTGCTGAGTATCCACACAATTCTGAACGTTTTCCCCTAAAAAACCCAATTCCCTCTGGCATTGAGAAGCTACTTTTCAACCTATGTTTATGATGTAACCTTAGCATTCAACAGAATATTTTTTCCTAACCTTGTACAGAGCTCATTCACAAATCTGAATAGCATAAGGGGTGAACGCAGATTTTAATTATGTAGGTTTAAGAAATTTGAAAAAGATCAAAGTTCGGTCTTGTGGGGTCCTGTGTGACTATGGTTATTTTTAAGAACCTTTCAATAGTTCTATTTATCTGTCAAATTGTTTGCCAAAATACACACTTCTATTCCAGCTACTCTTATGAAAAATGTATTTTTTCTTTGATAAAAGGCATTCAAATCCCATCAGAATACCAGCTCATGCATAACACAAGAAGACACTAAGATAAATTTGATTAACAAAGCCAAAAATAGATAGTTGAAATACTTGTTTTTAAGAGGTGTTCATGCACAAATTATCTTATTACATCCATTCACTCACATCAATACAGCACAAACGGTGGGGGATGTGGGGTGGGGGGGGGGTGCGGTAGGGGGTAGGGGGAAGGTTCACATGAGGGAAAGTTCATAAAGTTAATGAGAAAGACAATAATGCAGGGTTGCAATAAGGGTAATGATAACCAGAGTGTGACAGGAAGGGATAGAGTGTACAAACATAAGGGTGCAAAAGCAAATAAGGTTAGAGTAGGGGAAGATGACAAAAGACAGAATTCAAGGCTCTTTATCTGCATGCAGCAGGACATAACAAGACCGATGAATTGATGGCACAAACAAAAATAAATGGGGATGATATGATAGTTATTTCAGAGGCATCAGGCTGTATTTTTGCTACCGAGTTGGGTAGCTTGAGTCAAGAAAGTTCCCGACTTGGCAGACACACTTCAGGTTAAAGGACACTATTACACCTGATTTTCACTCTGGGGAGGCAGAGGCGAGGTCAGGTCGGGCCTGCCAATACTGGCACCAGATCTTAGGTGGACACAGGGGAGGGCACGTGTGAGGCAGACTCATTAGAAAGCCCACCTTTGTTTTTTCCCCCGTTATTTTAGAAGCTGTTAGGCCCTCCAGCCCTCACTCCTCAAATCTCCTCACCTTCCTACCCCCATGCTGTTCATAGCCCTATGGCCCTACCATGCCTAATCATACCCACACCTACCATCCATGCTCCCTCATGCCCACCATGGCCCCAACATGCCAACCCATTCCATCTCCATAGCCACTCATCCAGTATCCACCATGGACAGACCTCATGAGCCATGTGGAAATGAAAGAAAATAAACTTCTAACCATCTAATAAGGCTCTCACTCATACACACTTTATGGTGAAAAAATCTCCCATTAATGAAATCTACTCAAAGCTGTTAAATCTCAAGTATTCAATCTCTTATAAAAACAAACTTGCATTCAAACTGCAGAACAAAGACAGTCAACCCTTTAATAGCCTCTTTAAACTATCGATCAAACTGTAAACTCAGAACAAGCTGAGATAATTGTAGCCTTTGAAATTCAGCCAACCATTAATAATGACATGATAATAGCCCTTAGAGAAATGCCAACAAAGAATTCAATTGAAACTGCATGAACATATGGTAATTTTGCTATTCTAACCCATTCCTGGTGGTTTGGCAATCAAAACAATCCATCGGGCATTTAAAAAAAAAATCTCACTGACAGCTTAAGCCTTTTGTTTCTTCAAGTATAAAGAGCAGGGGGTTTTTTTTAAATTCAGAACATAACACTTAAATAAACCTTATCCACCATTCAGGGGCATTTATGTCTCCTTCATCAATTCATGGCCCCCACACTGCAGGCTGAAGCCCTTGAACAACCAAATTGGAGTCTATTTGAACTCAGCATTAAGTTCAAATGGCCCTGCTGAATTTAGGTCATCTGTCAATCACACCCATCACCTTCTCCCTTCCAGCAAAAATTTGATCTGTTGGAAATGGGAATGGGACTTCTGAATCTGGGTCCTGCCCGGCACATCCATAGGCCTGCAGAGTCTTCCTGACTCTAGGAAAATCCGGCCCTCAGTTACAAGGTGACCAAGGTGGGAACTGAACATTCAAGCATTTAGAAACATAGAAACTAGGAGCAGGTGTAGGCCATTTGGCACTTTGAGCCTGCTCCGCCATTCAATACGATCATGGCTGATCCTCTATCTCAACACCATATTCTCGCTTTCTCTCCATACCCCTTGATGCCCCTAATGTCTAAAAAATTATCAATTTATTTCTTGAATGTACTCAGTGACCCAGCCTCCACCAGCCTTCTGCAATAGAGAATTCTACCCTCTGAGTGAAGAAATCTTTCCTCGTCTCAGTCCTAAACAGCTTGCCCCATACCCTGAGACTGTGGCCCCTGGCTCTCGACTCCCCAACCAGGGGAAACACCCTCCCTGCATCTAGTCTGTCTAGTCCAGTTAGAATTTTAAATGTTTCAATCAGATCCCCGCTCATTCTTCTAAACTCTAGTGAATACAAGCCCAGTCAAACCAATCTCTCCTCATACAACAGTCCTGCCATCCCTGGTGTGCTGCACTCACTCTATGGCAAGTATATCCTTTCTTAGGTAGGGAAACCAAAACTGTACGCAATACTCCAGGTGTGGTCTCATCAAGGCCTTGTATAACTGCAGTAAGACATCCCTACTTCTGAACTCACATCCTCTTGCAATGAAGACCAACATACCATTTGCCTTCCTAATTGCTTACTGCACCTGCCTTTTTACTTTCATTGACTGGTGTGCAAGGACAACCAGATCCCTTTGTATATTCACATTTCCCAATATATCACCATTTAAATAAAACTCTGCCTTTCTGTTTTTCACACTGAAGCATATAACTTCACATTTACCCATGTTATACTGCATCTGCCATGTTGTGTGTGTGGGCAAACACTTGTCTAAAGCACCCTGAGCCTTTTTGCATCCTTCTCACAACTCACAACCCAGCCCAGTTTTGTGTCGTCAGCAGACTTGGAAATATTGCATTTGGTTTCCTCATCCAAGTCGTTTATATATATCATGAATAGCTGGAGCACTAGCACTGATCCCTGCGGTACACCACTAGTCACCACCTGCCATCCAGAAAAAGACCCATTTATTCCCACTCTCTGTTTCTGGTCTGTCAACCAATTCTCAATCCATGTCAGTATATTACCTCCAATCCCATGTGCTTTAACTTTGCCCACTAGCCTCTAATGTGGAATCTTATCAAAAGCCTTCTTGAAATTCAAACACACCACATCCACTGGTTCTCCCTTGTCTGTTCTACTAGCTACATCCTCAAAAAACTCCAGTAAATTAGTTAAGCATAATTTCCCTTTCATAAACCGGTGCTGACTTTGTCATATCCCGTTAATGCTTTCCAAGGGTTCTGTTACCAAGTCTTTTATTATAGACTCTGTACCATTTTCCCCACGACTGATGTTAGGCTAACTGGTCTGTAATTCTCTGTTATTTCTTTCCCTTCTTTTTTTAAATAGTGGGGTTACATATGCCACCCTCGATCTGTACATATGCCACCCTCCACTGCTCCAGGGTCTAGAGAATTTTGGAATATGACCACCAATGCATCCAATATTTCCAGGGTCACTTCCTTTAGTACTCTGGGATGTATATTATCAGGCCCTGGGGATGTTTCAGCCTTTAACCCCATTAATTTCTCAAGGACCTTTTTTTTTTACTAATACTGATTTTCTTCAATTCCTCCCTCTCACTAGACCCTTGGTTCCCTAACATTTCTGGCAAATTATTTGTGTCCTCTTTTGTGAAGACAGAACCAAAATATATGTTCAATTCTTCTGCCATTTCTTTGTTCCCTATTATAATCTCCCCTGTTTCTGACTGTAAGGGACCTATATTTGTCTTTACTAATCTTTTTCTCTTCACATATTTATAGAAGCTTTTACAGTCAGTTTTTATGTTCCCTGCAAATTTACTCTCATCTCCAGTTTCCCCTTCTTGATCAATCTTTTTGTCCACTTATGCTGAATTCTAAACTGCTCCCAATCCTCAGGCTTGCTGTTTTTTCTGCTTTATATGTCTCCTCTTTGGATCTAATACTATCCCTAATTTATTTTATAATCAATAGTTGAGCCACCTTTCCTGTTTTATTTTTGCGCCAGACAGGAATAAATAATTGTTGCAATTCATGCATACATTCCTTAAATATTAGCCATTGCCTATCCACTGTCAACCCTTTTAGTAAGGTTCCACAATTCATCATTGTCAACTCGCGCATCATACCCTCGTAGTTCCCTTAATTTAGATTCAGGACTCTTTCGGATTCAACTTCTTCACTCTCCATCTTAATGGACAATTCTATCATTTTATGGTCGCTCTTCCCTAAGGGACTCTGCACAACAAGATTGTTAATTAATTCTTTCTCATTGCACAATACCCAGTGTAGGATAGCCTGCTCTCTAGTTGGTTCCTCAATGTATTGGTCTAAAAAACCATCACATATACAATCCAGGAAATCCTCCTCCACAGTATTATTGCTAGTTTGGTTTGTCCAATCTGCATGTAGATTGAAGTCACCCATGATTACAGTTGTACTCTTATTGTATGCATCTCTCATTTCCTGGTTAATGCCTTCCCTTACATTTCCGTTACTGTTTGGGGGCCTATAGACAACCCCCACCAACATTTTCTTCCCCTTGGTGTTTCTTAAATCCACCCAAATAGATTCCACATAATGTTTCTCCGAGCCAATATCCTTTCTCGCAATTGCATTGATTTCCTCCTTTACTAACAATGCTGCCTGACTTCCTTTCCCTATTTGTCCTTCCTAAATATTGAATATCCCTGGATGTTCAGTTCCCTTCCTTGGTCACCCTGAAACCATGTCTCCGTAATTGCAACTATATCATAACTGTTTATATCTATTTGTGCTGTTAATCATCTACCTTATTGTGAATGCTCCGCGCATTAAGATACACTGCCTTTAGACTTGTCTTTTTGACCTTGTTAGTCATCTTAGCTTTATTTTGCACTATGACCCCATTTGTTTCTCGGCCTTGTTTTTCCTGTCTTCCACTTTTGCTTCTTACTTTTCTGTCTTTCGTTTCTATCCTTGTTTCCCCCTCCTCTGTCTCCCTGCTCAGGTTCCCATCACTCTGCCATTCTAGTTTAAACCCTCCCCGAAAGCACTAGCAAACACCCTCCCGAGGACATTGGGTCCCGGTCCTGCGCAGAAGAAACACTTCCTGTTTGTACTGGTCCCGCCTTCCCCAGAACTGGTCCCAATATCCTAGGAATCTGAATCCCTCCCCTCTACACCATTTCTTCAGCCATGTATTCATTCGATATATCCTGTTATTTCTACTCTCACTAGCATGGGGCACTGGTTGTAATCCTGAGATGACTACCTTTGAGGTCCTACCTCTTAATTTACATCCTAACTCCCTATATTCATCTATAGGACCTCATCCCTTTTTTTACATATGTCGTTGGTACCAATATGTACCACAATCACTGGCTGTTCACCCTCCCCCTTCAGAATGCCCTGCAGCCTCTCCGAGACATCCTTTACTCTGGCACCAGGGAGGCAACATAACATCCTGGAGTCTCTTTTGCGGCTGCAGAAACACCTGTCTGTTCCCCTTACTATTGAATCCCCTATCACTATAGCCCTGCCACTCTTCTTCCTCCCTTCTTGTGCAGCAGAACCACCCATGGTACCATGGACTTGGCTCCTGCTGCTTTCCTCTGAGAAGTCTTCTCCCACAATGCTACCCAAAATAGTATATCTGTTAGAGAGGGGGGACACAGGGGACTCCTGCACTACCTGTCTTTCTCTACTCTGCCTGGTGGTCAACCATCCCCTTCCTGCCTGTTCAGTCTTTACCTTCAGTATGACCACCTCACTGAACGTGCAGTCCATGACAATCTCAGCATCGCGGATGCTCCACAGTGAATCCACTCGCAGCTCCAGCACAGAAATGCAGTTAGCCAGTAGCTGCAGCTGGACACACTTCCTGCACACATAGTTGCTAGGGACACTGGAAGTTTCCGTGACTTCCCACATAGCGCAGGAGGAGTATATCACGGGTGTGAGCTCTGCTGCCATGACTTCCCTTTAGATTAAGCTTGTTAGTTACTCCCTGAAAAGAATACTAACTACGCTAGGGGCCTTATTCCACTTCAAACACTCCCACTACAATCCAAAGACCTCATCTTATTTTGTTTAAGCTGATGGACTACAGCAATTTAATTAGTAGAAAAAGTAGAAATAGAAGTACTCACCTGACCCTACTTACCAATCAGCTGCCTCCCCGCGTCATGTCACTTTTGAATTGTGACATCACTTCGAACTCCACTGCCTGAAGGTCCTGAGGGTATGCCTCTTCTCTCCGGTCTCGGTCTCTGTTTTTCACGCTCTTTTATACTGCTCTCGCTGGCCTCTCCTCTCTGGTCTAAAACTTACCTTCTTCCAACCCTAACAGCAACTTTTAGTTAATGCTAAATTAAAGAAAGACTAGCAAATATAAAAACAGAGAATAAGCGCTTCTACAAGTATATAAAGAAGAATAGAGTAGTGAATGTATATGCTGTTCCATTTGAGAATGAGAGTGGGGAATTAATAATGGGAAACAGGGAAATGGCATAGACCCTGAACAAATATTTTGTATCTGTCTTCATGGTAGAATACACCAAAGGCATCCCAAGAATAATGGATACACAAATAGTGGATGCTTTGGTGGTAATTCCAAAATTCCCTAGGTTTTGGAAAGGTCCCATGTGGATTGAAAGCTACAATTGTCACGCTTCTATTCAAGAAATGAGGGCGACAGAAAGTAGGAAACTATAGGCCAGGTGGCCTGACATCTGTTATTGGGAAAATGCTGGAATTCTTTCTTAAAGACGTAGTAACAGGACATGTAGAAAATCATAATACAGTCATGCAGAGTCAATATGGTTTCATGAAATGAAAATCATGTTTGACAAATTTATTAGAGGTCTTTAAGGATGTAACAAGCAGGGCGGATAAAAGAGAATCAGTAGATGTAGTGTATTTGGATTTCCAAAAGGCATAAAATATTACTGCACAGGATTAAGAGGTCACGGTGTTGGGGGTAATATATTAGCATGGATAGTGGATTGGCTAACTAACAGTAAACAGGGAGTTGAGATAGATGGGCCATTTTCAAATTGGAAGACTATAATCAGTGGGGTGCCACAGGGGTCAGTGCTGGAACCTCAAATATTTCTAATCTATATTAATGATTTGGATGAAGGGACAGGTGGATGGGGGTGTATTGAAGCTAAATTTTCTGACAATACAAAGACAGGTAGAAAAGCAAATTGTCAGGATGACAAAATGTGTGCAATAGGACATAGATTGAAGAAGTGAGTGGGGACATATTTAGAATATGGATTATAAAGTGGGAAATGTAATGTAATCCACTTTGATAGAAAGAACAGAAAAACAGATTATTTAAATGGAATGAGGCTACACAAAGCCATGATACAGGGGGAGCTGTATGTCCTTGTACATAAATCATAAAAAGTTAGCAGGCAGGTGCAGTGAGTCATTAAAAGGCAATGGAACCCAAGCCTATGCTGCAAGGGGAATGGAGTGCAAAGCTAGGGAAATCTTCCTGCAATTGTATGAAGTGTTGGTGAGATGACACTTGGAGTACTGTACAGTTTTGGTCTCCTTATCGAAGGAAGAAATTTATGGAGAGAATACTTGTATTGGAGGCAGTTCAGAGAAGCTTTACTATGTTGACATTTGGGATGAAGGGGTCATCTTTTGAGGCAAGGTGGAGGAAGTTGGGCCTATATTCATTGGAGTTTAGAAGAATGAGAGTGTTATGGGACCTGCACTCGTCCAGGCAAGTGGGGAGTATTCCATCACACCCCTGCCTTATGCCTTGTGGATGGTGGACAGGCTTTGGGGAGTCAGGAGGTGAGTTACTCATCACAGGATTCCTAGCTTTTAACCTGTTCTTGTATCCACACTATTTATATGGCTAGACCAGTTCAGTGTCTGGTCAATGGTAACCCCCAGGATGTTGATAGTGGGGGATTCAGTGATGGTAATGCCATTGAACATCAAGGGGCGATGGTTGGATTCTCTCTTGTTGTCATTGCCTGACACTTGTGTGGCACAAATGCTACTTGCCACTTGTCAGCCCAAGCCAGGATATTATCCTGGACTTGCTGCATTTATTTGGACATGGACTGTTTCAGTATCTGAGGAGTCACAGGTGGCACAGAACATTGTGCAATCATCAGTGAATATTCCCACTTCTGACCTTATGATGGAAGGAAGGTCATTGATGAAACAGCTGAAGATGGTTGGGCTGAGGACACTACCCTGAGGAACTCCTGCAGTAATTTTTTGGAGCTGAGCTGACTGTTCTCTGAACCACAACCATCTTCCTTTGTGCTAGGTGTGACTCTGACCAGCAGAGGGTTTTCCCCCTGATTTCCATTGACTCCAGCGTTGCTAGGGCTCCTTGATGCCACACTCAGTCAAATGCAGCGTTGATGTCAAGGGCAGTCACTCTCACCTCACGTCGGGTGTTCAGCTCTTTTGTTCAAGTTTGAACCAAGGCTGTAATGAGGTCAGTAGCTGATTGGCCTTGGCAGAACCCAAATTGGGCATCAGTGAACAGATTATTGCTAAGCGAGTGCTGCTTGGTAGCACTGTTGATGACCCTTACCATTACTTTACTGATGATCAAGAGTAGACTGATGGGGTGGTAATTGGATGGGTTGGGTTGTCCTGCTTCTTGTGTACAGGAAATACGTGGGCAATTTTCCACATAGCCGGTTAGATGCCAGTGTTGTATCTGTAATGGGACAGCTTGGCTCGGGGAGCGGCAAGTTCTGGAGCTCAAGTCTTCAGTACTGTTGCCGGAATATTGTCAGTGCCCATAGCCATTGCACTATCCAGTGCCTTCAGCCATTTCTTGATATCAATTTATTTAAGGGGGTTGTTAATGTTTAAAGTTCTCTACCTCAAAGAACAGTAGAGGCTGGGTCACTGAATTCATTCAAAGGCTGAGTTGGACAGATTTTTGATCTACAAGGGAGTCAAGGGCTTTGGAGGGTAGGCAGGAAAATGGAGTTCAGACACATTCAGATCATCCATAATGTTATTGAAGGGCAGAGCAGGCTCAAGGGTCAAAATGGCCTACTCGTGCCCTTATTTCTTATGTTCACAGCAACCCCAGCTTCTCCAATCTCTCCTTGTAATGGAAGTCTCTCACCCTTGAACAATTCTTGTGAATCTTTTCTGCAACGTCTCCAGTGCCTTCACATCACTCCTTAAGTGTGGTGCCCATGATTCAACATAATACTCCAGTTGAGGCCAAACCTGTGTTTTATAAAGGCTCACCATAACTTCTTTGCTTTTGTACTCTTGCCTCTATTTTATAAAACTTAGGATCCCATCAGCTGTATTAACTACTTTCTCAATCTATCTTGCCACCTTCTGCAATTTGTGTATATATATACATAATCACAGGTCCCTCAGCTCCTGTTGTTGCAAGTATTTGATTTCATAATTAATATGTTTTAAGAGGCAAACATTTTAGTTTAGAAATTGAATTTAAATGGAGATAAGTGGAAACGTCTGATTGAGAAACTGGTAAGCAACCCTGAAGTAAGTGCAATTCAAATAGACCTGGTGTAATTACAGTTCAAAGGGTAACCTGTATTTATTTAATAAGGCCAGCGATAGAACTGAGATAATTAAACAATGGATGATCCAAATGTGAGCTTGGTAGGGACAATAGGTCTAAAATTATTTCAATAAGATATTTAAATTATTCATGTACCCTCCAAATCAAAGACACTAAAAGCAACTTGTAAACATTGCATTTCTTGGTAGAACCAGCAAGTCTGGAAAGAGGGTCCATTAGATATATCAATTATTCATGGGAGTCCAAGAATTAAATGGTTGTTTTGAAGGTAAAGGAAATTTAATTTATATTTCTATTGGGAACATCCTGAGTATGCCACATTGCTATGGAGATAGGCTACACAGAGAGGTAATTTTTTTGTGTTTTGTGTTTTTGTGTTTTTGCTCACATAAGCAAACAGTTCAGCTTGGGAATAGGCTGAGAGCCAAGGGAGCAAAAGAGAAAAATATTCACCAGCCCTGCACTTTAAGCAGAGAAGATATTAAATTTATCATTCACCATGTGGAATGTGAGTGGGAGCTTGTGCTGATGCTCAGTTTGGAGACAGAGTCAGTGAAGGGGAAAGAGGCTGGAAGATTCAAATCAAATCACAAAGTGCTGGGAATATCCAACAGGTATGCCATCATATATGATGAGAGAAACACAGTTAACATTGAAGAAGCATCACATTGGGCTTGAAATGTTAAATGTGTTTCTCTCGTCACAAATGCTGGCAGACCTATTGAGTTTTTCTAGCACTTTGTATTTTTTTCAGATCTCCAGCATTCACAGTATTTTGCTTTTAATTTAGGCTGGAAGACCTATTGAGGTTGGAGCTAGAGGAAAAAATTCTACAGCAATCCTCATAGTAAAAGGGAGTTAGCCTGTGAGAAGGCTGGGAGAAAGTAGTCTGTTCAAAACTAGGATAAATAGCGTAGAGGCCATTAGAAACCAGGGGTGTTTCTGATTTTTAAATCACTGAGCACTAAGTTAGTCCCAACATTGAGCTGAGAAGTCTACAGTCACGAGGTTTTGAAGGAAAGTTGGAGGGTCACTTAGACAAATGCTAATGGAAGGATTCCCCATGAAACATTGTACCTCAGAGAATAGCTGTAACACTGAGGAGAAATCAAAGTGAATGTCTGAAAGCTGTGGCATGCTTGCTGTGATCCCAGAAGTAGAAGTAAATGAACCTTCAAGATCTCAATGTAAAAGGGAACTCTTGGGTGGAATTAGAAAGTAAAATGGGAACTGATTTTATACTTTAAGTCTTGGAAAACTATAGTGTTCAGTTTGTGCTTGCTTTATTTCATTCTTTTTTATATACACAGTAAAGTATTTAAAAAAGCAAAACTTTTGGTGTACTTCTTTCCATCAATCACGGTGTTCAAATTTCTCTTTAAATGTTAATGGTCTCCACCAAGATCATAGCACTGCACCCCCCATTAGAATTGAATCCTTTATTTTATATTGCCTTTCTTCATTCTTTCTAACTATATGTTTCACTTCACACTTCACAAACTGAATAAGCAGCTCTTCACTTCAAGCTCTCTTCTGAAAGTCATATCAATTAGTTATAAAAATCAACAATGCCAATCTCCATAATCAAATACAGAGTTCAACAACATTAGATCATAGCCTCTTGTCTGTATTTTTTCCCTTGTTTTGTTTTGCTGGGTTGGTCTTGTCTTGTTTCTTTCTTTGTCCTTTCATGCTGCATTCAGATGGTTTTTATGTATCCATTTTATGTCATGCCTCATTTGGATACAACCTTTGTTTCTTTACAATACCCATTACACTCTCTTTGGCTGTTGCATTATGAAGTCTTCTGTTTTTTAATCCTGCCTACTCTCCACCCTATCAAAAACCTTTTATTTTGCTCTTCCTGCTCCCTCTGCCCTTCCGATCTCATATTTGTATCTTTCTTCAGTTCTGATGATAGGTCATTGATCTGAAATGTTAACTCTTTCTCTTCACAGATACTGCTTGACCTGCTGAGATTTCCAGCATTTTTATTTTATTTCATAAAGCAACCATCTTGCTGAATTTTAAGCATTTATGCATAAATAACCAGACAGTGATTCCTATTTCTGTGACATTATTTACTTCTTTTCTGGTCAGTGAATCGAAGTTTGAATACAATCGAACATGGAGACACCACTACAGTACATCACCAGCACATTACTGACATTGCCTTTTAACACATTGCAGAACATAACTGCTGGAAATATGTCACTGGCATTCTAAAAGTAATTCAAATGACCTGAAATTTTTGACAAAATAATACATGATTTAAAAGGTTAGGATAGGTAGACTTTGTAAAATGAAGTTCACTGGATTAAAGGCTGCATCCCATCTCTGACCTAGATTTGAACTCAGCAAAGACAGGGGAGATAGAAAATTTCTCTACAATGGTCACTAAGGAACCTATATTAAATGTGGGGGCCTCAGCCTAATTTCTATTGGGACAGTTCATGTTTTTCCCCAGAATAAGTGAATTTTATCTTTGCTGCTCCTGAGATGCTAAACTCATTCTGAATAGCAAGAGTCATTTATATTAGAAAAATATCAATGGAAAATCTGTCATGAAGAAATAACTCAGTTCTATCTTTTTCATCCAAACATGAAAATCATTAAATAATCCTTCTCACCCCATCAAAACAACTGTCCTTTCAAAAATGATAACCAAACAGTCAATGATTTGATATTGCAGTTCAATGGTGGAGCAGTGGGAGATTGGGGATGTAGGGAGAGGGGCTGTTGGTGGGGGTCGGGGGGGAATTATTTGAGTTTTTAACCCATGAAACCTGATTTCACATCACACAGAGAGGAAAACCTCCTGCTGATTGCCATCTACTACCTTCCCTCGGCTTTTGAATCAGTACTCCTCCACATTTAACATCACTTGAGAGGAAGCAGTGAAGGTTGCAAGGGCACAGAATGTGAAAGACTTCAATGTCTAGCATTAAAAATGGCTCAGTAGTAGCTCAGTTACACGAGGCCTGAAGGACATAGATGCCAGACTGGTCTTGCAGAAGATAGTGAAAGAACCAACAGGAGAGAATAACCTACTTGACCTTAACCTCACCGATATGCCACCGATGTATCTGCCCATGACAGCATTGGTAGGAGTGACCACTGCATAGTCCTCATAGAAACCAAAACTGATCTTCAAACTGAGGACACCAATCATGTTCTTTGGTACTGTCACCATGCTAAATGGGATAAACTAAGAACATGTTAAGCAGCAAAAAACTGGACATTTTTGAATAGCTGTTGGTCAGATTTGTATTCAGTCCAACATCATGGCCTAGCATATCCCCAAATCCTCCATCATCTTTAAGCCAGGTAACCAACCCTGGTTCAATGAGCAGTGTTGAACATCATACTTGGAGCACTCCTGAAAATGAGGTGCCAACCTAGTCTAAGTAAAGCCCATGCATGCTCAACAGTGGAAAAAGCATGCTATAGACATCCAACATATCAGGCCAAAGCTCTGTTACATCCAGTTATGAAAAATGGGGGACAATTAAATGACTAACAGAAGGAGACGACTTCATGAACATCCCCGTCTTCAATGATGGTGGAGCTAGTGCATGAGTGCAAAAGGCAAAACAGAAGTGTTCACAACCATCTTTGGACAGAAACGCTGAGTGGATGACCCTTCTCGGTCTCTTCCTGAGATTTCCGCCAACACAGATATGTCTTCAGCTAATTCAATTCACTTCACATGATATTAAGAAACAGCTGAAATCCTTAGAAAAGCAGAGTTTCTGGGTCTTAATGACATCCTGGCTATGGTGGTGAATAACTGTACTTCAAAACTAGCTGGGCCCATGGACAAGCTGTTTCAGTACAGCTACACTTTTTACCACCTGTCAGACAATTACACAAGCAGGGGCACAAAAGCTGAATCTCAGAACTGGTGAGAGTGACTAGCCTGCACATTGAGACAAGATGTGATAGGGTGTGGCACCAATGAGACTCAGTGAAACTGAACTCAATGGGCATCAGAGGAAAGACTTTCCAGAGTTTAGAGTCATACCTGGTTCAAAGGAAGACATTTTGTGATTCTTGGAAGTCATGCATCTCAGTTCCAGGATCCAGCTGCAGGAGTTCTTGAGGGGAGTGTCCTAGGGCTGACCATCGTTTCATTATAAGGTCAGAGGCACACGGCTCACTGACAATTTCACAATGTTCAGCTCAATTCACAAATCCTCAGATAATCCTCAGGAAAGATTTGGACAATATGAAAGCTTGGGCTGATCAGTAGCAAGTAAAATTTATGCCATAAAAGTGTCAGGCAATGCCCATCCCAAACAAGAGAAAAGGTATCTCCTGATTTCATTCCTGAATGGGCTAGCTTTAGTTTTAAGTTTGTGTCCCATTCTTTTGGATTCTCCCACCAGAAGAAATAGTTTCTGTATGTCTACGCTATTGATTCCTTTTACCATTTATAATCCCCAATTAGTCCTCAATGTTCTAAATTCAAGGGAATACAATATGCACTGATAATTTAAGCCCTTAAGGTCTGCAAGTGGACAGTCAAGGGCAACAAGGCAAGGGGAGTGGTCAAAAGGCCTAGATTACATCTAAGTAACAAACTACAGGGGATACTGAGGTAGGAAACAAAAAGGAACTGACAGCCACAGAAGGGGGTTGGCTCGAGAGGAGAGGGAGGATGGACAGAGTGAAAATGCTGGAGAAGGTGAGTTCACAGGCTGAATTTTGATTTTGGATCATAATTACAATGGCAATTATGGGTGCAGCTGGCAGAAAAAATTACAGCAGATAATCCAACTTTTTAAAATGGAATAAACTTTCCGCATTTGCAGGAAACCTTCTGGCACTTGGACCTGGTAACCAGAACTCGAGATTCCCTGGTCTGCCTTACTGATTCTTTCAACTATTGACAAGACAAACTCAGATTTTGTAGATGCTCTTTCCTTGCCTTTGGTTAACTTTATCTCTCATAATAAAGTAAATTGGTCGTGATTTTTATAGTAGACAAGTGAAAAA
The DNA here is from genome assembly GCF_964194155.1 of Cetorhinus maximus. Lineage (NCBI taxonomy): Eukaryota > Metazoa > Chordata > Chondrichthyes > Lamniformes > Cetorhinidae > Cetorhinus > Cetorhinus maximus. Next base: position 69,417,619 of record NC_135885.1, read on the forward strand.
TGGTTTAAACTCAGCAACTATCCATCCACATGTTTAAATTTGGAGATCAAGTTCCACACCCCTATTCTTTTCTGCAACTTATTGAAAAACAATCTAAGTGCATAACACAGAAGTAATGAAAACAACAAATCCAATCCAATGCAAAAAAAGATGCAAGATTGTGCATTCATAAACCCCTCCAATTCCACCATTTTGGCAGTCATTGACTTTTTGTTCTCAGTCTGTACAAAATTTCTAATATTTAATTTGCATACAAGCATGATATTTTTCTTGCTTACTTTATTGAACGGTATCTTGGACTATTTTTTTGAATGATAATACAGCCTTCTCTCACAGCAATGACATAGAGCATCGGCAAAGTGGAACTGTACAGTCCCACTCAGGCAGTGGGGAGATCATCAAGACAACTGACCAATTATTGATTGCAACAAGAGATTTACAAAGAATATTGCAAAATAACTAAGAAAAATAATGTTAAGTCCCCTTACTGGCTAACATTTAGGAATCACAAATTGAACAGGAACTATGACTGTGATTTTTCCTTAGTGAGTAAATTAAATTCAAGTGCATACTGGGGCTGACTGGATTGATTGTGCGCAAGCGTCATATTTCTCTAAGTACACTGCAAGCAGATTTTCATTTCTTGTTTTGGTTTTTCTTTTAGAATCTTCCAAAAAATTTCTTCCAAAAAATTTTTCAATCACATAATTAGCCAGCACATAAATAGAATATAAGATCCTGTTGTGATTCATCATTTATATAATTCATGGGCCCAGAGACACAGGTATAAACCACCAATGGGTGTGCTACCCAGTGGTTAATGCTCATTGTACAAAAGTCATAACATTGGGATCAACAGCATAATCTTTCTTTCCACCTTAACATATTTCTTATCTAATCAAATTGCATTTTTAGGGTAAAAGCAATATGTGCTTGCAGAAAATATATTCACAGACATTTATTTCAAGAGGTATATCTGAGCACGTGCACATCTAACAATTTATTTTCCACATGGACTGTGTATAAATCATACATACAATCTGTTAAAAATAAATATGAATAAACATTAAAGATAAAAAATGTAATAGGCATAACCCAGGAATCGCAACAAATCCCACAAATTTCTACACTTACCGTGAGTAGGGGTTTTTCTGGTTGATCACTGTAGTATTACATTCATCTCAACAGCCAGTGAAAAAAGACATTATTGTCCACTTCAACTTTTTTTTCTAAAGGAGAATCTACCACAGACCTCAAGTTACTGGCACAGGGTCACAATCCGGAGTTGAGGGAGTAAAAATAAATTCAAAAGGGACAATCCACCCCATTTAAAAGGTTTGTGATATTATTGCCTTATGACAGCAAGAGTGGACCCCATGTTGCCTCTTCCCATGCTTTCACTCTGTACAATACTCATTCTGCCTTCAAGGTTTTAGTTTATTTGCTAAACATTAGTTGAACCACATTGGACTGAGGCCACTGCTCCAAGGTTGAAAGGAAAGCAACTGTCACCAGGGATATTGAGAAAATATACTGTGTTCAGGAACACCCTGGAGTGCTTCTGATTCTGTGACCTCCATATCAATTCCTTGCAGGAAGCTCTGTTGAACACAATTAGCTACAACTTAGATGATCTGTCTGGTGGTCACAGTTTGAGATTTTATATTTGAATCTGCATAAACAAACAGTCTGACATTACGAATAAGAGGGATTTCTGCAAACACATCAAATAGTGGATATGAAAGTATGTCCTTATTGGGAGAAGATAATTTTTTGGATTATTAAACAATATGGGTTGAGAGTAGAGAGACTCTCCTAGTAGCTTAAAAGAGGACAACTACAATACGAGATCATTTTCTGGACATTTACAATCATTAGATAGTGTTGCCTTGGACACACAGTCAGTGCAAAACTATGAGCCAACCATCTACATAAACATGCCAACAGTGAATCCTCAATGAGGGACACCATGCAGCTGATGAAAGGTCAAGGGGAGCATCATGTACCTATAACCATATACCTAGAAATGAATTTGGAGCTGCCTTGAATGAGCAAGTTGAATTGTAATTTGGCAACCGTATTGATGATCATCTCCTGGGCAGCATCACCAATTTGAAAAGAACGATTTGTTAAGTACCATAAAATTGATATTTGTTTTGAAACTACAGAGCAAATTAAAGCAGCTATTTCTCTGCATCTATTGAATTGCCTAATTGCACTGTTGACAGCAGGTAATCTATCTTGAATGCAAGTATCAGCGATGGATCCCCCCTAAATTTGGACCTGACCGCTCTGCACTGCACTAGAATGGAAGAACTTGTGTTAACCTTAGTTGGCTAAATCCAGAACTCAAGCCTGAGGTAAGTTTTCCTTACTCAGCTGCAGAGAGAACCAAATAGCTCCCACCTAGGTCACAAGTGCATTCTTGAAAGAGGCTGAAGATAATTTCCACAGCACCTCAGTCTTGAGTGCTGCTGAGATTAGCACCCTTTATGGTTGCCTTAAACTACAGCCTACACCCAAATACAATAATGGTATTGTCTATTGAAACCCATAGGCCAGGTGGACAACTCATTGAAAGGTGGTTTGACCCTTATATGCCTTGGTGGAGATAGTCTTCAGGTATTGGAATTTTCTAATAATTCACATACTTACCCACAATGTTAATCAAATGGTTTTGGGAGCTCTGTAGGGAATTCTGCCAGCTAAATAGCAGTGTATGATGTATTGAGCACCTGAATCAAGGACATCAATGGTTGCCCTAGATGCAGACTGGTTGAAGTCATAGGAAGGAGCCAATGTTTTCAAAAGATCCCTAAGAGCCGCATGAGTAGCCAATATCAGCTACTATTGAAAAATCTACTGGCCATATCCAATCAATCGCAGAATCCTCATTCAAAAATTAAGCCCATAAAGAATTAACTAAGAATCCAACAATTAATTGTTAGCTTAGTCATTCACATTGATGGGACTGAGAGGAGCAACACTGTGTGCTCATTACCTCAGGGCGCGCATACTTGTTCTGAAGGGAATGCAACAGAGATTCACTAGACAGGCTGCTGGGATGTAGGGATTATCCTATCAGGAGACATTGAATCGACTAGATTTATATTCGCTGCAGTTTAGAAGAGTTTAAAATGAACTAATTGAAACATATACAATTCTTCACGGGCTTTCCAGGGTTGATGCTAAGAAACTGTTTCCTCTGGCTGGGGAATCTGGAACACTTGGGCCAGAATTTTACGTTCGTTGGTTGGGCGGGCCTGACCGACTCGGCGGCGGGTGAGTGGCCGATTGCCTCTGGCGAAATGAGCCGTGCCGCCATTTTCCACGGGCGGGCCAATTAAGGCCCGCACCGCGGCTTTGCGACTCCCATGGAGAATGGGAAAATAGTCGTGGGGGTGGGCGGCCTCAGACTGCCGGTTCCAATGGGGAGCCGGCAGCCTGTTTAAAGAGTGGCCAGGCAGCCTGCTTGAGGTGGTGCACCTCAGAGATCAAGAAATGTTACATGGAGGGCAGAGGAAGAGGTGGAGGAGGAGGGGGGCAGGCTGCAGGAGAGGCTAGCGGGGGGCCACTGTGCCCCCAGATTTTCGAATGCATGCTTTACTGTCCTCCTGCAAGAGGTGGGAAACCGGCGTCAGATTCTGTATCCTGAGGATGGGAGGAGGAGGGCCCCCCATGTCATCAGCCAGGCGTGGGAGGAGGTGGATGAGGCTGTAAGTGCCCATGATGATGTCCGGCGCACTGGCACACAATGCAGAAAACGATTTAATGATTTGCTGCGCTCCAGATGGGTGAGTACCATGTCTGTCTTGGCCATTTGACCCAGAAGGCAGCCTTAGCTTTTGACCTCCCCCCCAACCATGTATTGCTGCCATTACTGCATAGGGCATCTGTCGCACGCTGGGTAGGCAAATGGGTACTGACCATGCTTACACCAGCCTTAGTAGTTGAGGAGAAGAAGGGCTTTCCCCGCAGCATATGTTGGTTTCTGTGGCATTTGAGTAGTTTGGGGGCAAACTGCAGGGGAGGCCGCACGACACATACTCAGAACTCCAACACATGTCATATTGATGGTAACGAGATGGTGCAAGGGGAGCCTCAAGGTCTTTTAGGCAAGTCCCATCTGCTGGCCTTGGCGCTGCACCTATTTGCTCCTCCTTGCCATGGGCGCTAGGACCCGTGTGCTATTCAAAGTGATGGACGCCGAATGTGTCCAAGGTGGCCGTTGGGGGAGGGGGTTGGGACCAGCCGTACTATCTTCTGGGGATTGATCACCAGTAGTGTGGACAGGAGTCGCTGGAGGCCTCAGATGGGCCACTGTGGTTGGGGTGCGGCGTGCACGTGCAGAGTACATGAGCGATCAGCCCCAATAAATCCTCTTCTCTGTTTTGCAGGCAAAAAGTGACCACAATGCCTGGGAGCGCCTGAGGACTGGAGGTGGGCGTGCCCTCCTCCAGCGCCTCACACCCTTCGAGGAGCAGGCCATGGAGCTGGGCAGGATGCAGGAGGCTAGGATGGCTGGGGGCGGTGAGGCTGGGGTCCAGTAGGCAGGTTTCTGGGGTCCACAGTCCCATCCGCTCTGTCTGCACACCATCCAAACCACTGATGGTTGCTGCAATCATTAATGCTGCAACAATGCTCATTCACAGACTGAGACATTCTGACGTTTGGGTCATACAGGAGGGACCCTCGAACCCTTGAGGAATAGCATCTCCACCACCTTCCAAAGCCACTTTATCGCATTTGTGACCCATATCACCATGGTCTAACATGCCACTGGAATGCTGCTGCACAGCCAAAGACTTATTCCATTCTAGGGGACTTGGGACCTCTAGCACCCTTTCAGCCAGTGTGCCCCACATTACTTTGTCCAAAAGGTCCTCAGCACCTCAGCTGTGAACCTCATGGCATTCAACTTAGATGAATGCCACCACGTTACTCATTCCTGCGCCAAGGGGAAATGTTGCCTTACGGAATGAAGGTCAATAATATGACTTCTCAATCTCCTGTGTTCGGCGGAAAATGTCACAACTGTTTGAGATGTTTCCTCAACCCCGCAACTATCCAGGCCACAATGCATCCAGGTCAGGTACCTCTGCACTCTCCCCACTCCTATGGTTCATATCAAGCTATGTGGCATTCCTGAGGCCGTCTGACCAGCCTGTCTGCATGTGCATTTAATGTTTGGGGCCCGTCTTGATTCTTTTTCAACTCACCAATGTTCTTCTCCTTGAGGTCTCGAAGGGTGAGTGACTTATGAGGCTAGGGGGGAAGAGATAAAAGGTTGAAGTGAATGAACACTAACTGATGCACTGACCTTGTTGTTAATTTCAGCATCACCACCAGAGCAACCCGCACGTCCGCACCGCAGCCTCCCTTCCACACCTGAGGAGCAACAAGTGCAACTTGCGGCACATCATTTCAGCCAGCCAGGCACCAGCGCAGACACACACACCTCGGTGGGGACTTTACCGTCGGCTAGTGTCCCGGGTCACAGTGGAGAGGGCACATCACGATCGCTGGAGGAGATGGTAGGGGCAGAGAGTGCCGATGGCTCCAGCAGCCGGAGGGCTGCAGGGGACGAGGTACACGCTGAGTCCGGCACAGATGATGTGCCTCTGGAGTTGTCCCCATTGCAGCAGCTGCAGGAAAGGCGGCAGGAAATGCGTTTGCATCTGGCAGGGTTGCATGAGGGAATGGTTCAGTTGCTCTCTGTGACGGAGGAGTCCAGGCAGCGTGCACGTGAAGATTCCGCCCTCAGGTCAGAGCATCAGGCTTCCTTCAATGAGAGATTGGCGACTCTCATAGAGAGGGGCTTCCACCAAATGGATCAAAATATGATTGGGTTACGCTCTGACCTGCAAGCCCTCACAGCGGTTCTGGCTAAAGGTGATCTTTCCCACTGTGGGAGATGTTGTAGACACCAAGCGCCGGCACTCGGTGCCCACACATCTGCGGTAAGCAGGGAGGTCGAAATGGACCTCACGTCAGTGCAGCAGCTGCCTGTCGTCGCTGCGAGCTCCTCTCATGGTGCTCCGGATGAGGGCAGCAGCTCCTCTGCCCCTCTGCCAGTCAAAGTTTCTTCCGTTGAGGCTGCGACAACTGAGGAGGTGCCAGTTCTGGAACTGGCCACTCCCTCCCAGGCGGGGCCATCACAGGCTCCACGGGCCAGAGGACTCCCGCCAAAGTCATCTAGGCCAACAGGACAGCAGAGTCAGCAGGCTGTCTCGCAAGCCACTCCGAGCAATGGGGCGGCACGTATAAGGAGCATCCGAAAACGTAAGCATAAGGCATTTTAGGCACTCCCCGGGCATGTCACTGGTGATTTTGTGTTGGCCTTAGAATAGGGACCCATTTTTCTGTCATTGTGAAATAATCATGTGTGCTTTAATTTTGGACACAATAAAGTTCACCTTTGTAACCATGGCTGAGGGTCTTTTCATTGTGGTGCTTTTTTCATTTTCACATAATTATCATGAGTGTTTGAGTGGACATTGATGTTTCTGTACTAAGGCCTTATTTGCAGCTGATGAGGTGGAAGATGTAGCACCTAAGTGCCACGTGTGTAAGTGCCAGGCAATGCTGCTCCTGCTGATCCATGTATGTGGGGCTAGCTGAAAGTTGTTTGGATTAAATTGTCCCGGGTGTCCCTGCCTCCTTGGTGTAGTAGCGGGTCGGCGTGCTGCCCGTCATCATCGCCCTGTGCTTCCTCATCCTCTGAGGCACTGTTGGATTCATCATGTGCAGCCTCATCCAGGGCGTCAAGGTCTTCATCGTCAACTGCATCGCCCCCTTTCCAGCGCAAGATTGTGCAGAGTGCAGCGTGCTACCACGATCAGAGAGATGCGATCTGGGGCTACTGGAGTGTGCCCCCTGAGCGGTCCAGGCAACGGAAGCGCATCTTGAGAAGACCGATGGCTTTCTCCACCACAGCCCTTGTGGTGCCGTGACTCCTATTGTACCACTGCTCAGCTTCTGTTCTTGGATGGCAGAGAGGCATCATGAGCCACCTTCTGAGGGGATAGCCCTTGTCACCCAGCAGCCAACCATCCAGCCGAGCCAGAGCACTGAATAGCCCGGCACCTGGGAGTGTCTGAGGATGTAGGCGTCATGGGAGCTGCCTGGGAACCTTGCACAGACTTGTAGAATCTGCATCCTGTGATCACACACTATCTGCACGTTCATGGAGTGGAAGCCCTTCCTGCTGACGAAGGCACCGGGCTCACCTGCTGGCGCCTTGATGTCCACATGTGTACAGTCTATTGCACCCTGGACGCGGGGGAAGCCAGCAATGGGCGTGAAGCCTCTGGCTCGCTGTGTCTGACTTGCCTGGCCGCAGTGGAAGTGGATGAAGGTGGATACCCGTCTGAACAGAGCGTCTGTAACCTGCTTGACACAAGTGTGGACAGCTGATTGGGAGGCACCACAAAGATCACCCACCGAACCCTGGAAGGAGCCAGAGGCATAGAAGTGGAGGGCAACTGTGAGCTTCAGAACCGCTGGCATGGGGTGTCCACCCACACAGTTAGGGGAGATCTCAGGGCCAATCATCTGACAGATATAGTTGACTGTCTCCCTTGAGAATCAGAGCCTCCTTCGGCACTGCACCTCAGTCATATTGAGGTAGCTGCTTCGCTGCCTATCTCTCCTGGCAGCAGGATAGTGGCGTCGTCTGTGGCCCCTTGCACCTTGGACAACCTCTTGGCCCTGCGCTCCTTGTGCCTGCACCTGGACACCCAAAGGTGGTTCCCCTAGAGGCTGATTGTTCAGTCCTGGCCTCCTCCTTATTCTATCCCTCCCTTCCTCCTCAGGGGAGCTGCTTCCACTGGAGAGGTCAGAACCCATAGCCCCAGGCTAAATCGAGACCTCCGGAAAGCTGCAAGGCCGAAAAAGAATGCTATCTGCAGACTGGTTTCAAATTACACAAAAACCTCTTGGACATCGATGAGAACTACTAACAATCACACAGACAAGTTTTAAACACTTTCATCAATTATAACTTCATGTAAAACATGAACAACCCCTCTGAGTCCACATATCCCAACATTGCAAAAGTTTTCTTAAATAATCTCCTACCCGTTGGGCCCATGCGCCGACCCAAAGTTTGCACGGGCCCCTCAAAATCCTGGACAATTCGCAAGTTAAGGGCCTTAACGAGCTCTTCAATTAACGGCGGGTGAACTGAGCGCGCCCGCCCACCGAAATCGTGATGCCGCGCACTGACGTTGGCACGCTCGCGCAATGTCACCGCGTGACATTTTACGCGCTGACGTGCGGGCTACGCCACCCACACATCAGCCGGAAAATTCTGCCCTTGCTCACAGTCTCAGAACAAAGGTTGGCCATTTATGACTTGATGAGGAGAAATTTCTTCATTCAAAGTATTGTGAATCTTTGGTTTTCTGTATCCCAGAGGGCTGTGGATACTCAGACGCTGAGTATACTCAAGACAGAAACTGATAGATTTTGGGGTACTAAGAGAATTAAGGTTATGGATACAGCATGGGAAGTTGGAGTTGAGGTAGAAGATCACCGTGATCTTACTGAATGCTGGTCCAGGCTCGAAGGGTCAAATAATCTATTGCTGCTTCTACTTCTTATATACTTATACCTGAAGTCAGGTGAATAATTCAATTTGCGTTAGAAATCCACCGGTGCCAAAGAGTGGATCCCAAAGTTTTAATATTTAGCTTCTAGGGATATGAACCTTGGGTTGCAGTGATACTGGTGTTGATTGCACTAAGGGATTCTCTTAATGGTCTCTTAGTATACCTGATGATAGCAATTTGGACTGAGATTACTCTCTAGAGAAGTGCCAACATTTTAATTAAAACAAAAAACTGCGGATGCTGGAAATCCAAAACAAAAACAGAAATAGCTGGAAAAACTCAGCAGGTCTGGCAGCATCGGCAATGCTGCCAGACCTGCTGAGTTTTTCCAGCTATTTCTGTTTTTGTGTTGCCAACATTTTAACATTGTTATAGCTAACAGAATTTTAGTTGGATGGGCACAGGCACTCATAAAAGAGAGGCATGAAATGGGTGAATTCATATCTCTTCACAGGAAGAGCTAATACAGGAAACTTGGGATGTCACAGTGCCACGATTTTGCTAACCTTATAGAAAGAATGTGTTCTCTGCTGATTCTCCACTCCAAGAATTTCATTGTAATGCTGTATTAAGAAAATGCTAAATGCAAATACTGAAGAAATGCTAAAATCAGAATAATAAATTATGAACAAAATATGCAAATTATTCAAAAGTGCAAACTCTTATATTGCATGGTCAACACACATCCAATAAAATTATGTTACTGCATGCTTCAGAGTCTGGTATCTATGTACAAGGGGACCAAAAATAGCACTCTTCAGTCTCGTAAAACGAAGAATGGCATAGCTGTTTCTAGCTGGTTTGATGATCTCAGAGTCTGTCCATCATTAACACGCATTAGGTTTCTGGTACAAATATAATTTTCACGTCAACATTCTACCAGTTTGAAACACTCACTACCTAAACTGTCCTTTCAAGTTCTGTACAGCATTTAAATATACAGAACAGTAATCAATAATATGACTCTTTAAAGGTTATATCTTGATCCGTCATGTAACAAATATGTACTGCTTTTTATTATTTATGCATTCAAATATAACCTTCGAAAATGTTTTGTCAAAGAATAATTGGTTGCAAAATAGAAATCTCACATTAATTACAGACTATAGGATGTTGTAATGGCAAACAAACTTGGTCTGGTATATAGCCTTGTTCTATTTAGTCTGATGATTAACTTGAAATTCAGCTAAACAACTAATAGCCTATTCGAGGAGCTGAAGTAACAAAGGGCACTGTGTAAATTTATGGAGAGAACTTTCTCCCCATTGGGGGGGTTGTGCGGGGGTGGGCACGGGCCCGATCGGTGCCCCCGTTCGGGTCTGCGCTTCCATTTTATGTGGGCGGGCCAATTAAGGCCCACCCAGTGTGACGCGCACCCGGAAGCTGAGTGCTCCCTGTGTGGGGGTGGGCGGTTCCCTGAGTCGGGAGTGCACTGCACGAAAGAGTACGAGATAAGTTTTAAGTTTTAAAAGTTTTAATAAAGAAGAAAAAAAAATTAAGACATGTCCCCTCATGTGACAGTGTCACCTGAGCCGGGACATGTCAATGAGCTTTAATGAAAAAGTGTATTTAATTTATAAACCCTTCATGAAACCTCATCCTGCCCATAGATGAGGTTCCATGAAAAATGTGAAGGCCGCCTGGGCTCTTCGCCTGCCCGCCAACCTTAAGGTTGGATGGGCAGCTTTCTCAATAGCCTTAATTAGTTGATTAGTGGCCTTAGCAGGCCTTTCACAGTTCGGCAGGTGTGCAGCCGAGTCGGCTGCACGCCCACCGAAATGAAAATCTAAATGACACGCCGTGACGTCGGGACGCACGCCCGGCATCACCCTGCATCATTTTATGCCTTGGCGAGTGAGTCCCACCCCGCTTCCAAGCCGAAAATTCTCCCCTATATGTATTGAGGAAGAGCAAAAACTCTTGTGAATGATCCACAATGCTCTGAGCGTTTGGTTCTTTTCATAATCTTGGGTGCCCAATTTTTCTTCAAAGTAGTAACTCTAGGATTGTTGCACCTTAATGTGGATTAGACAGAGACCATTTGAAACTGAGAGTTTCTAAAGTAAAATTATAGAGCTAAAAATGTAATCAAACGTGAAGCAAAACAAAAACTTGAATGAAGGATTAAAAACTTACACTTAATTTATTACAGGCCTTAAGATTGCATTTGAATTCTTCATTCAAAGTAAAAATACTTTTCCCCCCTGCACCACAATCCCACTGCCTGCATAGATGGGGCCCAAATATTGTTTCAAATATTTATCCTGATTGAGGAAGTTAAGGTGCATATAAACAAAACCAAGACAAAAATCTACCATTTTTCACCCTGTACACCTTTTATTCAGGCTTATTAAATTTTCCAATAAGCAGACAAGAGGATGAAACTTCATTTCAAACAATGTTTTCAAATTATTAATATTCAGAATGCTTTAGGCAAGTGTGTATGCATTTTAATATGCCTCTAAAACAACTATATTAATTATCTCCTCAGACCTTCAAACTGTTCAGATTTACCAATTAGTTCCAAGAATCAACATAAGTGCCACACTGATTCTAACTAATTGGCACACTTAAAAAAGAAGCAGGGAAGATACTACTTTCAACTTTAAGCAAAATTAAAAACAACTTTCTAAGTAAAATATTAACTATGGGCTGCTCTGTAAAATGTCGCATGACTGATCTTTTGAATAACAATATTCCACAGTATTAAAAATAATGCATTGGCTTTAAAATGGCTAAATAATTGGGCATAGCCATGGTACACACGTTCAAACAACAACATCAAAAGTTGTCCACTGTAACAATCATGCAAGTTTAATCTTTACTACAATCTTCATTTTTTTTATGGTGGACTAATTATGGTTAACCTTCTCAACTGGATAATCTGCTGAGAGCCAAAATGCAATCTTTCATCAGTTCTTGAATCCATTTAAATTTCAAGAGAGAATTCCAGATATCGAGTGGTATCACCTGTAGACATACAAGCCACCAACATACTTTAGTAATTTGGACTGGTGGACAGGCACCACGTTGCAGTACGTTACTGATATTCATAACTATGATGTATCATTGCCAGGCAATGGATCTGGATTTAAAATATTTTGCTGGGTTTGGGCCATTATTGTTACTTATCACAGGAATTCTTGCTGAACAGAGAATGGACAGAAAGAAGAAAAGAAAGAAATCATGGTCTAAATTGTAAGACATCTACTAATTCTACTAATGGTGTCACTTGTCTTCTGACAGGCAATACACTTCTGCAAGAACCAAAGTCCTGCTCTTCTTTCCCACATCACCAGAGACCTATCATTCCTGGTACAAGACCTTCATCTTGCTGACAAGCCAATAGCTAGCAACATTTGCAGATGGCTATATGATTAGACTGATAATCATAACTGGTAAAATGAACTTAATCTGTTCAAACAAGAATTCATTGCTCCTTAAGCTAAGGAACTATCTTGAAATAGATGAACCATTAATGCATTCAAAAATATGAATCATCAACTGTAGCACAGTAACTAAGTTGTGTGAAATAGGTGACTTACCTTTCTTATTCTGTTCAGCATTACTTTAACTCCAATTCTGCAAATGACAGTCAAAGAAATTCTGCTTCAAGCTCATTGATCAATAGTCTACGATTTTGTCCAGGTGCCTGGTGATTCCTGTAAAGTTAAAGAGAAAGCATTCAATAAAAAAAAAGTGCGATGTAGAAAACATAACACAAAAACCACAAAGCCTTACAATAAGAACTGTACAATACATTCTTGCTGTTGCTGGTCACATTACAAAAATAACTGCAGCCATCATTAGCTGGCTCAAGTTGATGAAAACTAATTTTGTTGTCCAGAGTGTATTATCTCACCACTAAACTGACCAACAACCAACAATATTCTTATTTTAAATTTTGGTTTTATATATTAAAAATTCATAGTTTTACAGAACTAGATCAGTAACAGATAAGGACAGCAAATATCAATGAGAACTAGATCAGTAACAGATAAGGACAGCAAATATCAATGAGAACTAGATCAGTAACAGATAAGGACAGCAAATATCAATTACCAAAAACATATACAAATCTGAACAGGAAGACAACCACATTTTTAGTAATAACCGATTATGATACAATTATCAAAATATCCATAGGATCTATCCAGAGCACTCAGAATAAAATCAGCTGCAAAATAAGCATAAGGAAAGTTATAGCAAATTAGAGAGAGGGTAGGAGGGGGACATGAGTACCACCATTCAGCTCATTGTTCCATCAAATCTTACAATCAATGACAAATTTTCTTTGGAGCAAGTTAAGGCATGGAACCTATAACAATCTAAAAAAAAATGCTCAAAACGTTATTTTGACACAGCCATAAGGGCTAAGTTGTTCAAATCCCAGAGGGAAACGTGAAACAACTGTCAGAACCCATTTTTGCAATTTGTACATTTCGCGATGCAGGCTTTGAATTCAATAGTAATAAGACCATCAAGTTTCAAGAGGCTTTTATAAACTATTTTATATTATATTTTATTAAACTTTTATAAACTAAACATTTATTATTACAAGAAAGGTTGTAAACACCTACATACATCTGCAAAATTACTGCTATAATAACTACAAAATCTACTAATTAATCTGACCCTCAGTTTCCACCCCCCAACCCCCCTCCATTAAGGCAATAGTAAATCTCATAGATTGAAACAGACACCTGGCAAAGCACACTCTGAACAGTAAGAATACGTTAAGTATTTAATAAGCACTTGAAATGCCATAGCATACAGCACTATGGGCCAAATGCTGGAAAATTGAGTTAGAATAGATTGGTGCTTGATGGCCAGCACGGACACGATGAGCCGCAAGACCTTTTACTGTGTGGTATAACTCTATGACAGTCACATTCAAAATAAGTTTCTTTCAGCTCTGGGTCCTTGTGGACAGCAGCTTGAAGCTTGCTGGCTGGAGGCTTCTCACACTTGGATCTTCAAACACCTCTACTTTACACATGATCTCCTTTCTCCTTTATACATCTCTTGCTGTTTGAAAGTAAATTTTCCATTGTATCACTAGGCTTTTAACTTTACTGCTTCTAACAATAACATCCTTTCATCCCACCAATTTTATTAGTAAGCTGAAAAGAAACACTCTGCTTGGCATCTTCTAGCTAGGCTTAAGATTTCACCGGTAGTCTTGAATGGTTTCTTTTAACAAATATAAATTTACACTTTACCTTCTACCCTCCTTACATTACTTAACATCTCAAAACTACTATTCATCAAAGCACCCAGACTAGCTAGCTTTAATCCAGTTAAGACACACACAGACCCCACTAGAGCTCCATTTTTAAAAAATAATTTCCAATAACATTATAGACATTAATATCTCTTCATGACAACATATTAACAGCTCTAAGGAACGAAAGAAACCTAGCTTAAAAAAAACTGATGTAACTTATTTTCTACAGTCAACTCATAGAAGAATATGCTCACTTCATATCCAGGTGGAATTTTAGTTAAACCGTGCTGGAAAACTCAACCGTTGTGACATCAGTCCACTGTTAACTATATAACAATTGCAGGAAGCACTTATTTAGCATTAATGGGCCATATTTTCTCTCCCGAGGTGGATAGCGGAAGTCGGGAAACTTCTCAGCTCACCACACCCACCTCAGGAAAAAGTGCCCTGTCAGAAACTCTGTCACTCCAAGGGAGGGGATCAATTGTTGGAGTCATACCAAGCACAAGGGAAGATGGTGTGGTTGTTGGAGGTCAATCATCTCAGTTCCAGGACATCACTGCAGGAGTTCCTCAGGGTAGTGTCCTCAGCCCAACCATCTTCAGCTGCTTCATCAATGACCTTCCTTCCATCATGAGGTCAGAAGTGAGGAGGACGTTCGCTGATGATTACACAATGTTCAGCACCATTCACAACTCCTCAGATACTGAAGCAGTCTATGTCCAAATGCAGTAAAACTTGGACAATATCCAGGCTTGGGATGACAAGTGGCAAGTCACATTCATGCCACACAAGTGTCAGGCAATGACGATCTACAACAAGAAAGATTCTAACCATTGCCCCTTGATGTTCAATGGCATTACCATCACTGAATCCCCCACTATCAGCATCCTGGGGTGTTACTATTGACCAGAAACTGAACTGGACTAGCCATATAAATACTATGGCTCCAAGAGCAAGTCAGAGGCTAGGAATCATGTGACGAGTAATCCACCTCATGACTCCCTAAAGCCTGTCCACCATCTACAAGGCACAATTCAGGAGTGTGATGGAATACTCTCCACTTGACTGGATGAGAGCAGATCCCACAACACTCAGAAGCTTGACAACGCCCAGGACAAAGCAGTCCGCTTGATTGGCACCACATCCACAAACATTCACTCCCTCCACCATCAACGCACAGTAGCAACAGTGTGTACCATTTACAAGATGCACTGTAGGAATTCACCAAGGCTTCTTCGACAGCACCTTCCAAACCCATGACCACTACCAACTAGAAGGACAAGGGCAGCAGATAGATGGGAACACCACCACCTGGAAGTTCCCCTCCAAGTCACTCACCATCTTGACTTGGAAATATGTTGCTGTTTTTTCACTGTCGCTGAGTCAAAATCCTGGAACTCCCTTCCTAACAGCACTGTGGGTGTACCTATACCACATGGACTAAGAAGGCAGCTCACCACCACCTTCTCAAGGGCAACCATGAATGGGCAATAAATGCTGGCCCAGCCAGCGAAGCCCACATATCATGAATGAATGAATAAATAAATAAATATATACCGTCTAGCTCTCACCATTAAGCCCATCACCTGCCATGTGCTCCCCATGCCACTTCCATGTCAACTCATGCTCCCACCCATGCACCCATATAACTCCCATGCCAACTTAATGCCAACCCATGCCTCCCATGCACCCCCCATGGCCACTTATAGCCCCCATGCCAACCCATGTACCCTCACCCACCAATATGGGCAGCCCTCAAGTTTCACGTTGAGATGAAATAAAATCAAGGTCTAAGGCCCAGATTTTTGCAGAGTCGTGGACACGCCATGGACCTTTAAAAATGGTGGATGGAACCTAGATCCAGAGTCTCGCACCTATTTCTGACAGATCCCCTTTTTGTCAGTAGGGGATATAGGGTGGGGCATGACTCATACCTGGAGGGAAAGGCAAACTTAGCAGGGCCAATTGAACTCGATGCAGAGATCAGACAGACAATATTTTTGCTGTAGTAAGGGTCTTATCCTGCATTATTGAAGTCATGAATTTATGGAGAAGACGTAAAGGCTCATAGAAGGTAGATAAGGTCTACAGAACTGTCAAGCTGTGAGGTTATTTAAATCTCCATCCCTTTAAAGATTAAAAAAGCTGCCTGTGTCAGTGAGACTATCTAGAATATCTAGTCCATTAGTTGCAACAGCTGTTTGTTGACATTTTCCTAAAGGCTGTCATTATGCCATTATTAATATTTGGCTTATTTCCACAACCTACAATTATCCCAGAAGGGGGTCCTAAGTTCACAGTTTATTTGACAACTTGAATAGTTTATTGCAGTCTTTGGTGTAGGGTTATGAATAAAGGTACATTTGTTTTTATCAGGGCTTAAGTATTTGATGGGATTTAAGAGTTTTGAATGGGGTTTCATGAATGACTTTTTAAAAACATAATGGAGGTTATAATAGATAATTAGAAATTTATTTTATTTCATCTCAACTTGGTTCCTGAGGTCTGCCCATGGTCGATACTAGGTGAGTTGTCATGGGGGTCTAGGGGCAAAGGATGGGGGGTGGATTGTCATGAACTGGCATTAAGTTCACATTGCAGGCTATAAGGGGTCTGGAGGCATGAGTTGGCACGGAAGTTATGAATGCCCAGTGCGGTGGGTGGGGTTATAAGTTGGCATGGGTGGTATGAGGGTCTATGGGGCTGATTGGCATCATGAGTTGACATGGAGGCTATGAGAGCCCATGGGGGTGAGTGGGGGACATGAGTTGGCATGGATAGGGCATTGGGAGTGGTAGGGGGTGAGGGGTATGAAGGATTAGGGCTAGAGGGCCCAAAATATAATCAACTAACTGGAACAAAGTCCCAGAAAACTGCGGGGTGCCTTTTAAACAGCCTGTCTCAGTATCTCCTATGGCTGCCTTCGATCCAGGTCCAGGGATAGTGGGCCTGGCTCTATCCCGCACCCAACCCTAACCCCTAGAATTTAGAACTCACCATTCATTGGTGACTATGGCAAACTGGGAAATTTCCCAACATGTGCTACCTGCCTCAGGAACACATATCCTGGCCTGTACATTTACTAGTCTTTACTATAATGAAAAAAAAGACTCACATTCATGAAAGTACATTCAAGCCTTTAAAAGTCCCTCAAACACTTAATACTTATAAAAAAAGACTTGTATTCAGAAATAAAAGCAAAATAATGCGCATACTGGAAATCTGAAACAAAAACAAAAACAAAAATAGCTGGGAAAATTCAGCAGGTCTGACAGCATCTATGGAGAGGAAGACAGAGTTAACGTTTCGAGTCCGTATGACTCTTCATCAGAACTAAAGAAAAATAGAAATGAGGTGAAATATAAGCTGTTTAAGGGGGGGTGGGACAGGTGGAGCTGGATAGAGGGCCAGTAATAGGTGGAGGCAAAGAAGAGATTGCCAAAGATGTCATAGACAAAAGAACAAAGGGGTGTTGACGGGGGTGATATTAACTAAAGGATGTGCTAATGGTGACATTAAGGGTAGAAAGAAGGACAAGCACGTGACAGATAGCCCTAGTGAGGGTGGGGTAGGGGGAAGGGATTGAAATAGGCTAAAAGGTGGAGATAAAACAATGGATGGAAATAAATTTTAAAATAATAATAGAAATAGGTGGGAAAAGAAAAATATCTAAAAAATAAATATAAATTATTAGGAAAAAGGGGGATTGGAAAGGGGGTGGGAATGGAGGAGAGAGTTAATGATCTGAAGTTGTTGAACTCAATGTTAAGTCCGGAAGGCTGTAAAGTGCCTAGTCTGAAGATGAGGTGCTCTTCCTCCAGTTTGCGTTGAGCTTCACTGGAACAATGCAGCAGGCCAAGGATGGACATGTGGGCATGAGAGCAGGGTGGTATGTTGAAATGGCAAGTGACAGGGAGGTGTGGGTCATGTTTGCGGACAGACCGAAGGTGTTCTGCAAAGCGGTCACCCAGTCTGCGTTTGGTCTCTCCAATGTAGAGGAGACCGCATTGGGAGCAGCGAATGCAGTTGACTAAATTGAGGGAAGTGCAAATGAAGTGCTGCTTCACTTGAAAGGAGTGTTTGGGCCCTTGGACAGTGAGGAGGGGGGAAGTAAAGGGGCAGGTGTTGCACCTTCTGCGGTTGTATGGGAAGGTGCCGTGGGAGTGGGTTGAGGTGTAGGGGTGATGGAGGAATGGACCAGGGTGTGCCGGAAGGAACGGTCCCTACGGAATACTGACAGGGGCCTGAAGGGAGAATTTGCTTGGTGGTGGCATCATGCTGGAGTTGGCGGAAATGGCGGAGGATGATCCTTTGAATGCGGAGGCTGGTGGGGTGATAAGTGAGGACAAGGAGGATTCTATCATGGTTCTGGGAGGGAGAGGAAGGTGTGAGGGCAGATGTGCGGGAGATGGGCCGGACACGGTTAAGGGCCCTGTCAACCACTGTGGGTGGAAATCCTCAGTTAAGGAAGAAGGAAGACATGTCAGAAGAACTGTTTTGGAAAGTGGCATCATCAGAACAGATGTGACAGAGGTGAAGGAACTGAGAGAATGGGATGGAGTCCTTACAGGAAGCAGGGTGTGAGGAGCTGTAGTCGAGGTAGCTGTGGGAGTCGGTAGGCTTGTAATGGATATTGGTGGACAGTCTATCACCAGAAATTGAGACAGAGAGGTCAAGGAAGGGAAGGAAAGTGTCAGTGATGGACCATGTGAAAATGATGGAGGGATGGAAATTGGAAGCAAAATTAAGAATTTTTTCCAGGTCCAGACGAGAGCACGAAGCAGCACCAAAGCAGTCATCGCTGTACCGGAGAAAGAGTTGTGGGAGGGCGCCTGAGTAGTACTGGAACAAGGAATGTTCCACATGCCCCATAAAGAGACAAGCATAACTGGGGCCCATGCGGGTACCCACAGCCACACCTTTTGTTTGGAGGAAGTGAGATGAGTTTAAGGGGAAATTCAGAACCCCGCATCAAAGGCAGCTGATCCTTCAGTAACCTCTTTGAGCTGTCAGTCAAGCTGTGGACTTACACTTCTGCTGGGATAATTGAAGGTTGTGGAAAGCAGGCAAGGATTAATAATGATATAATGATAGCCCTTGAGGCAATGTCAGCAACCAGGTATTATAGCTGCTAGGGCAGATTTTTTTCAACTTGCACTGACACAAGCAGGCTGTGTTTTTGTAAAATGTTTTAAAAGTATGGGAATTTGAATAAGTTCACAGCTTGGCAATCATACAAACCCTGTCCACTCTTCATGTATCTTTATGTCCCATCCATAAATTTGTGACTCCCACACTATAGAATAACACCTTGCTCCAGAGAAAATGGGGTCTGTTTCAACTCAGCACTAAGTTTAAATGCCCTGATGAGTTTGGGTTTCCTTCATGTGTGGGTCATGTCCCACCCCCTTTCGCATACTGGTGAAAATGAAATCAGTTAGAAATTGGAGAAGGACTTCAGAATCTGGGTCTCACCAATATTTTTAAATGTCTGTGGAAGGTCTATGACTCTCCAAAAATTCTGGGTCACTATTAGGCTGATATTAAGAGTTCTTCCCACAAAGAGTGCTCGACTGGTGGAGCAAACTTCTGCAGAGCACAATAGAAGCAAAAATCAGTTTACATATTTAAAAATGTTTTAGAAACAATTGGATGAGTTGATAAATGTAGGAGCATGGTTGAGAGGTAACATTAGAGCCTTACGTAGACCATGTTATCTTCCTTACCAATAACTGTTTTATGAGCTGGTGATTAATTGTTTATTTCCATTAACAAGTATCATAGTTGAGTTTACAAAACCAGTGGCAGCAATTGTTGATGCAGCTGACTGAGTTCAATCTGTCAGGTAACTATTAAGTGCCTGACGTAGTTATACACAAAGCTATTGTGTGCAGTCAGGTCAGTTATGCAAGCGATAAGGTACCAATAATTCCCTACCATAGAAGAGGGAAAAACAATGGATAGTTGGTGCTCACTTCAATTAATTCAGACTTGAAAGCAAGGCATTTCTGATTATGTCAGTTCTGCACAATAAACAAAGAGTGGACTGGTGGTGAACAAATTTGCCACCTCAACTATACACACCAAAGAAACACAGGTTAGACGAGTTGACTTCACAAAATATCAACCTACTACAAAAATTACTGCAGGATAAATGAGCATTCTACCTTCCATCAAGTAAAGAATAAAGACAATCCATAGCAATACCCTACATGAGCCACATGTAAAAGATAATAGGCTGGATTTCCATCTTCAAGGTGGGTAGTCGGAGTCTGGAAATTTCTTGGCTCAGCTGTCCCAGCTCAGGAGGGAGTGCCTGCAAAGATGGAATTTTCATTCTAGGGGACATGGATGCTAACAGGGGTTGGGCCCGCTGCCCCCAGAAAGAGTTCAGAGGCAGCCACAGGAGCAGCCGGGTGCCTAGGTGGGCTGTTTAAAAGGCCCGCCTTGGTGTTATGGGACTTGTCCCAGTTATAATGAAAACAGTAAGGCCCTCTAGCTCTCACCTCTCACAAACCCTCGCCACACACACACTCCCCATGCCCCATCCATGCTGCTTCATGCCCTCCACCCACCCTCCATGGACCCTCATACTCTCCATGCCAAGCTATGGCATTTCCATGCCCATTCACCAACTATACACTCTGTATAGAACAAATGAACCCTTTAGTGACAATGGTATGCGTTTGAAAATCTTATTAAAAATCATTCATTAAAATTGCTTTTGCTACAGACCAATAAAAATATCAATCATTCAAACCTTTTAAAGTATCAATAGCAGGAACTGCAAGCCCTTTAAACCTCTATCTTGTGTATCTAAATACTGTGAAATTGACAGAATAGATCAGAGAGCAACAGCTGTCAATCAAGTAATGTTTCCCTGGGGCTATTTCACTATAATGGATGTCTGGGCTCATTATGCATTCTTGGCTTCAAGCTCAGAGATCCATTAGACTTTGGCCAGGATTTTCCGTGCCCACTGGCATCAGGCATGTTCGGTGGCATGAGTGGGCAATATGGCACAATTGGTTTCATGACAGCGTGAAACCAAGTTGTGATCGTCCGCTCAGCCCGCAAATGACGGGCCGCGTTTCCCACCACCAGACATTGGGAGCATCATTGTAATATATCTGCACATCATTATTAGGCCAGCCTGTCAGAATTTCCCCCTCACCCCACCCCCCTCTGGACCCTCCATTCATGTTTATGGGAAGGCATGTTGGCGTGTTTCAAAGTAGCACATAAGCAATGTGCACCTAGTGGGCTGCACTTCGTTCGGGACTTCAAGGTTTGTTTGGCTACCTTGCTTCTGTCAGCACTCGCAGCCATCAGTGCCAGGCTTCACAGACAGCACCACATCACTTTTAGCAGGGCTCATGGTTAGATCTCTACCTACCATATCAGCCAAATGTAGATGGCTTTTCAATGGCTGCAGGGCTAGGGCTTGCTTGGGGAAGGAGGAGAAGTGGCCTCAGACAAGAGAAGAGGCTGCAGAACTGTACTGAGGAAGGAGGGTATCCCAGGGTGTGTGTGGGGCACATGTTGATCTGTGCAAATGGCTTCAAGATGGTGATACCTGAGGAGACAGTCTC
This sequence comes from Cetorhinus maximus, assembly GCF_964194155.1. NCBI lineage: Eukaryota > Metazoa > Chordata > Chondrichthyes > Lamniformes > Cetorhinidae > Cetorhinus > Cetorhinus maximus. The sequence goes on from NC_135885.1 coordinate 69,439,053, forward strand.
CTGAGGAGGTGAGGACAGATGGACACATAATGGCATATGTGTGAGTATGGGTGGAGAGTGAGTGAGATGCCTGTGAGTGTATGATGGGTTTAAGTGCGTGAGTTTAAAGCGATGAGATGGTTGCCATACCCTGGCTGCATTGATGAGATTATTCATCCTCGATCTGCATTGGATGGCCAACCTCTTCCGTGCAGCATTGGCACTGACCACCACTGCCATGCTGGATTGGTGATGCCGCTGCCTGTCCTGTGGCCAGAGCGCGGGTAGAGGACATCACAGCAGGTGTCCATGGTATCCAAATGGCATTCCAGTGATTCGTCATTATACCTCGGGGCTGCAGTTCATTTGCCTTTTGTGGACATCTTCCTTGCAGTAGTCATGGGCTGGGAGCACTGAGATGTGTGCATGTGCATCTGGAGTTTAAATATGGCGCCTAGCGTGATGAAGTGGTGGGCGAATGAGAGCCCGTCTGCCATGGAAACGGCATGCTTCCTGGGAATATATAAGTAATGCAGCGGGTTTGGGTTGACACCGTGAAAACCCACCATCGCGGCCAGGGATAAAACATTGTTTTCCCCGCCTGCTACCACACTTAATGCAAATCTGAGATGATTCCACCCTTTTTTTTTAAAGCTTCCAATACAATTATATCCTTCCTTAAGTAAGGAGACCAAAACATACACATTGCTCCAGATGCAGTCTCAACCAGGCCCTGTCCAGTTGTAGCAACACTTGCCTACTTTACACTCCATTCCCTTGCAATAAAGACCAACATTCTATTTGCCTTCCCAATCACTTGCTTGTACCTGCATGCTAGCTTTTTGTGATTTATATACCACTGCAGACTGGGCTATGGAAGAAGATCTATCCAGTATCAGCTCCCAACAGCTAAAAGAAAGTTGCAAAAAAGCATTTTTCACTGCTTAACTTTTAAAGCAGGCAGTTCCTTTTCATGCCAAAATCAGTGTTTTGTGGGTAAAGTTTCAATAAGCCCGGAAAAAGGTGAAACAGTTCAACAGTGCCACATTGCAGTCAAACAGCAACCTCTGACCAGCTAAGGCTGTGGCCATTAAAGACACAACAACTCAGGGATGAGACACTTTTGTTATGGGGACAGATTGGAGAAGTTTGAACTGCTTTCCTTGGAGAGGAGAAGTTTAAGAGGAGACTTGCTAGAAGTTTTCAAAATCATGGGGAGTCTGGACAGAGTAGATAGGGAGAAACTGTTCCTGCTCGTAAATGGATCGAGAACTCGAGGGCACAGTTTTAAAGTATTTTGCAAAAGAAGCAAATGCGAGGTGAGAAAAAACTTCTTCACACTGTGAGTAATCAGGAATTCAGTGCCTGGAAGTGTGGTGGAGGCAGGTTCAATTGAGGTATTCAAGAGGGCATTGAATGATTATTTAAATAGAAACAATGTGCAGGGTTATGGGGAAAAGACAGGAGGTTGGCACTAAGTTAAAATGCTCAGAGCTGGTGCAGACACGATGGGCCTAATGGCCTCCTTCTGCACTGTAACAGTTCTGTGATTCTTTGATTCTGTATTGTAGCTGTACTGGAACAGCTTAGCTAGGGGCACGGCTAGTTTTGAGTTAATTATGTGTGAATCTTAACTTCCGAATACACCGTCTGGTATTCATGCCTTTTACGCAACAACTGACAGAAACCATTGATCACTTCATAAGTAGATGCAGAGACAAGGGGCGTGGTTGTGACTTTATGGTGTCAGAGCTAGCCGGAAGAATAAATCGAGCTTGGCATGTTACTTACTCCCATGAAAGTGTTCTAAAAAGACCTGTTGGACTAACCGAAAGGTTACAGTGTGGAAGCACTACTGCAAAGCAGATGCAAGTTCAAAGCCATACCACTGGGTAGACAGTCTACAGGCTAAGCATAATTCATTCACTATCGCTACAATATCCAATACAGGCCAGCCTAGTAAGCAATGTAGATTGCGCGGCCTCATATGCACCCAGTATTTGGTCAGCTTTTAACAATAGGTGCAAAGCATGTGGCACCAGAGAATGCTGGAAGTGCTAATGCAGAAAGTAAAGGCTGGAATAAGTGAAGCATCATGAGATGCCGCAACCAGAAGCCAGACAGTTACAGCATTCAAATAACCAAGAGCATGTAGCAAACAGCAACAAGACAATATCCATGAAATGTCTAGCTAAACTACAGAATCAGATGATGAGGATAACCAGACCATCAATACACAAAGTGAGCTGACATTCAGCGCAGTGAACAAAGAATGTATTGGCACAGTGGTATCAATAGAATTCTTTGCTATCGTTCAGATTATATGTCCACAGATGCAGGGTCAGTATAACCTCCATGCAAAACTGGATAGTGGTGCAAGTGCAAATATCTGTCCTCTTCGCCCACTGAATGTACCCACAGAAGTGGCAAGTGATGATTCAAGCAACCACTGCCAAACTCACCGCATACAATGGTTTGAAGATTCCACCCCTGGGATCCATTGCACTCAAGTGTCACTACAACAACTCATCCTGGTCACCCCAAATATTTTATGTTGTGGACAACATGGAGCAGAATTTTACGTCCCGCAGGTGGACTCGCACCCAGCCCAATCGGGCGTAAAATTGCACAAGATGACGTCAGGTGAGTGTTCCAACGTCATCACACACTCATGCGATATTTCGCTCGGCGGGCACGCAAAAAAGTCGGAAGCGCATCCGCCAACAATTAAGCGGGCAACTAAGCCCATTAATGGCACAATTGTCTGCGATTTTTTGTGGCCCGTCCAACCTTACGGTTGGCGTATGGGCGAATTGGTGAGACGGCCTTTACATTTTTTATCAAACCTCATCCAAGGGAAGGATGAAATTTCCATTAGGAAACAAAATAAAAATAAATATCTGGGGACAACATTTTTATGAGAAATGCTTTCAGGCGCATGATTATGATGCATGGACATTTTTTTTTGCAGCTTTTTAAGAGCTTTATTTCATTATTTGCAGGTCTGCAGCTCCCTGAGGCAGCTGTCTGCCTTCAGGGAGCTCTCTCGCAGCGCTCACACTGTGACATTGTCGCCTGCCTTCTTCCGATTCCCACCTCGGCAGCACTGAGCTTTTCAGCGCGCGTTTCATGCTGGCTGGTCATTAATTGGCCAACCAGCGTGAAATCACGGTTGGGGGCTGATCGCAGTCAGGGTCCATTCCTGGCTGCTCTGGGGCCCACCAATTGCGCGCGCCTGATGATAGAAAAATTCAGGCCCATGGGTCCAATGATCGCAGGCTTACCAGTGTGCAGGAAACTGTCTTTGGTCACCGACCATGGTCTTGTCAAGACAATGATGAGGACCACAGACCATAAGGAACACCATTGGAAACCCAGTGCATACACGAGGAGAAGACCGTCTGACTCTGAAATGCAGATCATCAGCTGACAGGCTGCGTGGCACACTTGGAACCAAGTACATATACCCATTCCACATCTGTACTGTGAAGCCAATACAGAATTGCTATTCGGCAGATGAATAAGGATAACCCTTCCCAGTCATCACTCATTGAAACACCCAGGAACACAAGATGCATTAATCAAAGAACAGTAGAAGATGAAAAATGCCCACAACTGGCATGCAGGAAACAAATTACCCAACCTGATCATCGGATAAAAAGCTCGAGCACGATACCCAATTGATGGCACATGGAATCCATCAGAAATCACCAGCATATGTCCAGAACCAAGCAGTGATATATATGTTTCTCAGTTAATATTGTATGTATATAGTCTTATCTTTTAATAAAGAGCACACATTATTGTTTTACCAATCTGTCTCATATTATTGGTATGTTTATGTCAAATAGAAGAACATAACAATCTTGCCATGGTCTTGCACCTCGAGATCTCTCAATCAGGTTTCCATCCTTGCCACAGTGCTGAATCAGCTCTGACAGAGAATCATAGAATAGTTACAACACAGAAGGAGGTCATTTGGACTGCAGTATCTGTACTGGTTTGCTGCAAGAACAACTTAGCTAGTCCCGCTCCCCCTACAACGACATATACAACTGTGACCATAGTAAACTATATCCCTCCTCATCCTCTCAATCTGTCTGCAGCCTTTAATATGGTTGACCATTATATCCTCCTGTCTTTATATCTTCCGTTGTCCAGCTGGGTGGGAATGCACTTGCCTGGATCCATTCTTATCTACCACACACAGTGACTTCTCTTCCCATACCTGTACTGTTATCTCTGGAGAAGCTCTCTCCAACATGCTGCTTCTTGATTACCTCATCTGAAAATATAACTTTAGGTTCCATGATGATACTCAGATTCACCTTGCCATCACCTCTCTCAAACGCCCCACTGTCTCTGAATTATCTACATTCACTACTTGATGAACAGAGAATTTCCACCAACTAAATATTGGGAATACCAAAGGCATCGTCTTCTGTTTCAACCACAAACTCTGTTCCTTAACCATTGACTCTATCCCTCTCTCTGGTAATTGCTTGAGGTTAAACCAAAATGCTTGTAAGCATGGTGCCATATTTGGCACCAAGATAAGCTTTTGACCACATATCCATGCAGTCACTAGGGCTACTTATGTCTGCCTCTGTAACATCGCTGAACTCCATCCAAACCTCAGCTCATCTGCTGCTGAAGCCCTCATCCATGCCTTTGTTACATCTAGACAGCCTTCTACCCTCCATAAATGTGAGCTCATCTAAAACTCTGTTGCCTGTTTCCTTACTTACCAAGTCCTGTTGATCCATCACCTGTGTTCATTGACCTACATTGGCTCCCGATTAGGCAGTGCCTCCATTTTAAAACTCACAACTTTGTTTTCCTATACCACCATGGCCTTACAAATGCCTATCTCTGTAACTCCCCTAGCCCTACAAACCACCAAGATATCTATGCTCCTCTAATTCTAGCCGCTTGCTCATCCCCAATTTAAATTGCTGCACCATTGATAGGAGTGCCTTCAGTTCCCTGGGCCCTAAGCTCTGGAATCTCCTCCCTAAATCTCAGCCTCTCTTCCCTCCTTTAAACCTGTCTCTTTAAGATGACCTCTCTCGGTCATCTGCCATAACATCTCTTTATGTGGCTTGGTGTCAAATTTTGTTTGATAATACTTCTGTAAAGCACCTTGAAGTGTTTTCCAATGCTAAAGGTGCTGTGTGAAGACAAGTTATAGTCCTCTCGGTCAACTCTCTTGGACATAGTTTTTGTTATTAACTGATGCAACTAAGAATAAGTAACTGAATCTGCCTGATTTTCTGTTAGGATATATGCTCACTACACGACATCAGTTTGAATTGATGTCGCAGTTGTAACGTAAATGCAGCCTGATTCCAGAATCAGAGCCTCATTCAAAACAAGTGAAATAGAATGAGACTTTCAAGATGAAGCTGTGTCACATTATTGCGGTTCAGGGTCACTTTGGATCTTGACATCCAACTTAGCCCTGACAAAATGCAAAGCTGAAACTGCTTCATGCCGAGACCAAACCAGAAATAACAATGCCTGTTAGTTGTGTTTCTGATTACATAAATCCTAAGTACATGGTTTGCCCTGACAACCCCAGAAAGAAAGCAGTAGCCATAACTTTCATCTGTCTGGATTTCCTGATGTCAATGCCACTTAGTGATTTAAGATATGAATCCTTTCTTCGCATCCTCCAGAGATGTGAAGAGTGCTGGTCTTTCTGCATGCTCAACTAGACAAGGCATAGAATATTAAACACATTTTTTCCCCTTCATGACAAATCTGCTTGGGAAGTACTTCCTATCAAGGGATAGAACTCCATAAAAAGACAAACAGTGATTCTAGTGGATTGAAGTCTTTGGACTGGTTTGGTTAAGGATTACCTTTTTGGTTTGATAAAATGTGAATAGGACCAGGACCCAGAATGAAATGTTGAAGTGTGTGTAGGGATAAAGTACACCGTGCTTCACTGACAATAGTTGGAAGCCCTCACTTTAAATAACTTTGGGTATGGGGTGGGATCTGGTATTGCACTCGAAGCCCAGAAGTAAGTCAACCCAGCCACTGCATCAACATATTACCAGGCTTCCCAATTAATTTGCTTGAGTGGGTGTTATGACGACTTGCATTTAAAGAGACATTACAAACTTGAAATCTGATTGATTCTGAAGTTGGGAGCAGAATGCTTTTCTGGGTGTAATTCTGGGACCTGTAGGGAGATCATGTTCACTACTGATGGGAGGAAGAAACCTGCCAGTGAAATCAAGAAAACATGGCTGAAGTTAGCAGAAGTGGTCAGCAGCAGAAGTGTGGCACCGTTCCCTTGGATTCAAAGCTGAAATAGTTTGATGACTAAGTAGGGCAGAAAAGGTGAGCATAGTGGCACATTCAACCATATCCCGATGTGTGTACCATCATAACCCTCTTACCTTGCATTGTCCATCTTACTCCAGCATATCACTCCTCACACCAACTGTTATTCTCTGTCTATGCACTTCTTCACATCGCCATCTGTTCATTCATCACAGGCACATACCCTCATCCTTATGCAATGTCAGGCCTCTCCCTCATAGTCACACTCAACAAGTGGTCTCCATTCATCCATGCAATACATGCCATCACATTCAATCATAGTCCTCTTCTTTTCCTCTTTGCAGGATAAGTGAACATGAGGGAGAGGCAGTGAACCAGACTTGACTCTCCAGCCATCTCACAACTGACAGCTGCAGAGGCAGTGGTGCTGGATATCCGCGGAATCAGCAAAATCTTGGTGTGCCTAGCCATCGGACATGGGGAGATGGGGGCCTCCCAGTTAGCTGGTGACAGAAGTAAATATCAAACCAGCCACATGGCATACAACACTCATTCATGTTTTCTTGAAGTCTGCACTGAGTAAAATGTGATCATGCGCATAATAATTATTTAAAACATTCCAGACAGTTGTTGACAGTTCTCATTCATGTCTTTAATATCCCAAAGGGCTATCAAGCACCTTACAGGGGTTGATCCAGGAAGATGACAATGACTCCTCAAGAGAAGTCACTGTCTCTTAGGACACACCATCACAGGCCTCATATAGACCATGAACCAGCTCAGATAGTCACTGGAACTGGTAAGGCAGGTAGTTGGGTTTTCATCTGGTGACTCATGCATCACAAGTAAGCAAGAGCAAATGGTGGAGACAAGGACAAATGGAGAGTCTGTATGGGAGGGCACAGCAAACTCTGTTCAGTTGGATGCAGATGGTAAATCTTGGGGCTTGTTGAAGGGGATATTTCTGGGGAAGCACCCAAAAAATGCTCGATGTACTGGTAGGATTTCCAGTTGTACTGGGCACAATTGCAGATAGACTGGAGGAGTCTCAGACAGAAATACGCGCCACTGTTAGTGCATTGGGTGCATCATGTTTGGCCTCTTCTTCCTCGGACTTGTCTGAAGAGGCTCCATGCTCTGCACCTTGTTCCTCCTGTAGGTCCAGACCTTCCAGCTGTGCAACTTTATGCATAGTGCTACACATCAGAATCATTCTGGAGACCCTGGCTAGTGTATTGAAGGGCATCTTAAGATCGGTCCAAGCACCTGAAGCGTCCCTTCAGCATGCCTAAGGCATGTTCAGTGACATATCTGGTTGCCATATGGCTTGTATTGTATTGCTTTTTTGATTGGTTTTCTCACAAGTGTCATCAGCCATGTTTTAAAGGGATATCTCTGGTATCCAAGCAGCTAGTCAGTCAACCTTGAAGTATTCACTTTATTACGACTGGCAGTTTTTCTGCATTTCAATGTATGAAACATTTTTCATATTTTCCCCATTCTGAGCCATTATATTAAAAAAGCAGATTAAATTGAGGGTTAAACCTGTGAAGTGCTTTGGGGTGTTTTATTACATTAAAGGGGCTATATAAATATGAGTTGCTGTTGTTGAAGAAGAAACCCAGAGCTGCTGCCAGAAATGTGTAGATTGTACTTTTTAAAAACATTTGTAAGAAACCATATGGCTAAATTATCACATTATTTACAAAATGTTAAGGTGGATTTTTATCAGTTGCCTGTTTGGGAGAAAGGGCAGATTTATTTCCACAGTTGGAGTGGACTACCCGTGTCTGTAACAGAGACGCTTGCCCTGTTGTTCTGGCAATAGATCAGACAGGGCCTGCTGCTCCAACAGGGTGATAATGAAGCATAAGGATAGTCAAAGATAAAAGACGACTGATTTTTCTTTTCAAAATGCTGCTCTGGAAGGAAACAGATATCCTGTTTTTTGAAAGTAGCCAATTTCCTTTGGTGGTGTATGGGGTAGAACTCCCCCAAAGTTACACCTAGATGTAGATTTTCCCCCACCAATCACAATATGTGAACAGCTTTGGTTCTTCTCCAAATTTCAGCTCCCGTGGGCAATCCACTTAATCTGAGCTCTCCAATTTCCCAATGAATTTTAGAAAGAGATCTAAGAACAAAGATTTTGGGTCAGTTACTAAGTGGTACTAATGGCCTCTGCTTTTACTAACAAATTAAAAAGAAAAACTGGACAAAAGAATTGGCTTTGCCTAATTGACTAGCGCATTTCAAATGATGTAAACAGTACTTCTGGTAATTTTGTGACATCAAACATTCTGTTCATTTCCTCTGCACTGTTATCTTTACCTCTATGGAGAATCTAATGCTATTTATTACAAATAACCTTCCCTCCCATGCTCCCATCAATCCACCCTAATGCAGTTTAACCAATTTACACAAATGGGAACAATAAAACTAATGACTTTGTAAATTCCATAACATTAATAGGGTCAGTGAATAAGAGATATGACACAATACTTGTGTAAATAAAGTCTAAAACTCAGTTCAATTCTTATTCTACATAAATCTTCACATCAAATCAACCTGTCTTTACACGTCTTCAATAAAGGTATCACTTACATGGGGTTAAAGATCCACTGATGGCTGGTTCTGGCTCACACAAGTAGAGTACATATTCTGCATGAAAGAAACAAGAAATGAGTAACTGAACAATACATAAGTAGTATTAACAGAGCAAATTCTCCTTTTTGACCATTAGCATAATTTTACTGCTGGTTTCAGTTAAAGCATCATCTATGTATAATTCCCAGAGTACCCATACATCTTCAATTCATAATATTTGCAAAGATTGTAATGGCCTAATATTCATACTCTAGTGGATATTCATGACTCTTTAAATCCCTTGAATTTTAAAAATACAATATAAAGTTCCGCCAAATGAAGAATCACATCTACAGAACATACTTGTGCATTATCGAATTTGTAGAATTATCAATTTTTACACATACATTGGTTATAAGAATTTGTAGAAGTAAAAGCTATTTAATTATGGGAATCTATAGCAGTTCGAACCTTGATAAATGTGATTGATCTTATCAGTCATCATGAGTTTGCAGTAATGCCATATATCCGAAAACTTCACGCTATCTTATCAATAACTTGAGGTAGTGATATGGTTCAACTCTCTTTTCAATTGTACCTATTACCACTACATGCTGGTTAACTTCACAATAACCCAAACTGTTCATCTAATTCTTGCATTTTGTCATAACCTAGAAATATTTTGTGCATTGAAATGCACAATTGCCAAAATGTTTCTTCCAGTGCGGAAAAAAAAATCCTAGCAGTAGCTCGAGTCCCTTTTCTTATTGTTGGAGTACTTAATCAGATTGAACCAGTACATAAATGCATATGATGCTGTGATTTTAGGTTTTATTCCTCAAATTCCAAGACTGGGCACACCAAGGTTTTGTAACCTATGGGCACAGTGACACACCAATCTGAATATTATTCTAGACTCCCAGTTATTCCAGTTTTTGTTTTGTATATTTGTCACAACATAGTTCAGGGCTGACCATCAGGCAAAGGAACTGAATGGCTGTATCAGAAGACCACTCAGTATTCTTCTAATGTAGAAGTAAGTGGTCAACTTCACATGTAATCCATCAACAACTATGATCTTAGTCTTTTCAATATTTTGTTCATTCACTGTCTAACTTCATCTGTGTCCACTGCAGTAAATTGCTTGCCGTTTTTTTCCGATCGAGAATTAACCATTGTAGGAGGTAGATATGATAAAAAATAGTGACATTCCTGTACTTTACCTCATAATTCTCCAACATCTAGAGTTAAAAAAGAAGCTGTCTTTCCTTACTGAAATACAAAATGAAGGTCAGAGATGAATTCTCTATGGGATCAGGCCAGAATGATTGAACTGGAATTTAATCAGGATACAGAACGTTGTCCTAGATGCCAATCAAATTATATCTCAGAAACCAGATGGTATGTGTGCACCTGCTCATCAGCATTTTGTGAAACATCTTGCACCACTGTGTCTTTAATTACAATGATTGACAGGTCTGTCTTCAGAGGTGCTTGGACTTTTAAAATACTCAGGAATTCTCATAGGTGCTAATTTTGTCTGAAACTGTAAAGATAACTGAAATTTGTATCATCCATGAAGGTATATGGAAGACCACTTAAAAGTCCTATCACTCAACAAACAAGATAAGAAATATGTTCTAAATGTGTTTTAATTATTTCTGAAATAACTTTAGTTTTTGTTTTGCCACAATTGAGACAATTGCTAATCCTAGGAGGTTGTATTTCTTAGAGATCAACCATTTATGGAAGCCCTCTTTTTTGAGAGGAATACAAAATAAAGATGATGGGAGAACCACAAACTAGCAGTTAACAGATCAGCAGGAAACGATTGTTAGTTCTGTAGTCAGTCAGCTATTTGCTCATTGAGATGCAAGACATGTGAAAAACAATTGTCTATTTATCACACATCCTCTCATGAGGATGCTTTCCATCATGTTCAACAGATCACCCAACAAAGTTATGGTGCCATTCTCTGCTGAAGTCTCCCATAATATTGAAGAAATATACTGGCTTTCATGATAGGCAGGAGGATAATCATTTCTTTTCTACATCATGAAATTGCCAACTTCAAAAATTGACCAACTTAATATCCAGGTAGCAAAATTTTTGGACTGAAATGCTGCAAGTTTCTTATTCACTTGTGTTTCTGAGTTTGGTCAAGATTGAGGAAGACCTGTGGTTATTGGTAAGTAACTTTGTGTCAACTGGTATGTTTCCCATTTTTTCACTCAAATGAAAGAAGATCAGTTCCATGTATAAACCAAGGAAATTGATAGTTTTTCATATACATCGTTGATGATGCAAACTTCTTTGCAATCAGGTTAATTGCTTTCTTGCGATCAAGCTTGGAAGAAGATGTGCAACTTTTTGCATCTGATTTCGATCCAAATAATTATAGGGCTGAATCTTCCCCCTGTCAGGGAGGAAGTTGAAGGGCGGGCGCATACAGGCGCAACTTCTGATCGGCGCTCCCAATCAGAGGCGCTCCGCCATTTTACGTGGGCAGGCCAATTAAGGCCCGCCCAGCGTGACGTGCGCACGGAAGCGCTATGTGCTCCCTGTGTGGGCATGGGGGGAATCCCAAAATCGAGAGCGCGGTCTTTTGCGCATGCGCACGAAAGAGCACATTCATTTCCCTGAAGCCAAGTGCAGCCTCAGGGAGATTGGCTCTAAATGTAAAAAAGATAAAAATAGAAAAATAAAATTTCCCTAACATGTCCCCTCACGTGACAAATTCAGCCCTATAATTATTTGGATCGAAATCAGATGCAAAAAGTTGCACAGCTTCTTTCAAGCTTGATCACAAGAAAGCAATTAACCTGAGTGCAAAGAAGTTTGCATCATCAACGATGCATATGAAAAACTATCAATTTCCTTGGCTTATACATGGAATTGATCTTTTTTCATTTGAGTGAAAAAATGGGAAACATACCAGTTGACACAAAGTTACTTACCAATGTCACATGAGTTGGGACATGTCCATAATTTTTACAAAACCTTTATTAAAATGTTTTTAAAGCCTACATGAAACCTCATCCCGCCCGCGGATGAGGTTTCATGTTTTTTCTAGTTCCCGCCGGGGCTCCTGGCCTGCCCGCCAATCTTAAGGTTGGACGGGCAGGTCCTTTAATTACTTAATTGACCCTGTCAATGGCCTCAATTGAGACAGGTCAGCGGGCGCGCAGCTGATTTTGCTGCACCCCCGCCTCCCTGAAAATTTAAATGGGGCGCGGTGACGCTGGGAGTTCCATTCGATGTCACCGCGCGTCATTTTATGCGTCGGCAAGCAGGCCCCGCCCCCGCTCGCCAACTCGTACAATCCAGCCCATAGAATCACAAAATGTTACAGAGCAACAAGAGGAGGGAGGGGGGGGGGGGAGGGCAAAGGAGAAGGACTGTGATAGGGTGGAGGGCAGGAGAGATTAAACAACAAAATATTCCACAATGCAACAGGTAACCAGCACAGTAATAGATATATTAAAGAAATAAAGGTTGTGTCCAAATGAGATGGGAATGATTATATTAAAAACCATCTGAATGCAACATGAAAGGATAAAGAAAGAAACAACCTAGCAAAACAAAAAGAAAGAAAAACACATAAAACAAGATGGAGGTTATGATCTGAGTTGTTGAATTCAATTGGAGGGGGGGGGAGGCTTGCTGATGAGACTTCAGGAGTGGTGAGGGTGGAGGTAGGTTGCTGGCAAAAAGCTGAGAGCAGGGGGAGGGGGTGGTGAGTCCACAAGGGTGGGGTCCTGGTGGAACCTCAAGGCGGGGCAGGGCAAGGTGTGGTGGGGCGGGGAGGGCAGTGGTGACAGCCCGCAGCCAAGCAAAGCACTCCTGTTCTGATGCTGACTTGGACCCCACCAACACAGGTTAACAATGCAGGACAGCCCCAAACAGACACCATTAACCTTGCTGTGCCCAATCATGTGCATAAACAATGCCTGTAGTAGAAATTCTGGACAAAAGACATCCAGGACAAGATGCTGCCTGACCTGTTGAGATTTACAGCACTTTGCTCTTATTTCAGATTTTCAGCATCTGCAATATATTACTTTTGTATTAGAATCTATTTTCACATATATCTTGGCCATCTTATTTCCTGTTTTACTTCTCTCTACTTTTGGTATTCAGCTTGGTTTTCTACTGAGTTATGAACCCAACATTTATTTTAAGTCTCATTTTCATTTTACTTTCCATAGCCTAAGTCATCCAGAAAGCTCTAGCATTGGATGTCCTTCTTTTCCCCCCTCATGGTAATGGGTCTAGTCTATAACTGAGCTATTTCCTCTTTGAAGACCTGCCATTGCTGATTTACCATTTCCAATCACTTGCCCTCCAATCATCGATCACAATCTGCTTACACCAGATTCCTTTTCAACCAACAGAAGTTAACCCTTTAGTTCAGTGATGCCCTTTACCCTGGCATCAGGGAGTCTCACCATGTGAGACTCACATCAATGGCTATAGAAATGTCTGTTTATTCCCATATCAAATCTCTAATGTCTACTGCATTGTGATACTTAGCCTTGCTCCTCTATGCAGCCATTTTCCCCATGGTACCATGGATGCACTGTAGACTGTGCTCCCTCAAAGTCTACTCTCACCATATTTAATACTGGAAATGGCATTGACAGTGCCACATTCATAGAGGGTTACTTGTCTGCCTACAGCTTTCTTTCATACCTGGATGGTCACCCACTTACTATCCTCATGAGCTCCCTGTCATTACAGGATGAGCACTTTCTAGAATGTGGGCTCCAAATAATTCTATATGCTCTGCAGGAACTCCTGTCATTCTAGATCAAGTAACTACAGGCACTTCTTGCACATTGGTTATCCAGGACATATGAAATGTCCTGGAGTTCCCACAAGGCATAGGAGTTGCACATAATTGGTCTCAGCTGTCCCACCAATTTGATTAAATTAGTCTAGAATCTCCTTACTTCTATTTATTATTGAGGTACCAAATTTGTATTTAATACCATTCAAAATGTTGGTATTTTTTACTTGGATAATTTTACTTTTATCTCCTTAAATCTAATTAATTCCTCTGATTATTTATATACTTAATTCTTACCATTGGCCCTTGGTTTAAATTACTTAGCACCTCTTTCTCAGTCAGCACCTAAATTCCTGTTGTTGTTCTTTAAGCCACTCTGTTTAGCAGATTCACCAACTCTCATCCAGCTTTGGGATTAAAGATTTCAATATCTCAATCGATTGAGATGTTGCAAGCATTTGAAGATGATTAACTACATTCTACCTTTTTCAGTCAGACCAAGGATAATACAATTTAGTTGCACATATTGGAAAGTTGGACTCACTGGCTGTCCATGGTTTTCCAACCACTATTCTGTGGGCAGCAGATGCCAGAATTTCCGAGAGACATTGCTTGTGGGTGAGGCTCCTTACTCGCAGTGCATGCTCATAAAATTATTTTTTTGATAGCAGCCCAATGTAACTATTTCCTGCTCGTGATTGTTCTGGTTGATATGGTCTAACAGTCAAATTTAGCATTTGGCACCTTTGATAAGATTCCAATGAGAAACTATTTGGAAATAGACTCGGTCATGATTAGAAATGCCAAATGATGTTTTGTTGATTAATTATATAGATAATCGGGGGAGTGCTAATAAGAAGCATTATTTCTCAATGGAAAAGGGAACCAATTGGGCAAATGAAAGCTTGTTTTTTGTTCTTTCTTTACAAAAATGATAACTGAAGTCAACAATTAGAAATTTAGGATAAATGTTGAAGTTTCAGCAATATACCTAATAGCTCGGAGAAAAAAAAAACTGTAAGAAACAGCAGATGGTAAATATTAAACTAGTGCTAAAAGGTATTTCCTTCTATTTTTGCGGTGTATTTCTTTCCAAAAAGGCTCTGAAATTACTTCATTTCAGATTTGGCTACTGGAAGTTTCCAACTCTTGCTTAAATGGTGCAGCAACTCCTTCAATCTCTGCCAAGGTCTGACCAAAAGAGATTATTGCCATTGTTACGACCAACCCCCAGGTGAGCTTCCCCAAAGTTGTTGATCCAGGCAAGATCCCTCAATTTGTCACTGTCTGGCTGGGATACCCCCAAATTTCTATGCCTTGGGTGAATGAACTGGCTCCCTGTCTTTATTCAGCATCGCCCCCCCGCCCTCGCTTGGTTGCAACAAAATTTAATCTAAAAAGGACCCCTTTCGCGGATATCTTTCTCCCAGCCCCAATCATTCTGGTTTTGGAGGAACCATTTTGATCAGACTTTCTTGAGCTAAAGGTAAGAGTAAGTTGATTGTCTACTAAAGGCAAGGAAGGATAAAACACATGCATATACGGTCATATTCGGAACAGTCCTTGACTCATGGGGAGTAGATGATTGAGCGTTGCGGCCATTGCGATGAGCATTGTGGACCTTGCGATTCGAGATTCCAGGAGAACTGACTTTGGTTGGCGAATAGCCAGTTTCGAAGTTCCAGTAGTATTGACTTCAGTAGACAAATAGTCAGTTTCGAGGTTCCAGTAGCGTTGACTTTGGTAGAGAGAGGGAGAGAGAGAGAGATTTGGGATACCTGCAAAATGGCGATTTGCAGGGGTACTGTGTGTGGCTGTTACTTCTGAGTCAAACTTCCAGCGCTTGCTCTCTCAGAACACAGACTGACACCAGGGCAGCTTTGCTGCTCACTTATAACCCCTTCTTTGTATATTCCAAGTGGGAAGTGAATTCACAAATCTGTCTGGGCATTGCTCAAAGGATTTTTGATGAGATGATACTCATCTCCCTTTATGTCCCATTGTCTCTGCTGGAGGGAGCAATTAGTTTCTGGACATCTTTAGAAGTATTGGCAACAGGGTGGGATTGCATTATCTCTTAGGGAGTCAGCCTGCAGCATTCCAGTCAGTGGCTCATGTGCATTTTTAAAAAACTCAGGTCTTATTTTTAAAGTCCAATATTTCTGGATGCAATTCGGTATTTTTTCCTTCATTATCATGACACCATGAATGGGTTCATTCACTACCTGGTCCTGAGAAATAAATTACAGGCAGCTAGTATTTCAGCATTGTCAACAACTTCATCACCAGCAGGGGATGACAGGTTGATCCAAAGGTCACGAATATCTGTGTAATGTAATTTGAATTTGCAATTCATGTGCGTTAGCAGCAGCCAGTTGGCAGCAGATATACAGCTGATACCAGATCACACATTAGACAGCACAGAATGTTTATAATGATTTCACCATGCTGCAACTAATAAATGTGGAATTTGAAAATCTAGTTAGTTCTAGAGTATATTCAGGTACTATACTCCCCATTTGTACCAACTACCACACTCAAAAGAAGTATATCTTCAGCTAATGATACCGGGTCTCTGTTCTGCTCTGTCTTTGGGTGGTGGTGGTGGTGGTGAGACAGATAAGCTGGAATTATAATGTTTTGACCTGCCAGGAGGTCGGCTGGTGGGTGGTGGCACATAGAGAACCTGGAAATATCTGCAGTGCATTTGCCAGTGTCTTTTTATCCCAGCCAATGCATTTGGAATTGACTTCCGCGTTTCCTTACAATTAGTGAAAGTAGGTGCAATGAATACTTGCATAACATAATTTCAGCTGAGCTATTTAAAGGGGAACTGTGAAGATGACATTTGAAGAATTCTGTGAATGGAGGAATGGAGAAAAGCATCTCCCCTAATGGTTTCCCAACATGGCAGGGCAGTACCTCAGTTCACAGATGTCTTCCCAGACCTAAAACTGGCTCATAATGGCCCATATGGAGAACTCTTTCCAGCAAATGGAAGGAAAAAGCCTTTCTCAGAGAGCAAGAATACATAGCATATGACTACTGAGGTGGTGAGCATCAAGAGTGTGGTGCCATGCTCCTGGATACAGTGCCAAATGCAGTTATTTACTTAATCATCGCAGGAAAGTTGATTACAATAGTATATTCAACTACATTCTGATATGCGCAATTACTCTAAACCCCTCACTCTGCCTTCCCAAGTCTATTGCTGCACAACACCTCACATGCTAACTTAGCTTATAAGATCATAAGCTATAAGACATAGGAGCAGAAATTAGGCCACGCGGCCCATCGAGTCTGCTCCGTCATTCAATCATGACTGATAAGTTTCTCAACCCCATTCTCCCGCCTTCTCCCCGTAACCTTTGATCCCCTTACCAATCAAGAACCTATCTATCGCGGTCATAAATACACTCAATGATCTGGCCTCCACAGCCTTCTGTGGCAATGAATTCCATAGATTCACCACTGTCTGGCTAAAGAAGTTCCTCCTCATCTCTGTTCTAAAAGGTCTTCCCTTTACTCTGAGGCTGTGCCCTCGGGTCCTAGTCTCTCCTACTAATGGAAACATCTTCCCCACATCCACTCTATCCAGGCCCTTCAGTATTCTGTAAGTTTCAATCAGATCCCCCTCATCCTTCTAAACTCCATCGAGTATAGACCCAGAGTCCTCAAACGTTCCTCATATGTTAAGCCTTTCATTCCTGGGATCGTTCTCGTGAACGTCCTCTGGACCCTCTCCAGGGCCAGAACATCCTTCCTGAGATACGGGGCCCAAAATTGCTCACAATATTCTAAATGTGGTCTGACCAGAGCCTTATAAAGCCTCAGCAGCACATCCCTGCTTTTATATTTGTAAGTGTACCCGTCCCTCTCTGTCTGTGCACTTCCTCACATTGCCATATGACTGTCCAGCACTGACATCACCTTCATCTTAATGCAATGTCATGCCTCTCCCTCATAGTCACACTCAACAAATGTCCATCCATCTATTGATCACATTCCAATGTCTTACTCATAGGCCTCTTCTTTCCCTCCTTGTAGGAGAAGAGAGCACAGAGCACCAGGGAAAGGCAGAGAACTAAAGGTAGCCCTCCAGTCACTTTGATACTTACAGCTGCATTGGAGGAGATAAACTAAGCCTCGGTGCGCCAGGCCATTGGATGTGTTGGAATTGGGACCTCCCTTCGACACGATGACAGGATTAAACATCACAAATCCACATGGTATATTACATTCACTCATATAGACTTGATGTCACCAACCATTGAAATAAGATCAAATGCACAATGCTCTTACTAAACTTGAATGTTCTAATTTGAGGGTGGAATTTTACAGCCCCATTGTGGCGGGGTGGGGTCATAAAATGCAGTGAGCCATTCAAAAGTCCATTGAGTTTGGTGCCTATATCTTTCATTCCCCAGAGCCCCAGCAAGTGTCCCACACGAGGTGGTGCAGAAGGAGGGCAAAGACTTCTCAGAGGAAGTCACTCACTCTGAGGATGCACTTTCACAGGACTCACACAGTTGAACTCGGATACACACACCTCAGTGGGACCAATAAAACAGGTAGTTAGTTTTTCAACCTGGTGTATCAAATGTCAAAAGTGAGCAAGAGTAGATGCTACTGACAAGACAACTGCGGAGAGGCCTCATCAGAGGGTGCAGGTGGCTGTAAACTCTACTCAGCTGAATGCAAATATTGAACCTGGAAAAATAATAAGTCTGGAGCAGCAAAATATGTGTGAGGTACTGGCAGGTTTTCCAGTGGCAATGTGCATGCTTACAGAGATAGTGGAGGAGTCCATTCCAAGCTTGAGTGCCATGATGTTGCAGATCTTTGCGATGATGTCTTTGTCCATGGAAAGAATAGCCACTTATATAAGCATCAGATTTGGCAAAAAAGTGAGTGTGTACAAGCCTTCACTAATGGCTTGCACCATCTGAATGCCATCTTAAATAGAATTGATTAAACCATAAGGTTGGTTCTTTAGTATTTCCACCAATGTGTTGCAAAGTTCTCTCTCATTTGTTAGTAGGGGAATAAAAGGGATCATGGTGAAAGGGACTTAAAAGTGATGAATTGGATAAATCGATTGCCCGGACCTCCCTCAACAGTATCCCACATGCTGCGTCGTATCCTTATGACCAAGTCTGTCCCTTCACAAGTGGAGCAGTCAAAGGCGGGTCCTTCATATGCTCCCAAATCCAGAGGATACTGACCAAGATCATCTCAGCAATCAGAGCAGGAATCAGAGGACTCGAAACGTCAACTGTGCTCTCCTCCTCTGATGCTGCCAGACCTGCTGGGTTTTTCCAGGTATTTCTGTTTCTTTTTGTTTTGTTTTGGATTTCCAGCATCCGCAGTTTTTTGCTTTTATCTCAGGAATCAGAGCAACCTGCCCCTACCTCTGCTGAGGCCATGGGGGTTGCACAACATAGGAACAGCATAAAAAGAAAAATAAAGATTTGTAGTTGCACAAGGGAATGAACATGGGTGGGTTATGCAATATTCGATGGTTAAGTTTCTATTTATTGTTTTAAGTTTTTTGCACCTCTTTCCCATCTTGCCTATTTTTGCCTGTTGCCTGGCTAGTGGCCTTCTCACTTGTAATGAATGGTAAGGCAAGACTTGAAACCAAGCAATGGGTGTCTGGGATACTTTGTTGTTTGTAGGACAGTTTTGTGTTGGGGAGAGGCAAGTGACACATGACGGCCAGTTGGGTGAATTGGTGCAACTTAATTAAAGGTTCTAATATGAGGGAATCCCAGCCTCCAAGATGTGCCACTGCTGGTTGGTCACATCACATCCTGCCTTCTTCTCTGAAGAGTCAGTATGCTCTCCGTCTTGTTCCTCCTGCAGATCCAAACCTCACTGCAATGCTATGTTATGCAAAGCACAGCAGGCAATCATTCTCGAGGCCCCACCTGCTGCATATTGAAGGACACCTCAGATCTGTCTGAAGCACATTTTCAGCAGTTCAGTTGCTTGCTCCATTACACATCTTGTCATCATATGACTATGATTGTACCACTCTTGAGCCTCATTGCTTGTGCTCTTCATGGTTGTCATCAGCCATCAGCCAAGTGGATAGCCCTTGTCCATAAAGAACCAACCTGTAAGTCTGTTTCAAGGTCCAAAGAGCTCACGGAGCGTGGGCTGGCAAAGGACAAATGAATCATGGCAGCTGCCTAGGAATCTTGCATATGCCTACATAATGATCTCTTTGAGCTGTACATTGATGGTGTGGAAGTCCTTACAGTTCACAAACACTCCTGGGTGATCTGGCAGTGACTTACCTGATTACCACATTTGCGCAGTCGCTGATGCTCTGCACCTGTGGGAAGCCAGCAGAGCCACAAACCCAATCACCCACTCATTCAACTGGTCTCATTGGTGGCAAAGTGTGTATAATCTCCTGTCCTGGCAAACATGGCATTGGCCACCTTTGTGATGCATTTGTGAGTGGCCAACTGTAATATTTTGTGAATATCTCCTGCAGATCCCTTGAGTTAACCTAAGGTAAAGAAATTGAGGGTGCTGGTCAGTTTGACAGCCACTGCTAAAAACATGGTTCAAATAGCTGTTAATGAGGTATTAATATATTTAAATTGGCAACATGACTCTCCTGAAGGAGTTTCTTGTATACAGCTGAATGCATTGGAATTGAATATGGAAATTGGCAGGCTGGAGGCAGCTTCCGAAGCACTTTAAATTTCAGCGCTTTTGACCACCAATCTGCTCCCAAACGCAATCACTCTTTAAAGTTAAAGATTCCGCTCCCCCTCCCCAGAGAATTGGAAAGATACTAATAAGGTTTAACAAAGGCTGTGCATATCATCTGCTGTCAGATCATAGATTGAAGATCGACTGGAACCTTCTCATATCTCATCAACCAAATATGTTTCCAGGGTAACTCGTCATCATGGGAATAATTAGAAAATGAGGAGTGTGATTGCCTTTGAATGTGTTATTGCTGTCACAATATATTTCATAAAGTTGACTCCCACTGGTTCTGATTTTTAATTCTCCACTTCCAGTTTAACTTCTAACAGATAAGCATTTACTGATAAAACGGATCCATGCAAGTTCAAGAAAGAAAGTTTAATAATGTTTTGCTGTGTACCTATGTAAACTGATTTGCTCTGTATCTTATGTCTAATGCATTTGGTTCTTACATTCATTTACTGATCTTTCACAGGCAGGGATTGAAACTTGAAGACAGGAAATTCCTAAAAAATGAGGCACAAGTGTCTCTCATGAGTATATTTTTGTAATATTTTAATGTATGTTCAAAAAATAGCAATGAATTATCAAGTAGGAATTAATATATTACAATTTTAAGTATAGAACTATTTTATTAAGGCTGCTAACTAAAATTAAATACATAGTCAATATGTTTATCACAAATTATTATTATATTAGTTGCAAAAACAACACAATTAGCTGCTTGATAGTACAGAACTTGAGTATTGCTGAAAAAAGAGATATGCTGTTGAAGCTTTTCAAATTGCAATCATCAGGGCAGATTCACAAGAATACCAATTGTGAAAGGAACAACAATTTATGCTGCATGCAAAGTGAGTGCTGATTGGTGGCAAGTGGACTCTGATTGATAGGGACATTACCATGGGGAAATTGCCAGGGAACAGTTAACAGTCAAACTTTTGTTTAAATGTAAACCAGGCAGGTCAACTCTAATTGGTCAAGGTCATTGGGGAATGGCTGTCCTGCACACTTTTGTTTAGTTGATAAAGGTGCATGGACATGCTCCTCTGTTTACAAAGAAAAGGTTCTGTTTGTGAATATTTGTAGCTTCTGGCATGCATAAATGAGCTATACTGTGAGCCTGACTGATAACCTTAAATTGGTTGTCAGTGTAATTCTTCGCACAATCAGGATTGTTTAGCAAGAGCTTTCCATTTGTGGAATCAGATCTAATCTTGGACACCATGTTTTGAGGTTGGTTGGGTACAGTCAGCACTTTGCCTGTTGTGAACAGCTGAAGGGAAGTGCTGTTTGATATGATCCACCAGTCATTGGGACCTATGGCCTATATTCCTGGCATCACATCGGTACTGAAATTCATATATCATATTACTCATCTGTGTGAAAGACAGAGCGCCTTTTGGCTTTTTGGCAGCATCCTGTTAGTGGAGAATACCACTCGTGTTGTTACTGCATAGTAGTAGCGTGAAACAGCGAGCTTCACCTGTTGCTCAAATTTTTGAGAAACTTTACCCTCCCAGGATAATCAAAGGTAGGCTGGGCACCTTTCAGGACTGAAAGTGGCGGCCTTAGGCCAATTCATAAGTTTGTACGATATACAGCAAACAATGATCTGATCAGGGTAGCCATTATCCGGCAGGATGACTTTAATGTGGCCTATTTCAGCATCAAGCTTGCACGGTGAGTAGATGGCTTGGGCTCCCAATCAGAACTCTCTTCTCATTTAGTATAAATTGTTATTCCCTTTAGAATTGGTATTCTTGTGAATCTGCCCTGATGAGTGCAAGACGAAAAGCTTCAACAGCATGTCTCTTTTTTTCAGCAATAACAACACAATTGCATATCAATAACATTGTGGTATAGTGTTGTTCATGGAACGTGCATCCTTAAATAAATATTCAGAAAAGGTTTCTGTAATATAAGACAAGTTTCCATTTATAAATTAAAGTTAGGCCCAGTTTCCATTAATGTTTGATTAATTTCAATGTTCTACACTGCGTGTTAACTATGCTAATTTGGGAACTATTTATACATGAAACAGGACTTTTATCAGATTAAATTGATTCATCACATGTTGGTATAAAAGGGTGATTTTACCTTACCATGAAAAATAAGATGCAAATGTTAGTATCAAAGTGACAGATAGCAAGAATTCACGTGAAAAGACATTTTATAAAGTGAGGAAATCATTTTTGGTTAATAACAATCCATATTGTCGATGTCTAAATAAAAAGAACTGTGGGCCTCAGGCAATCCATACACCCACTTGACATTGATGGGTAATCATGACTACTTTAGGTGCAAAGTTTCCTAGATTCACTGATCGTGAAATCATGATTCCAATTACAAAAACAAAATGCATTCACAATTTTGCTGCTAATAGTGAACAGAGGAAACATTTTTCCATATGTCAGCTTACAAAACTAGCAAAAGGTGAAAAAGGCTTCAAAACAATCTGACACGAAACACCAATAATTCAAGAATGGCCCCAACTATCATATGCATGGGAGAATAAGTAGTTACACAGCTTTGTAACTTAAAGAATAGGTGTATCCAAATTCCTTCACTTTACTGATGGGAAATAATATATGAAAACTTGAAGAGAGAAAGATAGGCCCAGATCATCCAATCAGGATCGGAAACCCTATTTCTGACCTTGATCAGACAAACAATTGCAAACTTACCTTCCCCCGATTTTTCTGAGCAATCGTCCGATGGAGGATCCTACACGTCTGACGTCTGACCCAGTGCAACAAACCTCATAGGGGGCAGCGCAGAGAGTCCTCACAGAGGCCATGCCCCTTTTTTACAGCACCAGCTGTAAAATGTCCCAAAACTATGGAGCGATGGTAAGTGTGTAAGGTACATGGACAAGGGAGTAGGGTGGATAAGGAGTAGGGTGGGTAATGGAAGTGGGTAAGGGGTTAGGGCAGGTAATGGAGTAGCGTGGGAGGTAGGTAGGGTGGTAACTGGGTGAGGTGGGTAGGTGGGTGAGGTGGATAGGTGGGATAGGGTAGTTAGGTCAGGTTGGGGGTGAGTCAGGTGGTGAGGGCTAGTCAGGTCAGGACAGAGGGTGTCAGGGAGTCGGGGGGGGGGTGTCGGGTGGCAGGGGCTTGTCACTTTGGGTTGGGGAAGTCAGGGGGTCAGGGGTGTTGTTGGAGATCAGGAGGTAGTCAGAGGTTGGGGGGTAGTCAGTGGGGTGATCATGGGGTGGGGGTGGTGTCAGTGGGAGTGATTGTGAGGTCAGTTGTATAGTTACGTCTAGGTTTTGTCCTGTCAAAAATTTCTTGGGCAACCATCCAGGTGAGTAAGTTGGAACTGTCTGACGTCTCCGACTCCAACTCAAAGTTGGCAGCTTTTTCAGAGGATCCCAGGGAGCAGGGGAATTGTCTGTTGGAAGTTCAAACTTCCTGGGCATTTCCCACTGAGTCCTTGCATTGGAACTTCTGAGGGGGTCCCATCAGGAGACTGGAAAATTTAGGCCATAATTGCTGAGTGCATAAAATTGGTGTTGCATTTCTCGCGGATTTGGGCTGCATGATTTGCTTTAAGTGATAGACTCGGATTAATTTTAAGCAATTTTATACTTCACAAGTGATAGATAGTGTTCATTTACAAAGTGGAGAAATAGCCTTCCACATCTAACTGCCCCTCTCCCCACGCACTAATCCTGAAACATTCCACCCTCTGTGGCTCAATTCAACAAAATGAAGAACCCATCCCACTTTAACAGAGATTCTCTCTTTTCTTCATGCTTCCAACTTCATGCAAACTTTCTCTTTTTCTTCTATCCCTCCCACTTCATACTGGCATTTTTCTCACCTTCCCTCCCTCAATTCAACATAGTACTCATCACATCCTCCAGACCTGTGCTGGCAGTCTTGTTCCATCACCTACCCTCTTAAAACTGGCAATCTTTCTTTCCCCTTCCTGATTCCATCTGGGGCTCTTCTTCTCAAAGCTTCATGCTGATATGTTCCTTTCCCCGCAAACGCCTTCAGTGCATTCTTCCTACTTATGAAGGCACCATTTCTTTCCCTACTGTTGGCTTATGTTAACCATCTCCTTTCTTTTTCATCCCAAAACACAACTCCCAATAAATAGCAATACATAGACATTGTGATTTCTTAGAGGTGCTACACTTTCAGAAAATGCTATGACATGTAACTCATTTTGTATTAGAAATTAGGTGAATCCATAAGGTTCATTCAACCAGTTATATATAACACATTAAAATTTTTGTAAATGCACACACTTCCTTTTGTTGCAAGTAACTCCTGTCTCATGATTTTTCAGACTTTATGTCAACTGGAATGCCTGAAGTATCTTCTGCTCTTAGACTTTTCATGGGTCATGTTGTAATGCCTTATGTTTACCTTTTGATGTGCTTTATTCCTCCCATCACTAAATGGCAAACTGCTACTAGTTGTCTAGGTCTGCTTGTCATTTTGTTTTTGCCCAATGTAAAAGTAAATTTCATTTCCAATTCAATGCATTTGTTTTCCTTTATTTCTTTATTTTGATTATTTCACCCTGCAAATTTGCTGGCTTCTCCCTGACCTACCTGTCACCCACTGCTTCTCCATTTCCTGCTGTCCCTCTTTGCTCAAGGTCTTACTCCTGCACCCCATCACGGGGCAGGAGGCAGGAGTGGGTGGACTGAGGTCAGAAACAGGGAGCTGAGAGGCATGGATATCAAGAATAAGAGCAGCAAACAAAGGAGAGAAGCAACCTTTTAATTAGCCTTTGTCTTCACCTCCATCTTGGATCCAGCCCTGGTAATTTAATTTTTCAATAGGTCTTCCAGCCCTATTTCTCTTTGTAAATTATTTTTTATAACACTGCTTATACCCTTATCATTTTCTGTCTTCCCAACCTCATTATTCTATTACAATGATGTAACCTCTTATACAATGTGTCACAGTGGACCTACTAGAGTTTTTTGATACTTTTTTGATGTGTGCTTATTTCTTTACAGCTATTTCTCGTATGTTCATTTGCTAAATTTTTCTGAGACATATCTTTCTGATTTTAATAAGAGGAGAATATCCTTTAGATGTATGCAGGGAAAGTATTTGTTTGCATCTTTTTGTTTTGTAAGCTTGGAGATTAATGATCAATTAGATCAAAAAAATTCCATCAGCACCCATTCATTTATAAGCTAATGGCACCTGCTCTGGCTCCTTTTTTAAATTCATTCATTGGATGTGGACATCACTGGCTAGGCCAGCATTTATTGCCCTCCGTCAGAGGACATTTGAGAGTCAACCACTTTGCTGTGGGTCTGGAGTCACATGTAGGCCAGACCAGGTAAGCATAGCAACATTAGTGAACCAAATGGGTTTTTGCAACAATCAACTATGGTTTCACGGTCATCATTAGACTTTTAATTCCAGATTTTTATTGAATTCAAATACCGCCAGCTGCCATGGCGAGATTAGAACCCGGGTCACCAGACCATTACCCTGGGTCTCTGGATTACTAGGCCAGCAACAAAACCACTATGCCATCACCTCCTGTGAACATGGCTCAGCCACATTCACAGATGAATGACAGCCTTATACCCAAAGACCTTCTGTAGGATGAACAGGCCACTACGTCACAACCGTCTGGGCATCTATATATTTGTTACAAGGACACCTGCAAGCGAGATATTAAGATGGTGGGCATTCACACTGACAATTGGGAGACAGTCCCTGAGAGCTGTGAGAAGTACATTGGACACAGGAGCAGAAAGGAAAAGTTCAGCTGGCTGGAGAAGAGGACATAGAGAAAACAAAGGCCAGCAAATCGTGTACCGTATCAACCAACTATCTTCCTCTGCAACAAATTCAGCAAAGACTGCCTTGCCAGAGTAGAATCCTGAATCACACCAGGTGATGCTTAACACAAATATGACCACCATGGTGCAAACCATCATCTTACGAAGGCTGCCACCACCAAGATAGAAAAAAGTAACAATATTGTACACATTTCTCATCGTTTAAGTCAGAGAATACAATTTTTGGACTGCTAAACATAACATCTTGTCTGAGGATTAATTTGTAATATTACACTGCAATCTTCTACTCAGTTAAATAATTAGATGAAAACCAAGGTGTCTGGAAGCAGGTTGAATTGACAGCTTCCAAATGGTGGGATGATTAGATTTACATAATCGTCAGCTTGTCTAGATGTTTGAATTTAACATGTTCTTAATTACTTTGACAGATTATTACCATTTGAATAAGTAGATTGGAAATAAGTAAATTTTGTTAATGTAGGTAACAAGTGAAGTCAAATCCAGAAACATTTTGCAGCCCTCTTGCTCTCTTCTGAGAAAAAAATTGAAGAATTAATGCAATTTCCATCATTTCTGTCTGTAGCAATTTGGACTAAAAATTCAATAGGTCCCAAAATGGGAGATTGTGAGGTGCGGTTATCCCATGCCCATGCAAAGTAATACAGCATGCAACCTTTGTGTTGCCTGTGAATGGAAGGGGCAGCAACTCATTCTGAATGCACTTTTGAGTGACTACAAGCCTCAGCAGTAGGCCCAAGTGCAAGGCTAGTACCACTTTAATGATAGCCTGCAACACTTAAAGCCAGTCTGTACCTTTTAAAAGGAGAAATAAAAACAGAAAATATTAGAAATACACAGCAGGTCTAGCATCAGTGGATAGAGAACTAGAATCAACGTTTCAGATCAATGATCTTTCATCAGACACACAATGATCTCATCAGGCACTGGTTCGGGAGAGTGAGCAGAGCTTGGAGCCCAATCTAGTGTGGAAGTGGTTGCCGACTAAATGAGAATGCTTGCAAACTCAAAGATGGTGCAGTGCCTAAGGGCCAATTTTTCTGCTTCCATTTCAGCACAAGCAGAATATACCCAGCATCTGAGTGCAGTGGTAGAAGGTCCAACTGGGGTCATACAATCTCAGCTTGCTGCCATGAAAGCTCAGACTACTGCCATCATGGCTACAAATGTGTTGGATCCAGTGCCCTTGGTATGTTGGGTCTAAAGGGTCCTGGTTGTACCAATATTTCGTGTTGACCGAGTTGGTACAAAGACAGAGAAGATCTGAAGACTATTCTTAGAAGAAACACTTCTTAGCCTGAATATTGCCGTCGGCATGAGGAGCTGAGCATGACGCGCAAAATGACGCGCAATTATGTTGGGTGTGTGTCCCGACGTCATCTCGCACCATTTAGATATTTCATTCAGCGGGCGCACACCGGAGGCAGCTGCGCGCCCAGCGAACTGTTAGCGGCCTATTAAGGCCATTAAAAACCAATTAAATTAGTGAGCAACGCGGTGATCGGCTCTGCGCCCACACATGCCCCTGCCCACTCCCACCCAGCCCGCCCAACATAGGCAAGTTTCTGGCCATTCTGTCATGGTTACAGAGATAGGTTCTGTTCTTCCTACCTTTAAATTATATAATGAGTAGATATCAGAATCTATTACTTCAGGCTTTTCAATGCTGTTAATCTCAGTGGGTTTTTGCTTTTGTCTGAAAGTCTGCCTGATTCTATCTTTACAATGCCTCATGAGGTGTTCATTTCGATGACAGAAAAAACATTTGATCTTTTTAAACTGTGATTCATTACATGGTTGCCTGCTTTCACCTCTGTTACCATTATGCCATGTTTTTGCTGCTAAGTTATCTCTTTTAATTTGTCTGCTAGCAGTGGCTGCCTCCCGCTTCTGTGTAAAGCTTTGTACCTTCGCACTCTTTTTGGCTGAGACTCCCTGCCCAATGTGGACGGTGGTGCCATTTTGCGCTCCTCATGTGGCTTCCAAGTCTCGCACTGCACCTTCCATTGCCAGAGTGATTTCCAGCGCCTTCTGAAAATCTAAATTTGTTTCAGACAGTAATCTCTTCTGAATCACATTTTCATTTATACTGCACGCCAATGATCTCTAAGCATATCATTGATAGATGTACCAAACTTGCAATATTCAGTTAATTGTTTCAGACTTGGCATATAACAAGCAACTGTATCCCCCGCGGCTCTATTCCTTGAGTTAAATTTGAACTGTTGCATCGTCACTGATGGGTTGGGCTGGTAATGATTCTTTACGAGGTTCACTACGTCATCAAAACTTTTCAAATCTGGGACATTGAGCAGCAACAGATTTTGAATTAATGTGTATGTCTTACTCCCACACGTGGACAAAAGGATCGCGCGCCTCTTCTCCTCCCCCACAATGTTGTTTGCCCGGAAGAAGAACGCGAGGCGTTCAACATAGTGAGACCAGTCGTCTGAGAATGGATCGAAAGGCTCCACTCTTCCAAATTGCAGCATGCTCTGAGGCAATTACCTTGATGATCAGGAAGGAAATTTTTCTTTACTTATAACTACCATGCGAGGTACGGCCTGATTTCAGTTATTCTAATTTCCTTCATTCTTTCTTGCTTTTTACCTTGCCTTTTTGTGTATTTTCTTGCATTTTACACTTATCGCCAGTTTGTTGGATCCAGTGCCCTTGGTTTGTTGGGGCTAAAGGATACGGGTTGTACACATATTTTGGGGTGAGCGAGTTGGTACCAAGATAGAGAAGATCAGTAGACCATTCTTAGAAGAAACATATTCTGTTTATTTACAAAAGGAACTCAGCAGCTACACTTGTGTGCTTACAACTCAAAACTCTGACTTTCCTTTTCAGACTCTAACTCAAGACTTCTCTACAGAGGTAGCCTGTGCTACTCTGCTATTGGGTATCAAGATCATGTGATCTTACATTACAAAATTTGTCTTAAAGATATATTACACATCAGATTACTACAAGATGCCAGCACTCAGATGGGCTTGCAGACTTTCACAGCAGTTCAGCAATCTGTGTTCCAGCATGGGGTAGTGATACTGCTCCTTGCAGAACAAACCTGCAATCCTCTCTCAGGAGACAGCATTTGTGCTCTCACCATTGTCACTCCACTAGTGCCCCTGCTATTGCTGTCTGTAGCTCTGTCTTCTAGCCCCAGTGCTGCCCGAGGACATCCTGTATAGCCATAAGACCATCTGCAGTCTCCCCCCACTGAAAGTCAGCAGCCTTTCAGCAATGATGCTGCCATCCCTGGGGTAGGACAGGCAAAACCACTTGCGAAGAGGCACTAAGGGAATGCACAAAGAAGATTAGTTGAGCTTTGTATGGATTCTTTGCTTGATAAAGTTGGTTTGGAATGTTTGTTCTGCGGCCAAGAGGATGGAGGGATGGTAAGACGTGGCATTGTTGTACAATGGGGATTTGGGGTTGTCTTCATAGGAACTATAGTTGAATGAGATGATTACAAACAGGCCTGTGCAGGAACATGGATGTGCTTGCTGTGTACAGCCTCCCTCCTTTGTTCCCCATATCCCTAGTAGTAAAGTCTGTTCCCTCATGATAGCCAGGTTGTGGGGGGTATTGCAGACCACCGTGAATTGAAACATTCTCTCCGATGAGTACTGCAAGGATCTTCCAGAATGTTCTAGGAAGTGAAACCATTGCTTCTGCACCCCAAAGATATTTTGTGTAGCAGCATGGCTCTCATTGTATGTATACTGGTCACTTGTGCATGAAGTTGTACGTGAAGTCATGAGCCAGGAGTGACGTGGATAGCTCTTGTCACCCAGAAGCCACTCTTTTGTTTGAAATGGTGGCTGAAAGATTAAGGGAAGAGGGGCTTGGCACAAAATGAGAGCATCATGACAGCTTCCAGAATAGCGGGTATTCACCAGCAGGATATGCTGAGCACACCAACTATATGTTCAGTGAGTGGTAACCTTTGCAGTTGTGTTACAGACAGGAGAGGGACAGTTCAAACTGTGCTGATTTCCTCCTACCAGCTGTCCATAAGCAGAAGGTGGTTTGAATTAATTTTTTTTAAAGAATAGGCAATGGCATATTTTCCCAACCGCTCTTGTTTTTGTGATACAATTTTAGTACTAATCTACAGCAAACTCAGGTTAGGATTAGCTCTGGAGGTTAGCTTATTTTACACATTCAAGGAGTGACCACAACGTCCCACTCCACACATCCACATGGTAATGGGAGGGATAGAGAAAATGAGTTTTACAATACAAGGGCCACAGAAAAATTAAAATTGGTTCACATGAGTTCCTGAGTCCAAAATCAGGATCCTCTGAGGAATTCTTTTACATAGGTGTTCAAGTTCGGGTTGGCTGAAAACTAACAGTGTAAGATTCGCTTTTCCATTGGGGCTGATGTCGCAAGGTGAGGTAGGCACACAGAGATTGAATTGGTTCTGTAGTGATGGTATGAAACCTTGCAGCAGAGTCAGGCTCGATGGGTAGTTTGTTCTGCCTGGAGGAGCCTACTTCTTTGTGTCTTACCAGAGGGATGTTGAACAGCAGACAGGCTGTGAAAACCAAATATGTAATATTAAACTGTCCAGAAGGAGAGAGGCTTGGGTCTATGACCTTCCTTCTCCACAATGACTTCAAAAAGGATGTTTATCCAACATCTGGAATTGGCTTTGGTTTCAGGACTGTTAATGTCTCAGGCATTAGTTGTTGAAGGGATGCCATTTATGCTGAGGGTCTGGCATTTGGGAGGCCATTGTCTTAGCAGACCCACTGGCTCTGCTAGCAAGGTTGGCTTACCAAATGCAAATGCCATCTCTGTAGTTCTCTTTGCAATTGGTCTGAACAGTCCCAGGTGTGGTGTGAGTCTATTAGTCGTTCTCTTGGCATAATGAGGTTTGACATTCCAGAAACTGAGAAAATAACTTTTGTCCTTGAAACTCCTGGGGATAGCTCCCAGACCAGCGAGCCAATTCCATAATCAGGTGACTTGTAGCAGCCATCTTAATTTTCCATGTTCAACAGAAAACATCCAGTTTAAATCTATGAATAGCAATAAGGGTAAAGTTTTAAATTATATATTGGTGGGTTTATTTCCATGTCGTGGGAACGCAACAGTTGTGAGACAGATCAGCATTGTGATGCGGTGCCTGCAAAGTCACCCATGTGCAGTTGATGGCAATCTGCAACATAGGAAGCCAGGTATCCTGAGAAAGCCACATGCACACTTCACTTACTACTCTCCATTAGGAGAGAATATAATTAATCCCTCTCTCCTGGCATAAATAGCATCTGTCTCCCCTCTGATACAGCATTGAATGGCAAATTAGGAAATGTTATAGATATCACTTTCTCCAATCCGGTCCTGATGCAAACGAATTTAGAGCCATGGTCACCTTCACAGCCATTGACAGTGCTGTCCATGCCCTGCTCTGAGGCTGAAGGTCAGGTTGCAAGAGCTGGCAGAGTTATGTGAGCATCTCCTTCCTAAAGCACAGACAACATCCATACTGCTCCTGAGATGGTAAGTGTAAGAGAAAATGCTCCATAAGAGCCAAGATGGTAAAGTCTCCTGCTGAGAGCCCTTCCCCCACTCCTCTTCCTCCCTCTGCAGCAGCTCGTCTTCTTCTTTTGTTACCTCTGCTCCATCTTCCTCTCGTTCTGCAGCCCAAGGGAAATTGCAATGATAGCTTCAATGACTGGGAGAAAGTCTCAACCAAGGCCTCCTCCACTTGCAGCACTGCAGATTACAGTAACTGTAACCAACTCCTTAAACGACCAAGCACTACCACAAACTCAAACACTACCACAAACTCAAACAGAATGAATAGAGATTAATCAGCAACTAACACAAAAGTTGTTCATAAATAGTGCTGGTAGGGGGATCCTTCCTGCTGCTGAACGCATGTTAGCTGCACGAGCTTAAGACAGTATATTAGGTGTTAGAGAAGAAAGATTGAAAACATCAACGCTGGTGTCATATCAGCATTACATATTGATTAACATCATGATCTAACTATGCTCTAATGCTCAGCACATGGTCCTAATGCCTTAACTAAAACTTTCACCAAAATGACATCTGACGCATTGGGTACGAGAGAGCCCAATTTTGTGGACCTTGATTTTCAACTTTGCCAGTACAGTCGTGTTGCAAGAAACTGCACAAACTGTAACAAAAACAGGAAATTTCATAGATGTAATATATGGGAGTATGGATATTGGGCCTGACCAGTTATCACCTACTCAAGATTTTAGCCAACAATGTTTGGAGCAGATTTAGTTGAGCTTCAACAATAAGCCCACAGCACATGGAACTGATTAATCTATGGGCAGAATTTTTCAGCCCTGTCATGGTGGACGGGTAGGGCCATAAAAGACAGCGAGCCGTTCAAAAGTCCATTGACTTTGGCAGGACCGCAAAATTCCGCCGGTGGGAGGGGCTACGAAATTCCGTCCTATTGCTTGTTTCAGATATGCCCTGATTCGAGTCATTGAATCCATGGTCTGACAAATTTATCTTGTTATTTATCTCACTGTAGTGAAGCAAGATACCTGACAGTTAAAGAAGCTTCGGTTAAATCCTAGCTTCTTTTGTTCCTACTTTTATCTGGATTAGGCCTTCTACTCAATACCTGCATTCAAGTATTATTATTGGTAACATTTTGATATGTTCACACATAATGTGACCTGAAGTTTTAATGACAGTATTAATTTTCATAAATGAATTGGAAAGAAGAATTGAAAACAGATAGGCTTGAAAGAGCATTCATTGGTGAGTTAAGAGGAAATACCACCAATGTGAATGCACCAAGTAATTTTCTTTTGGATCCCTCATTTTCTATGCAGGAATTTTCTATTTGGATAATGCTGCCTGTGATAAGTTTCCCACCGTTGGGAGGGAGGGAAGTAAATTTCTGGTGCAGCCTAGGAAAGATCTGAACCAGATAAAAGGAAGCAACCTGGAAGGATTTCCAGATTCTAGGACACACCTTCAGGGTCTATGTAGCAGAAATCAAGACCGGAAGACTAAAATTGTTGGGAACTGAGGGTGGGGAGTCCAGTAATGGAATGGCATTGTCTATAGGAAAACAGATGGCAGAGACAGTTAATGTCATGTCCGTCATCCCTAACACTGTCACAATGTTCAATGACATCACAAAGGCAACTCAAATAAGTCTAAGCACTCTTTCCGATATACGTCCTTTACCATTCCATCAGCATTCACTCACCTCATTACTTCTCATAGAGTTGTGTCACTTCTTTGCATTCTCAATAAAAAATTAGTTCAGATAACTGAAGGCAATATACTTTTATTTTTGGATTCATTGTCACAGACCAATTTTTCTATCCTGTTCATCAACCCCTGAAACATTTGACTCAGCTAACTCACTAACTTGTTAATTTAAATGGGACATCTATGGCCACTTATATTGCAGCCCAGGGGGCTGCCACTGATCCTGGTGTCCTATATCCTCAGAAGTGGATACACACTTCACCACAGGTCCTGGATCTCAAAAGAGCTATGATGAGAGAGCATTCTTCTCATGTGCTAGTAGCAGAGACACTTCCCAGGCATTTAGTTGAGACACTGAACAAATGGGCGGAGTTCACTACCCCGTATCCATAATGTATTCTGGAAAGGTTCCCATGCACAGCATAACACCTTGGAGATAATGACAGCCTAGGAGATTACTGTGGCATTGAACCACCAAAAACAGTTTCCGAGGACATTGGAACTACCTTACAATGTTGCCATAGTAATTTTGAATACAATATTTTGACAGGCCATTCAAGACATGGTAGGGACAATTCATTCTGTATTGAGATTGATCATTCGATCCTCTGAGCTTATGCTCAGTGTCAATGAACTGCAAGGAGAGGGCTGACTTTCCAGGGAGTGGCATTGAGCTTACTGCCTTAAGGCTCCTCCCAATGCCTACCTAAGAGAGATTCAGCCATTGTTGGCACCCATTGCTACTGAAAAAGTAAGGCTGCTGGAAACTGCTCTCAATTTAGGATGGCTGCTTCCCCAAGAATGAGAGTCAGTTCTGATCTCCCAGGCTGTAGGGATCATGCAATCACCCACTGCTCAATGTCATCTCTCTCAGCGAATGTCGTATAGGAGTTACATATTAGGATAGGAGCACAAGAAATAGCAACCTGCATGAAGCAGAGATGGGGGCTGTGGACAGGAGTGGGGAATGATGTTAAGAAATAATTGTAAAAAGGTGAAATTGTTGGCGTATGAGGAATGCCAAAAGAACAGAAACTATGAGTCAAAAGCAGGGCTGAGGAAACAGTAGACAGGTAGGAAGAGAAGAAGTCACATGGTGGCAATTTCAAGATGTCTTTATTGTCATTGAACAACACTAACTCTGACCTTAGTTTGCTACCTATAATGAGAATCCACGACTCAGCATGTTTCATATTTGATTTTTGTGACCTTATTACAGAAGAACATTTGAAAAAGAACAGAACAGACAGACTGTAAGACATGAATGTAGATGTCAATGAAAGCTGGAAGTGCTAATGCATTTTTGCTCTTTCAGAAGTGTTCACATAAGACAGTCAGTAAGTTGAGCGGTATGACTTTGCATTGAATTTCATCGATGTCCAATCTGCACAGCTGTCACTGTCTTCCTGAAGTCATTTCGAGTCCCCAACTCAGTTAAATATACTGCCTATTTGTGTACCTCCTGCAATTTTAAGCGAAGAGCAATAGCCTCAAGAAAGACTCCATAGGGAGACACAGTACTAACTTGGAAATGCATTTTTGCCTTTGTCAATGAAGAATTTAATATATAAAATACTTGGGTAACCCTTGAAAATATTGATGGATAGTTTGCTAATATGAATAATAAATCAGTTTGGATGTGTGCAGACAAATGAAAAGGACAAGAAAAGATATTGGGTGGAATTTTCTGCACCTGTTGGTGTCAGGCATCATGGTGGAGGTGAGTGGATAATAAGGTGGGAAGGCTAAAAATCAGTTTCACGCCATCATGAAATCAGTTCGCGATTGTCCGCCCCGCCTATCCATAACGGGCTGCGTTTTCCGCCTATATGAAACATATTATTATAAACCCTGCTCGCCAGAATCATCCCCCCACACTGGATCATCCGGGCACGTTGGCATGACTGCATGCTGACGTGTTTTGCAACAGCATTTATAAGGCATGCACCTAGCGAGCTGCACTTTGAGGGAAACTCAGAGGTAAGTGCACAGGAACATTGCGCAGCGCTCGCAAGGGTCACCTGTTGGAGTTCAAGTATGAGTCATTCAGGCGAGGGCACAGGCAAGTCACTTTTCCCCAGCAGGCTGACAGTGCGGTGCCAGGGCAAGGGCTACACTGCGGTTGGGGCAGGTTTGGAGTCGGGGGGCCAAGGGCTGCACTGCGGCTAACGGTAGTGCACAAGCATCATGCAAGGTGGTGGGATGGAAGTGGCCACACATTAGGGAAACCTTGTATAGGCTGACCATTTCTCCAGAGACAGTTCAGGCGCAGTCACATTGATATGCTTGGACTCAGGCCTCTAGCTTATCTGCCCACTCAAGCAACACAAGAGGCCTGAAAGTACCACCAAGTGCTCCAGAGCTTTTCACCCCTCAGGCATAGACTGCAAACTAATGAGCATTTTAGTGGACTGCAGAACAGTTGGACGACTGGGCACATTGTACAATCCCCTTGCCGAAGCTGGCCATGGAACAGACACTGGTGGAAGTGCTCACAGCCCCTAGCAAGTTTGGACCAGTCTCTCCCATGATTGAAGCTAACAGCTCAGTCTTGCAGTGCAGGTTAGGGGAATGTCTGAACCTGAGCTGAGAGCACAGCATGCAGTCCAGTGGGCAAAGCTGCCGCCAATTAGTCAGGTGGAGTGGGGCAGAGGTGGTGAGGTTTCAGGCAGCCATGCAGCGCACTAATCTCTGGCCATCCGAGTGGTGGCTAGTACTCTCCGGGATGCGTTAAGGGGCCTTCAGATTTAACCAAGATAGGTTCTTAGTACACCCATGCTAACCGTCTCTCTCTTTCATCCTGCAGGAGGAGTACATCAAGAGCATGGAGCCTGGTTAACTAGCTGTATGCCTCATGGCTTACAGGGAGCAGAGGCGAAGGAGAAGAGAGCGATGGTGGTGCTTGATTAGGCAGAGGGAGGCACAGCACCATCAGGAAGAAGAGGCGTTTGGGGCTCCCGCGCACACAGCTAAAGAGCCACAGTGAGCCATCGCTGGTCGGCGCTTAGCTAGTCCCAGGGTATTTAGACAGCACTTGTCATTCCTGCAGATGACCGAGAACCAGTGTTGCTGAAGACTGCGCACACTCTGAAAACTGGTTGGTCATATCTGCCATCTGCTGCACGATTTGGTGCCACAGGGACATGGAGTGCACTCACTGCTCGTGGAGTGAATGTGACCATGGTGCTCAATTTTTACACTCCACAGGTGACCTCTGTGCAATATCACAAGACTTCACCCACAAATGCATCCATGAGGTCACAGACGCCATCTTCATGAAGGCACACAACTTTGTGCCTTTCACCTGGGATCAGGAAAGCCAGGATGCAAGAGTGCTGGGATTTGCGTAGATCTCAGGTTTTCCACAGGTGCAGGGTGCCCTTAGCTACACTCACATGGCACTCAGATCTCCATGGCAACCTGCAGTCCACTAGGTCAGGTGCAAGGACTTGCACTTGCTGAATGTACAGCTGGTGTGCGACCATCAGAAATGCATCCTGCAGGTCTGTGCACGGTTTCCAGGGAGTGCCCATGACTCCTATATTCTCAGGTCTCAGACCCCTGATGTCTTCAAGGGTCCAGAGAAGCTGCAGTGCTACCCACAGAGGATGTGGCTGATGATGCCCATGCAGCGGCCTCAGACTGCAGCAGAGAGAAGGTACAATGAGGCTCATGCTGCAACTTGCATCTTGGTGGAGCAAACCATCGGGATGTTGAAAATGAGGCTCTGGTGCGTTGGAGTTCAGCCCGCACAGCAGTGCAGGGACAATGTCCTGGACCAAGGTCTCCAAGGTGGCTACTATCCTACCAGTGTTGACCTTGGTGCATTGACATGCCAACGCTATCACCTCAGGCTGAAGGCAGACGGACTCCTTCATTGTGCCTTGCAATCTGAGGAGTGTAGCGGACATCCCTTCCTGATGTTCCCGAGTTTGTCTTTACAGCTCCTGCAACTGAGGTATGACCGAATCCAGAGGCTTGTCATCTGACTCGGACTCAGCAGATTTCTGGTCTCCAGCAGTCCTCTGAGTGCTGGCAACCTGGGAAGACCCTGCAGCCAACAGCAATGGATCAGGGAGTGTGGTGTGCTCACCAGCTTGTGGCCCCAAGGCTCCTCTAGAGTCAGGTCCCACTGAGGTGTGGCTCTCTGCACTGGCAGAGTGTGCGGGTGAGTGCCGTCACGTGTCTTCAGTGAGGGTGTCTTCGGATTCTTCTTCCAAGGTGTCTTTGGGGCTTGAGTCGAGGACTGGGGTTGTGGACCCCATTGGCTGATTCCCAGACGTGCCTACGAAAGCAAGTAGAGATAATCAGTGCAAGGCAGGGGACTGCAGAACAGGGGAACTGACTCATAGCATGGTTGTCTGATGGTTGCTACACTGCTGGATCCTCACTTGGTTGAGCAGTGCCAACCTCACCATCAGCACAGGAATGGTCCAGATCTTCACTGGCCAGCTGGATTTTCAAAGTCTGTGAGGACCTTGATGTCAGGCATTCCTCCACCAGTCTGCAACCTCTCCCTTTTGTTGTGTGCCAGCTTGTCCTGCATGAAGTCAGATGGGAAGAGTGTAAGCAGGATGCCTGCCAGGCCAGATGAGAAGGATGCCTGGCATGTGTGTGTGGTGAGTGGTGCCATGGGCGGGGTGACGACACGATCCGCAGGGCAGATGTAGGTGTGTGTGAGAGAGCTTTTTTATTGATTCATGGGATTTTCATTTGCTGGCTGGGCCAGCATTTATTGCCCATCCCTAGTTGCCTTTGAGAAGGCAGTGGTGAGCAGCCTTCTTGAACCACTGCAGTCCATGTGATGTATGTACACCCACAGTGTTGTTAGGAATGTTGTTCCATAATTTTGACTCAGCCATACATTTCCAAGTCAGGATGGTGAATGACTTGGTGGGAAACTTCCAGGTGGTGGTGTTCCCATCTATCTGCTGCCCTTGTCCTTCTAGGTGGTATTGGTCATGGGTTTGGAAGGTGTTGCCTAAGGAGCATTGGTGAATTCCTGCAGTGCATCTTGTAGATGGTACACACTGCTGCTACAGTGCATCGTTGGTGGAGGGAGTGAATAGTTGTGGATGTGGTGCTTTGTCCTGGACAGTGTCCAGCTTCTTCAGTGTTGTAGGAGCTGCACACATCCAGGCAAGCGGGGAGTATTCCAACACATTCTTGACTTGTGCCTTGTAGATGGTGGACAGGCTTTGGGGAGTCAGGAGGAGAGTTACTTGTTGCACGATTCCTAGCATCTAATCTGCTCTTGCAGCCACAGTATTTATATGGCTAGTCCAGTTCAGTTTCTGGTCAATAATAACCCCCAGGATGTTGATAGTGGGGGGATTCAGTGATGATAATTCCATTGAACGTCAAGGGCCGATGGCTGGATTCTCTCTTGTTGGAGATGGTCATTGCCTGACAGTTGTGTGGCGCGAATGTTACTTGCCACTTGTCAGCCCAAGCCTGGATATTGTCCAGGTCTTGTTGCATTTGAACATGGGCTGCTTCAGTATCTGAGGAGTCACAAATGGTGCTGAATATTGTGCAATCATCAGCAAACACCCCCACTTCTGACCTTATGATGGAAGGAAGATCATTGATGAAGCAGCTAAAGATGGTTGGGCCTAGGGCACTACCCTGAGGAGCTCCTGCAATGATGTCCTGGAGCTGAGATGACTGACCTCTTAACAATCACAACCATCTTCCTTTGTGCTAGGTATGACTCCAACCAGCAGAGAGGTTTCCCCCTGATTCCCATTGACTCTAGTTTTGCTCGGGCTCCTTGATGCCACATTCGGTCAAATGTGGCCTTGATGTCAAGGGCAGTCACTCTCACCTCACCTCAGAAGTTCACCTCTTTTGTCCATGTTTGAACCAAGGCTGTATGGAGCTCAGGAGCGGAGTGGCCCTGGCGGAACCCAAACTGGGCATCAGTGAGCAGGTTATTGCTAAGCAAGTGCCGCTTGATAGCACTGTTGATGACCCCTTCCATTACTTTACTGATGATGGAGAGTAAACTGATGGGGGCGGTAAATGGCCGGGTTGGATTTGTCCTGCTTTTTGTGTATAAGACATACCTGGGCAATTTTCCACATAGCCGGGTAGATGCCAGTGATTAGCTGTACTGGAACAGCTTGGCTAGGGGCGCCGCAAGTTCTGGAGCACAAGTCTTCAGTACTATTGCCGGAATGTTGTCAGGGCTCATAGCCTTTGCAGTATCCAGTGCCTTCAGCCGTTTCTTGATATCACGTGAAGTGAATCGAATTGGCTGAACACTGGCATCTGTGATGGTGGGGTCCTCCGGAGGAGGCCGAGATGGATCATCCACTCGGCACTTCTGGCTGAAGAATGTTGCGAATGCTTCAGCCTTATCTTTCGTACTGATGTGCTGGGCTCCCATATCATTGAGGATGGGGATATTTGCGGAACCACCTCCTCCAGTGAGTTGTTTAATTGTCCACCACCATTCATGATTGGATGTGGCAGGACTGCAGAGCCT
Organism: Cetorhinus maximus; assembly: GCF_964194155.1. Classification (NCBI taxonomy): domain Eukaryota; kingdom Metazoa; phylum Chordata; class Chondrichthyes; order Lamniformes; family Cetorhinidae; genus Cetorhinus; species Cetorhinus maximus. The sequence continues at coordinate 69,478,947 of NC_135885.1, forward strand.
AGATCGGATCCGTTGGTTCTGGGATCACTTAGCTCTGTCTTTCATTTGCTGCTTATGCTGTTTGGCACACAAGTAGTCCTGTTTTATAGCTTCACTAGGCTGACTTGTTTTAGCTATGCCTGCTGCTGCTCCTGGCATGCTTTCCTGCACGCTTCCTTGAACCAGGGTTGATCCCCTGGCTTGATGGTAATGGTAGAGTGGGGGATATGCCGGGCCATGAGGTTACAGGTTGTGTTTGAGTACAATTCTGCTGCTGCTGATGGCCCACAGTGTATCATGGATGCCCAGTCTTGAGTTGCTAGGTCTGTTCGAAATCTAAAACAAAACAAAAACAGAATTACCTGGAAAAACTCAGCAAGTCTGGCAGCATCGGCGGAGAAGAAATCAGTTAACGTTTCGAGCCTTCATGGCCCTTCGGCAGAACTGCAGCATAGTTTCAACAAGGGAGAAATATAAATTGGTTTAAGGTGGGTGGGGGGGGGTGGGGGGAAGAGACACATTGAGGGTGTGGTGTGAGCAGATAATCAAAAGATGTCACAGACAAAAGGGTCAAAGAGGTGTTGAAGGTGGTGGTCTTTGTCTGAGAAAAGTGCTAATTAAGAATGGAAAACAGGATATTCAAAGTACAGCTCTAGTGGGGGTGGGGTGGAAAGACTAAAGGTTTTAGTTTTAGATTTAAAAATAATGGAAATAGGTGGGGAAAGAAGAATCTATATAAATTATTGAAAAAAAAAGAGAAGAGAAAAAGAAAAAAAAAAAGCGGGTGGGGGGGGAAAAGAAACGGGGTGGGGATGGGGGGAGGGGGAGTTTAAGATCTAAAGTTGTTGAATTCAATATTCAGCCCAGAGGGCTGTAAAGTGCCTAGTCGGAAGATGAGGTGCTGTTCCTCCCGTTTGCGTTGGGCTTCACTGGAACAATGCAGCAAGCCAAGGACAGACATGTTGGCAAGAGAACAGGGTGGAGTGTTAAAATGGCAAGCGACAGGGAGGTTTGGGTCTTTCTTGCGGACAGACCGCAGGTGTTCCGCAAAACGGTCGCCCAGTTTGCGTTTGGTCTCTCCAATGTAGAGGAGACCGCATTGGGAGCAACGAATGCAGTAGACTAAGTTAGGGGAAATGCAAGTGAAATGCTGCTTCACTTGAAAGGAGTGTTTGGGCCCTTCGACAGTGAGGAGAGAGGAAGTGAAGGGGCAGGTGTTGCATCTTCTGCGTGGGCATGGGGAGGTGCCATAAGTGGGGGTTGAGGAGTAGGGGGTGATGGAGGAGTGGACCAGGGTGTCCTGGAGGGAACGATCCGTAGGGACGGAATCCGTAGCATTCCGTAGGGATCGTTCCCTCCGGGACACCCTGGTCCACTCCTCCATCACCCCCTACTCCTCAACCCCCACTTATGGCACCTCCCCATGCCCACGCAGAAGATGCAACACCTGCCCCTTCACTTCCTCTCTCCTCACTGTCGAAGGGCCCAAACACTCCTTTCAAGTGAAGCAGCATTTCACTTGCATTTCCCCTAACTTAGTCTACTGCATTCGTTGCTCCCAATGCGGTCTCCTCTACATTGGAGAGACCAAACGCAAACTGGGCGACCGTTTTGCGGAACACCTGCGGTCTGTCCGCAAGAAAGACCCAAACCTCCCTGTCGCTTGCCATTTTAACACTCCACCCTGTTCTCTTGCCAACATGTCTGTCCTTGGCTTGCTGCATTGTTCCAGTGAAGCCCAGCGCAAACTGGAGGAACAGCACCTCATCTTCCGACTAGGCACTTTACAGCCCTCTGGGCTGAATATTGAATTCAACAACTTTAGATCTTAAACTCCCCCTCCCCCTATCCCCACCCCGTTTCTTTTCCCCCCCCACCCGCTTTTTTTTTTTCTTTTTCTCTTCTCTTTTTTTTTCAATAATTTATATAGATTCTTCTTTCCCCACCTATTTCCATTATTTTTAAATCTAAAACTAAAACCTTTAGTCTTTCCACCCCACCCCCACTAGAGCTGTACTTTGAATATCCTGTTTTCCATTCTTAATTAGCACTTCTCTCAGACAAAGACCACCACCTTCAACACCTCTTTGACCCTTTTGTCTGTGACATCTTTTGATTATCTGCTCACACCACACCCTCAATGTGTCTCTCTTCCCCCCCCCACCCACCTTAAACCAATTTATATTTCTCCCTTGTTGAAACTATGCTGCAGTTCTGCCGAAGGGCCATGAAGGCTCGAAACGTTAACTGATTTCTTCTCCGCCGATGCTGCCAGACTTGCTGAGTTTTTCCAGGTAATTCTGTTTTTGTTTTTGTTTTGTTTTGTTTTGGATTTCCAGCATCCGCAGTAGCTTTTAGCTTTTTGTTTTTATCTTTCTGTTCGAAATCTATCCCATTTAGCACAGTGGTAGTGTCACACAACACGATGGAGGGTACCCTCAATGTGAAGGTGGGACTTCGTCTCCACAATGACTGTGTGGTGGTAACTCCTACCTATACTGTGATGGACAGATGCATCCGCAGCAGGCAGGTTGGTGAGGATGAGGTCAAGTATGTTTTTCCCTCTTGTTGGTTCTCTCACCACCTGCCACAGACCCAGTCCAGCAGCTATGTCATTTGGGACTTGGCCAGCTCAGTCAGTAGTGGTGCTACCGAGCCACTCTTGGTGATGGACATTGCAGCCCCCAGAGTACATTTTGTGCCTTTGCCACCCTCAGTGCTTCCTCCAAGTGATGTTCAACATGGAGGACCACTGATTCATCAGCTGAGGGAGGTTGGTACGTGGTAATCAGCTGGAGGTTTCCTTGCCCATGTTTGACCTGATGACACGAGACTTCATGGGGTCCATGAATGGTGATGTCCCTTGAACTGGCAGTAAGTGAGATCCCTGCGGATGGGTGTTCGGCTTGTGAGTATGTGAGATGAGAATGATGAGAAGAGTGGCTTACCCTGGAGGAACAGAGGAGATCATGAATCCTCTTTCTGCACTGGGTGGCTCTCCTCTTTTGCAGGGCATTGGCGCTGACCATCACTGCCACTGCCTCCCATGCTGGATTGGTGACCTTACTTTCTGGTCTTCACCCAGAGCGCGGGTTAGAGTACTTCATGGCGGGCCTTCACTGCATCCAGTAGGCACTCGAGGGAGGCATCGTTAAATTTGGGGATTGCATATTTCCTCCCTTTGGCAGCCATGACTTTGCAGGAGCTTCCGATCGCTTGAACAGTACTAACTCTGTGCAGGAGCGGCCCTTAAACATGGTGCCCGGTTTACTGAAAGCCTGAGTTGACGGCAGGACAGACAAATTGGAGGCTTCCTTGCCAGCGACCTGGTGTCTTTCCCAGGAATGCATAATTAATGAGGCAGGATTGGGACAATATGGTGTGAAAAGCCACCATTGTGGCCGGCAGGTAAAACATCCTTTTTCTGCCCACTACTGCACTTAGTGCAAATCTGGGACGATTCTACCCTACGTCCCTCTCCTGCCTCGAGGAGATGTTGTTAACTCTGACACAAGCAGGCAACACAGTATTTGGGATTCACACTCTTGACTGCAGAGAACAGTATCTATCCCTCTGACTATACTGTCCCATACTACTACCATTGCTACATTCCTTTTTACCATCCTCCACTTGAATGGCCTTGACTGTACCATGGTACTGTGGTCAATTTACTCATCCCCCTGGAGTCCCTGTTCTCATACACACAGGCTGAAACCCGTTGGACAATTGCAAGGGCTGAGGTTCCTCCAATGCTACCTTTTGGATCCTCAATCTTGTCTCACTAACAGTCAAAGCCTCTTGTCCATGGACCAAAGCTGAAGTACCTAACCCAGGGGATGTGACCGTGTCCTGGAACAAAGTGTCCCAGTAACTTTCACCTTCCCTGATGTGTCGAAGTGCCCGAATTTCGGACTCCAGCTCATCAACTCTGAGCCGAAGTTTCTCGAACAGTAGACACATACTGCAGATGTGGTTGTTGTGGAGTGCAGCATAGATTTACTGAAATTATATCTTAACCCTAAGGGTTAATTTATAAGGAAAGATTAAACAAACTAGGCTTGTATTCCCTGGGATTTAGAACCCTTAAGGAGTGATTTGATCAAAGCATTCCAGATAATAAGGGAAACAGGTAGGGGAGATATAGAAAAACTATTTCCATTTGATCAAATATGTAGATCTAGTGGGCATAATCCAAGAATTAGAGGCAGACCTTTCAAGAATGAAATTAGGAGCACTGATACACAAAAAGGGTGGTAGATGTTTGGAACTCTCTTCCATGAAAGGCAATGGTTGCTAGGTCAACTGTTAATTTAAAACAAAGATTGATAGATTTTTGTTCACCAAAGGACATGAGACAAAGGCGGGTATGTAGAGTTAGGTTGTAGATCAGCCAAAATCTCATTGAATGGCAGAATAGTCTTGTGGAGCTAACTATTCTACTCCTGCTCCTATGTTCCTAGAACATTCAACCTAGGAACAGCATATAAATAAGCCAAAATATCAATTCTGATCAATTGTTAGTGTGTCTTATCGTTAAATACATCTTTATCTGAAGCCCCCATGTATTGGGATTAAACTTGTGGGAAATGGTTGTGAATTCATGTGATTGCTAGTAACATGATTGAATTGTGACAGTAGATTGTGTACCAAAAAATAGGTCAATTTGACAATCAGATTGTTTTAGAGTGCATTTGCACTACACTTTTAGTATTGGTGTGAAGTGCTTTTGCTTTGCATCAACTCTACAGCTATAGTCTAAATATAGCCTAAATCCAGAGTTAGAGCTCAACCTGTCACAAAGGCTAAAATTAATGGATGAAAACTTGTGCCAACGTGTCTGCAAATTTCTGATTTATGTCGACAGTGGAAAAAGCTGATACACCATCGATGAATCTACTATCCAATCTATGTCATTACCTGCAAGGATTTAAACACCATTTGTTATTCAAATGGTGTGTTAACTATTCTGTACATTTTGAGGTCCTTACCAGAAAAGAACATCACTTTCATCTACCAGGCTTATAAAGGCAAAGAACAATGTGGTCACAAACTCCTCCTTTGGGACTCTACACAGATGTAAGATAAACATTAATTTATTGATGCCTGTGCTCAGAATTTGCTGGTGTATTCCCCAAATCCCTTTTTCTGTGGTTTATGATCCACATTTTTCTTATTGCCTCTTAAAATGTCTTGGGGCATTTCTCTATTTTAATACTTTTATATAAAGACAAGCTGCTATACTTACGACCGGCAAACATAAATCTCACTTCACCCCTTGTCTATGATTAGGCACAAAAGTCTGGAAGACAACTGGGTAAATTTAATTCAGTTCCCATTTGGCGCTACACACATTGGGAAAATCTGAGGCTGTAATTTTTAATTGAATTTTCACCATCATTTAATCGGGTGCTATAATGTAATTGTTTTAAACACAAATTTTACTGATGTCTGGACAAATGCTAGCAAAATAAGGCATAATATTCATTCAATATTCAAAGCAATGTGTTCAAAAGCTAATTACAGAATATTTATGCCGATTTCATTCGAAGTAGGAAATATGATGCTATAAAATCACAATAGGCGGTATTTTCCGGCCCTGACCGCCGCTGGGATTGTCTGATCCCACTGAAAGTTTTTTGGCTGGGCTGCTGAATCTCCTGTGGCATGTCCTGCCACGATGGGAGGCTCGAAAATCCTGGCCAATGATTATTGCTCTGCAATCATCTTTGTTCAATTTTATCCTGGACCTTGATTTAAAAGCTACCAATGGTTTTTATTCCATTAGTATTCAAATCACCAGCTGTGATTCTGGTTCAATGGTATTATTTTAAAATGTTATAATTTCACGTCTTCTAAAGAGAAAGCTAATTCTTTTTCTTCCTTTCCCCCTCCAACTTGCATTTCAATTGCCCTGCTAAAGAACCTGCTGCCATGTTTTTAGGCATTTTCTGCCCTATTTGCTTTAGGAAATCTGGCTTTGATATTTCAGATGTGCACTGGTAGACAAATCTTAGTTTGTTTCTGCCTGAAAAGTATCTGCCTGAGAAGCTTTGATATTAAGGCAAGCTTTTTCGTAGCACGCCAAAGATAACAAATATAAAGGTCTTGATATTAGTCTGGAGATGGATCTGAGCCAGGGGTTTGGCGATAGCAGGTGACAGATAAGACCCTAGGATGTAGAAATGCCTTATTATTGTTTTACGTTGATTTTTGCATCTTCACTGCATGTGAGTTGGCAAGATGTGGACCTACATGATGCAATTTCGTCTTGACTACTTAAAGACATACTTCACAGATACATTGGTGGAAGAGGTTTAGAGTTCTGTTCATTGTGCTAAATACAAGGTGAGAAATGCCATCAAGGAGGCCAAAGACTGGACCCAGATTCAATGAGGTGCCCCAGGATATACTGCTGGGTGCAGTGAAGGTGAATGTAGTGATATCCTTGTGCTATCTATATGTAACACAAGTGAAGTATGTTGATTCTGTTTGCTAGAGGGTCTCTGGTGGGACTTATCAGTGCAAGCAGTAGCGCAACCTCTAGACACATCCTGTTGTCTCGGGTACGACAGTGCAGAGAGAGACCGTGGCTCCTGGTCACATGAAGGCATACAGGTACCTGGCTGATCTGTACGTTGAGTTTCTTAAAGGAACACCACTCTTAAAGCGGTATTACAACAGTGAAGAAGGAGGCACTCTTCCCTAGCCACAACAAAGAAAAGATGGCTGGAGATGGCGCGAGAGTTGAGCAGTGGGAGTGCTATCATGAGGGCATGGATGCAGCGTAGGAAGCATTTCAATGACTTAATCATGGTCAGGAAAGGTAGGCAAAGTTGCAAATTCACCTACATCCTGCAGACAATCTCCTCTCACTATTTCTTGTCATACATAGTCCATTTACATAACTCCACATGCTGATGTAAGTTTCAGTAGCACCCATCGTTACATTTCAAGGCACTTCCTCACCTCCCCCTTCCACTTTACATCACTTCCACTCACTGCAATCCTTGGGTAATGAAACTCCAGCTCGGTCAGCTCCCCCAATTTTCAGCGCATGTCCTCAATCTATGCCTGTGACATTGATGATGTACCTGCCTGACAATCACTCTCACTGAATTCTATCGGACACACAGATGCCTTAAAACAACTCATTGCTCTATCAAAACCCCTTACAGAAGAAGTAAGCATATATTAGAAGAGAAAGGACCAGAAGCAAACCCGCACAGATTGTGAATTTCACAAACTTCGACCAAGACACTTAGAAGATAAGCAATGTTTCAACTTCCCTGATCTTTCGAGATGGTGAGACTTGCAATTCATTGCTGCAGGGTGACAGAATTAATCACTCTGACCCCCATCTCCTATAAGGCTAAGTCATCTTGACATTAATTAAGTACCAAAGTAATAGTTTGGTCCAGTGTGAGGAACAAACTGAATGTTTGAGCTTTTAGGGCATCCCTGATATTCTGAATGGCAATGTGCTCAGCTGGCCTGGTATGGGGTGCCTCATCTCCCTCTTCTTCCTGCTCTCCATTGGAATTCTCAACAGCTGAGGAGTGTTCAGCAGCTTGTTCCTCTAGCACCTCCAGTTCTCACTGCTGTTCTCACAGGTACAGAACAAAGCATACAATGATTATTGTTCTCACCAATATTTATCTCTCAATCATCAATACATAAAGGGATTATCTGGGTCATTAGCACATTGCTGTTTGTTGGAGCTTGCTGCATGCAAATTGGCTGCCACGTTTCCTATATTACAAAAATGACTACACTTCAAAAGTACATAATTGGCTGTAAAGTGCTTTGAGACATCCTTTGGTATTGAAAAGTGCTAAATAAATGCAAGTCTTTCTTTTTTTCAGATGTAGTGACTGTCATTTTTGCATCAGTTTCATTGCCGAGTTTATTGAATGACAGGAAACTCATGCAGCAGACATTAGTTAATTCCATGCCACTCTCAAAATTATATGGTCAGAGCCTCATTTAAATATGTTCCTGATGGACCTGCCTCTCCACAGCAGGATACTCGTATGCCCTGATACCCACCACTGTAAAAACAGAAACAGGCATGTTCATGGCAGGTTAGAGTCATGTATGACGTATTTGACAATTTTAACCCCCCACCTGAGTCTCCATCTATGTTGCGATTCAGTCCCTCAAGCCTGCATTAGCATTCTATGAGATCATAGCTAACCTGTACCTCTATTTATGTGCCTTTAATCCACATTGCTTGATACCTTTACATATCAAAAATCCATCAATCTCAATCTTGAAAATTTCAATTGATCAGCATTCATAGCCTTTTAAGGGAGCAAGTTCTAGAATTTCACTATCCTTTGTGTGAAAAAAAATGCTTTCTGATTTCACTTATAAATAGCTTCACTTTAAATGTTAGATCAGATTGCCATTGTTCTGGATTTCAGTTTAAAATAGTTTGTCATACCTATGCTATCAAATCTCTTTACCATCTGAAACATCTTGAATAGATCACCCGCAGCCTTCAAAACTCAAGAGAATACAATCCAGATTTATGCAATCTGTCCCATTTAAGCCCTGATATCACTCAAGTAAATCTGCCCTGCGCACTACCAAGGACAATATAATCCTTCTTGAGATGTGATGCCCAAAACAGAATGCAGTACTCCAGAAGGGTCAAGGCTCCGTGCAATTGAAAACATCCCTTTTTATTCCAGCTCTCTGGAGATGAAAGTTTATATTCAATTTGCCTTTTTGAATAGTTGTTGCATCAGTGCAGAAGCCTTTAGTGATTTGTGTATATGAGCCCCTAAATCCCTTAGCTCCTTCATAGTTCCTAGTTTTTCATCATCAAGAAAATATTCCAATTTATCTTTCTTGGTTCCAAAGTGGATGGCCTCACAATTGCCCATATTGGACTTCATCTGTCATAGTTTTGTGCACTCACTTAATCTGTCTATTTTGGATATATATCCTGTGCCTCCATAGAATTTTTCTCATGTTCTGAGAACTGGCAGAGTAACAATGAATCTTGTAGACTTTAGCTGGCACATTTATTGAATATTAAACAGACAAATAAGTCATGCAATATGTATTTACAGTAGTTAGATTATGTTTACTTCTCAAAATTGGTAAAATCATAAAGTGCCCATAATCTCTAATACAATTGTTTTGTAAGAACTTCATATATGCATTTGCTTTCTCTTCAAATTCTTACCAAACTTGCTCATACCTGCCCTTAAAAAAGGGAATCCCCACATCCATCAAATTACTATGTTAACTGCAGCGGTTCCAGAAGGCAGCTCACCACCACCTTCTCAAGGCCATCTCGGGATGGGCAATAAATGCTGGCCCAGCCAGTGAAGCTCACATCCCATGAATGAATTTTAAAAAGCTAACAAAACTATACTAGCATTGTTACTTTCTAAGATTATAGGAGTTGCTGCCAACCTTCAAATCTCCACTGCCCTAAAGTTTCTGCAAGGATCCATTCTCTCACCTGCTTTATTTCTATTTCCATTATTTAACCACTTCAAACCTATCAAATTTATAAGGAATTTTTGCTTATAAATCCATTCTACATTCATCAACCTCCTTCAAATCACATCTGCTCTGTACAGGCAATGATCAATCTTCTTAAAGTGCAATGGATGAATAACTACATCTTAGTCCCAGTCATAATAGATCTCTACCCAATTTTCCCTTCAATATATCCAATGCACAGTTGTTAAAGAACCATAACAGAGACACAAATTGACCCCACCATCTCTTATGCTTGATGACTACATCCTAAAGTCGTTCTTTATCTGTCAACGCTTTTGACATCATCACCTCTCTAAGCTCAAGTATAAGTCATTCATCTCTTAAAATGACCATTCACTGCAGAACTCCTTGTTTATGTTTGTGTCTCTGGAAGTCTGTTCTTAAATATTTTTGATAAATCATCTGTTATTGCCTGAGGCACCTTCAAAGCTTTTATCAAAATCCACCACCATACAATACCAATATGCTTATCAATATGTAGAAACATAGAAAATAGGAGCAGGAGTAGGTCTTTCATCCCTTCAAGCCTGCTCCGCCATTCAATATGATTATGGCTGATCATCTATCTCAATCCTATACTCCCGCTCTCTCCCCATACCCCTGGATGCCTTTAGAGTTCATAAATCTATTTCCTTCTTAAATATATTCAGTGAATTGGCCTCCACAGCCCTCTGTGGTAGAGAATTTCACAGGTTCACCATGCTCTGAGTGAAGAAGTTTCTCCTCATTTCAGTCCTAAATGGCCTCCTCCGTGTCTTGAGACTGTGACACCTTGTTCTAGATTCCCCAGCCAGAGGAAATATCGTCCCTGTATGCAGTCTGTCCATCCCTGTCAGAATTTCATACATTTCAATGAGATCCCTTCTCGTTCTTCTAAATTCCAATGAATACAGGGTATTCTCTCCTCATTCGACAACCTTGCCATCCCAGGAATCAGTCTGCTGAACCTTCACTACACTCCCTCTTATGGTAAGCATATCCTTTCTTAGGCAAGGAAACCAAAGCTGCATAGAATACTCCAGGTGTGGTCTTACCAAGGCCGTGTACTGCTGCAGTAAGACATCCTTGCTCCTATACTCAAGTCCTCTTGCAATGAAGGCCAACATGCTATTTGCCTTCTTAACTGCTCGCTGTACCTGTATGGTTGCTTTCAGTGATCGGTATGCAAGGACACCCGGGTCTCTTTGTACATCAACATTTCCCAATCTATCACCATTTAAGTAATATTCTGCTATTCTATTTTTCCCACGGAAATAGATAACTTCACACTTATCCACATTATACTGCATCTGCCATGTATTTGCCCACTCACTCAACCTGTCTAAATTGCCTTGAAGCCTCTTAACATCCCCCTCACCACTCACATTCCCACCTAGTTTTGTGTTGTCAGCAAACTTGGAAATATTACATTTACCACAGGGACAAAGACAGGGAACAGTGATAGATCCCATTCAGTCAAGATAAACAACAGGAGAAGAGAATAAGTCTCCAAATTAAAGGAAGAGCTGTAGGGAGCAGACTTGAAGAAAAGTGGGCTCAAGAGAAGCCCTTAAGATCCGAGATGGCAGCTAAAGTTTGGTGACTCTGTGCTGTGGACCATAAGGGCAATTGAAGTAGTGGTGTTCTGCTTGGCACGGCCGAAGCTTGGAAGGTGAAGCATGAGTATACTTGGAGATCCAAGGGAAAGGAATCCTAGAAGGCGAGATTGAAACCCTGGATGTGAAACCTTGTTGAAGCTGCCTGAGTGGGAGCAACATTTGGAGAGAGAATTCCATGGCCAGCACTTTCAAATGTGGAGTTTGGAAACCGTTGTGAGAAAGACAGAGCTTCAGTAAGACCAGTTGGCTCACGGTGTGACAAGTGTCTAAGTGGGTTGTTCAGAAATCCATATAATCTGCATTGGTCACAACTGTCATTTACTTTGGAGTGTGGTATGTCTGACCACAGCTCACCAGTTGGTTCACATGTACTGCATACTTGCCTTGAATATTAGATTATAAGATAGATACGGTAGATGTTTTATCTTTCCAAATTTGTATGTGTCTGTAAGGATATACCTGGGGTGAAGGAATAGTGAATATTTAAATCATTTTCTTGTGTTTGTATTGAGATCTTTCCAGCCTTTTTGTCTGGTGTAATATAGTTCATTTTGTCTTGTTTAATAAATATTTTATTCTTTGGGGTTAGAAGTTCATTAGCAGACTCTTGTGAACTTGTTCAGTAACTTTCTTCTACAGTTTCTGAAAACAGTTAGGATCTATCAAGCCAGATTTCACCCTGGGATCTGACTTTTCCAGTATTAACATCAGCTGGGATTGTAACAAAGGTACAGAAAATAGCCACAAAGGCTGTATGAATGCTGGCCTTTATAGCTAGAGGAATATATTATAAGAGGGAAGAAGTCATGCTTCAGCTATAGAAAACCCTGATTAGACAACAGCTGGTGTACAGTAAGCTGTTTTGGGCACTGCACCTCAGGTATGATATTTTGGCCTTGGACAGACCTTGGTGCCTATTTATTAGAATGATACCTAGATTCCAAGGGTTAAACTATGAGGAGAAATTAACTAAATTAGAGTTGTATTCCCTGCAAGTTAAAAGGTTAAGGTATGATATGACATGAAAAGACAGCAAGTAATAATCACAGGAAATATCATTAATAAAAGGAAACTAAAAAAACAAGTTAGGAAAAATGGGCTAAGAGAATAAAGATATGCTAGTGTGTAAAGGGTTACTTTCTTATCCAGTTTCATGACAAGTACAAAGAGAAAAGATCTAGTTATGAAAAATGAACCAGAACAGATAAGAGAAGTGTTAGGAAATATATCAGCAATAGTGTTCATAACATAATATATTTTAAATTATGATTGTAAAAGACACATGTAAGGCAAGGCCAAATTAGTAGATTGGAATCAAGCTAATTTTATGGGGATAAGGTTAGAAATGGAACATTAGTGAAAAATATTTAAAATGGTGATCAATAAGACCGAGGACCTGTGCTCCAGAACTAGCTGTGCTCTTAGCCAAGTTGCTCCAGTACAGCTACAATACTGGCATCTACTCAGCAGTGTACAAAGTTTTCTAGGTATATCTTGCCCACAAAAAGCAGGACAAATCCAATCCAGCCAATTACCACCTCATCGGTCTACTCTCGATCATCAGCAAAGTGATGGAAGGTATCGTCGACAATGCAATCAAATAACACTTACTCAGCAATAGCCTACTCACGAACACTCAGCTTGGGTTTTGCCAGACCCACTCAACTCCTGACCTCATTAAAAACATGGACAAAAGAGCTGAACTCAAGAAGTGAGGTAAAAGTTGCTGCCCTCAACATCAAGGCAGCAAGGAGCCAGAGCAAAACTGGAGTCAATGGGAATCGGGGGAAAACTTACCACTGATTGGAGTCATACCTAGCACAAAGGAAGATAGTTGTGGCTGTTGGAGGCCAATCAACTCAGTTCCAGGACATCACTGCAGGAGTTCCTCGGGGTGGTGTCCTCGGCCCAACCATCTTCAACTGTTTCATCAAGACCTTCTCTCCATCATAAGGTCAGAAGTGGGGATGTTCACTTCACTGATGATTGCACAATGTTTAGCACCATTCAAGACTCCTCTGAAATTGAAACAGTCTGAGTCTATATGCAACAAGACCTGGACAACACTCAGGCTTGGACTGATATGTGGTAAGTTACATTAGCACCACACAAGTTGCAGGCAATGACCATCTCCAACAAAAGAGAATCTAACCATCTCCCCTTGACATTCAATGGCATTACCATCGAAGAATCCCCCACTATCAACGTCCGGGGGTTACCATTGACCAGAAACTGAACTGGACCAGCCACATAAATATTGTGGCTACAAGAACAGGTCCGAGGCTGGGGGTTCTGTGGCAAGTAACTCACCTCTAGGCTCACCAAAGCCTATCTACCATCTGCAAGACACAATTCAGGAGTGTGATGGAATACTCTCCATTTGTATGGCTGAGTGCAGCTCCAGCAACACTCAAGAAGCTCGACACCATCCAAGACTCAGCAACTGGCTTGATTGGCACCCCATACACCGCCTTAGACATTCACTCTCTCCACCATCGAACCACATTGGCAGCAGTGTGTACCATCTACAAGATGCACTGCAGCAACTCACCAAGACTCCTTCGACAGCACCTTCCAAATCCACAACCTCTACCACCTAAAAGGACAAGGGCATTAGATGCATGGGAACACCACCACTTGCAAGTTCTCCTTCAAGTCAACCACCATCCTGACTTAGAACTATATCACCCGTCTTTCATTGTCACTCGGTCAAATTCCTGGAATTCCCTCCCTAACAGCACTGTGGGTTCGAGAAGGCGGCTCACCACCACCTTCTCAAGGGAAATTAGGGATGGGCAATAAATGCACGCATAGCCAGCAATGCCCACATCCTGTGAATGAATTTTTAAAAAATATTTCTGGAGGAATATATAATATTTTATAATCTCACCAATAATGAACACCTTAGATTATAGAAATATAAGGGTAAACATGAAATAAAGAAAAAGGTTTACTCTAAGTAGAAAGACAACCCAAGAAAGGATGTCAAAAGGGGTTATCAAGAAGTTAGGGAAGAAGTTACAAAAAAAGAATTACAAAAGTAAAATGGAACTATGAAATTAAATTAGCAAAGAATTTAAAAATAAAAGTATTCTACAGGCATATGAATATCAAAAGAAAAATCAGGCCACAAAGGGATGCATATGTCAAACTCACAGGTAATGATTGTAAATGGAAGTATTGATTATAGACTTTGCCTTAATATTTACCAGAGAGACTGGCAGACAAGGTGGGACATGGCATTAGGAGAAGAGATCAAAAACGATACAACAAATTTTATGTTAGTAAGGTTGGGAGAAATAATTGATAGATGAATCAAACTTAGAAATGATAAGATCCCTGGTCCGGATAGATTGCAGTCATGCATATTAAGTTAGGAAAAAGGGAATAGTGCCTGAGGGCTGGTGGACAGCAAATGTGATTCCTATACTTAAAAAGGGACAATACCGCTTTCAAAAGGAATTAGAGAATGTAGCTACCAAAGGAACAATGGGACAAAATGTAAGAAGACAATTAATAAACTTCCGGAATTGACATGTAATTGGCAAATGTATTTCAATACAGATAAGTGTGAGGTGGTGCATTTAGGTCACAAGAATAAAGTGGCCACATATGCTTAGATAATATTGACTGATTTTAATTCTGTGTAACTGAGTTGGTTTTGAGAGAGTTGAAATCAGTTCTTTGAAAGTGTCTAAATTGGCTGTTCACAAATCGCTAAAAGCAACAATGCAGGCTATTAAGGTCATATAAAAAAAGCCTTGGGAGCCATGTCTAGCAGGATAGAATTTAAAAACAGAGAAGTTAAGTTAAACTTGTATTGAACCTTGATTAAAGCACTCATGCAGCACGGTGTATAGTTATGTCCTCCATATTATGAAAACAATTTAGAGACATTGGAGAATGTACAAAAAAAGATTCAAAAATATGATATCAGAATTAAAAGCACATATTTTTTTCAGGAAAGGCTGAACATGCTGGGCCTCTTTCTTCTAAAAAGATAGAAGGGGCCAAATGCTTTTGAGATGATGTCTAACCAATGTTGCCCACCAGACCCCAATACTATGGACTATTCTGAAATTAATGAGATTATGGCATGGATAAGAATGGGATTTCACTGAGAGTTACATTCCATGAAAGGGAATAGTTACCAAGTGAGATTGTTGCAGATTACATTCTTGAGTTAAAGAAACACTCATCACTGTGGATATTGCGCAAACTTAGAAATCAACCTTAGAAACATATTCGTAGAACAATAAAATCCAGTCCAAACTTTTGAGCAAAGGCAATAAACTGACGTGGAAGGAGGCCTGAGATAAGGCCACAGCAATGGAAATGTCCGGAAGTGATTGTTGCAAACTGCAAGGTAGTTCATTTCCTGAGACTGCAGGAGAATCCCACCAGGTTTCAGTAACCAGGCTACAGCAGCCACGTTCACATTCCCAGGTACAGGAAGTTAGTTACTACCATTGCTATTGTAGCTACCAACCATTTAAATGCCCCTGTCTCCAGTAAAAATGTTATGCCTGTGGGAAAGTCAGTCATATCCAAAGAGCATGCATGAGCAGGGGAACAGTAATGCCCAAGGTCATGTTAAAGTTCCAGGTTGCAAACATGTACCAGATTGAGGTTGTGGTAGATCCAAAGATAGTTCAGGAGTCTGGAAATCCTTGAATGTGCATATGCTAAATGTGGAAACTAAAGTTGATGTTATTGAGCAAGAAGGCCAAGAGTTGTATTGAGTCAGAAAGCAAGAAAAACAGCACATGTAAGATGAACATAAAAAGGGCGTTTTCTGATGGGCGGCTCTTATTGCCATGGGGGCCCTCTTTGTGCTATCGAGTACCCGATCAGGAGAGCCCCCCCTACCCCCATGACCATAAAGATGCCGCTGGCTTTTACTGAGCAGCCTCCCCACATGGTGTAGGTTCCCTACCCCCCTGACCCTCCACCTCGCTCCATTGGTAAGATACCAGCGACGGCAGAATGAGGCTTTTAATTGGTCTTTTATTAGCCATGTATGAGCCTCAGTTGGCCTCTGGAAGGTCACCCTTGACCTCTCCCCATACCTGAGTGAATTGCAGGGTGTCAGGAGAACAACAGTCACTCCATCCACCTGCCTTCCATCCTGATTCTACACTTCCCGCCCTTAAAACAGATTTTTGAGAGTACACTAAAGAAATATTATGTACAGGATAACTCAATGTCAATTAAAGAAAAAAAAATATTTAAACTAAGAAAATTCCTGAAAACAATTTTGCAATAGTAATAATATTTAAACACAATATGTACACAAGGGATGCAATGCTTAGTGAACATCTAATTTACATAACAAGCAAAATCATTTAATCTTCCTGTTCATGTGTGGCATTGCCTGGGACATTGAGTTTTCATTATAAAATTTAATAAGGATGAATGTATGAATACAAATGATCTATTTGCACTGAGATTTACTGGAGAATCTTAAATTAAATGGGCATTGAATGCAACATGATTCCACTTAAAGCAAAGGATGCAATATGAACCTATTTAATACAGTATTATTTAAATATTAACACAGCAGTGGGCATAATATTAGGAGCTTAATTTAAAATAACTAATTATTACACATTTATTTATTTTCCATTGAAAGTGGGCTTGCGATTCAAACTGAACCAGATTGTTCGCTCCTAGGCATCCTATTTGATTCCTTCCACTCTCCATCATAACGACTATTTTCTTCTCTGTAAATCACGTACCTCCAATCCTGCCTTAGTCGACTAATGCTGCAATCCCAAATACATTCTTATAATCCCTAGACTCTGCTAATCCATTGCTCTCTTGGCAATCCTCCCATCCTCCATGCTCTGTGAACTTCATCTCACCTGAAACTCTGCTGCCCATATACTATACTACACCAGATCCTGTTTGACTAGCACTCCTGTCCTACTGTTTTACACGTCTTCTGGTTCCCTGATAGTTTGCACTTCCAAATTCTTATCCTTATGTTTAAATCTCTTCATAACCTCACCCTTCCCTGGGCAGAATCATCCAGATTTGCACCCTAAACCCTCATTTGTCCATCTGGCCTCATCTCCTCTAGAGACTGCCTCCTCAGCCCTCACCATCTTGAGGCCACAGATCAACACGTGCCCTCCCACACACACACCCTGGGATACCCTCCTTTTGCAATACAGCCCTCGCCCTGCAGCCTCTTCCCTTGCCTGAGGCCATTTCTCCCACTTCACCAAGCAAGCCCTAGCCCTGCAGCCAGTGAAAAGCTACCCACATGTGGCTGATCTGGTAGGTTGAGACCTGCCTGTGAGCCCCCCACAAAAGTAATGTGGAGGTACTGCCTGTGAAGCCTGGCACTGATGTCTG
Source organism: Cetorhinus maximus (assembly GCF_964194155.1). Lineage (NCBI taxonomy): Eukaryota > Metazoa > Chordata > Chondrichthyes > Lamniformes > Cetorhinidae > Cetorhinus > Cetorhinus maximus. Next base: position 69,496,403 of record NC_135885.1, read on the forward strand.
CGAGTGCTGACCGAAGCAAGGTAGGCAAACAAACCTTGAAGTCCTGAGCAACATGCAGCCCGCAAAGTGCATGCCTTATATATGCTGTTTTGAAACACATTGGTGTGTTTTCCCATTGACGTGGGCAGACGATCCAGCGGGGGTGGGGGGGGGTGATGATTCCAGTGGGCTGGCCTAATAATGATATGCAGATGTATTACAATGAGGTTCCCGGCATCCGATGGTGGGGAACCTGGCCTGCCATCAGCGGACTGAGCGGACGATCGCAAACTGGTTTCATGCCATTGTGAAACCGATTGCGCCACATTGTGGCCAAGCCACCGAACACGCCTGACCCAAGCAAGCACGGAAAATCCCGACCCCTGTGTCTGTACCCTCTTTGAGTCTATCCAGGTGCTTTGTTGCGAGTCATGAAAGTTGGTATAGTGGAAGATTAAATTATCACAGCATATTTTTGGATATTGAGCATTAATCAATAGAAAAAGGTGGTTGACATTGCACAATAATTGGGCATTAGTAGAATGAGAGCCTTTTCTATGCATAAGATTGAGCAGGTTGCCTTCTAGGGCATTTGTGTGTCACATGCACTCTGTCAAGTGCTCCTGGTACATGTGAGTACCCTGTCAGTCTGTAGAACTAGGTAGCCTTCTCTATCTCTGTTTAACTGCATCTATTGAGGATATTAATTGCATAAACCTGCTGAATAATGCAATAGTGAGCAGCTGGCTAGTGTGGTAAGCATCACCTGATACCGCCTAGAACCACAGCAACAATTACTTGCTTCATATAGTGATGTTTTAAGACCTCCCAAGGAGTTTTGCAGGAACATTATCAATCAAAATTTGACACTGAGCTCCATACAGAGATATTAGGATAGGTGACTAGAGGGGTAGAGGGCGGGCGGGGGGTGGGGGGGGGGGGGGGTTGGGAGGGTAGAGAGGGAAGGAGGGTTAGAAGGGGGAGAGGGGTAGAGAGGGGGGGAGGAGGTTGAGAGAGAGGGAGAGAGTTACAAATTGGGGAGGGAGGGAGGGGGTAGAGAGAGAGAGATAGAGAGAGGGGGAGAGGAGGTAGAGAAGGAGGGAGTGAGGGAGAGAGAGGGGGAGGGAGGGATTGAGCAAGAGGTGAAAAGAGAGAGGGGGGAGGGAGGGAGTTAGTGAGAGGGGGATAGAGAGAGGGGGAGAGAGAGAGAGGGGGAGGGGGGTTAGAGGGGGAGGAAGGGGTAGTGCGGAATGGGAAGGAGGGAGGGGGTAGAGAGGTTGGGAGAGAGAGAGAGAAGGGGGAGGGAGGGAGGGGGTTGAGTGAGAGCTGGAGAGAGAGGGGGGAGCCAGGGAGTTAGAGAGAGGGGGTAGAAAGGGGGAGAGAGAGAGAGGTGAGAGGGAGGGAGGGTTTAGAAAGAGGGGGAGAGGGAGAGAGGGACAGGGAAGGATGGAGAGGGTGCAGAGAGAGAGGAAGTAAGAGAAAGGGGGGAGGGAGGGCGTAGAGAGAGAGGGCAACGGAGGAGGGTAGAGAGAGGGGGACGGAGGGGTAAAGATAGAGGGAGGGGATGGACAGAGAGGGAGAGAGAGAAAGAGAGGAGGAGGGGGTAGAGAGAGAGGGGGAGGGGGAATGGTAATGGGAGACAGAGGGGGAGGGGGCTGTGGGCTGACACAGTCCCGTATAGGTACATTTCCAGCAGAGAAGCTAACAAAGGTGTAAATAAGGCTTTTTTTTAAATTAAGACAGTTTTTGCTTACCTCTGGTTAGGAATCAGTGATGAGATCGTCAGTTTAAAATTGTGATGTGTGAGGTGAGAAAAAGTTTCTTGATTTAGAGAGTTGTCCTAGCATAGAATACTTTACCACAGAAAAGACTGTTACATTATTTAATGTGAAGTATTAAGATAAAGATTTGACGCAGAGGAAGACAAACATTTCTGAAGAAAGGACAGGGTATTGTGATTAGTTTTTGATTGCTCCAGTAGAGAGTTCGCACAGGGACGATTAAAAGAGTGGCTTCCTTCTCTGCTGGAAACATATTTTGTTCTTTTCATGATGTTGCAATATAAATCCTAACTAAACAATGTGTATCACTACCCAAAGTTCCTATGACACACATGATACATAGTTCCTTTTACCTGTCTCCTTTTCAAGAAGACAATCCCCCTGTTAAAATTACATTTGTGTCTGTTGTAAGCTCAGTAAATGCATGTTATATACATAACTCTTAAAACACAAACTATATCCAGTATGGAATCGTCTGAGACTGACTTTTCTTTTTAAAATGGACACTGATGGGCCGTACAAAGCTGGCCACTGAGGGTCACCTGACTCTTGGTCTACGGATTCCAAGACTGTCACACTGTCTCAAAAGGACAGAGACACATTCCAGACTGAGAGAATTACAGGGTCCTGGTGGGACAACTTTAAAAGTCAAAGGCCAACTCATGGAAAAGCTGAAATATAAAGATTGAGAAATCCTCGAACATCTCTATGTCACTCAAGATCAAGAGTGCTCCCTGCTAAGCAGAAAGGCATGCCTGAAACTGAAATTAATCTATAACGTGGATGAAGTTGCTGATGAGAACCACAGCAGTACATTTTGAAATGAGTTTCCAGAATTGTTTACAGGCCTAGGGATGTTAAAGACCAAGTACCGTATCACCCTATGAGCTAATGCAAGCCAATTTCCAAAGAACAATGTATCACACTCTAGAACACATAGAGGGAGTAAAATTCCATATAGGTGACATAGTTATGCATGGCTCCACAAGAGAAAAGCAGCCCTGACAGTCATATAGGATGCAAACCTAACATTGAATGAAAATGTGTGTTTGCCAAACCTATGATCAGGTTTCCATGTCACAGAGTACAAAGCACTAGAATCTCAGTTGATCCACAAAAAACGAAAGTAATCAGAGAATTTCTAAGACCCAGGAACATAAATGAGCTTCTAAGATCCCTTGGGATGGTGAATCAAGTAGGCAAGTTCTTACTAAATTTAGCAGAGGTTGAAGAGCTGTCAACACAGCTGTTGAGACAGGGTCAACAGTGATGCTGGAATGTGGACCAGCAAAATGCTTTTGAAAGGATTAAGCAACTTTTAATCTCTTCGGAAATCTTGGCACAATATGATCCAGAATTACCAACCATCGTAGCAGCAGATGCATCGTCTACAAGTCTGGGGGCAGTTTTATTTCAAGTGAAGAGAGACTCACAAGGGTAGATCAGTCTACTATGCCTCTACATCACTAACAGAAATGGAACAATGTTACACCACAATGGAAAAAGAATTGGCTGCGATGTGGATGTGTGAAAAATTTTCAGACTCTGTTATGGGATTGCTTTTCAAAATCAAAACAGACCGTAAGCCACTAGCCACCCTTCTGAACATGATTCCACCACAGAATATGTGCAAGGCAAGTACCAAACAACGGAAACACACTGTCACAACTGCCATCTGTAGGAACCAAATGAAAAGATTTATATTTCATTGAGGAGGTTGAAGCATATATATCCTTAATCACTCAGCACTTACCAGCTACTGCAAAAAATGTTCCAGGAAGTAAAGCAGTCCCAGCAATGAGATGAAGGATGACTCCAAATCTGAGAATATTGTCTGGAAGGATGGCAGACCACATCCGATACAATGGCAGTACTTTGACCAGCGCAAGCACCTCCCAGTCATTGACGACTTACTAGTCTTCAATGAGAGAATAGTCACACTGAGAGCATTTCGGTTTGATATTCTTCAAAGACTTCACCAAGGCCATCTAGGAATAGCAAAATGCCATGCAAATGCACAGCAATCAGTCTGGTGGCCAGGCATTGCCTGCTCAATAGGAGAAATGATTACTAATTGCCTGTCTTGTGCTGTAAACACCCAAGAACAAAAAGAACCATTATTACCTTCCCCTTTTCCAACAAGGATGTGGGAGCTCCTGGGAATGGACTTATTTGAATTTATGGGGAAACCTTCCTTATTGTCATCGTTTACTACTCGCAATGGATTGAAGTAAACAGATTGCATAGCCTCACAGCAGAAGCAGTCATCCAATCCCTCGAGAATTTATGCAACACATGGCATCCCCAATATCGTAGTGTCCAACAATGAGCTGCAATTTGCTAGTGAGCTATTCCAGAATTTTGCAAACAAATATGGCTTGGTTCATTTAACCAGTTCACCTCGCTATCCCCAAGCAAATGGAGAAGCTGAGGGAGAGGTGTGTCATGTCTATGTCCCTTTATTTTTTGAAAATATGAATTTTCAGCTTTCAACTGACTGGAAATTTTGCAATTTGAACTGAGACAGAGCAAACTACTTAAAAATGCAATGCCATATCCCAAGGTGAAGGTGAGAAACAAACAAATCACCCTCAGGGGAGTGTGAAGAGAGAGGCATTTCCTGTAATCCAGACATCCATTGAAACTCATAATTGTCTAAGGAAGTAAGAGACATTAAAAATGCAAAGTACTGGATACTGAAACATTGGCTGCACAGAGAGACACACCCAAAACCTGTTGGAAATACACAATGGACAAAGTATTTCAATGCAAGGCTGCCCAGCCACTTGAGAGAGATTGCAAGTGACACAGGCAGTGTCAAGAAAGCCTTCCACTCAGGAAACAGGCTGAAGGCTGCTCTCTCTCACTCGCTCTCTCACTCTTTTGGAATAAGAGTGTTGCCCGATTCGAGAGCTAGGACAACAGAAACCTACCAACGAACCGAGATCTCATTATAATTGCAACATCTACATCTGACAGCATCCAAGAAACCAGCTAAGCCAAATCAGCTGCAGCATTTAAAATTTATGCTTCAAGGACAACCAAAGAACACTTAACCATATAGGCTTTAACCTTTTCTCATTGGACTCTAACTCATGAGGGCCGAATACTTGACGTTGCATTTTTATTATTTTCTTGGGGTTTAGTGGTGAATAAATTTGCTCTTTCTTTGACTCAAGAAAACCTTGTTTGATTGGTTCCCTATTGCTCACAGCTTAAATAGTTAAATATGTTCTGATTTTGAAAAAGGCATACCCTCGTGAAAAAGAAACTTAATCCATTGTTGTGACCAACCAAGGAGGTTGAATAGAAGGCAGCCAGTTCGCCCCTTCTCACCTGGTCATAACAGGTACACACCATCAAAGATTTATTGAAGAACAATAGGGACCTTAATCTAGCTCTTCTAAGTTATCGAACCTCAGCACTTCAAAATGGTTCTCACCATTAAAGTTACTAATGCATAGGACATTGAGAACACAGCTTCCAGCTGGTGTGTCTAGACCCCGACCACACAACAAAACAGATTTCTTCCTTTCAAACACCCAAGAACTGACATCTTTCCAGCCACAGCCGCCCCAAGAGGAAGAGAGAGAGAGCAACAACAAAGCACTGATGAAGAGACCCCAGCACTTGATCTAATACTTGCAGCCAGCAGCTCATGTACTGGCATTACACGCACCTTTGAGGCTAGTATAGAGTTAGGATTAGCAGGTTGTAAGTCATCCAGGCACAAGTGGGCTGCAGTCAGGCCAGGAGAAAGAGTGGTTCACTTAGCAGTTCACAGGAGGTCAAGGTTGCAGATGAGTTCTTCTGCAGAGGATTCAGATGAGGACCTCGATGAAGTGTGATGCAGAAGCATACCGATCGACATGTACACTGGGATGCTGAATACATTTGATGGCCTGTCAGGCAGCTTCCTGTCATTGTCAAAGCACATGGAGAGTCTGGCTCCAAGTTGGCACAGGTCATTGTCCAGAGCTTGCCCTCTTTGCAGCCTCTGTGTTACCTCCCTGCTGAGTTGCAGATCCATGCAGAGGCACTGCCACTGCTGCCTCCATACCTGTTGCAACCTTTGAGTGGACAAGTCAAACACTGCTTTGTGCTAAGTCAGGATGCAGAAAAACTTTCTGTAAAAACACTCTAGAATACTTTCAGACATTTTGCAATAGTATAAGTTCTTAAAAATTGATTTATCTGCAAGTTAGGGAGCCTGGCCCTTTAAGGAAGAGTAGTGCACGGCCCAACTTGCAGCTTTACATTTGTTGTTTGCAGAGTGACAGGTAAATTATGTGGACCTGCGTGGTATAAATTTAGCATCCTTCTGCCATTACAAAATAGCTGGAAGTACTCTCAAGTGTTTTGGAAGAGTTGTGATTAGGAACATAGGAACAAAGGACTTAGGAGCAGGAGTAGGCCATACTGCCCTTTGAGCCTTCTCCGCCATTCAATAAGATTGTTGCCTGAGCTGGTTGTGCTGTCTGAATTCAGGATGGTGCTCCTTCACTGGTTTTTGACACACGCTGGGGATGGCCACTTGGGTACACTCCTCAAATAGGTGCATTATGCAGGCTGCACTGGAAGCAACTGGTGACACAGCACATCACAGTAAAATGCCACTAGGACCCATAGAGGGGCACTACAGTGAGGAAATTCTCACGCCTAGCCTCCTTGTTTATGATAGGAAAAAAATACATTGGAACAAACATAGACAATTGTGCCTAAGACAAGTATTGCAGTTCATTGGGGTCATATAGAATATAATCAAAACTAATAGACTCAACTCAGTTGCAATTGCAGAAAACAATTAGACCTGGAAAGAAGCTATTTTAGTCATCAAGACACATTTTAGTTGATCCTGAAGTAAATAGAATTGAATTAGGACTAGCTCCTGTCCTATTGCATGATTTTAATGTGATTCCTGCCTTTCCTGATAGCAACAGAAAAGAACCCCCACCCATCCATTAACAAATGTTGGAAATCTCAGCTAAAAACAGAAAGCAGCGGCTATGTACAGCCTGTCAGGCAGCAACTGAAAGACAATTGATTGATCCATGTTTCTGGTGGATAATTCCAAAATGTTAAATTGTTTCTGATGTTGATTGATTTGCTTCACATATTCAACCTTATCGGCATGGAACCGCTGGCACTGATTGGCCAGATTGGGTCAGGGTGGCAGATTTACTTCTCTGAAGAGTATTGGTCAAGCAGCTTTTTAAAATGAAACTCTGACTGTTTCATAGTCACATTAGCGGTTGCCGACTTTTTGATAACTGAATTGATAAGTGTGCAAACTGTCATGGCTAAATCTGATTAGGCCAGTGTACTACTCTACTACCTGTTATCAAAATATTGTTGAAGAAACTAGATTTATAGGCACTTCTGTGACATTTTGAAATGGCAAATGACAACAAGTCTCAAAAGAAATGCCATAACTTTAAAAAAGTGTTTGCTGTACACCTGCGACTGAGGTTGCTTATTAAGCCTTACAGTAGTGCTAAATGGGTTTTCTCATGGCTTATTGATTCCACATTGTTATTTACCCTAAAAGTCCAGTTTAGTGATTTTTTTGCATGGTGACAACTCTGAAATATTCTCCAAAAACTTGTCACTACTCCAGGAGTGTTGCTTCTAATTAACAGTGTGTTTGACTGATTGGCAGCATAACACACCAGATGGTATTACATTTGGTCAAAAAGAATGCACTGAAGAAATAAAGTAAATCATGATAACCCTGAACATAAAAATACATTTGACACTGGGGAAAAGATATTATGCTTGCAAAATGATTTCTGCCAAGAATTCAAGCCTCTTTTTCCCACAAATAATAATTCTGGAAATACTTTGATGTATCCAGGTCAATCCAGTTTCTGGCTGTTCATGGATACTCCTGCTGGAGTTACATTGTGAGTATATTGGATTGGCTATGGGTTTTCTGGATTTACAGTACATAAGTCTGGGGTAGATTGAATCCCAGATCCCAGAGTTAAAAAAGTCATTGCAACATGCATCTCCATAGTTCCCTGTCCCTAAGTTATTCAACATTCTTTTCACTTACTCGATGCACCTTCTTTTCCTCTATAGCAGCTTTGATCTCTGCCTAGACCACATTTCTAGTTAGGTCCACTGGGCTGTCAATTCATTTGTTTTCTTTAAGAATTTTGAGGATAATCTGTCAATATGAGCTCCCAGTTCTGAATCATATACCAATCTGCATTATTCTTTATTTTTAGGTGATAGAATGCTGTCATAGTGGGATGGGCATTATTTTGAAGCTATGAACCATCGTTAACAGGATAAAGATGTTGCAAAAACCACCTGGGCTAATGTTTTAACAAAGCTTAACCATTGATGTACTGTTGAAAATTTTTCTCATCAGAGACAAATCTTACTCTTTAGGTTGAGAACAAGGTCACACAGCAAGTCTATCCTCTTGTCCCCCCCACCCAGCATAAAAGCTGGGGGTGGGTTTGCCTCTGCTTGGCTAGCTCAACAGCCATTGAGCCGTTTTTTGGCTTGAAGTGGGCCTTCTGGCCCCATCTGTGAAGGAGGTCCCGCCTCCTAGAGTTGTTGGCAAATCAAATGGTGGGCAGCTCTCTGGGCCCAGCAGCACCACCAGGAATGGTGACCACGGTTGGGACTGCAGCCAGTCCCAAAGAAGAGCTGCAATGGAGCCCGGACTTTAAGTTACTCAGTAAATCCAGGGTCTCGTGGGGGCGAGGCTGGCAGGAACCAGTGAGGAGGGAGTGAGGGAGTGAGGGTATTGTTGTATAATGCTATTCCACTCCCTCAACTGATGCTAATACATATCATGTCCTTTGCACATTGTCTTCCAGATACATCTCCCAATTTACACAAATAGGACAGATTGCTGCTCCAATCAAGAAGCAGCCCCATTGCTTGAGAAAAAAAGTATCGTAAGTAAACTCACAGCTATGCTGGGCTGATCCAGAAATTTAATCAGAAGTGTTCTTTTTGTGCATTCAACATAATGTTACAGTTACCAAGATACAAAAATGTTCTTTAGATAACATTAATACATGAAAATCATACACAGAAAGGTTTGATTGTGTCTGCAAAGGACATTAGTCCTTTGTTACTAAAATTGCACATTGGATGGATAATGGCATTTCAAACTATATTCAAACTCAACTACTGGCTCTTCAAAGTACTAATTACTCTGTCCATTAAAGATCTTCATTGGGCTTAGATATTTTGCTTCAGGAAATGAAACCATTGCTGCACCAGATTATTGAGCTAGCCCACATTCAATGGAAACTACATGAACAGTGGCAGCTTGTTTAAATAATATTTTATCCTGGCAATAATGTCACATTATTTTAACTTGAAAATGGCTTGGAAATGAATTCTAAGTCAATCCTAACAAGATAAAATGAACGCTTGTTCAAATAAACTAAAAAAAAAACATCTTCAGTGTTTTATTTTCAGCAACAAAACTAACAGGAATTTGTAATAATCAATGATTATTTGCACAGCAAGATTCTCCTCACAACATTTTAGCAACTGGAAGCTGGCTTATTTACTTTTTATTTACTTTATTTCAAGTTGTGATTCTGAAATATTATACAAAATTGTACTGAATTAATCATTTAGAATGCAATTCGTGCAGAAAACACTTTGGGCCTCAACTTCAAATTGAGCTCTATTGTGTGCACGGGAGATGGACTGGAAAGTAGACTGGACCCCAGATATACTCAGCCCCAGCCTGCTCTGTCAGTATCTAAAGATTTTTGTAAGGGGCAGAACCTCGGTCTCTCCTTTGCAGGGTTACCTATGTTAGACGACAAGGTTACCCCATATTGGGAGCTCTCGTATCTTTAGCCTCACAGGGGCCTGGCATAACATTGGAGGTCATGTTGTTGAGTTCAAAAGGCATACTGCAATGATGTAAATGGAGACTACCATCGGATCCAGACCAGAGAAGTGGTTTGAATTCTTAAAGTCAGCTTGCACAGGTAAATTATTTTACTGCATTTACTTTGGTCACGTTACAATGAGGCTATTTGGGGCCAGTACTGACAGTTTCTGGAATAGCTTGAACCTTGTAAAGAAATCCTAATTCCCTGACAGATTGGGATAGGTGGGCACCCAAGGTACACCTAGAATTTTATGGGTGCCTACTGATGAATGCTAATCAGATGCCTATCTGCTAATGCCAGTTTAGTGCCAGTTTGATTCACAATCAAGCATGATCCTGGCATAACTGCTGGAATCAGGGCCCATGTCATTTTCGGGGCACTAAATTTTTGCTTAGTTACTTGATACTAAATTCTCAAACCAACTACCACATTTAGATGAGATGGGCACACCAAATTTAAAAAAAAAACATATATTAATTGTTGGCCTCCTTGATCTGAATTGCACAGACATGTCGCAAATCCATTTCAAGCCTTAGATATGTGATTTCTTTCTTCAATAAAGATAAAAGCATGCATCTTCTATAACAAAATCTATACCCACTAAAAATGTATGAATTTTAATGTGACTACTCAGAAATATGATGTTGCAGTAAACTGCATGTTAAATTCATTTTGTTACTGGAGATATTGTGGAATTTAATTTAAACAATCGCTTTTTTATCTCTGTGCTGCTCACACTGCAGCCTGTCAATCACAGTGATGCTGCACATCAGGGATTGGAATGATCCTTCATTGAAACAGGAAAGAATATGCCTACAGGTCTCATGTTTCAGGTTTCTATTGTGATCTCTGTGGGTGGAATTCAGTAATGACAGGGACCTACAGTTTCAAGGATAGTGAACAAAGTGTAGCTGCAAATGAGCTTCCAAGGCACAAAAGATAATCATTCAACAGGGCAATTAAATTGTCAAGTTCAGTTAAAAGTTTGTCAGCATTCATTCTGATTTACCCAAATACGCATACAACTGCACAATGTGGAGGAATACAGTTTTAAAAATAAATACCATGAAGCAAAGAGCAAAGGAAATTGTTATAAATTCTCGATATTTTTATTCTGAAAATAAGAAAATTTAAATTTTGACAGCTAACCTTTAGAGGACAGGTGGGTGTGTTTTTTTTATTTGGGAAAATAAATGTGGTTCAGCTAAATATCTAAACAAATACAATTGTTTTTTACAACATTAGTCTATAATTTTTTATTTTTTTACTCTTAATTTGGGCTATCATGATCCATTCAGATTAGATTATTTGGCCGATGCAGGCAATAAAGGCTATACTTGCATTTTTAAAGAGAATCGACATGAGCAATCAGTTATCAACACACCATGTATAAGGTTCAGTTTTATGCATATTTGGTGTGACCTACAATTCTATCCTAAGGAGATAATTCTCACATTCCATTTTTAAAGTGAGTAACCTGTACTCACATTGTAAGATTGTTACAAGTACAAAGTTTATAAGATTGTTATGTTTGGGACTGTCTCTTTAATTTAGGGTAAAATGGAGGGATGAAGGTATCATGTGACCTGTTCTGAATTCTGCCCAACAACAAGCTTAGGTGGCTCAGTTGTCAAAGATTAACGCCAGAGTAGTGGGGGGAATGAAAGTGGTGGGGGGTAGAAGGCATGAAGGAGAAGGTGGGGTGGGGGTGGGTGGTGGGGGGGAATGGGAGCACGGGTTCTCTTACTGGGAAGAAGGTACAAGATGTTCACATGTGCAAACAATAACCAGAGCAGCTGTACTAGTAGTGGATTGACTTTTAGGAATGTCAGGTTTGTAAATGGTTGTGCTTTAAACTGTCTATTTAATTACAACATAGAACGGGGTTGGGGGTTTAAAATGTAGTTAGTCAGCATTTCTACTTGGATACAAGACTCATCTGATTCATGTTGCCACAAAGTTGGACTTTGAGGGGGGAACAGGGCACAGAAAGCCGTTGTAGTGTTGGCTTACATGGTTTTCAAGATATCCCTGAACCTCATAAATAGGTAAGTCTGCAAGAATCTGAGAGAGAGGGGAAATGAGAGAGAAAGAGAAAGCATAGAGATAGAGGCAGACAGTCTCTGTTGTTCACCACACAGAATGTTGGGCAAGAGCTCAAGCTCAAATCAAAGAGAAGGGAGGGTGTAGATATAGTAGTCCAGGAGGAACACTGCGAGATATTGGACGGGATAGTCATAAAGAGAGAGGAAGTACTCAAAGGGTTGAAATCCTTGAAAGTTGATAAGTCACCAGGGACAGATGAATTGTTTCTGAGGCTGTTGAAGGAAGTCAGGGAGGAGATAGCAGATGCTCTGAGGATGATTTTCATATCTTCACTAGATTCAGGGGAGGTACCGGAGGACTGGAGAAATGCAAACGCAGTTCCATTATTTAAAAAGGGATCAAAGGAAATACCAAACAATTATAGGCCAGTTAGTCTTACATTGGTGGTGAGCAAATTAGTAGAATCAATCCTGAGAGATAGGATTAACTGTCATGTGGAAAGGCATGGACTAGTCAGGGATGGTCAGCATGGGTTTGTTAAAGGAAGGTCTTGCCTCACAAATTTGATTGAATTCTTTGAGGAAGTGACAAGAAGGGTTGATGAAGGTAGTGCAGTGGATGTTGTGCACATAGATTTTAGCAAGGCATTTGACAAGGTCCCACATGGCAGATTGGTCAGGAAAGTAACAGCCCATGGGATTCAGGATAATGTGGCAAACTGGATAAAAGGTTGGCTTTGTAACAGGAAACAAAGGGTAATGGTCGATGGATGCCCTTGCAAATGGAAAGTTGTCTCAAGTGGTGTTCCACAGGGCTCGGTGTTGGGACCCTTGCTTTCTGTGTTATATATTAACGATTTGGGCGTGAACGTGGGAGGCACGATTGGGAAATTTGCAGATGACACGAAGATTGGCCAAGTAGTGGATAGTGTAGAGGATAGCCATAATCTCCAAAACGACATCGATGGGTTGGTGGAGTGGGCAGTAAAGTGGCAGATGGATTTTAACATAGAGAAGTGTGAGGTCATGGATTTAGGGAGGTCAAACAGTTACAGGGATTACACAATAAATGGGAATACACTAAGAGGGGTAGATGAAGTGAGAGATCTTGGCATACATGTACACAGGTCCCTGAAGGCAGCAGTTCGAGTAGACAAGGTTGTAAAGAAGGCATATGGAATGCTCTCCTTCACTGGCAGAGGTATAGAGTATAAAAGTAAGGATATAATGCTGGAATTGTATAAACACTGGTGAAGTCACAACTGGAGTATTGTGTGCAGTTTTGGTCACCACATTACAGGAAGGATGTAATGGCTCTGGAGAGAGTGCAGAGGAGGTTTACAAAAATGTTGCCAGGGTTAGAAAAGTGTAGTTACGAGAAGAGATTGGATAGGTTGGGGTTATTTTCCTTAGAACAAAGAAGGCTGAGAGGTGACTTGATTGAGGTGTAAAAATTATGAGGCGAATAGATAGAGTGGACAGGATAAAATTATTTCCCTTGGTGGAGAATTATAGAATCAGGAGCCATAGATTAAAGATAAGTGGCAGAAGGTGTAGGGGGGACATTAGGAAGAACTTTTTTTATGCAGAGGGTAGTGGGTGTCTGGAATTCGCTGCCCAAGTTGGTGGTAGAGGCAGAAACTCTAAACGCTTTTAAAAAGTACCTGGATCCGCACCTTAAGTGCTGTAAGCTGCAGGGCTATGGGCCGGGTGCAGGAAGGTGGGATTAGAAAGGGCACCTGGGTACCCTCGGGCTGGCGTGGACAAGATGGGCTAAATGGCCTCCTTCTGTGCTGTAACTTTTCTATGGTTCTATGGTTCTATGGAAGCAAGCTCTCGGGAGCTGAGAATAGCTTTGGAGTGGTTCTTGGAGAATGAAGTGTCCACTTCAGGGACAGAGTGAAGTAGAACCATAGAAGGGGATTTTCAGTTATTTAAAAATTAAATTGGGGTTCTTTTCTATTATTTAGAGGATAATTTGGCTACTGAATTATATTTAGACAATGTTTGCTTATTACAGTAAAAGTCTTAAAATCTTGTCATGTGATCCTTCCAGTCAGTCACTGGAAATTCAAATATCTCTTTAAAAGTTATTGGTCTCTATGGGGACCATAAAAAAATCCTTTTGGCAGCAATTTTCTTTAAAAGGGCATTGTGATCTTACAGAGTGTCCTAAGAGATTTGCCAGCTGGACAGTACACTGGTAGAGTAGAGTGGATTACTTGTCTGTTGTAGAAGTTGCCTGATTTTTGTTCCATTGATTTTAAGATCTACTCTGCGAGGTTACCAGCCAGGAGCCAACTTGACTTAGAATCTAATACCATGGAAATGGATTAAAAATAAATATCCAAAGAGAACAATGGGCACTGGTTCCAGTCCTGGATGAATTGAAATTTCCTCCAATAGAACATTGGAAAAGCCAAAGCCATTGTCTGCAGCCCCCACCACCCTCATCTTTGTGCCATGCCTTACAGTCATCCTCCACAAATATCATTCATTCCACTTCCTGCAGTCAAGATGAGTGAAGTTCAAGGCAGGTGAACTGACTTCCAAGAAGTTGTATGTCACCTGTCCAGCAGTAAAAGTGCGTTCTCAGGAGAAGTACTTGAGCAATAGCCTCTCACCTAGACAGAGCTGCAGCTATTCAGTTTCACTGCATGAAGGCTTCCCAGCTTGTCAGTTTCACTTAAGAAGCAGTCCCCACTGTGCTCTCAACTGGTTGACCCTGTTGATCTCCACACAGCTTGGGAAACCTGTGTGTCAGTTGTTAAAGCCAGAATTCTGGGTTAAATCTTCAATTAATTGGGGACATATTCAAATTACTTACCGAGTTCCATGGGATGGAGATGTGGGGGCAGATGGGGTGGGTTAACTCCAGAAGTTCATATTTAGTTCCTGACCAAACACCAGTTTGGGCTTTAACACCACCACCCACACCCAAACCTAAGTACCTTTGGTAGTTAAAATTCTGCCTGTAATGTTACAGCAGTAGACTTTCAGTCTTACCAACATAGGTCAGGCAAATTACTATTTCAATCATTTACAAAAACTATCTTCTGAATGTAGTTTTCCATTTAATAAGATGAAAAGCATTTTTATGAATTTTGCTGGCACACAAAGGTGGATAAAGACTTTTAAATTCATTCATTTGGAACCTTACAGTCGCCGAGATTCATTCCTCCTACCGAAGTGGATTTTGGCACAGGCCCAAAGGTGAGAGATCTACAATGTGGAGATCACATTAACAATTATAAGCACATGAATGTTTAATGCACTTAGTGAACACTGCTATTTTCATGCATAAAATAATGCACCATTTTAGTGCATTCTTTTAAACATCACACAAAGTCATTAAGTGTTTGCTCACTAAATAGGCAACAAAGATTTCTCGGCTAAAGTGTTCCCCATCATGCTCGGTCAGTCCATAAAGATTATGGACCAGATTTCTCTGTAGAAAGAATGGTGTGTTGAACAATGATAAGTGCTACTAAAGTGTCAAATTTCTGGCAACAGCCACCGATTAACACAGAAATTAGGAAGCTGTTGTCCGAGTTGCAGCTCTGCTCTCAAATTTGTGCTTTAACTGTAACACTGGGAGACTTGGCATTGAATCACATGGTGCAAAGTTGCTCTACTTATATGACTAAATCACACTAAATTCGCCTGAAAAAAATAGGGCTTGCATATTCCAATGTATGTAAATTTTTAGCTGTGTGATAAGTCTTAATTGCTGCCAAACAACCTCTCTGGAACTTCAGGTTTTAATCTTTGTTGGAGATTATTAAAATTAAAAAAAAATTAAAAAGGTTTATTTTGTTCCCTTTTCATTTATTTTTTCCATTTTCATCTCTATTACACATTCACATTTTCCTTTCCCTCTCTATATCTCACTTGTTATACCTGATTTGACATTGGATTAAAAATTCTAACAGACATTTTTTGGACTCTGTGCTGCTGATTAACGATTCTTCAATCTGATTGGTTAGTGAAATACACAGTTGCTTGCCTTGTTCACATAGGCCCCAGATTCCCTGTAGAGGGCATCACATTGTCTTGGCTCAAGTTCCAGTGGAAAATCCCATAGAAAGTCTGAGGGCAAGTGCAAATGATGGCTTTTTATCCATCTAAGAGCAAAATGTGACCCTATGTGTTATGCACTGAGAACAATATCCGTTTATTTAGAAATGTATTTGTAGCTTCAGAAATCATTTAGGATGTTGCTTAAATAGGTCTTAAAAGAAGATACTTTCAAAGTATTTGGATATAGATGACAGCAGGACTTAAGAACAAGGCTGTACATTTATTATCAGAGAAAAAGAAAGGATATAGCAATGCCTAATCATGGGCTGAATTTTGCCCTTGATGGGCGGGCGGGCCCGACCGACTCGGCGGTGGGCGGGCAGCCGATCGCCGATGCAGAAACGGGCCGTGCCGCCATTTTGTGTGGGTGGGCCAATTAAGGCCTGCCCAGCGGGTTTGCGACTCCCGTGTACAACGGGAAAATCGAATCGGTGATGGGCGTGTTCAGACCGCCAGTTCCAATGGGGGACCGGCAGTCTGTATAAAGAGCGACCAGGCAGCCTTCTTTAGGCTGTTCACCATGGCCACTCATAGAGAAGGACATGCTGGTTTGAGGGCAGAGGGGGAGGAGGAGGAGGAGGAGGAGGAGGTGCAGGCTACAGGGTAGGCCAGCGGGGGGCCAATGTGCCCCTCAGTTCTCTGATGCCTGCCTCGCTGACATCCTTCAAGAGGTGTCCAACCATCGGGATATTTTGTATCCAGAGGATGGGAGGAGGAGGGCCCCCCACGTCACCAGGCAGACGTGGCACGAGGTGACGGTGGCTGTAAGCACCCATAACGATGTGCGGCACACCGGGACGCAGTGTCACAAGCGCTTCAATGATTTATTGCGCTCTGGAAGGGTGAGTACCATGTCAGCCTTGGCCATTTAACCCAGCAGGTAGCCTTAACCATTGAGCTGCCACTGTCCCCCCGCCCCCAACATCTTAGTGTCATTACTGCATTGGGCATTTGGCGCACGCTGGGTGGGCAAACAGATAGTGACCATGCTTACATCAGCCTTAGTGGTTGAGGAGAAGATGGGTTCTCCCTGCAGCATATGTTGGTGTTTGTCGCATTTGAGTAGTCTGGGGGCAACCTGCAGGGGAGGCAGCTAGACACATACTCAGAACTCCAACATATGTCTTATTGATGGTGATGAGATGGTGGAAGGGCAGCCTCAAGGTGTGGTGGCCAAGAGCCATCTGCTGGCCTCGGCGCCGCACCTAGTTGCGCCTCCTTGCCATGGGCGCTAAGACCCGTGTGTTATTCAAAGTGATGGACGCCGAATGTGTCCAAGGTGTCCGTTGGGGGAGGGGGTTGGGACCAGCCGTACTATCTTCTGGGGACTGATCACCAGTAGTGTGGACAGGAGCCGCTGGAGGCCTCAGGTGGGCCACTGTGGTTGGGGTGCGGCATGCACATGCAGAGTACATGAGCGATCAGCCCCAATAAATGCTCTTCTCTGTTCTGCAGGCACAAACAGAACACAATATGAGGGAGCGCCAGCGGACTGGTGGTGGGCACACCGTGCTGCAGCGCCTCACCACGTATGAGGAGCAGGCCATTGAGTGGGGAGGAGGCAGGTGGCCAGGGCAGCAGGTGTTGGCGAGGCTGGGGTGCAGCGGCCGGGTTTTTAAGGTCCACAGTCTCATCCACTCTGTCTCTCCAAAGCACTGATGTTTGCTGCAATCATTAAGGCTGCAACACTGCTCATTCACAGACTGATACAGTCAGACATGTGGGTCATACACAAAGGTCCCTATGTCCCTTGAGGATGCGCGTCTCTAGCACCTTCCAAAGTCGCCTTATCCCATTTATGACCACTATCCCCATGGCCCAACATGACATGGCATCGCTGCTGCACAGCCAAAGACGTTTTGCATCTTAGGAGGGTTTGTACCTTCACCACCCTTTCAGCCAGTGCGCCCCACATTACTCTGTCCAAAAGGTCCTGAGCACCTCACCTGTCAACCTCATGGTACTCAACTTAAATAAATGCCACCACGTTAGTCATCCCTGTGCCAAGGGGAAAGGTTGCCTTGTGTCTATCCGTTTTATGCCCCTCATAACAGTATGAAGGTCAATAATGTGACCTGTCAATTTCCTGTGCTCCACGGCAAATGTTGCAAGTGTTTGCAATATTTCCTCATAACTCCAACTCTCCAGGCCAGCATTCGTCCAGGTCAGGAACCTCTGCACTCTCCCCACTCCAATGCCATCCCTCCCATGAAGCGCAGGTCACAACTGGACGCTGAAGTGCAGATGTGGCCTCGATAGTGTTTTCTGCACTTGAAACGTGACCTCCCTTTTCCTCCATTCTATTCCTCGGCTAATAAAGGCAAGTTTGGCTTTGACCTTGTTAAACGCCTTATGTTCCTGTTCTGCTACATTAACAAGTCTTCCCAGCAAGGTCCCTGTAATCGTCGTGACTTCCCACGGTCCTACCATTACTCATGTATTCCCGTACCTTGCTTGTCTTGCCCAAGTGCTTAACCGAACACTTATCCACATAACATTCCATGTGGCATTCCTTAGGCCATCTGACCAGCCTGTCTGTATGCGCATGTAATGTTTGGGCATCCTCTTGACTATTTACCACCCCACCAATGTTCGTCTCCTTAGGTTCTTGAAGGATGAGCGACTTATGAGGCTGGGGGGGAAAGGAATGAAAGGTGTTACTGACTGAACGCTAACTGATGCACTGTCCTTGTTGTTAATTTCAGCATCACCACCCATGACTGCCACCAACATGTCCGGAGCCCCCTCTCTACACCTGAGGGCCAAGACTTGCAACTTGCGGCACATCATTTCAGCCAGCCAGGTACCAGTGCAGCGACAAACACGTTGGTGGGGAATATAATGTTGGCTAGTGTCCCGGGTCACAGTGGAGATGGCACTTCACAATCGCTGGAGGAGATGGCACGGACAGAGAGTGCCGATGGTGCCAGCAGCCGGAGGACTGCAGGGGACCAGGCACATGCTGAGTCCGGCAGTGATGATGTGCCTCTGGAGATGTCATCAATGCAGCAGCTGCAGGACAAGCGGCAGGATGCGCGGGAGCATTTGGCAGGGTTGCATGAGGGTGTGCTTCACTTGGTCTCTGTGGTGGAGGAATCCAGGCAGAGTGTAAATGAAGGCGTGAACCTCAGGACAGAGCTTCAGGCTTCCTCCATTGAGAGATTGGCGACTCTCATGGAGAGGAGCTTCAGTCGGATTGAGACACTTCTGATTGGGTTACACTCTGACCTGCAAGCCCACGCAGCGCTAATGGCCACAGGTGGTCATTGGCATTATGGGAGATGTTCTGGGCACCAAGTGTCGCCGCTTGGTGCTCATTCATCTGCAGTGAGCAGGGAGGTCCAATGTGACCTCACGTCGGCGCAGCAGCTGCCTGTCGTCACTGCGAGCTCCTCTCAGGGTGCTCTGGATGAGGGCAGCAGCTCCTCCGCCCCTTTGCCAGTGACCGTTGCATCCGTTGAGGCTGTGACAACTGGAGAGGTGCCAGTTTTGGAAGCCAGGCTGTCTCACAACCCACTCCGAGCGATGGAGTGGCACCTAGATGTAGCACCCACAAACGAAAGCATAAGACACGTTAGGCACTCCGTGGGTTTGTCACTGGTGATTTTGTGTTGGCCTTAGATTAGTGAAAAAATACTTATGTACGTCTGAGCGACATTTGTGTTTTATTTTGGACTGAATAAAGTCCACTTTTCTGACTATGGCTGAGGGTGTTTCCTTTGTGCGGCATTTGTATGTTTCACAGACATCTCATGAGTGTTTGAGTGGACATTGATGTTTCTGTACTAAGCCCTTAGCTGCAGCTGATGAGGTGGAAGATGTAGCACCTAAGTGCCACGTGTGGAAGTTCCAGGCAATGCTGGTCCTGCAGATCCATGTGTGTGGAGCTAGCTGAAGGTTTGTTGGATTAAAGTGTTCCGGATGTCCCTGCCTCCTTGGTGTAGTAGCGGGTCAGCGTGCTGCCCGTCATCATCGCCCTGTGCTTCCTCATCCTCTGAGCCACTGCTGGATTCATCATGTGCAGCCTCATCCACTGCGTCAAGGTCTTCATCGTCAACTGCATCCCCCCTTTCCAGCACAAGATTGTGCAGAATGCAGCGTGCTACCACTATCACAGAGACGCGATCTGGGGGGTACTGGAGTGCATCCCGAGCGGTCCAGGCAATGGAAGCGCATCTTGAGAAGACCAATGGCTCTCTCCACCACAGCCCTTGTGGTGCCGTGGCTCCTATTGTAGCGCTCCTCAGCTTCTGTTCTTGGATGGCGGAGAGGCATCATGAGCCACCTTCTGAGGGGATAGCCCTTGTCACCCACCAGCCAACCATCCAGCCGAGCCGGAGCACTGAAGAGCCTCGGCACCTGGGAGTGTTTGAGGATGTAGGCGTCATGGGAGCTGCCTGGGTACCTTGCACAAACTTGCAGAATCTGCATCCTGTGATCACACACTATCTGCACGTTCATGGAGTGGAAGCCCTTCCTGCTGATGAAGGCACCGAGCTCACCTGCTAGCGCCTTGATGGCCACATGTGTACAGTCTATAGCACCCTGGACGCGGGGGAAGACAGCAATGGGCATGAAGTCTCTGGCTCGCTGTGCCTGACTTGCCTGGTCACAGCGGAAGTGGATGAGCTTCTGTAACCTGCTTGACACAAGTGTGGACAACTGATTGGGAGTCACCGCAAAGATCAACCACCGAGCCCTGGAAGGAGCCAGATGCATAGAAGTGGAGGGCAACTGTGACCTTGAGAGTCGCTGGCATGGGGTGTCCACCCACACAGTTATTGGAGATCTCAAGGCCAATCATCTGACAGACAAAATTGACTGTTTCCCTTGACAGACGGAGCCTCCTTCGGCACTGCACCTCAGTCATATTGAGGTAGCTGCTTCGCCACCTGTATACACTTGCAACAGGATAGTGGCATCTTCTGCGGCCCCTTGCACCTTGGACAACCTCTTGGCCTGTGCCCCTTGTGCCTGCACCTGGCCTCCCAAAGGTGGCTCCCCTGGAGGCTGATTGTCCACTCCTGGCCTCCTCCTTATTCTATCCCTCCCTTCCTCCTCAAAGGAGCTGCCTCAAGTGGAGATGTCAGAACCCATACCCAGGCTAAATGGAGGCCTCCGGAAAGCTGCAGGCCCAATGAAGATTACTGTCTGCAGACTGCTGAGCTGAAGCTTCAAAGTGCAGAGAAAGCTGTTGGAAATCGATCTGAACTGCTAACAATCACACAGGTAAGTTTGAAACACTTTCTGCATTAAATATTTCAGAAAAAAACATGAACAATCCCTCTGAGCCCACATATCCCGCCCGTGGATGAGTTTTGTTAAAAAATCACTTACCCGCCTGTGCATTGGGCCTGTGCGCCGAGCCGAAGTTAGCACGGGCGCATCAAAATCGACATCAATTGCCAAGTTAAGGGCCTTAACAAGGCCTTTAATTAATGGCTGCATAGCGTGCCGGCCCACCTAAATATCGTCATGCCGCGCGCTGACGTCAGGACGCTCGCGCGACGTCAGCGTGCAACATTTTAAGCGCTGATGTGCAGGCTCCGCCACGTGCGCATCAGCCAGAAAATTCAGCCCCTTATGTTTAGTGCTGGAACAGTCAACCCCAAATTTAGCCGATTACAATATTAGCAATATCAAATATTTTTCAATTACGCGTATTAATACTTAATCAATGCTGCTTAAGTTAATGTTTTCTTTGAAAGTGAATTAAAAAGCTAACTATTTATTTATTAACCTAAATAACACTACACTTGTTTCAGCTGCAGGCAAAAATAATATTGCAATTAACATGACCTCATCTCATTAGGTTTTTTTTACTGAATCACAAATAGGAAACAAATTTTTAGCCAGTGTGCAACATTGATAAGTAACTCAAATGAAAACTGACTATAATTCAGTCACTAACTGTTTCTTGTCGCATTTAAGTATATTCTGAAATATGTCATGTATACCATAGAACATTGCACATTTGACAGTGTATTATGAGATTTTGCTTCTACTCATACGAAAAGCTGTTCTTGCTCACTTACACTCATGATGAATGAGATTTTGATACTTCAGAATGAATTCCCATCTGCCTAGCACTACTAATATATTCCAATATTTTCCCCATTTTGTTTCTGCCCCTTTTCAGTATTTTGCATAACCATATCCATGTTGTACAGCAAATGGTACACAAACTGTCAATGCGGATACAGAGAAATGCTTCATCTTGGTTGGTGCTGTCCCTGCCAACATTCACAGCAATGGAAACACTGAAGTAAAGCTTAAGCATCAATGTCAGTCAACAGTGACCTTGAATATCCCAACTTAAAATTCCAGTTGAGATCAGTTAATGTATATTCAAACCTGCTGATCCATGAACTGCTTGAGGCAAAACTATGAACTTGATGAAACATTCTAGAGCAAAGTCTTTCTTTTTGCAGTCCACTTTACCTGGCATCTTATTGTGCCTAGAGCTATGTTAAAGGAGTCACTTGCTGTAGCATTCAGGATAATCTCATATCAAAAAATAGTTCCCATGATCAACTTCCCCGCTCCGCCGTCAATTGAGGCCTCCAAGTGGCAAATTAATGACCATATAGGGCCTCATTCCACTGCCGCTAGTATTAACCCTGCTGCAAGCGGACAGTTGCCATACAGCGTACATGACAGGTGAAACTGTGCGGACTGTTTGCCACTTCTGGGGGGATGGGGGTCCCCCAATCAAAGGCACTCAGAGCCTGGTCAAGGGACTGAATATCAGGAAGGGGCAGCCCAATGAAAGCCACCTGCTGCCCTTGCTTCTAACCCCCCTCCCCATGACCTCCACTTCGCAGCACCAATCTCCGTCCCCCAACATGACTTACCCGTTGTCTGGCTGGTCTGCAATCCTGGGACTCCAAGATGTGTCCTTCCAGCAGCCACAGCCTTCTCAATGGTGCTGCTGAGCAGAACTTAATCCTCCCGGGTCCTTGATTCGAGGGAAGGGCCTGCTGGTGGCCTCGCCACTGTCTGGTTTGTGGTTCAACGGGCCTTCCCAAAAAGAGACACTGTAGAGATTTACTACCGAGAGGCTTCTTTAGTTGAACAACAAACTTTATTTACAGAGCTGTTGGATTAACTGCCTGCTTCTAGCAAGGCTACAATACACTCTCCCAAGCTAGGAAAGCTCCATCCCTTATGAGATTCCCCGTGCTCGGTGTTGATTGGCTGTTCTGACCACACGACCCTTACTCAGTAAGGCTGGCCTTAAAGCAACAATCACCACAACCCTCCCCCTTTAATTCCTTGTTTTACCTTCCTTACACAAATTACTTTATACAGGTGAATAGATAATATCAAAAATCTTAGAAATAATTACACTTGCACTTTATCATAAATTCAGATTATACGCTTGTATACATAGGCCCAACAATTACAAACCAAGTTGTTGAGGAGGTTTTCTGTTTCGGGTAAAGTGGCGTAACTCTGATGCCTGAGGCTCTCCGACAGGATTGACACTAACAGGAACTGCGATAACGGATACCGCTTTTGGCACAGGCAGTTTCATTACTATTTGATTCAATGGAGAGATCAGTTATGTCTATAACAGGTTGATCAGGTACTTCAGTGCTTATGAGTTTGATAACGTTCCTAGGTGGCAACACTGACTGTGGAAGTGTCTCCTGGTCCTCAGGCGATCCATGTGTTTACGAACTATCCAGCCTTCCATGTCTACTTGGTATGAAAGGGGTCTGATCTCACAGACAATAATCTCTGGGATCCATCTTGGACTGCTACTGAAGTTCCTTACATATACTGCTTCATTTACCATAAATCTTCGGGCTCTACTATGCAAATCGTGACCTGTTTCCTGATTACCTTGGTTCTTTTCCACCCTCCCTGGCAAATTTGGAAATATGAGTCTCAGTCTCGTTCTGAGATGACGTTTCATAAGCAGTTCTGTTGGTGGAACTCCCATTCTTGCATGTGGAGTTGTACAATAGCTAAGAAGGAAGCATGAGATTTTGGTTCTCAAGGTTCCTTCCCACAATTTTTTTAGTCCTGACTTGAAAGTTTGGATGGCCTTCTCAGCTACTCTGTTTGATGCTGGGTGGTAAGGCGCAGTTCAGATGTGTTTAATGCCGTTTAGACTAGTGAAGTTCTGAAATTCAGCACTTGTAAGTACGGCTCCATTGTCAGAATCAATAACTTAGGGCAATCCATGAGTCAAAAAGCATTGGCATTACCGTTCGATGGTAGCATGCTACTTAGGTGATTTCACCTCAAAAATCTCCATCCATTTTAAGTGTGCGTCGATTATAAGCAAAAACATTGTGACTAGGAATGTACTCACATGGTCTATATGGATCTGTACCCATGGCCAGCCAGGCCATTCCCAAGGGTGTAGTGGGGCTGCAGCTGGCAACTTGTGCTGCAGTTGGCACTGTTGACAGTGCTTGACTAGCTTCTCGATATCTGCAACTATACCAGGCCACCACACATAACTCCAGGCAAGCATTTTCATCTTAGAAATGCCAGGATGAGTGCTGTGTAGTTTGGTTAGGAGCAGTCGTCTGCCTGGTGCAAGAACGACTACTCTTGCTCCCCAGAGTATGGTGCCATCCTGACAACTCAATTCGTATTTGTGGGTAAAAAATGGTTCCATTTCCTCAGAAACTGGCTCACTTAACCATTCTGTAAATATCAGGTCTCTCACTTTGGATAGAAGCGGGTCTTGATTGGTCCAGTTCTGATCTGCTTCATGCAGACAGGCAATGTGTCTAAGATTCAATGCAAGGATGATTTCTTGGGGTAAGGAGTACACACAATGCTTTCTCACAAGGGTAGATGGCTGAGTGTCTGCATTCGCTATGTGTATCCCAGGTCGGTGCTTGAAAGTGTATTCGTAGGCAGATGGAATTGATGCCCATCACTGAATTCTTGCTGAGGTTATCAGCAGGATAGCCTTATCTTCTTTCAAAAAGGACCAAAAGCGGTTTATGATCAGAGACGATAGTAAAGTGCCTGCCATGTAAGTACTGGTGGAATTTTCTAACTTTGAATACTATTGGCAGTCCTTCCTTCTCGATCTGCGAATAACCTTTTTCGGCAACTGAGAAGGTTCTTGATACGGAACCTATTGGCTTCTCAGAGCCGTCATCTGTTTCATGGAACAACACTGCACCAATGCCATATGGAGAGGCGTCGCAGGTCAGCATCAATTCTTTACATGGGTCGAAGTGCACTAACAAGGTTGAGGAGTGCAACAGTTGTTTTACTCTGTTGAAGGCTGCCTCCTGTGGAGCCTTCCAGGACCAACAATGGTGTTTCTTCAGCAGTATGTGCAAGGAGGTCAGTTGGGTAAAAATCGTCCGTAGTATTTTACCATTCCTAAAAATTATTTGAGTTCGGTGATATTTGTGGGAGAAGGCGCCTCTTTTATTGCCTTCACCTTTTCTTCCATGGGGTGTAATCCTTGTGCATCTACACGGTGCCCCAGATAGGTAACCTCGGTGACTTGGAAAGTGCATTTCTCCTTTATTAGACAAACTCCCGCTTCCAGAAATCTTTTTAATGACTCCTCTAAATTTGCTAAATGCACGGCCTCTGTTGATCCAGTTATGAAGATATTGTCAAGGTATACTACAACCCGTGGTAGTCCCTGGAGCGGACTCTCCATCATTCTTTGAAATACTGCACATGCCGAACACGCCAAAAGGGAGGCAAGTATAGCAGAATAGGTCTTTGTGTGTGTTCCTTGTGATATATCCCTGGGATGTATTATCTAAGTTATAGAGTTGCTGGTATGCGTGGCTCATATCCAACTTAGCATAGGATTGACCTTCTGCCAACATTGTGTACAAGTCTTCAATTCTTGGAATTGGATATTTATCCAACTTGGCAGCCTGATTAACTGTTAGCTTATAATCGCTGCAAATGCAATGGTATTATCAGGTTTCAGTATGGGGACGATAGGTGCTACCTATTGTGAAAACTGAAACAGCTGTATGATGCCTAGTCCCTTCAACATGTTTAACTCAGCATCCATTTTTTCCTGGATCAACATAAATCTTGGCTTGCGAGCCTTTGATTTTTCCTAATTTGTTGCGAAAGATGCAGTTGTATTTTATCAACAAAGTTCTCCAGCCTGCAATTGAAAAATCTCGGACCAATTTAATTTGATTTCTTTTAGCCAATCATGGCCCAGAAGGCTTGGTCCTTCCCCAGTCACTATTATTACCGGGAGCTGGGCTGACTGCTGCCCATAGCTCACAGGTACCATGGCGGTGCCTTTTACTTCTATTGCTTCTCTCGTGTAAGTCTTCAACTCGGCAGAAGTTCTCTCCAGGCTCAAGGGTTGGCACCTTCTTTCAGATACTCAAGTATGTGCTCACCCATCACTGTGGCTGATGCCCCTGTATCCACCTTCATAACTAGAGGCTACCTGGTCACATAGAGTGTGACAGTAATAGGGTGTGCCTTGACTGCTTTATAATTAAAAAGAGAGTGAATGTCCAAATCAGTTACTTCAGGCTCTTTCACGTTATGTACTTCTAACATCTTTGCTGGCTGGTTACTTGGAAGTCTGGACTTAGCTCTGCACTGCTTTATCAAATGTCCTCTTTTGTGACAGTAATAGCAATCGATCTCCTTAAATCTACATGTTTCAGGAATGTGCTTGCCCCCACATCAGTAAAATTTCAACTTCAGGATCACTGTCTGATTGCCTGCAGTATATATATTTTTTATTTCTGGGCGATTAGGAATGATTCCCGCTTCACGGCTGCTTGAGCGGTTTTGGTGCCACGCCTGGCTGCAAGTTCCCACCCTAATTGTTAAACAGCGCCATTTGCAAACTCTGTAGCTCCTGTGAATCGGTTTCAGTGCCTTCAATGACCTGCGCTATCTCCATTGCTCGTTTAAAAGTTATATTGACTTCTGCATGCAATTGCCACTGAATGGTGTCGTTGTGCACCCCACAAATTAACCAATCCCATAGCATGTCTTTCAAGGTCACTCCAAAATCACAATGCTCTGACAATTGTTTCGGCTTAGCAATATAAGTTGCAATCAATTCTCCTGGGGCCCTCACCCTCATATTAAGTTTGAAACTTTGCATAATGATCGATGGTTTGGGCTGAAAATGGCCCTTCACTAAATCCATGAGCTCACGGAACGATTTGGAGATGGGCATGCTTGGGGTTGTGAGACTGCGAATAAGTTTATAGGTATGACTCCCACAGACACTCCAGAGAATTGCTTTGCACTTTGCCTCCTCCCTTATTTTGTTGGCCTGGAAATAAAACTCAAGGCGCTTGATATATTAACTCCAGTCCTCAGTGGAGGAGTCAAATGAGTCGATCCTCCAGAAAAGAGGCAACCTCGTGAGTATATATATTTTTCTTTCTTTCCTTCTTTGAAACAAAATACTCAAAGTTGTAGGGAGAGGGGTAGTGCCAGGATCATTTATCCTCGTTGCCAGATGTAGAGATGTACTAGAGAGAAGCTTCTTTAGTTGAACAACAAACTTTATTTACAGAGCTGTTGGATCAGCTGCCTGCTTCTAGCAAGGCTACAATACACTCCCCCAGGCTAGAAAAACTCCACCCCCTTATGAGATTCCCCGCGCTCAGTGCTGATTGGCTGTTCTGACCACGTGACCCTTAGTCAGTAAGGCTGGCCTTAAAGCAACAATCACCACAGGCACTATGGGTGTCTCACCTTTTATCAGCTGCAGACAAAATCCCAGATGCCTCAACGAGATTCTGCCCACAAGCAGTACTTGTATTGGATCCCCTTAAGTCACAAAGTTAAATTTATGCTTTACAGAAAGTCCTACTCTGCGCCCATGACTTTGACATCCCTCCCTCCCAGAAATGCCCCATCATAATTTTTTTTACGCTGATATTCTGTTTCAGAGCTTTGTGTGGCCATACCTGCTTGCTCATGAGTGCTAATCATCAACCAAAATTTTGCTGGCATTGCAGGGCATTGATCGTGAATTTGAATGACTTATTACAGGCAAGTGGGATAAAAGTCTTGTCTGTTTTAACAATCTATGCAAGCTTACATCTTTAAGTTCAGGGCTACTGATCAGAATAATTTGATGAAAATATTTCCAGGGATACTTTTTTTCTCATTGTTTGTGACCAGTGAGGAAATTCCACTTTTAAAATCCTTGTGGACATCATTAACTTATTATTGTTTCTCGCCGTGAAATTTGTTGTTAATATTTATGCTTGGCCTAGGTTTGGGATTATGAAAAATGGTCCTCAAAAGACGATTTAGCATCAAAAATTGGCTCTGGTGCTGGATCAATTTTATCAGAAGATAGTGTGAACATTTAAAGCAAAAACCAATATCAGGTGTGGATGACATTCGAAGACTTTTTGTCATCATAGCCCGGATTTTTGCAAATTACTTTGAAGGTCAATGCAAGTAAATAGGATCTGTCAATCTTTCAGTTTTTCAAATGCTGTTAGTTTAGAAGAAAAGTTACTCTGAATTTACATAAAAACAATTATCCAGTAAGATAATTTGCATTTATTTTCAGTTTTGCCTAATAATTAAAATCCCATTTGGCCAAATTTGTGACACCTGTCTACAGCGGGAAATTTTCGCGAATTTAGTCCATTGTGTGAATCTGAGACATTAAGGGGCCACTTTTCATTCCGTGGTTGGAAACCCAAAACCGAGAGCATTTCCATGTCCCGACCCCATGTCAATGGCATGATGCAACTTTCAAAGTGGCAGCCACTAATTGCCCCGGAGTTGAGCTCGGTGCCCAATTTGGAGTATTAGGCATAGGCAGGAGGCGGGAGCTGGACAGGGAGGGATAATTTAAAAGGCAAGCGGAAGCCGTAATTGGGTTTGTCATTGCATCTGCAAATGAATAAGCAGGGGGAGCAGAGGGCCATTGTTTGTGTGGACAGCCACCCCAGGCCTCCATGTCCCCCCGCACGCCCCCCCCCACCCTCCGGACATGGTCCACACCTGTCTTCAGCTGGCCTGAGGCAGACAGTTGCTGAATAGCCGCCCACAGGTAAATCCATAAAGTTAATGCAAATGGCCCTTTTGAAGCCATTAGCTATCTTAATTGGCCTGAATTGGAGTGTGCGTGAGTTCACAGGTCACTGTTTCCTCCCACCTCACAAAAATTTCTCAAGCTGAGAACAGACGACAAGGGGCTTGAGATGCATGATGTTGCCACCAATCTGGCCCGATTTGAGTCCCAGAAATCCTCCATCTGGAAGCAAATTTCCTGCAAGCCGGACCAAACAGGTGTGACTAGAGAAAGCCATGGATACCAGCAGCCTCCCGTTCCTCTCAAGAGTCTAAACAGTCTCTCCTCACTAAAATAAAGTCTCGCAGATCTAGCAATGGCAACTCTGTGCCACTGCATGAGCAACTGAGTTTCATTCTCCCCTTTTATACCACTTCCTCACACTGCAGTTATGAGCAACAATAGCTCCCCACTCTGTTCCCAGCGGCTGAGGTCAAACATGTCCCAGACCCTGTGTGTTCCCCATGCTGGCCATTTAAACATTGTGAAATGTTGCTCCCTACTCCTAGCAAGTTCTACAATGAGCTCAACAAGCAATCAATTGGAGGTGTGTGGTTTGCCGCTTCCCCCTCCTACCCCCCCCACCCCCCACCCCCCCCGCCATGAAAAATTTAAAATGTCGGAAGCTACTGATGCCTCCCAAGTGCATGATTTTCCAGGCTGGCCTGCACCTGGGTCATAATCTTCTACATCGCTATCAAGTTTCCCCTCAATCTTCCTTGCTTCAAGGAATTGCAGAATTTTGAAGGCACAGGAGGTCGCCATTCAGCCCATCATGTCTGCACCGGCTCTCCAAATGAGCATTATGACCTAGTACCATTGCGTTGCACATTGTTTCTGTTGAAATAATAATCTAATGCCCTCTTAAATGCCTCACTTGAACCTGCCTCCACCACACTTTCAGGCAGTATATTCCAGACCCAAACCACTCGTTGTGTGAAAAGGTTTTTCTCACATCACATTTGCTTCTTTTGCAAATCACTTTAAATCAATGCCCTCTTGTTCTTGATCCTTTTAACAGTGGGAACAGCTTCTCCCTATCTACTCAATCCAGCCCCCTCATGATTTTGAACATCTCTATCAAATCTCCTCTTAGCCTTCTCCTCTCCAAGGAGAACAGTCTGAACCTCTTTAATCCATCTTCGTAACTGAAGTTTCTCATCCCTGGAAACATTCTTGTAAACCTCTTCTGCACTCTCTCCAATGTGTTCACATCCTTCCTATAATGTGGCGCCCAGAACTATACACAATATTCCAGCTGAGGTCTAACAAGTATCTTATATAAATTCAGCGTAACCCCCTTGCTCTTGTACTCAATGCCCCTATTAATAAAGCCCAGGATGCTATATGCTTTATTAACTGCTCTCCCCACCTGTCCTGATACCTTCAATAAACAGCCCCAACTTCTCCAACCTAACCTTGTAATTAAAATCTACCTAACTAGAGCTTTATCCAGGTTCAGCCTAAGTTCTCCGTTTTTTTACTCAATCAGGGGGCAGGATTTTCCTGTCAGTGAGCGGGAGGTGGGGCCCGCTCGCTGACGCATAAAATAACGCGCGGTGACATCGGGCGGAACTCCCGACGTCACCGCGCCCCATTTAAATTTTCCGGTAGGCAGGGGCGCAGCAAAATCAGCTGTGCTCCCGCTGACCTGTCAATGGCCAGTTGAGGCCATTGACAGAATCATTGAAGTAATTAATGGACCTGCCCGTCCAACCTTAAGGTTGGCGGGCAGGCCGGGAGCCCCAGCGGGAATTAGAAAAAACATGAAACCTCATCCATGGGCAGGATGAGGTTTCATGTAGGCTTTAAAAATTTTAATAAAGTTTTTGTAAAAACTATGGACATGTCCCAACTCATCTGATAGTGTCACATGAGAGGACATGTCAGGAATTTTTTTTTCTCTATTTTTCATATTTGTCACAGAACAGCCGATCCCCCTGAGGCTGCACTTAGCCTCAGGGAGATGAGTGCGCTCTTTCGTGCGCATGCGTGAAAGAGCGCACACTCGATTTTGGGATTCCACCCCCCACCTCCCCCCCCCCCGCCCCGCATAGCGCTTCCATGTGGACGTCGTGCTGGGCGGGTCTTAATTGGCCCACCCACGTAAAATGGTGCTGCACCTCCAATTGGGGGGTGCCGATGGAAGTGCGACTGTGCGCGCCTGCCCTTCAACTTCGCCCCCGATGGGGGGAAAATCCTGCCTAGGGGGAATTTTATGGAGGCAATGGGGCCTTGGCTGTTGGCTGGAGAGCTGGCAAGAGACCCGTGTTGCCTCCACCTGAAAGACCAGCTGGTATTAAGCGCCTATCAGTCAGTTGGAAGATCACTAGTGGACCTTTGACTGGATCAGGTACCAGGGAGGGAAGACCAGCCCACTGTGAGCTGCTGGCCAATCAGAGGCCGGCAGCTCTTTTGCTCAGTAGCACCACCAGGGTGGCAGTGGCTGCTACATGAATGACACCCACTGGAGGCATATGAACATGGAGTGACCCAGGCCAGAGGTGAACAATGGTGGGAAGGGTTTTACAGCATGGGATCATGGGGAAGGGAGGTGTAGGGGCTTAGGCAGCAAGGGCAGGATGGTGGCTCTCAGCACTCGAGGCTGGGTCCCTCAATCAGGCATTGAGTAACTTTGAACAAGGGACCTCCCCGGGGGACCAGAAGAAACACGCATAGTCTTGCATGTTGTGCTCCCTGCATAGCAACAGGCACACCCGCCTCTGTATTAATACCAGTGGCAACAGGAAGAGGCCCTGAGGTGGGGATTAATTACCTCTTATGAACCTGAATTGGCAGCAAGGTAAGAAGGCCATCCGCGGGCCTTCCCACCATGGAATTATCAATGTGGAGGGTGGAAGGAGGCAGGGCCCCCACCTGCCACCAACTTGCCTGAATAAATGCCCTCCCCACCTCCATACGTGCTATGGAGGAGGGCATAAAATTACTGCCCAGGATTTATGAAGCTCAAAATCTCATATGCTTTGTTGACTACTCTCTCAATATGTCCTGCCACTTTCAAAGATCAATTTACATGAATCCCAAGGTCTCTTTGTCCCTGTACACTCTTTAGGACCATGCCATTTAGTCTATTCTGCCTCTCCCTTTTGCACAGCACTGATGGCACAGAGCTACTTGCAGAATCAGAAGAGGCCCTTCAAATATCATAGATCAAGTAAAATCTAGAAGCTTAGAATATGAATTGAATATAAACACCAAAAAGGCAACAACAATGGTAGTTAGAAGGAATACATTGGAAGAAACTAGAGTGAAGATTGAAGTGGATGGTGTCACACTGGAACAAGTAGATAGGTTTGTCTATTTAAGGAAAAATGATAACAGAAGACGGTAGATGCAATGCTGACATTATAAGAAGGATAGAGATAGCCAACAGTAATTTTGTGAAGATGAAAGATGTGTTAACAGCAAGAAAACTCAAGACTGTTACAAGGGAAAAAACTCATAAGATGTTACATTCTATCTACTTTCCCGGACATCTCAGAAACCTGGACAATAAATAAAGATCTGTACATGAAAATAGAGGCCGTTGAATGTGAAGACTAAAACATATGCTAAAAATTCCATACATAGATCATAAGACAAATGAAGAGGCACTTGAAACTGCAAGGACAAAAAGAACTCTAAAAAGTGACTTCCAGAAAAGAAAATGCCAGTATTCTGGCCATTTGAGCAGAGCTACAAACCAATCTCTTCTAGAAGGCAAAGTGGAGGACAGCAGAAAGAGAAGCTAACCTAGGTGTAGTTGTTGACAGATGTCACAGAGTGGCTGCAGGCGAGCTACAATGGATGTATGAGAATAGCGGAAGACAGACGGGTGTGACATACCATGGTAGCCAAATCTCCTGGTAGGAGTAGCTACAAGCAGCAGCAACAGCAGCAGCCTTCTCTTCCTATCCCTCCTGCCAAAATGCATCACCTCACACTCCTCTGTATTAACTTCCATCTGTCACTTGTCTGCCCAATCTGTTAACCTATCTATTTCAAGTTCAAGCCTATTGGTATCATCCTTGATGATTGCCACACCTCCAAGATTGGTATCATCAGCAAATTTTGAAATGTTACTCTGCCTTCCAATATTCAAGTAATTCAAAAATATCAAAAAAGCGCAGTGGTCCTAGCACCAAACCTTGGGAAACACAATTGGCTACCATCATCCAGTCTGTAAAACAAATATCTACCATGACTCACTGTTTTCTCTCCTTAAGCCAGTTTTTTAATGCAAACTGACACTGAGCCCCTATTCCATGAGCCTCACTTTTGTTAACCAACCTTTTATGTGGCACTTTGTCAAATGATTTCTTAAAATCCACTTTCGAAAACATCCATCACATTCCCTTCAACAAAATTCTTTGTTACTTTATCAAAAAATTTAATGAGTCAAGCATGATTTGCCTTTTACTAATCCATGCTGGTATTTCTTAATTAACTTAAACCAAGTTCTTGGTGATATTTTCCCTCATTACTATTTTTAAAACCTTTAATAAAAACTGATGTTAAACTGACTGGCCTGTAGTTACAAGAAAGGTTCCTCGTTTCTCAAATAGTGGTGTCATATTTGTGTCACAAACAATCATTTGGCACCTCCCCTGCATCTAGGAAAGATTAGAAGTTTATGGCAAGTCGTTCTGTATTCTCCAATCTCACTCCCTTTAGCAACCTGAGATGTAAGCCATCCAGACTAGGCAACATATCCACTTTAAGCATAGCCAGTCTTTCCAGTTCACCCTTCCTATCCATTTTCACCTCATCCATTACTTCTATTATCTACACTTCTACCAATATTTTGCCAGCATCCTCTTCATTTGTGAACACCAACACAAAGTACTTAATAAGTATTCAAACCTTGTCCTGTGCCTCTGAGCATATATCACTCTCATTGTCCTTAATTGGCCCCACCATATTTTGTACTATCTGCTTAATATTTACATGCCAGTAGGAGATTTTTGGGTTCCCTTTTATGTTAATTGTCATTCTATTCTCACATTCTCTCTTTGATTCTCTGATTTTCTTTTTCACTTCTCCTCTAAACTTTCTATATTCAGCCTGGTTCTCAATTGTATTATCAACCTGATATCTGCCATACATCCCCTTTTTCTGTTTCACCCTACTCTTTAACTCTTTTATCTTCAAGGACCTCTGGTTTTGTCTGACCTTCCCCCCTTGTGGAAATGTACATCAGCTGCACCAGAAACATCTCCTCTTTAAAGGCAACCCCTAGTTCCTTTTTATGAATCCAGACCTTAAAATACAATGATCACTCTTTCATATTTTCCTCCCTGCTGCTATTGTATATTTTTGGTGACTCAAATGAGGGTGTCTACCTGCATGCCTGAGCTGACGGCAAACTGTTCAATTTGTGAGCCAAGACGAAAGCGCCTGTAATATTCTAGTTCGCGAGTTGCTGTTCATTGATGATGCCATGCTGGCATCCCATTCTGAAGTTCACTTACAACAGCTTATACATTGATCCTCACGGGCCTGCAAGAAGTTTGGACTGATAATCAGCATTAGGAAGACCAGATTTATGGACCAGGATGTAGATACTCCACCTTTCATCAACATCAATAACCTCACTCGAGAGGCCATTGACCTTGGATCAACAATTACCAGAAACCTGCCCCTTGATGCTGAAGTCAGCACCAGGATTGTCAAGGCTGCAGCAGTCATGTCAAAGTTGAGAAGTCGAGCATAGACTGACAGCAAACTAACAGAAAATACAAAGCTCTGTGTATGCTAGGCTTGTGTTCTCAGTACCCTCCTGTACAGTAGCAAGGCATGGACAACTTAAGCAAGCCAAGAAAAGCAGCTGGACAGCTTTCATCTCAGCTACCTCAGACGAATATTGGGCATCTCCTGGCAAGGCAGGGTGCCGAGTATGGATGTACACAGGTATGCGGGGATCCCCAGCATTGCCCTCTTGAGTCTGCCACAAATTTGTTGGCTGGGTCATGTGTGACGAATGGATGACAGACACAGCCCTAAAGACATGCTCTATGGTGAGATTGCTATTGGCACGAGTCCAACACAAGGATGTCTGTAAGTGACCCTTCAAGTTGACCGGGATCGGAGTCGCTGCATGGGAAGTCCTTGCTGTTGACCGGAGTGCCTGGAGACAAACAGTCAGGAAGGACGTGAGAAAAGCAGAGGAGAAAAGAAATGACCAGATGGCAGAAAAGAGAGTTCAACAGTTGGAAAAGACATCTGGTGACCTCAAGCCAATGTCACTCATTTGACGGAAATAAATTGGAGCCTCTACCGTTACCATCCATAGCTCCAGGCTACAACATTCATGGTAAAGTTGCCAGATACCGTGGGAGGGGGGAGGGGCTGTGGTTTGCTCCATTAACTGGGAAGCCGGTGTGGATCAGATTGCTGCCATAGCATGGGGTTCGATCCCTGTGCTGGCTGCATTGGATTTGTGACCTGCCTCCTTTTTCTATCTGTGGTGCAGATTGTGGTGCTTTGGGTCAGACCTGCCTTTGAACAGAGAACTTAATAAGAAGTGGACCTGTGGTAGGCAGCTAGCTTGTGTACTGCACACTGATTCACTGGATTCATCAAATGAGAGCTCAACCTGTTTCTGGATGGGGCAGAGATCAACTCTTACAAAGGCATGTAGTACAAAGAATTCAGGGTCAGGGTGATCTCCTGGATTAATTTTATTTCTCAGAGGAGATCATATAGTTTTTGTGTGGGGTGGAGGACAGCATACGTTGTGATACATAAGGTATCACAGTTGTGCAGTGCAAGATGGATGGACCAGAGGGTTTTTTGCTGTCTGCCATAGTTTGTATATAGTAAACATCAATTTGTTATTGTTTGACATACATTTGAAACATGAAATAAGTTCACCAGTTCTTAATTCCCCATTGAAAACTTCCAGTCATATATGTTTTCAAATATAAGGGTGACTAAGGCCGGGATTTTAAGGCCCCACTGCAGCCTCTCTCCTCCCGGCGGATGCGGCGAGCCATTTAAATCTCCGTTCAATTTGGTGGGACAGTAGAGGCCGTAATATCCTGGCCCAAGTGTTTTTCTTCATGGACTGCATTAATGAATAGAATGATGTCATGTTCATATTAAAATGCATATTGCTCAAGCATAACTAACGGATCTTAAGCGTTGCGATTAAGGATTTACCCACCGGAAAAATTCAACCCCACCATTGTCTTTGCCACCCTGTTGAATGGTGCAGAATCCTGGGTTTAATGTAGGTGCCACATCAAAGCTCTGGAACATTTCAACAAAAATGATGGACCTGAGGTCCATCACAAGAATTTGATGACAGGCCAAAATCACAAACAATGAGATCCTTCATCATGCTGGGCTCAACAGCACGGAGACCACCCTCCAGAAAATTCAACTTTTGGGCAGACTATGTCTCCCACATGAATGGCTACAGAATCCACAAACAGATCTTCTAAGGGGACCTGTCTCAGGGCAAACAACATCAAGGTGGTCAGTACAAACAATAGAAGGTCTTCCTAAAAAGGAGCCTTACAAACTACTGCATTGCAGACCACCTCTCTTGGGAAAAGCCTGCAGCTGGCCACTTCATGTGGAGGCAGACCTGAAATTTGGTTCAGCATGCTTCGGAAACCATCCACGCCAAACGCGTCCCAACCAACGTGCTCAGAGGAAGGTCAGAGATGGTGCAGCTGTAGAAGTTCCCCAAGAACCAATAATGACAACATGAACTGCCAGTTCTGTGGACATCTATGCTGATCTCGCATTGGACACTTCAGTCATGAGAGGACCAACAGAAGATGATGAAGTCACTTAGAGATTGGATACACTCAAATAATGAAGAATTTACCACTACGCACAAGAGGCATTAGCATTGAGCACAGCTCTTCCCAAATCTTAAGGCCCAAAATAATTCAAACAGAAAAAATCAACAAATAAGAAAATAGAATTAAGCCGCCTGGGCTTCAAGGAAAAAAAATGCCTGGGACCGCATGAGGCCTTGGGGCCTTGGACACCCTTGTTATAACCTACCATTATTGTGGAGAGAATTTATGTGTGATCAGTTTTCATCTTGTTTATTTACAAGATAATTATGATTTCATTAAGCAAGATCTGCACATTAAATTGAGTTCAAGTAGCAAGCTTCATTAATATGCTATCTCTAATAACAATATAATTATAAGTTACATAGAGACAGGATTTTCAATGCAGGAGATCACACATTTTATAATCAAATGAATTAAGGTCTGACATTAACATTAACATTTTATTGCAATCCATCCTTTGAACAAATTTCCTAAAAATAGAGCCTCATGACTCAGCTATAAATGCAAGCATTGACATCTCTGATGATATATATACTGTCCTTGCCCTTCACTCCTTCCACTGCCCTCTGTTTCTGTTTCACATCGATCCCAATTATTTGCCCCCAACTCTGATATTCCAACTACCCTATTCCACAATGAGTACCTACGCTATTCTGTTTTTTCCTGATGCTGCCTCACTCTTAATGCTGCTTCACACTGTCACCAGCATCATCCATTTTCTTACTTTTTTCAGTCTCTCCTGTTTCACAAGTAAAGGGAAAAGATATGTTTACATATATCCACAGCATCTTACATCTTTAACAACGGAAGTGTTAAAGGAGATCAAACATTCTGGAATATTTGCTTGTTTACAATTTGCTGAACAGTAAGTTGTCAATGCACTTGGCTATTTGGATTTCTTCACATGTTTTTTCTTTATCGAAAAGTCATAACTTCTGTTACAGTTGTCAGTTATGCCTTTTGCCTGTACAATCTGTTTACGTCTGCCCTTAGCAAATGATTCTGGTTGTGCGAGGCATATTAAAAAGAATTTGAGATTGTAGTGAACCACAAAATCTCAGCTTTTGTAGATTACTCCAATCTTAACCATATGACAGTGACACATAATGAAGAAAATTAGAAAGCAGAAACCACAGTGCATTAAGGTACACAAATTATCTATCTGAGGAAAAGCAAATGCATCCATTGTATCCTCTCATGCTCATTGTCATATTGATTTATATAGTACTGAAAATTCTTTGTTAAGACAATTGCCTCTATAGTGAGTTGTGCTGAAAATTAAATGATCAAAGGATGATGGGCACACTATCCCACTTTAATACAGTATCATTTTCTGCAGAACAATTCCCACAGAAGTTGGATAAGCGCTGTTTTTCAACATTACTGCTGTCTTGGCAGAATATTTGAAGTCTCTTCCTAAGAAGATGCATTCTACGGTACTCATGTTGAATTTCGTGTGAAACAAAAGCAGACATAGGGCCTGTTTTTTTTTTTGGGGACCAATGCAAAGACTACTTTGTGATGTCAAAAATAGAGGGTGCTATTGATAGATTAATGCTTGCAACTTGGTAAGATTTTTAACTTGACCTTAGCCCCAATTTTAACATAGGACAGTCGTCATGCAGATGGGTGCCGGGCTGAAGCAGTATAAAACCTAAGAGATTTTAATTCCTGGATTTCATCTGCATAGACCAATCGCTCTCTTGTCCAAAACTAGCAGGGGTGGAATGTCAGGTGGCAGGAGACAAAAGAAATGGTCGCTGGCATTCAGTTAAGTGATTGGTAGGAGGTTTGTGAGAGTCTTACTGTCTGGGGAGGGTGGGAAGCCAGGCACAGAGGAGGCCTAAACTTTTCCTGTAGGGCCTGAAGGAGCATTCCTGCACCTCACAAGCAAAGCAAAAGATAAAGACTCCAAGGCTTCAAGATTGTATAAATTGGCCCCCGAAGGGTAACATGACATCACCAGGATTTATGACAGCATTTTTTGTGTTTTTTAGCATATGCCTTTGATGAACAAATTAAAGAGTACTTTTATTTATTTAATTTCCATGGCAATATTGAAATAGCTAGGAGATGTGAGTTAGGCATGACATCAGGAGTCACAAATCTCTAACTTCTCTAAACCACGGAAATATCTGTTTTCATTATTTATTTTGAAAAGATATGAAAAATTAAATGGAGGAGCTTAAATTCTTTTTGCCAGTAAGAAAGACAATTCCTTGTAGGACTATCTTAAATTGCATAGGCTTATTCATATGTATGATGTGTCAAATGTGCATTCCACTGAGTGAAGCTATAGTAAAAACCTTAAACAAAACGTGTCAAATGACTTGAAGCAGCGAGAATATTGCTGTAAGGCAACAGCAGCTGGTGTCAGTTTAACACAATCATTATGAGCTTGTCTGATACTTGCTGAAAGCTCTTCATCAGTTAGCCAACCTCAAAGGAGATTTCAGCCTCAGAGGGTAAGTGCAGAAATTACCTAGATATGCATCGCTTGGCAGCTGACAGTCTACATGTTGATGCCTGCTGAAACATAATTTTGAATGCATAATTTCCTTTCCTCTTTTCCTGTCTAATGAAAGTAAAATGGACTTCTGAACAAGATGGATCACTTGAACCTCCACTAATCAAATTTTATGGGGTTTTTTCTGAACAAACAAAAAACTGGCAGTGAATCCGAGTGATGAGAATGTCAGTGTTCAGCAAACTTTGAAAGTAATTTATTTTTTATTTCTATAATAATATAGTGCAAGCCCATTGAAGTAGTGTATACAGCCTAAGAGAAGTTCAAAATGGTGCCAAGCAAATACATGACATTTCTTAGCATAATGTAAGGTTTATGCAAATATTTACAAGTTGCTTGTGAGGAATGTGGTTAAATGCAGTGCAGCTAGCCAAATTATTTACGACAAAGCTTCTGGAAAGTTCTGACTTTCATTGGGGAACATAAACATTTTTATTGGTTAATGTTTTTGAATGCCTAGTAAAGAGAGCAAGCCGAAACACTAACTTCCAGAATAATCTGGATGTTTCAGATGATGCTTTAACATATATCAAAGCTCTCAATATGAACCATTTTTCTTCTCTGCCGATGCTGCCAGACCTGCTGAGTTTTTCCAGGTAATTCTGTTTTTGTTTTGGATTTCCAGCATCCGCAGTTTTTTGCTTTTAACTTATACAGTGCTCAACAGAGAAACAAATACTCTGAATGCTTAAAAAGTAATTTGACTAATTTAACATTCAGAAACATTCAGATTTCTTCAGAAAATGCTCTAAATAAGTATAATTTGAATTAAATTAGAGTTTAGATCTTCTTTAAAATACAATGAATGCAACCACTTACGTAGGGATATGATAATTTTGTTTTGTTAAACCAAATTGCTTGGCTCCATCATAGTGGGTGTTGGCCAAAGTGTCTATAATGTTCTTTTCTCTGTGCTTTTATCTCTTTGCTCAGGATGGCTTCAATAGCTATGCACTGGTCCTTGTCCAGCTACATTCAGTTAAAACCAGTTGTGGCCAGTCATCTTCAGTAGAAATCAGCTTTAACCAGCTGGTATTCCCAACTGGCTCCAACTGCGGGAACATTGGAATCTCATTGGAACCAGTTGACTTTTTTATTGGTTCAACTGTACACAACTGGAATAACTGACACTTACAGTGGGAGACAAGTGGTGATACCACTTGTCCAGTTGACTTCAGTTGTAACCATTTGAATCTTACTGGAACCAGTTGACTTCTCTGAGATAAGTTGGTAGGCAAATTGGAGCCAGTTGGAATTAAGTGTAGTTGCCATGTAGCTGCTTCCATGATTCTTTGAACTGGAAACTGTGCCAGTTGAAGCCAACTGGATTGACTTAAAATAAAAGACTGCCGTAGTAAATGTGCAAGGCAAAAAGGCATTGACACATCAGCACACATGTTCACATTAAGATTACAGCATGTTACAAAGATCACAATGATATTTAGCTTCTCACCTCACAAATATGAATGTGTTATACAGATGCAAGTTTATTAATGCTGCGCATTTAACCATTTCAAGATTTTGGATTTTTTTGAGTACAGTCACACACAAAGGCCAGGATTTTTCTCTCCCCGTTGGCTGCAGGCATCATGGTGGCTGTGAGCGGACAATATGGCGAGAAGGCCAAAAATCCGTTTTATGCCATTGTGAAAGCAATTTGTGATTGTCCACTTCGCCCGTCAATGGCGGGGCCGCGTTTCCCGCCGCCGGATGTTGGGAACATCATTTTAATACATTTTCATCTAATTATAAGGCCTGCTCACTGGAATCAGCCCCCCACACTAAATCATCTGGGCACGTCAGCATGACTGCATGCCTGTGTGTTTCACGACTGTAGATAAGCGACGTGCATCTGGCGAGCTGCACTGTGCTTGGGAATTCGAGGTTTGTTTGCCTATCTTTGGGCAGCACTCGCAGTCATCAGCGCCAGGATTCGCAGGCAGCACTGCATCACTTTTAGGGGGCTCACGGGCAGGCCTCTACCTAGCAGACCAGCAGTAATGTGGGGGTGGTTTTTCAATGGCTGCATTGGCTTGCTTGGGGAAGGGGGAAAAATGTCTTCAGACATGGGAAGAGGCAGCAGGGTGAGGGCTGTACAGGGGAAGGCGGGTGTGTCATAAATGATCAGCTGTCCTTTTTTACTAACAGGCTGCTTGATGTTCATTCTTGATCATGCACAACTTAGAATTATCAGAAAGGTGTGTGATATCCCAGTATGTGTGTGGAGGTACATGTTAATCTGTGCAAGTGGCCTCAATATGGTGAGGGCTGAGGAGGCAGTCTCCAGAGGAGACGAGGCCAGATGGTGATGTGAGGGTTTGTGAGAGAGAGTGATGTCCCTTGAGCTCTATTGCTTGAGATGCCAGTGAATGTGTGATGGCCTTGAGAATGTGTGAGTTTAGAGTGAAAAGATGATTGCCTTATCTTGGCGACATGGATGAGATCATTCATCTGTATTCTACACTGGATGGTTGACCTCTTGTGTGCAGCACTAGCACTGACCACTTCTGCCACTATCTCCAAGCTGGAGCAGTGAGACTGATGGGCCTCCAATGGCCAGGGTGTGGGTAGAGGACATTGTGGCGGGCCTCCAAGGCATCCAGAGGCATCCCAGG
This sequence comes from Cetorhinus maximus, assembly GCF_964194155.1. NCBI lineage: Eukaryota > Metazoa > Chordata > Chondrichthyes > Lamniformes > Cetorhinidae > Cetorhinus > Cetorhinus maximus. Next base: position 69,538,154 of record NC_135885.1, read on the forward strand.
GATACATCAATGAATTGGGGGGCTGCACTCTGCTTGGCTTTTAGGGCCATGTCTTCACCGGTGCCCTCCTGGGCTGCAAGCATTGAGAAGTATGCGCGCAGCTGCAGTTTAAATATGGTGCCTTGAATGAGGAAGCGGCGAGGTAATGGTGTGGCAGGCAAATTCGAGGTCGCCCGCCAGCAGGAGGGCATTTTTCCTGTGATTGCATAATTTTGAGTCAAGATGGGATGACACGGCACAGAAAGCCACCATTGTGGCCAACGGGTCAAATGTCCTTTCTCCTTCCCGCTAACACACTTAGTGCAAATCTAGGACAATTCCATCCAATGGGTCACATAATGGCAAATCATAAACTGCTTTATATTGAAAACTTCTCAGGATAGGAAATAAATATCAAAAGAATTTTTCTCATTGAGAAGCATGAAAAAAGCCATTATAGGAGTAACCATTGCCATTATAAGTACTTTAGTTGTCATTATATGGTGTCAATCATAACTCAATGGCAACATTCTTTAACCCTCTTGAAAGTGATTAGGAAATAACCTAACATTCTTTGACAACCCCTGTTAGGAATGGATAATGATAAAATATTTTTGGACAACAATTAACAGCATGGCCAGGATTTTCCCGTCAGTAAGCGGGCGGCGGGGCCCACTTGCCGATGCGTAAAATGACGCGCTGTGATGTTGGGCGGAACTCCCGACGTCACCGCGCCCCATTTAAATTTTCAGGAAGGCAGGGGCTCAGCAAAATCAGCTGTGTGCCCGCCGGCCTGTCAATGGCCAATTGAGGCCATTGACAGAGTCATTTAAGTAATTAATAGACCTGCCCGTCCAACCTTAAGGTTGGCAGGCAGCCCGAGAGTCCTGGCAAGCATTAGAAAAAGCTTGAAACCTCATCCACCGGCGGGATGAGGTTTCATGTAGGTTTTAAAAAATTTAATTAAAGTGTTTTTAAAAGTTATGGACATTTCCCAACTCATGTGACAGTGTCACATGAGGGGACATGTCAGGGAATTTTTTTTTCTATTTTTAATATTTTTTAATGTACAGCACATAGCCTCAGGGAAATGAGTGCGCTCTTTCATGCGCATGCGCGAAAGAGGGCATTCTTGGGTTTCTGGATTCCACCCCCCGCCCGCATAGAAAGCGCGCAGTGCTTCCGTGCAGACGTCACGTTGGGCAGGCCTTAATTGACCCGCCCATGTGAAATGGCAGCATGCCCCCAATCGGGAACGCCGATCGGAGGCGCGCCTCTACGCACCTGCTCTTAAACGTCCACCCCAACGGCAGGAAAATTCTGCCGCATGAGTTGAAAACCTGGCGGACATAAACGGAACAAAACACAATAAAATGAACATACAAATACAAGAGATGGACAAAAGAAATATATATATAAGTACAAGAGGGGAAGATACCCCCTTCTACCCAAATACCTTTCCCTCTATGGTCCATCTGTTTCCGTTCGCCGGTAACATCCGTGACTGCCCTCCCCAGCACTCGATTCCAACCTCCTCTTTATGGCTATTCCAGCCCGCCCCAGACCTCACTCTCCCCCCGCACATGACGCCTTCCTCCTGCTGCTTCCCGGCCTCATCCTGATCGCTGAATCTCTTATGGGGCCACTCACCATCTGCAGTGCCTGAGCCCTGGGGAAGATTGAGCAGCTCGTGAAAGATGCATTCAGAAGGACGGCGAGCAGCCCCTCAATAGATTCGGCAATTGGGAGGAGGTTGGAAAGCATTGGGAGGGAGGGACTGAGTACCAGGGAGGGCAAGGTGACTATCGAGGCAGGAGCGAGTGGCCAAAACAAGAATGGGAGGGAAGTGTTGAGTGCTGGGTGTTTTGTTTTTTGTTTCAATGATGCACATAGGGCGTCGACATTGGAGCTGAGCTAACTTTATTGATAACACATTTTCCTAAAATAAACACATATCGACAATAACTGAATTCTATCAAGACAGGTTTCAACATGTGTAATCTGACCTTCAATCCCTAGTCAGGTGACCCTGTATACAGTAAAGAGTACTGTATAATACCTAATACTGGAGTCCACTACCACAATCAACTATCATCATGACATTTTAAGAAAAAAACTTTTATACAACTCAAGTACACAAAGTCTCATCTATTCTTTCTCACTCTGTTTTGATCAGTCTGTTTTGTCTGTTACTCATCTCTGTATCTCTTTTTTTTCACAATTCTTCCACTGGATGTTATGAATGGTGACAGAGGTGATTTTGAAGGACAAGGGGCTTTCTCCAGCTCTGTGTCATCATCACCCCTTGAATAGTTTTCAGGACCCTCAGGCTTTGTCTGGTTATCTATTGCTTCACTGGTGCATTCTGGTTTTTGATCTTCAGGCACACTTTCTGATTCACAGCAGGGTTACGTTTCATTTGTTTTCCGTAGGAATTTCTGGTTTCTCCTGTACTGTTGCTGTTTAGAGTCTGCACTATGTATGACCTTGGTTCTCCTGTGACTCCTGTGACAGCAGCAGGATTCCAGATCCCTCCATGCTGAACCCTCACCGTCTCTCCCATGTTCAGGTCAGCCAGACGTCGGGCCCCTTGATCAAAGTATTGTTTCTGCTTCTGCTGTCTCAGTTTGAGCAGGTCCTGCATGCTATAGCTCACTGTCTGTGGAAATAATAGTTGGGGCACAGTTGGAAGCTTAGTTATTAGTCTTCTCCCCATCAGGAGCTGTGCTGGAGATGATCCAATGCCGTCTAATGGAGTATTCCTGAAATCCAGCAGAGCCAGGTAAGGGTCTCTCCCATCTGACTTTGCCTTCTTCAACAGGTGTTTTAAGGTCTGCACGGTACTTTCCACCTCCCATTGGATTATGGATATTTGGGACATGACATAATGTGACAAAACTCCCAGCACTGTGCAAATTTGCGAAACTCAGTGCCTGAGAATTGTGGACCGTTATCTGAGATGAGCACTTCAGGTATGCCATGGTGAGCAAAAATTGATGCTAAATAATTTAGTATAGTGATGCTCTTACTATCATTTTCCAGCAGCATATACTCAAAAAACATTGAGTAATAACCTATTGCTAGTAAGTACTCACTGTTGTCAAATGTGAACAAGTCCACTCCAATTTTCTGCCAGGGCCTCTCTGGAACACTGTGTGTTTGAAGTGGTTCTTTTTGTTGTGATTTACTGTACTTCTGGCACGCTGTGCAAGTATTCACCATTTCACCAATTTGTGCTCCTATTCCAGGCCAAAACATTATATCTCGAACTCTTCTCCTGCATGTTTCTATGCCGAGGTAACTTTCATGAATGCACTGCAGCATTTCTTTCCTCAGTGTTGGAGGAATTATGATCTTTTCTTCCTTGAAAAGTATTCCTTCTGCTACATGACGTTCCACATGAAAGTTCCAGTATACTTGTACAGCAGAAGGGGCTCCGCTCTGTTGTGTGGGCCAGCCAGTTTGCACAATCTGCTGCAGTTTTCTCAGGGTGGCGTTGTTCTTGGTTGCTTCCCTGATCTCATCCAGTTTGGTTACAGCCACAGGTAAGTTCTTTGTCAGCATGTGAACCTGTGCTTCCGTTTCTTTAACCTCTTCCTCCATGATGGGTAGGTAGGTGCGTGACAGAATGTCTGCGGTGTACATTTCCTTGCCCGGTTTGTATTTAATTCTGACCTGGTGCTTCTGCAGATGCATTAGTAATCTTTGGATTCTCGGTGGTCCAGAGTTCACGAGCTCTTTAAATATAGCTTCCAAAGGCTTATGATCAGACTCTACCTCCATGTCTTTGCCAAGGACAAACCAGTGGAAGTGTTCTAGGCCAAACACCAATGCTAGCATTTCTTTCTCTATTTGGGCTTACCGCTGCTGTGTTTCAATCTTTGCCTTTGAAGCGTGTACCACTGGTGCCTCATTTTGCAAGAGGGCAGCTCCCAGGTCAGTATTTGAAGCGTCCAGTGAGATCTTGACCGGCTGACTGACACTGATGCCTGGGTCAGTGTTATCTTCAGATTGGTCAAAGCTTCCTGGTGACTTTGTTCCCAGTGCCATTCCACATCATTTTGTAGAAGTTCCCTGAGAGGTGCTGTCAGGTCTGATATATTCAGAATGAATTTCCCAAGATAGGGCACCATTCCCAAAAACCTCTCCAAGTCTTTCTTACATTCTGGGGGTGGCATGTTCACGACTACTTCCAATTTATTAGGGTCCGGCTTTAGTCCCTCACTTGTTAGCACATGCCCATAGTACTTGATTTCATGAAGACCTATTTTGCACTTTTCCATCTTCAACTTGAGGTTTCTTTCTCTAGCTCTGCCGCAGTCTGTGTTCATATTCTTCTCATGAGGCTCCCCAGACCAGTACATTGATATAGGTTTCCACGCCCTCTAACCCTTCAAACAGCTGCTTGACTGTTCTGTGGAACACCTCCGGAGCTGAATTAATACCAAAAAGTAAGCATAAAAACCTGTATTGCCCATATAGTGTATTGAAGGTACAGAGATAGAAGCTGTATTCATCCAGCTTGACCTGTCAGAATCCTGAACTCATATCCAAGACTGAATAGTATTTAGCATCAGCACATGTGATCTCTTCTACTGTATGCAGCTGGTAATGCTCGCTTTGTACTGCCTGGTTTGGGTCTCTGGGATACAGACATCCTCATCTGATTTTTTACAATTACAATTGGATTAACTCACTTTGTTGGTTCTTCAATTTTTCTTGATGATGTGAAGTTTCTCCATTCTGTACAACTCTGCTCTCAGTCGGTCTCTCAGCATTACTGATATTTTCCTGGGCAGGTGTATTTTGGGTGTCTCAGTTTTGTCAATCTTGATGGTGTGTTCTCCTTTTAGGCAACCAATCCCCCATGATACATCTTTATGCTAGCTCAGGATGTCATCAGTGGTGACTGTTGTTATCCTCTTGATTAGTTTCAGATTTTCATAAGCTTTGATTCCAAGAATGGGTTTTGTATCAGTTTTCATCACTATGAATGGAAGTGCTTGAGACTGTTTTTTGTAGTTTACTTTAAGTGTGCACTTGCCTTCTACTGCAATTTTTTCACCTGTATAAGTAGACAGCTTCACTTTTGTTTTAGTTAGCTGTTATTCTTTGCTTATCTTATGATACATGCTTATGGGAATGACATTTGCTTGTGCACCTGTGTCAAGCTTAAAGTTCACCATCATGTTGCCAATTTTTAAATCAACCTTCCATTCATCTTCTTAGGAATTTGTTGTTACTGTACTAATGAAAGGTTCAGTTTCAGTGTCTGTGTCAATCGTGTGTACTTTCTTCGATTTACACATCTTAGCGAAGTGATTTAGTTTATCACAGTTCTTACACTGCTTTCCATAGGTTGAACAATTACATGGTAAATGCTCTGTCCCTTATCAGCTGCATTTAAATGTTTTAATAGCAGTTTTGTTCTTTTTACGTTCAGACTATCTATTTGTTTTTTCCCCGGGCTGTTTCTGTTTAACTGCATTGAACTGCTTGACCGTATGCGGCTTATCATCTTATGTCATCTGTTTAATCTGGCATTCCATTGTCTCTGCCGCTCTGCAGATATTTATTGCTTTCTCCAGTGTGAGAACTACTCTCAACTACTCTCAAATGCCATTCTCTCAGAGTGCCATTTGTGATTCCGCAAATTATTCTATCTTGGATAAGTGATTCTTCAAGCTCTCCAAATTCACACAATTTAGCTCGTTTTCTCAGCTCAGTTATGGACTGACTAATGTTGTTACTGCCTTGCATGCGCATAAAAAATTGGTATCTTTCATATGTGATGTTTTTCTTAGGGCTGCAGTAGGCTTCAAATTTTTCCATTATTTCTTTCAAGTCATTTTGTTTCTCATCACTTTCAAGCATTAATGTGTTATAGGCTTCTCGGGCTTCTTCCCCTGCTATGTGAAGAAAGATGGAAGACTGAACCTGAGGGTCTTTTTTATCAGTGCCCGTTACTGTTAGGTACAGCTCGAATCGCTGCCGGAACCTCCTCCAGTTTTCGGTGAGATTTCCCTCCAAATTGAGCTTTGTCGGTGGTTTCAGAACCTCGATTTTTGTGTTTGGTTTACTTCTGACACCATGTCGTGTTTTTTTGTTTCAATGATGCACACAGGCTGTCGACATTGTAGCTGAGCTAATTTTATTGATGACACATTTTCCTAACGTGAACACGCATCTGCAGTAGCTGAATTCTATCAAGACAGTTTCCAACATGTGCAATCTGACCTTCAGCCCCCAGGTCAGGTGACCCCGGTATATAGTAGAGAGTGCCGTATAGTATCTAATACTGGAGCCCATTACCACAATCAACTATTTCCATGGTAATGGGGAAGGCAGGAGCTGCTGTTACCCGTGAGCAGGAGGGAGTCAGCCATTACCAGGTAGTGGGAGGGAGACAATGAGGGCGGCCCCAAAATGGCCAGAAGCCAGTGAAAGGAGTAATGCGACCCGCAGGGCTGGAGAGAGAACACAGCTGGAGGAGGTCCAGTCTACTACACCCTGATTGGCTAGCTTTAGCAAAAATCATTTACTGATTGGCCACGTTTGTCAATCAGCAGTGTGTGCTCCGCCCCCCTTCCCCCCAAACCCCTCATATGTGCCCAGTCCCTGCAGAACATGTTGCATTGTGAGTGAAGGAAGGAAAAATCGTTATTTTTAATTTATCTGAGAGGAGAGGGCAAGGAAAGAATTTTATTTGACAGTTTACTGGAGACAGGTCTGAGGCTATGGAATTGTTTTAACGTCACTTCTTTAAACACCTACAGAACATCTGTGCTCATTTTTCACCAGTAGCACTTTTTTTTCACTTAATTCTTCAACGCCTGTCTGAGTTTGACTTAATTAATTCCTTAATCAACAGTACATCTTTTGAATTTTAGAGTTTTACATCAGCAACTGATCATAAGTCCTGTATGGTGCAATGGATCCCATCAAACAGCAGTAGACTACATGAGATACGGTAAAAAGTGGATTTCGAGTCCTAAGCTGATCCTTATGCTCACAAGTAGATTTCAAAGGTTTAAGGAAACTTGCTTTTCATCAAAAAGGGTGAGAAGCTTTGTGAATCTTATAGCACTTGGAAACCAGTTGCCCGATAGAATGTCCCAAATGACTGGACAGGTAAATCTAAAATATGCCATGTAATGCTGTTAAATTGTTCTTGAACCATACACACCTGAGAGGCGGTCAGATGGAAGGTACAGCGTGGCCCAAGGTTCAGGGTGCCCAAGATTGTGGACAGCACTGTCGGGAACAGCAGCAGTGTTGATACCGCAGCCATCTCCCACCCCCCACCCACCTCCCGCACTGGCGAGGACCAAGAGAGCACTTGAAGATGCAGCCGGGGTGAATATCCTCTCACTGAATTTCAATTAACCTGGGCCAGATCCGTTCGCATCGTACTGAAATTGTTCCTTCCCAAATTAATTATTTTTATTTTGGATTGCTTGTTGTCCTTTTTTATAGCCAACCTAAACCTTATGATATTATGATCACTGTCCCCTAAATTCCCCCTACTGAAACATGTTCCACTTGATAAACCTCATCCCCCAGTACCAGATCCTAAGTATAGGGAAAAGTGCTTTTATCTCACTAGGGTGTTTTCCACTAGGTTTGAACTGTTGCTATGAGCAATGCTGACCAGTGCTGACTTGCAGTGTTGACCTCTCTCCCCAGCATGCATTGCAGCAGTCTTGTAAGCTTCTTCAAAGTGCTTTTTGCATTTTAAGTTTTAGTGTTATCAGTGGATCATGCCAGGTATGTTGGACAGATGACAGAATTAGAAAATGCCTAATTTACAACATGCAAAAATGTTTTACAAGATGTAGTGCCCTGCTACTATTGACTTTTGAAAATCCTGCTAATGATACAGAATAGAGATGCACTTTTTACTGCAGAAGATATCAGTCATCCATCTGGGAGCCAGGCAGAATTGGATACAGATGCTACTGACACTCTTTTGCTTCGAGCTTTTTACTATTGAACTGCTAAACTGATGAAAGACTCTTTACACGGTTCATTTCAAATTGTCTTTAAATGCAGATGTCAATTAGCGTGGTTCAGTTTAATTAACACAATCCTTTACTTTGCTAACTTGTTTTAATAATATAGACTCAAAAAACTGTAGACTGCTGAGCAAGGGACACAAACTATTGACCTTCAGTCTAGAAAGCATCAGTGGCAGGAAATGTTCACTTAAATGATTTATGCAGCCATAAATCAATTACCCATGCATTGTAAGAGAAAGGTCACTCGTTGATGCAGGGTTGATACTGGGTCTGCATGTATATAAAGGCTAATTTCTTAACTTTGCAGTTGGACTCTATTTTTGTACTTGACGAATGTAGAGATATCAAAAATAACAACAAATTTCCAAATAGTTAGTAAGATGGAATTTGTCTTTATATTATGCACTCCATGGCCTCAGGATGTCCCAAAGCACTTCACAGCCAATTAAATATTTTTGAAGTGTTGTCACTGTTATGATGTGGGAAAAATATGAATGTTTTGATGAGTGCTCATCTGGTACTTCATAACAGATAATAGCAAGCGTAACTGAGTTGTTTTTCATGATCGACTGTAGTTATTCTCATTAAGTTTGCTGATCCAATTCCATACCATCTTTAAACTGCAAAATATTCTTCCTTGAAGTGGTTCTGCAATGGCCAATGATTCTTAGTGCTCTGAAATCCTTTCCATGTACTTTTTGGGATGGTTCTGTGGATGATGGTAGCAATATCCTGGCTTTGAATGACTCATGGCTTACTGGGGGTGAAGCTTCATCCAATATGAAAGTATTTCTGTCTGGCTTGACTTTCCACATTACTATGGTGGTATGTCACTTATCACCAAATCACACATTTATCCCTCTCTGTACTCCTCTGGTACTTTCTCCTTTTTCAAGCACTTCACTTTCTTATGCCCCTCATGGCTCCTTGCAAATTCTTGTTCTTTACCACCTCACCCCAAGCACTGAAGTATCTTCAGCACTTCCTTCCTCAGGTTTTGCAATGACAATTCATCATTCCTGGTAATTGTAATCTCCATCACAACACTCCAAAGCTTCTCACCTCTGAATTCAGTCCCTTACTGTCCTTAGTTACAGAAATTGGTTGCTGTTGCCAGTGGTGGCTACCAATTACAATTGCCACTCGAGGAGCCTTTTGAAACAAAGCCAGTAGAGTAACCTCATTTATATTACAGCACTGCTGTCAAATTTTGAGCTGCCATCAATATCCATGTTGTTATGAAGCTATACCTCTATATTTTTGAAAATATGATTTTTCAACTTTCAATTGGCTGAAATTTTTGCAATTTGAACTGAGACAGAGCAAACTGCTTAAAAATGCGAGGCCACATTCCAAGCTGAGGGTGGGAAACCGACAAATCACCCTCCATCTAAACTTGTAACTATCTAAGGAAGCGACATTAAAAATACCAAGTATTGGATATTGATACTATGGTTGCTACAGACAGATGTACCCAAAAATCTCTTGGAAATACACAATGGATGAAGTATTTTAAGGAAAGGCTGCCAGCTGCTAGTGAGAGATTGCAAGTGACATAGGCGGTGTCCGGAAGGCCTTCAGCAGAAGAAACAAGCTGACGACTGCTCGCTGTCTCCTTCCCTTTCTTTTGGAATAAACATGTCACCCAATTCGAGAAGCCGACTCTTCCAAAAACCTACCAGCAAACCAAGGTCTTGTAATAATTGCAACATCTTCTTCATCTGACCATATCCAAGAAAGCAGCTAACCTAAATCAGCCACAATATTCAAAATCTACAACTCAAGGACTTGCAAAGGGAACCTAATGATATATTCATTTACCTTTTTTTATTGGACTCTAACTCTCCTTATTTTTGATATGTGTGTGTGTGTGTGTACCTGTGTGTGTGGGTGTGTGTGTTTGGGTGTGTGTGTGTGTGGGTGTGTATGTGTGGGTGTGTGCCTGTGTGTGTGGGTGTGTGGGTGTTCTTCTGTATGTCTATCTATGGGCAATAATGACTGCATGAGGGCCAAATACATGATGTTGCTTTTTTATTATTTTTCTCAGATTTAGTGGTTGATAAATTTTCTCTTTTGTTAACTGAACAAACTTTGTTTGATTGGCTCCATATTGCTCACAGCTAAAATAATTAAATACTTTCTGATCTGGAAAAGGCATATCCTCGTAAAAAAGAAACTTGAACATTTGTTGTGACTGACCGAGATGGTTGAATAGAGGATAGTCAGTTTACCCCTTCTAACCTGATTGTAACAATGATTTTTAAAAATTCATTCATGGGATGTGGGCTTCGCTGGCTGGGCCAGCATTTATTGCCCATCCCTTGTTGCCCTTGAGAAGGTGGTGGTGAACTGCTTTCTTGAACCGCTACAGTCCATGTGGTGTAGGTACACCCACAGTGCTGTTAGGGAGGGAGTTCCAGGATTTTGATCAGTGGCAGTAAAGGAACGGCAACATATTTCCAAGTCAGGATGGTGAGTGACTTGGAGGGGAACTTCCAGGTGGTGGTGTTCCCATCTATCTGCTGGCCTTGTCCTTCTAGGTTGTAGTGGTCATGGGTTTGGAAGGTGCTGTCTAAGGAGCCTTGGTGAGTTCCTGCAGTGCATCTTGTAGATGGTACACATTGCTACTACTGTGCGTCGGTGGTGGAGGGAGTGAATGTTTATGGATGTGGTGCCAATCAAGCAGGTTTCTTTGCCCTGGATGGTATCAAACTTCTTGAGTGTCATGGGAACCGCACTCATCCAGGCAAGTGGGGAGTATTCCATCACACTCCTGACTTGTGCCTTGTAGATGGTGGACAGCCTTTGGGGAGTCAGGAGGTGAGTTACTCGTCACACGATTCTGAACCTCTGACCTGCTCTTGTAGTCATAGTATTTATATGGCTAGTCCAGTTCAGTTTATGGTCAATGGTAACTCCGAGGATGTTGACAGTGGGGGATTCAGTGATGATAATGCCATTGAACGTCAATGGGCAATGGTTAGATTCTCTCTTGTTGGAAATGGTCATTGTCTGGCACTCGTATGGCACGAATGTTACTTGCCAATTGTCAGCCCAAGTCTGGATATTGTCCAGGTCTTGTTGCATTTGGACATGGGCTGCTTCAGTATCTGAGGATTCGTGAATGGTGCTGAAATCGTGCAATCAACAGCAAACATCCCCACTTCTGAACTTATGATGGAAGGAAGGGCATTGATGAAGCAGCTGAAGATGGTTGGGCCCAGGACACTACCCTGAGGAACTCCCTCTGCGATGTCCTGGAGGTAAGATGACTGACCTCCAACAACCACATCCTTGTGTTAGGTCTGACTCCATCCCCCTGATTCCCATTGACTCCAGTCTTGCTCAGGCTCCTTGTTGCCAGACTCGGTCAAATGCTGCCTCGATGTCAAGGGCAGTCACTCTTGCCTCACCTCGGGAGTTCAGCTCTTTTGTTCATGTTTGAACCAAGGCTGTAATGAGGTCAGGAGCTGAGTGGCCCTGGTGGAACCCAAGCTGTGCGTCAGGTAATTGCTAAGCAAGTGCCATCTGATGGCACTGTTGTTGACCCCTTCCATTACTTTACTGGTGATCGAGAGTACAGGACATACCTGGGCATTTTTCCACACAACTGGGTAGATGCCAGTGTTATAGCTGTACTAGAACAGCTTGGCTAGGGCCACGGCAAGGCCTGGAGCACAAGTCTTCAATACTATTGCCGGAATATTGTCAGGGCCTGTAGCCTTTGCAGTATCCAGTGCTTTCAGCTGTTTCTTGATATCATGTGGAGTGAATCGAATTGGCTGAAGACTGGCATCTGTGGTGCTGGGGACCTTCGGAGGAGGCCAAGATGGATCATCCACTTGGCACTTCTGGCTGAAGATTGTAGCAAATGTTTTAGCCTTATATTTTGCACTGATGTGCTGGGCTCCTCCATAACTGAGGATGGGGATATTTGTGGAGCCTTCTCCTCCCGTGAGTTGTTTAATTGCCCACCACCATTCATGACTGGAAGTGGCAGGATTGCAGAGCTTAGATCTGATCCGCTGGTTGTGGGGTCGCTTAGCTCTGTCTATCACTTGCTGCTTATGCTGTTTGGTATGAAAGTCATCCTGTGTTATAGCTTCACCAGGTTGACACCTCATTTTTAGCTATACCTGGTGCTGCTCCTGGAATGCCCTCCTGCACTCTTCATTGAACCAGGGTTGATCCCCTGGCTTGATGGTAATGGTAGAGTGGGGGATATGCCGGGCCATGGGGTTACAGATTGTGTTCGAGTACAATTCTGCTACTGCTGATGGCCCACAACAGCATCTCATGAATGCCCAGTGCTGAGTTGCTAGATCTGTTCGAAATCTATCCAATTTAGCACGGTGATAGTGCCAAACGACACAATAGTGGGTATCCTCAATGTGGAGGTGGGACTTCATCTCCACAATGACTGTGTGGTTGTCACTCCTACCGACACTGTCATGGACAGTTGCATCTGCGGCAGGCAGGTTGATGAGGATGAGGTCAAGTATGTTTTTCCCTCTTGTTAGTTCCCTCACCACCTACCGCAGACCCAATCTAGCAGCTATGTCATTTAGGACTCGGCCAGCTCAGTCAGTAGTGATGCTACCGAGCCACTCTTGGTGATGGACATTGAAGTCCCCCACCCAGAGTATATTCTGCGCCCTTTCCACTCTCAGTGCTTCCTCCAAGTAATGTTCGACATGGAGAAGCACTGAGTCATCAACTGAGGAAGGGTGGTACTATGGTAATCAGCAGGAAGTTTCCTTGCCTATATTTGACCTGATGCAATGAGATTTCATGGGGTCCGGAGTTGATGCTGAGCACTCCCAGGGCAACTCCATCCCGACTGTATACCACTGTGCTGCCACCTCTGCTGGGTCTGTCCTGCCGACGGGATAGGACCTACCCAGGGATGGTGATGGTGGTGTCTGGGACATTATCTGTAAGATATGATTGCATGAGAATGACAATGTTAGGCTGTTGCTCTCCCAATTTTGGCACTAGCCCCCAGATGTTAGTAAGGAGGACTTTGCAGGGTCGGCAGGGCTGAGTTTGCCGTTGTCATTTCCGGTGCCTACGTCGATACCAGGTGGTCCATCTGGTTTCATTCCTTTTTTGTGACTTTGTAGTGGTTTGATACAACGGAGTGGTTTGCTAGGCCATTTCAGACTCAACCACATTGCTGTGGGTCTGGAGTCACATGTAGGCCAGGCCAGGTAAGGACAACAGATTTTCTTCCCTAAAGGACATTAGTGAACCAGATGGGTTTTTACAACAATCGACAATGGTTTCATGGTCATCATTAGACTTTTAATTCCAGATTTTTTTATAGAATTCAAATCTGCTCTGGCGGGATTCAAACCCAAGTCCCCAGAGCATTACCCTGGGTCTCTGGACTACTAGTCCAGGGACAATACCACTACGCTATTGCCTCATATAAAGAACATTTCAAGAACACAGTACAATATACACTTGTCATGTTATGCAACATGCTACAGAACAGCTTTAAATTCAGTCTGAGGTATTTCATGAACTCATAAGAAATAGGAACAGGAGTAGATCCCTCTTTCACCCCCTCAGGCTCGCTCAGCCATTCAATAAGATCATGGTTGATCTGATTGTAGTCTTAGTCCACTTTTATCCCTGCCCCGCCATAACTCTTGACTCCCTTGTAGATCAAAAATCTGTCTTACTCAGCTTTGAATATATTCAATGACCCAGCCTCCATTGCTCTGGGGGTAGAGAAATACAAAGATTACTGACCCTCTGAAAGAAGAAGCTCCTCAACCCAGTCTTAAGATGGAGACCACTTATTTTGAAACTGTGCCCTTCAGTTCTAGATTCCCCACGGGAGGAAACTACCTCTGTCAAGATCCCTCAGAATTTTGTATGTTTCAATAAGATCACCTCTCATTCTTCTAAACTCTGATAAGTATAGAGCCAACCTGCTCAGCCTTTCCTCCTAAGACAGCCCCTTCAGCTGAGTGACCTGTTTCCAATGCAAGGAGAAGCCTTCTTCAGTAAGGAGATCAAAACTGTACCCTGTACTCCAGGTGTATTCTCACTGCTGCCCTATACAATTGTAGCAAGACTTCCTTACTTTTATATTGCGCCTCCCGGGCAATAAAGGCCAACATTAATTTGCCATATTAATTACGTGTTGTAACTGCATGCTGACTTTTTATGATTCATGGTCAAGGCACCTCTGTACCTCGGCATTCTACAGTGCCTCTCAATTTAAATAATATTCTGCTTTTCTATTCTTCTTGCCAAAGCGGATATCCTCACATCTTTCCACATCACCTGACAAAATTTTGCCCATTCACTTAACCTGCCTATCGCATTGCAGACTCTTTGGCCAGGATTTTCAGGGAGTCATGGAGATGTTGTGAACATTTAAAAATGGCAGATGAAACCTGGATCCGGAGGTCTTGCCTCCATTTCCAGTGCATCAGAACTTTGCCGGTAGGGGAAATATCGTGGGGTATGATGTGTACAGGCATGAATTATGAATCAGCTGGGCTTTTAAACTCAGTGCCCTGGTTAAGCAGATCCAATTTTTGCTCCAGGAACGGCCTCAACCTGCAGCGTATATTCCACGACTTCATGGTGGAGATGTAAATATTTGTGCAGGGTGGAAAAGGTATGTAGAGCTGTCAAGATGTCAAGTTATTCAAATCACCAATCCTTTAAAATTCAAAAAGGAAAGCTGCCTGTACCTGTGAGTTGAAAAAATCTGTTCTTGCAGTTTCAATAGCTGTTTATTGACAGAACCCTAAGTATTATCATAATAGCATTAATACTTGACTGCTTTCCATAACCCATCATTTGGTGGTGGGGTGGGGTGGGGGGGGGCGGCGGTGCTGTAAATTCAGTTTCATTGACAGTTCAAAGAGGTTATTGAAGGATTAGCTGCCTTTGGTGTGGGATTATGAATATAATGTTTGCTTTTATAAAGGAATAAGTACTTGCGGGGATTTAAATGTATTGAATACACTTTCATGAATTGGGAGTTTTTTAAAAATAGTGCACTCTATAATAGGTATTTAGAACTTTATTTTGTTTCATCTCAGCTTGTCTCCTGAGGTCTGCCTATGGTGGATGCTGGGTGAGTTGACATGGATGGTGTAAGAGCAAAGGCTGGTGGGTGTGGGAATGGGTAGGCATGAGGTGGCACTAAGTTGGCATTGGGGTTACAAGGGGCTCTGGTGATAAGTGGAGGGTCATGAGTTGCACTATGAACATATGAACAAGGAGCAGGCATAGGCCATTCAGCCCCTCGAGCCTGCTCCACCATTTAATAAGATCATGGCTTATCTGATAGGAACCTGAAATCTAGATCCCACCTACCCTGAAACCTATCACGCCTCCTTGCTTACCAAGAATCTATCCACCTCTGCCTTAAAAATATTCAAAGACTCTGCTTCCACCACCTTTTCAGGAAGAGAGTTCCAAAGACTCACAACCCTCTGAGTGAAAAAAAATTCTCCTCACCTCTGTCTTAAATGGGCGACCCCTTATTTTTAAACTGTGACCCCTAGTTCTAGATTCTTCCACAAAAGGAAACATCCTCTCCACATCCACCCTGTCAAGAGCCCTCAGGGTCTTATATGTTTTAATCAAGTTGCCTCTTACTCTTCTAAACTCCAGCAGATACAAGCCTAGCCTGTCAAACCGTTCCTCATAAGACAACCCACCCATTCCAGATATTAGTCTGGTAAACCTTCTCTGAACTGCTTCAAATGCATTTACATCCTTCCTTAAATAAGGTGACCAACACTGTACATGGTACTCCAAATGTGGTCTCTCCAATGCCCTGTACAACTGGAGCATAACCTCCTTACTTATGTATTCAAGTCTCCTCACAATAAATGATAACAGTCTATTAACTTTCCTGATTACTTGCTGTACCTTTTACTAGCCTTTGGTGATTCATTCACGAGGACACGCAGATCTCTCTGAATCTCAGAGCTCTAAAATCTCTCACCATTTAGGTAATAAGCTTCTCATTTATTCTTTCTAAGTTAGCATAGGGGCTATAAGAGGGGCTAAATGGATGAGTGGGGTGGTCATGAGTTGGCATGAGATGGCACTAATCCTGCAATTAATATGGCTGCTGTGTGTTGATGCTGACGAAACTACATGTTCCTGCCAACAACAACAACAACTTGCATTTACATTACATCTTTCATGTAGTAAAATGTCCTAAGGTGCATCATAGGAGTACCGAACATATTTAACACTGAACCATGTAAGGGAATATTGAAGTAGATTTAGAAGCATTTTAAATGAGGAAAGAGAGCTAGAGAGGTGGAGAGGTTTAGGGAGAAAATTCCAGAACTTAGGGCCTTAGCAGCTAAAGTCACGGTTGCCAATCGTGGAGTGATTAAAATTGGGGAGGCTCAAGGGCCCAAAACTGGAGGAGTGCTGGCATCTTGCAGGGTTGTAGGGCTGGAAGAAATGCCCAGCATTTTGAACATTTCAGTAGTGGTTCTGCATCAGTATCATTCTACAAGGAATAGCAGATGCTTGTGTGTTGAGAAGGTAATAATTTTGGGTTATCCTGTATTATGAGACCAGAGGCCTGATTTTCCCATTGGAGATGGGAAACAGAAGGTGGGCTCAATTCTGAATTGTGAACCCACCTCCATGGTGAATCTGTTACCAGCAGTGATCCTCCTCAGGTTGGGGCCTTAATGAGGTGAGGGAATGACATCTGATTAGGCTGCGGAAATGGAGGTGAGTCGATTCCGGAGTGGGCTGGATAAAAATACACACCTCAGCCATCAGTGTTCTGCCTGAATCATCCCTTTCATTTTTAACTGCTGGCAGAGGACCTTCAGGTAAGACAAAAGATTGTTCTGAGGCCTCTCTCTGCTGGCCCCTGTTTGTAATACTTTCTGCAAACTGGCTTTACATTAAGAGCACAAAATCAGTTGTTAAAAACTTTGAAAGGTCCATTGTTTTGAACTTGCATTTTGTCGGCTCAAACCCCTTTACAAATACCATCAGTGATGGTCCTTAAGATTCTTTCTGACCTCTTGCCTGTGTGTGTAGACTGTTGTGTGCAGCTACTGCAGCAGATACAGTAAGTGTTGCAATTGAGCAGACCAGGCACTCTGAGGGGCCTCTCCCCACTTATGACCCTGAGTAAAAGAGTCTCTTGCAATTGCCCTATGTAATCATTCTAAAGATGTGAGGCCACCAAATGGACAGTGTCTTGGGCACTTCTGACTTCACACCATCCCATACCATTTAATAACCTTGACACACAGCAGGGAGCCATTCTGTAAGGCCTCCATACAGTCATAGTGATGCTCCGCTTGACAGTGATTAGAGTCCTCAGGAGTCTCACATTGGGGGTCAGTACTTGGAAAAGCGGGAGCCGATGCGGTTCCACCTGTCAGAGTTCCTTGAAGCTGTGTAGGCTTATAGACTGTGAATGGTGGAGCCCATGGGACAGATGAGCTCAACCATTTTTCAGGGCTTGGAGGCCCTGACTTCTCCAGTGAGAGGGTTGCAAACCTCATGAAGAGTCATACGTGTCAGCACCTGAAGTGCATGCGGGAGCAGAGCACTGCTGTGCACAGAATAAATGGTGCTTTATGTATCTAGACTAGGAAGTTCAGCACCTGAGCACTGATGTACATTGAATATATTCTAGCACGGTCAGGTCAGTCATTCAGGTGGCCCAGAGGTGGCTGGAGGGGATGCCAGCTGCACCCCAGTGGCAACCTCCCTCAAGGCAGCAGGAATGCCAACGAAGCAAAGGCAGAGACATGAACTGTTGGCCTCCACTTCCTCCGAGATAGCAAGAACAATGTAGGAGTGTCCAAGGGGGGCACCCTGCTGGTGTGAGCACTATGTGGTTCTAAAGATGTTGCATGTTAGCAAGGCTCACTCTGTAAATAAACTCACTTTTATTATAATGGGATGCATTACTTTATAAAGTTTGTGCTGTACAGTAGTAAAAGTAGTAAAGAAAACATTGGCTTCTCACCAGTGCCTCTGGAGACTTGAGGCAGTAGTCCATCTCTCTGTGATAATAAGATTGAACAGGTTCGATGCATGGTTGCCTTCCCCGTGCCAGCGATTGCTTGCTGCATTGAAAGACATGCGGATAGTCCTTCAGGCTACAGAGCTTATTAGCTGAAACGTTGCTGGACCAGATTGTCCCTCCCAATAATGGCAGCCTGGAAAGACCTTGTTGTGACACCCAAGGCCTCGCCACCTTCATGGTTACCCAGCCACATTACCCAGCTCCCCCTCCACACCCCCTGCCCCACCCTCTCCCACATCCTGTTCATCCTCTTGCTCAGAGGACCTCACACCTTCCTCTCTCTCCACCTCCTTAAGATTCACTCCCCCTTTCTGGGCCATTTTATAAAGCATGCAGCAGAACATGACCATGCAAGAGGCCCTGACAGGTGTGTATTGCAGGGCATTGCCCGAGCAGTCCAGACTGCAACAGCACATCCTCAGCAGGCCAATGCACTGCACAATGAGGGTTTTGGTGAGTAGGTGGCTGTATTGTCAAGCCTTTTTGGTTCTATTCATGGGGATCACAGAAGGGGAGGCGGTGATGTAGTGATATTGTTGCTGGATTAGTAATCCAGAGACCCAGGGTAATGCTCTGGGGATCTGGGTTTGAATCCCGCCACGGCAGATGGTGGAATTTGAATTCAATTAAAAAAAAATCTGGAATTAAAAGTCTAATGATGACTATAAAACCATTGTTGATTGTTGTAAAAACCCATCTGGTTCACTAATGTCCTTTAGGGAAGGAAATCTGCCATCCTTACCTGGTCTGGCCTACATTTGACTCCAGACCCACAGCAATGTGTTTGACTCTTAAATGTCCTCTGAACAAGGGCAATTAGAAACGGGCAATAAATGCTGGCCTAGCCAGCAATGCCCACATCCCATGAATGAATAATGAAAAACTCTTTGGTCTGCCAGTGGTTGCCCTGATGGTAACATGGGCACAGTCAATAATTCTCTGTATTTGGGGGATACTGAAAATTGTACTGAAACCCAGTACCCCCTGAGCTTGGGAGGTCTCATCAGTGGGAAAGTTGATGTAGTCTTGTCTAAAAGGGCATCTGTGACCATAAGGATGTAGCATCCGACAGAGAGATGTCAACAGAGGTTCACAGCTGAGCCCTGAAGAAATTCAAGGCCATTGTGATCTTGACTGTTACTGGCAGGGAGTGGAGTGAGGTGTGAGCTCTCCTCATTGATGAGGGCACAGAAACCTGTGACTGGTTGCCTCAACAGTCACAGTCTCTTTCTGCACTGGTCATGCCCAGGTAGCTTTGCCTGTTCCAAGACACCTGTGCTCTGGGTAGTATCTTCTCTTGCATGGCCCTCGTCTCTCTGCTGTGGCCTTCAGATGCCCAGAGTTCCTTCCTATGTGTGCATGCTTCTGCTACATGGCTTCAATAACTTCTGTTTGAAATGGGGCAGGGCCCCATTTCCAGGTGCATCCTTCCTCTTGATCGCGTGATGTCCCAGCTACTCTAGTTCAATGATCCAATGCCCAGTCAATGCCAGAGGATTGCCAAGCCCCTGAGTTGGCAAGGACCTCAGCCCTACCACTGCCCTCTCCCTTGATGAGCTCCTGCAAATTCTCAGTCCATGTAGTAAACCCTTTCAGCCAGTTGAAAGCTTTCCCCTCAGCTTCAACAAAGTACTCTTCCTTTCTGACTTGCCTCCATTTCCAGTCACACCATCAATCACTAGACGTAATTGCTGAGGGCTCCTGTATCCCAGCCACATCCAGAAAGTTCTGTTGGGTCTGAAGGCGAGGCCTTTTATAAAGACCTTAATGAGTTCAATTAGCCACATATAGGCATGGTCTATTCTTAGGCCCAGGTCATTTCCCACACTGCTGAAAATGGCAGAGGGCAGAAATGGAGGTGGAACTTCCAGCTACACTGCTTGGTGACTATTTTTTCTCTGTCATACCTCCTTTCCATCCCGAAAATCTGGCACCAGATCTCAAGGGATCTACAACCTGTGTGAAAACTCCTAATTAGATTACTACTCTGGACTCACACAACGGTCTCTGTCATTTTAATTTCAGATCTATGACGAAATTTTATTAAGTTGATCAGTTTTTGGGCAAGCATTAGCTGTCAGATCAGAAATGAATTGTCAATATGCTCCGTTCCCTTGAAACACAATAACATTCGCAGAAACGATTTGTCTACGTGATGTCATTGCCACAAAAATAACAATAAGAAACAGTTAATTTTTCAGGTGTTTAATGTACTCCATATTAGACATGGAGCGAGATTTTAATTTACATTTACTAAAAACCCATTCACTTACAGAGTGAAAATTGAGCCACGGGGCTGTATCTTCCGGTCGGCGAGTGGGGGTGCAGGGCCCGCTCACTGATGCATAAAATGATGGGGGGTGATGTTGGGCGTGCATCCAGATGTCACCCTGCGTCATTTAGATTTTCAGTTCGGCGGGCGCGCAGCCGATTCAGCTGCACGCCCGCCAAACTGTCAAAGGCCTATTAAGACCATAAAAAAGTAATTAAAGTGATTTATGGACCTGCCCATCCAGCCTTAAGGTTGGCGGACAGGCCGGGAGCCCAGGCGGGCTTCTGAAAAAACATGATGTAATGTAAAGTCCTTCTAGTTTTCTGAATTTATGGACAAGGAGTCACACTGATATTCAGCTAGGAAACCGAAGCTACTGGAAATAGTAGACAATTGCATTACATTACCTGCTTTATTTACCTATTGTTGCCCTGACACATTTTAAATGGGAATTTATCACTTAGAAAAGCAGGTACAGGTAACTGGTACTGCAGGTGTATCTTGACAGTTTACATTTTTTTCTATAGACAAAGCCTGGTATAAGGATTTTCAATGCAATTAAAAATTCGTACAACTCAGTCATCAATATCAATATATAATAGAACCCTAAATTTAATTCTGGCCTCAAATCCCCTAAAAAGAAAAATAATCTATCAGATTAGCTTTCCAGATTTAATTGACTGACACCCTGACAATGCAACCCGCACACAAGGGGTAATTTCCACCAGCAAGGACTGGAGACTGGACCATAACTTGGCAGAAGATGTTGTCTGCCCATTCTACAATGGTTGTGCAATCTACTCCAGCAGATTACCATTCAGGTGCCGAAGGTGAAAACTCTTCCCATATTGCTTCAGACCTATACCCAGCAAGTAGTAAGAGGTGGAAAGGGAATTGTTAGTCAGCCATTCCCTCCAAAACAAAAAGTCACAAAATCATGTTTCTTCAGAAAACTGTTAGAGTGGGGGAAAATTGTAGCTCCACCTGATTTTGATTCCACGATTGAACAACATTTGCTAAATAATCCTCAGTGTGCTAAGAATTACTCTGACAACCAATTTAAGATTGTCCGTTGGGCTTGCAATGTGGTGCATTTTCACTGGAAGCTACATATGTTAATACACAGAGCCCTGTTCTTTGCAGATAGAAAGAACATGGACACACATCATGCCTGTTTCAGCTAAACAAAATAAGTAACAGCCATTCACTGACTTATTCCTCAGGGTAATGCTTTGACCAATCAAACTCAATCCGCCTGGTTTAAATTTCAAACAATGCTTGGCAATTAACTGTCAGTCACCATTACTGGTGCATTCTCCATGACAACGCCACTTGCTAACCAATCAGCACTCTCTCCACATGCAGTATAAATTGCTGTTTTCCCCTTATATTGATATTCTTGTGAGGTGTCCTGATGAGTGCAAGACGAAAAACTTAGACATGTCTCTTTTTTCAGCAATAATATTTGTATCTATCGAATTGAAAGTGACCAGGAAAATCTTGACCTTATATATTGCCTGGTGTAAAACACATACACTTTGAAAGCTTGAAATGATAACAAGGATTTCAGGTATTGATCTATTTTTGTATTTTTCCATTCTAGTGGGGAGATTGAAGCTGATCCTAGACTCAAATGTTTAGAAGCCCTTTGTCTGAAAACAAACATATATCTGAAAATCAGACATGTCAACAATGACACTTTCTTAATGAATGCTGACAATACGATGACAAATGTCAGCTTCTGCCTATTTTTGGGTTTTAATATCCGCTTGAAATGCAAACGTTTTCAGCACAAAACCAATAAAATAAACACGTCTGCCTTAACTTATCTGAGACTGGTTAGACAAGACTTCACCACTATCATCTTCTTTTGTTGAATACATGTTCATTTGTCAAACCCTTTTACAATAAATCAAATCTTTCTGACATTGTTGCCCTGAAATCAAAGCTGTAGATTAACCTTTGTAGCGGAGACATAACCAGAGAAATACATGAGAATTAATGAATGGTTTTCATTATTGACAATGTGAACTGCACAGTTAAATATGAGAAAAAGCACCAACCTGATGGAGATTCATTTACCTGTGGCATATTTGACAAAAGTCAGAATATCACTGGAGTGCAGAAATGTCAAATTTGATAACCTTGAATACGTAACCTGTCATCAGAAGCTGCATACAAGATGGCATTCTGTTACCATCACGGTGATTGGAACTGAATGCCTTCTTGCAACATTTACACTATCCTCTGCACTGGGAGGTATATTCAATTACCAGACTTCAAATATCTGCTGGGTTTCTCCCTGCAGCAGAAAATGACAAGCAATTCACATCAAGCTTCTTACATCGGTTTCAATGGAAATTTCATTCTAATTGACAAAAGAAAATTATTCATTTGGAATTTAATTTTCACCTCCATTGTTCTTTCTGCAAAGAATAGACTGCCAATTTGGCACACAATACAAAAGGGGATAGTTACCCTCTGTACTGTGCCCAATTGCCTTTAGTTATGTATGAGCCCTTGCGTGTTGAGTAACTAACTGGGTAAGACATTATAATGAGTCCAATCCTTCCATCACCCCATATCCTATAGAGATCCACTACCAGCACCAATTACTGTCAAAATATCAAAGGCAGTAAGTTAGGCAAATTACAGCCAATGATAAAGCCTCTACCATCATATCCCAGTTGAGATCATCTAACCCAGAATAGATGAAAGGTTGAATCCGAAACCTTTATGGACTGTATTCAGCAGTAATTCTATGTCAAGACCTTTGAAAGATTATCATTTTAAAGGTTTGTTCATAAATTTAGGTCATTGTCCATTATTCTCGACTGAATGTGTGTGAAGATAAGTGTATTTGTGTGTGTGTGCGTGTGTGTCTGTGGTATTATGGGGCGTGTGGGATAATGTGTGTGTGGTGTGTGTGTGTGTATGTGTCTGTCTGCCTGTCTGTATATCAGTTATGGACAAATTCTTGCAATCCATAAATATTGTTGGTTGTCTGTAAGGAAAGCAATTGAAGTGGTTTATTCTGACAAGCAAGGCATCTTTTACCCGCTTAACACACCTAAATACTGGGAAATTGACTCACGTGGCATTGTGGAATAAGCCTGAGGTAGGAAAGTTGCATAGTGTTGGTGGCTTTGACAGTCACTAGCAGTGACTGCCTGTGATGGAGTTTGAATATCAGATTCTAGCATGTGACACAACTGTCATAGCTTCTGTGATTAATTGCAGTCTACAGAGTTCCTTTGTCAACAAGGCTTAATGCCTTTAAAATAGAAAAATGTTCCAAGACACTTCACAGAAGTGTAATCAGACAAAAAGCAATAAAAAGCCAAAGAAGGAGATGATTTTTTTTCTACTTGTTCATGGGATGTGAGCATCACTAGCAAGGCCAGCGTTTGTTACCCATCCCTAACTGCCCTAGAGAAGGCGTTGGTGAGCTGCTTTCATGAACTGCTGCAGTCCACGTGGTGTAGGTACACCCAAAGTGTTGTTTGGAAGGGAGTGCGAGGATTTTGACTCAACAACAGTGAAGGAACAGGGTTACAGTTCCAAGTAAAGATGGTGTGTAACTTGAAGGGGAACTTGCTAGAGGTGGTGTTCCATGTGTCTGAAGCACTTGTCCTCCCATTGGGTAGAGGTCACAGGTTTGGAAAGTTCTGTCAATGGTGCCTTGGCAAGTTGCTGCAGTGAATCTTGTCGTAGACTCTGCCACTGTGCACTTGTGGTGGAAGGAGTGAATGTTTAAGGTGGTGGATAAGATGCTAATCAAGCAGGTCACTTTGTCCTGGATGGTTTTGAGCTTCTTGAGTGTCATCGGAGCTGCACTCCAACTTCTGCTGGACAGCTGGGAGGTGTGTTCCTTACTACCAAATTTCCAGTCTCTGAATTATTCTTCTATTTATATGGCTAGTCCAATTTGTTACGAAACTACAAAAATTTTCATAATATTATTGTGGCTTATTGTAAAGTAGGTTTGTAGGGGTGAGTATGGATGATTCTGTCTGTGTGTGATTTAATTGAATTGGAGTCAGCTGGACTGCAAGCTTGAAATTATCAAAAGAAGTTAGGTGTAGAAGGATACTTGAAGTGCTAATGAATAAATGTGGATAAGGTCTTTGCATATAAGATGTGAAGGAAATATGCATTTTTAGATAAGTGAAGGAGCTGTTTGGATTTCAGAGGGATGGTAGGATTTTTACAACTGGCAGGAAAAGCATGGTTAAGCAGTGTGTTTATTTTTCCCAAAAGGAAAGAGGTCATGTTGGCAACATAAAAGATTTTTATATTATGGGAAAAGTAAATTTTCAAATATATATGGAAGAATGGAATTTACAGATTAAAGAGAAAGAAACTTTTATAAAGAGGAATGAAAGGCCATGTTGGGGGGGCCATGTATGATCTAACAGGAGTATGTGAAAAAGCCTTGAAGAAGCTTCCAGCCATTTTTGCAAAAGTCTGCTGTGTCCAGTAATGAAAGTTGGAGAAAAGCAATTGAAATTCCACTGATGAGTGTGTGCTGTGATAACTTGTTTCGTTTTTTTTAAATTGAAATCTATTTTGGACTGTTGCCTTAAAGGGGTGTGCAATTGGGAGTAGGTTAATTAAGAATTTTAGGATTTGTTATAGCATTAAGTAACTGTAATCTTAAGTATGTGCTTGAAATCTTTTATTTTGTTAATAAATATTTTAATTTAATTTTCAAAATTTCTAAAGGTCTTTGTGGACTCATTACTTCTGAATTCAATGCACACGTCTTCTCATAATAAATAAAAATTGCAAAACAGTTGTGATAGCATGGCCAAGTTTCCCTTGTGGATTTGGTCTGCCTTGCACACATCACCTGCCACGTCATAACAAAACTGAGGGCTCTTTGCGGGCTTTTGAAATTCCTTGATTGGCCTGGAGTTGGTGAATCTTAAGGCTACGAGTATGAGAAGCACATTGAACTCAGGAGTTGGTGTTGAGGGATTTTAAAGTGGTGATACTGCAACAATGGCTTTATCCATAGCTAAGACTTTTCTGGGAATAGAAGACATAACTCTGATTGAGTTACAAGAAGTATCTGAGGGTAAGTAAGCAGAATTGGTGGATACGTTGCAGTTGAAATTAACTGTAGGGACAAAGAAAGCAGACATAATTGAAGTGATAGCACAGCATTTGGAGTTGGATGGGATACCTGAAACTTGTGAGTCACAGCTGGAGGTAGTGAACCTTCAGTTATAGATGAAGAAGCTTGAACATGAACAAGCAATTGAAATGAAAAAAAAAAACTGGAATTAGAGGTAGAGGAAAAGGAAAGAGAAAGGGCATTTCAAAGTGAACAAGCAGAAAGGCAGGAGAGAGAAAGAAAACAGGAGAGGGGATTGGAATTGGAGAAACTAGCAAGGGAGGAAAAAGAGGAGAGGGAGAGAGAATATCAGCTTATAAAGCTGGAAGTTTTTTAAAAAAGAGATGTGAGGCTGAAGGAGGTTCTGAGGATGAAGTTACCACTTCCAATCTAAAGCCCAGTGGGGAGATGTTTAAATTTGTATAAGTTCATCCAAAGTTTGAAGAAAGGAATGTAAAGGTGTTCTTTATTTCATTTGAGAAGATAGCTAAGCAGGTGAAATGGCCACAAAAACACTGGACATTGCTTTTACAGTCTAGGTTAGTGGGTAGAGCTCATGAGGTTTATGCTTCACTGTTAGAAGAAGTATCAGTGGATTGTGATATAGTACAAAAAGGCTATTCTGAGTGCACATGAGTTGGGTCCTGCGGTGTGCAGGCAGAAATTTAGGAATATAAGGAAAGAGCCTGGTCAAACTTATATTGGGTTTGAGAGAGTAAAACAAAATAATTTTTACTGCTGGATATGGGCATTAAAGGTGCAGACAACATATGCAGTCCTTAGAGAAGTAATTCTTTTGGAAGAATTTAAAAATTCAGTTCCTTCTGTAGTAAGAACTCATGTGGAAGAACAAAGAGTTAAAACGCAAGGCAAGCAGTAGAGATAGCTGATGATTATGAGTTAGTTCCTAGACCTAAACATTTTTTTTGTCACACTTTTAAATCTGAGAAGGATAGAAAGTGGGAAGGTGAAATAAAAGAAGGAAGGTAGTCAAGGAAGAGGAGTAGTTGGAAATTCTCAGGAAGTTTTTTTCTCAGACCAGAAGGGAAGGTGCTGAGGGTAGAAGTGACACTCGGAAACTGAAGTGTTTTCATTGTAATAAGGTTGGGCACACAAGTCAATAATTTGACTTTTTGGTGTTTGGTGACTTTTTGGTCCCAGTAAAAAATATTTCTACTTAGTTCTGTTGAAGGGTCATGAGGACTCAAAATGTCAACTTTGCTCTTCTCCGCCGATGCTCCCAGACCTGCTGAGTTTTTCCAGGTATTTCTGTTACCTCAGATGATGCATATGGTCATCTTTGCCTCGAAGGACAAATAAGATGTTAGTCGTGCATTCACTGTAGTTTTAACCATGGATTCCATCTTCAACTCTGAGCACACAGGTTTCTCAGGCTTCCTGGAACTGGGCAGGCTGAACAAGATGAGAGGACAGTTGGATTGGGTGGGGCCGTGAAATTGAAAGGCAAGAAAGCCTTTAGATACAAAGATAAGACAGCTGTTTCCCTGCCTAAATGAAAGGTTTTTATTTATAGGACATGTCTCAGAGTGTGCTTTTACTGCTTTGGAAATTATTTCCAAGTGTTTGGAGGTTATTTCTGTTACTTTGCAGATGTTTGCTTTTGATCTGCTCTTCCCTGCTGCCAGTATTTACAGCAGAATTGGAGGCACATATGGACTATCTAAGCTACCTTAGGCTTCAGTAGCACTAAGGGTGTACCTACATCACATGGACTGCTATGGTTCAAGAACGCAGCTCACCACCACTTTCTCAAGAGAAATTAGGGATGGCAACAAATGCTGGGCTAGCTAGCAATGCTCACATACTGTGAAAATGTAAATTAGAAAAATGAGTTGAGGAATAAGATGAACAACACCAACAATGCCCACAGGAGAATTGGAGGAGCAGCACCAGTAGGAACAGCAGCAGCAGGAACAGCACTAGCAGGAGCAGCACTAGCAGGAGTAGCACCAGTAGGAGCAGCACGAGCAGGAGCAGTACCAACAGGAGCAGCACCAGTAGGAGCAGCACCAACAGGAGCAGCACTAGTAGGAGCAGCACCAGTAGGAGCAGCACCAGTAGGAGCAGCAGCAGAAGCAGCACCAATAGGAGCAGCACCAGTAGGAGCAGCACCAACAGGAGCAGCACCAGTAGGAGCAGCAGCAGAAGCAGCACCAATAGGAGCAGCACCAGTAGGAACAGCACTAGCAGGAGCAGCACCAGCAGGAGCAGCAGCAGCAGGAGCAGTACCAGTAGGAGCAGCGCTAGCAGGAGCAGCACCAGTAGGAACAGCACTAGCAGGAGCAGCAGCAGCAGGAGCAGCACCAGTAGGAGCAGCACTAGCAGGAGCAGCACCAGCAGGAGCAGCACCAATAGGAGCTGCACTAGCAGGAGCAGCACCAATAGGAGCTGCACTAGCAGGAGCAGCACTAGTAGGAGCAGCAGCAGAAGCAGCACCAGCAGGAGCAGCACCTGTAGGAACAGCACTAGCAGGAGCAGCACCAGCAGGAGCAGCAGCAGCAGGAGCAGCAGCAGCAGGAGCAGCACCAGTAGGAGCAGCAGCAGCAGGAGCAACACCAGCAGGTGAAGCACCAGTAGTAGCAGCACCAGCGGCAGCAGGAGCAGCACCAACAGGAGCAGCAACAGCAGGAGCAGCACCAGCAGGAGCAGCACCAGCAGCCTTCTCCTCAACCACCTGCAAAACCACAGCACAGAGGAAGTGAGTACAGAACTCCAGCTCACAGGAAGTGATACCTCCAACATCTGGTTTATAGGCAGAGGATTAGCTTTCTCAGCATGACTGAGCAGTAGTACCTCAGTAGGCTCAGACTTTCTAGGCTGGTGGTTGCTGACATTTGTATCCTCCGGGAAGAAGATCTCCTGCCAGTTGCACCAAGTGGGTCCCCATCGCCTGTGGCTGTCAAGGCAATCACAGCACTTAATTTATTCACCTCTGGCTTCTTCCAGGGATCTGCAGGAGATATTTGCTGCATCTCCCAATAACTTGGGAGTTGCATCTCCCAAATGACTAATGCCATTATTGGCAGGGCTTGCAGTTAAGTTCGCATACCTGCTGTTAGAGCCATTCAGCATGAGAGGGCCCTAGGATTTGCTGCACTAGTTGGCTTCCCACAAGTCCAGTGGGTTATAGTTTGGGCACGTGAAATCAAGGTGCCCTCAGGTCTCCCAGCCAACCAAATTAATCAACCAAAGGGAATTCTACTCTATCAGTATTCACTTGGTATACAATCACCAAAAGATCATCATGAAGTCTGTGCAACATACTCAGGAAGCTACCATGATGCCTCCACCCCAAGCCTTCCACGGATATTCACACCTCCAAGCAGAGTAAGCAGGTTGTGCCATAGAGATAAGGGCTGCCCTCTAAGGGTACAGCTGATGACACCTACAAGGAGCCAGCAAAGATACAACTGAAGCCACATGAACATGAGGAGTGCCATTAAGCAAATGTTGTAGATGCGATTCAGGTGCCTGGACAATTATGCGAGCACCCTTCAGTACACACCAACAAGGGTGTCCACTGCACAACAGAATGCAGCAGGGAGGAGGAGGAAGCTGATGACCACTCCAGTTCATCAGAGCAGGAAGAGGAAGAGCCTGAGGTGGTGAGGGCATAAATAGTGAGGAGGATAGCCGTAAATTGCAGGAGGATATCAATGGACTGGTCAGGTAGGCAGAGCAGTGGCGATTGGAATTCAACCCAAAAAATCACTTGGGGAGTGCTAACAAGGCAAGGGATTACACTATGAATGGTAGGACCCTGGAAAGTATTGAAGATCAGAGGGACCTTGGGTGCATATCCGCAGATCCCTGAAGGTAGCAGGGCAGGTAGTTAAGGTGGTTAAGAAGGCATATGGGATACTTGCCTTTGTTAGATGAGGCATAGAATATAAGAGCAGGGATGTTATGCTGGAACTGTATAAAATGCTGGTTAAGCCACAACTGGAGTACTGTGTGCAATTCTGGTCACCACATTATAGGAAGGATGTGGCTGCACTGGAAGGATGCACAGGAGGTTTACCAGGATGCTGCCTGGGCTGGAGGGTCTGAGCTATGACAAAAGATTGGATAGGCTGGGGCTGTTTTCCTTGGGGCAGAGAAGGTTGAGAAGGGACCTGAAAGAGGTGTATAAGATTATGAGGGGCATAGATAGGGTGGATAGGCAGGCACTTTTTTCCATTAGTAGAGGGGACAATAATCAGAGAGCATAGATTTAAGGTAAGAGGTAAAAACTAAGAGGGGAGTTGAGGAGAATTTTTTTCACCCATGGAGTGGTTGGAGTTTGAAACTCAGCCTGAAAGGATGGTTGAGTCACAAACTCTCATAGCATTTAAGAAGTATTTAGATATTCACTTGCGTTGCCATAGCCTCCAGGGCTATGGGCCAAGCACTGGAAAATGAAATTAGTGTAGTCAGATCTTTGTTGACCAGTTCGGACACGATGGGCCAAATGGCCTCCTTCTGTGCTGTAAACGTCAATGAGTTTATGAGGTTCTGACTGGGGTGGGGACGGGGTGGGGATAAGAAGTAAGGAGTAGAAGCACTTTGAACAGAGTCCCCATTCACATCTGCCTTTCCACATCTTCCCTCTCATAGCCCAGTCACACTTCCCTGTGAGCCAAGAGCTGGAGAGCACCTCACTGCACCTCAAGGCAAGGCTTTCCTCTATTCAGTGAAGCTGGCAGACTGAGTGTTCAGACCATTTGTCAGGGTCAGTGTGCACTCGGTAGACTGCTGTGTCTAATGCTCCATGCAGGTGGCAACTTCTTCCATCGATGCAGACTTCAGCACAAAGGCCTGAGACATCATGGCACTTATGCTAGAGATGGATACTTCCAATCTCTCTTCAATTGTGCACAGCAACACTGGAAATGGTGAAAAAACCTCACACATTTTCTACTGTTGCTCTGGAATAGTCTCCACCACTCACATGTATTATGCCCTTCACCATGTGACAATCCAACTACCTCTCTTGGTGACACCACTGAGGTGTGTGTATCTGAGTTGCTAGAGGGTGTATGTGAGTTGTGTGATGGTACTCCCTCAGAGTGAGTGATCTCGCCTGAGGAATTACCATCCTTTTCTTGCAGCAGCCGCTCAAGGGCTCTTGCAGGACCTGTGGGAGATGAAAGACATGATTTAGAACTGATAAGGTGCAAGGGTTCTACTTCATCATTGTGCAGATCATCATATTTCAGTGGCTGGTGACATTAATTCTGCATGAGTGAGCATAGTACATCATGTGCTTGTGTGATATTTAACTCTGTCACTAGATAGCTGGGAGATTTCATCTCTCCACCACCAATAGCCAGGAATACAGAGACCCAGATGTTCTTCGTGGCATTCTACTCTGCTGCTGGCAGGGTGGTTATGACTGGAGGGCCAAGCCTGGTTTTGTGACCTCCCTGGTGTTCTGTGCTCTCTTCATCTACAAGGAGAGGAAGAAGACTCCTATAAGTATGAGCTGTGGAATATGTTGAGAGGATGGAAGGACAACATTTGTGGAACATCACTGTGGGGATCACTGGATGTAACATTGTATGAAGCTAAGGGTGAGTGTCAGTGGTGGCTGGTCAGATGGGGTTCTGAGGAGCTGCTTCAACAGGCAGGGATGGGTGCACCTGCAAAGTGTGCTGGTCTGAGGGATGATGTGCAGGAGAGGCTGTGCACTTGAATGTGAACGACATTCACCTTTCCTGCCCTGATCAGGTCATTAAGCTTTTAACAGTCCTGCATCTTAAGGCACCACTTTCCTGCTACTGACCTCCTTGGTCACTTCCAGCTATACCTGCTTGTTCTCTGTGGCTCCCTTCTTCCTCCCATCCTCGAGGAATAGAACCACCCTACCAACCCTTACTGCCTGCAAAATGATGTCCAAGGGCACATTTGAGAACCATGGTTCAGCTTTGGCCCTCCATTTGTTCAGTTGCTGGCTTAGTTCTGACATTTTTGGAATGCTTCCATTCTGACACACATAGGGTCCCTTTAAATATTTCAGCTGAAACATGCTGCCAATTGTCATCATCACACCTGCACAAGTCAATTGGTAGGGAAATCCAGAAGTCCGATGCAAATGCCGTGGCTATGTTATAAAGCTACTAACAAGTGCACTGCTGAAACTTCCGGATTGCTGATGCGCTGCTGACCTCCCCTACTGTGAGGGGGATGAAAAGTTAAAATTCAGCCCTAAGTCTCAGTCCGATAAGAAAACATTTCACAGAGAGGGGAATCATATGGTGACACCATATGGTAGATTTCTAGTAGCTGGTGTACAGAATGAGAGAGCTGTTACAATTCTTGGGGGAGTTTGCCTTGATATTGTACAATTAAAGACATATTCTGGATTTTAGAGCATGAGCGGGAGAGGCATGGGACAATATTTGATGTGTGTGCAACGGAAACAGAAAGAGATTTATCTGAGAAATGGCTGAGTGTATTCCTCAAAAAACTGACAAGCGGTTATGATCCTTGTGAAATGATTTGTAAAATGAATGGGGTAAGACTAATAGTCAAGCTTATTTTATTTGATATTTGGTGTTCATAGTCTAATATCCAAGGGTTATCATTTTAAAATTAGAAACCAATCTTTCGGCTCGTTTTAAGAAAATCCTTGTATATGACAGGTCAAAAAAGTAGATTTAATAGATTCCGTAAATACAAATTTGGTCCAGGATTAAAATATAGCTCACATTGTACAAAATCTCTAATTGAGGTGTAACAAAGATAAATGCTTAATTCAAACATTACAGAATTATCTGAATGTGAATGTTCAACACATTAAGCACCATAAATCCAATGTCAAATTTCACCAGGGGCACAACAATGCATTTTTCTGTCAAAGATATTATACTTCAGTGTTTTTTGTTCAATTTGAATTGTTGAATGAATGAATGCTTAAAGAAAATCTGACCCACTCGTTGTACTTCTCGATACATTCATTCCAGATTTATCAGGATCCAATGTAGCAGACATTTCAAACTCTTATGGACATTGAAAAAAATATTCAAAGCTGTTGTATATAATTTATAGAGTATTCATGACAGTCATCTCAATTTTCCAGACCCAGCAAATTTGCAAAATTCCTGAAAATGAAGATTCCCTTTTCTGGATGCAATATTTACTCATAAATGATCATTTTGTAAATGGTTAGTGGGAAAAGGAATAAAAGGAGGAATAAATCTCTTTGTGTTTCCATTGCACACACATCAAATGTTGTAGGTGGATAAAGATTGAAAGAACCACAGGCAACCAAGCAAATTTAAAGTTATGGGCAGAATTTTCCCCTCATCACATTGATACTGTCACATGAGTTGGGACATGTCTGTCACTTTTAGTTAAACTTTTATTAAATTTTTAAAAGCCTACATGAAAACTCATCCTGCCCGTGGATGAGGTTTCATGCTTTCTCTGAAATCCGCCAGGGCTCCCGGCCTGCCCGCCAACCTTAAGGTTGGATGGGCAGGTCCATTAATGATGTTAATGAGTTTGTCAATGGCCTCAATTGGCCATTGACAGGTTGGCGGGTGCACAGCTGATTCGGCTGAGGCCCCGCTGACCTGAAAATTGAAATGACGTGGGGTGACATTGGGAGTTCCACCCGACGTCATCCCGTGTCATTTTACATGTCAGCGAGCGGGCCCTGTCACCTGCTCGCCGACCGGGAAAACTTGCCCTATGTGTGGGTCTCTGGAAGTTATGGGCTGAATTTTCATTGGGACGTGGAGGCAAGACCAGAGGCGGGCAAGCCCGCAATTTTCCACTCCCTGCCCACATATCAGTCTGCCGTCATGTTTCCACCTCTGGGCTATTTGCATTGAGATTGCATTGGGGCTGCTGGGTGGTTGGTGGTTAGGGAGTTGATGGCTACCCACCCACCAGTGATGGGTAGCCAGTTGGGCCAATTGAATTGCTCATTAAGAGCATTCATCAGAAGCCACCTAGAGTTTACCAGACAGCAGGTGGGCCCCCACTGATGTCAAAGCCTGGCCAATGAATTCAAGTGATCTCTCGGCCGTAGGCTGGAGGTTACCGATGCCTCATTGAATTTAACCCTCACAACCCTGCGATTGCCAGAGGGCCACAGCTGTGGCTGCAGAGTTCCCCCTCCACAATAATAGTTTTCGCCTTGCAAAAATTCTGCAGAGAGCACCTCAACCTTGAGACGCATCCTGGTTCTCAAATTTACTTCGGTTGCATCCATCTCTGATGCTGGGGCTGCTGATCTTTGACTCCTGGAGAGCTCCTATTGGCACTTCGGACTTAGGAGACTACCCACTGTTCTTAATTGGACAGGGCTCCTGGACGGAGCCACTTTATTGCCTGCCTCCTTCAAAATCGCCCTCTTGGTCCCGCGCCAGCTTTTATGGGTTCCTTAGCCACATTGCATCCTGAAGGTGTGACACAGACACCAGAATGAAGCTTCCGAAAAAGTAAATATTGCACATAGGGCCTTTCATGACTTCAGATCATCGCAAAGTGCTTTGTTTTAAGTACTCTTTGAGTGTTTTGTTATGCAGGAAATGCAGCACCTAATTTAAGAACTGGTGAACACTTCCTCTCAGCAGTTATTTCATGTATTTCAAGAATCCAATGTCTGATTCATTCACCTCTCTTCTTGGCCCTGCCACAACAGAATGGGAAGTGCTAATGCATCAGGCCTCCTGCTATTTGCTCCTTTTCTGTGTGACTGATACACCATGATACTACGCCATGAATTCATTGGTAATTTGTTGTAACTTGAGCTGGATCTTACATACACACCACAAGTACAGGAGCACATTTAGACATCTCTTACTCAGTCAGTCTACACCCACAACTCTTCGGTCATGTGAGATGTGGCATCACTTACTTCAATGACTCTTCACTTACAGCCTCTTAAAGTAATCTCACAACACTGCCCACTCTAAAAGACACCATGCCCAGGCCCTTTGTCTGGACACGGTTAGATGCAGTCACAGGTTAGACAGTGCCTTCCAAACCTATGACCGCTACCATCTACAACCACAAGGGCAGTAGACACATGGGAACACCACCACCTGGAAGCTCCCCTCCAAGCCACTCACCATCCTGACTTGGAAATGTATTGCTGTTCCTTTATTGTCACTGGGTCAAAATCCTGGGACTCGCTCCCTAACAGCACTGTGGGTGTACCTACACCACATGGGCTGCAGTGGTTCAAGAAGGCAGCTCACCACCATCTTCTCAAGGGCAATTAGGGATGGGAATAAATGCTGGCCTAGCCAGTGATGCCCTCATCCCATAAATTAAGATTTTTTAAAAAAAGGTGGAAACCTAAGTTGTGTTTCTACATTGGCAGAATTCTGAGTACATCCCCCTACACTACACACCCCTGACCCTTGATCATGATCCCCACACCTTTGGCAGGATTTTCCCCTCTGTCAGGTTCAGATGTGGGTCAGAAGCCCAGACTGTGTGGGAAACAATTGCTTATTGGGATTTGTTTATAATCTCCACAAATCCTAACCCATCCGTTTTTGAACGATCATAATGGGTGTTGCCCATTCATTGCTCATCACCTCCTTAATTGCCCCTTTTCTTTCTAATCTATTCATCTTTTTACTTACTGCTTCTAACTGTGCACAGGATGCCTTGTGGTGCAGTGGTAATGCCCCTATATCTGGGCCAGAAGCTTCAGGTTCAAATTCCAGGACTTGTTGGCTGAGAAAAGGGTGTTCATGGCACCTTTTGAAGGACTGATAATCAGCTGGAAGTCCTTCCACTATCTGTCCACTATTCCCCAAAGGGGACAAAAAGTTTGTGTGAAGATACGCTAAAAAAATACTGTGCACAAGTGACTGGCCTAGTCTTACCAAATGCCAGCTCTACATTGTATCTACATTTATCTTGACTTCAGCCGTGTGATGCCTAATTTTATCATTTGGTCCTCCTAGCTCAAAGGTCACTTTGTGCTTTCTTAGGACTTCTTCAATGTCAAACGTACTCTTTCTGATCCTACTGTAAATAACTGAGCCCAGTTTAACTGTATTTTCAAAGCCAATTCCTTCCCATCAGGGAGACTTTATTCCTTCCTGCACTCCCAATGGCAAGTAATAGAATGTATCATCATATTCTGTTACTGGAATAACTGGTCAGTTTCACAACGGTTTTGCATAAGAGAATAAGGGATACCAGGCATTTACCCTAACCATAACTCTAACCCCAATGCAGAAATGGCTGCAGCTGTTTCAACGGTGAAAGTAAGTTGTGAATCTCCAAATTTCATTTCGACTATGGATGCTAGAATTTTACCTTCAACCTGATTACTCTCATCTACGATGTGCTACATACGAACATTGAATTAGGAGCAGCAGTGGGCCATTGAACCCCTTGAGCCTGCTTCGCCATTCAGTAAGATTAACTCCACATGCTACCTACCCCCAATAACCTTTGACTCCCTTGTTAATCAAGAATCTATCTACCTCTGCCTTAAAAATATTCATTGACCCTGCCTCCACTGATCACTGGGGAAGAGAGTTCAAAAGATTCACGGAACTCTGAGAGAGAAAAATTCTTCTCATTTCTGTCTTAAATGGGAGACCCCTTATTTTTAAAAGGTGTCCCCTAGTAGGAGCCTCTCTCACAAGGGGAAACATCCTTTCAGCATCCACCCTGTCAAGTCCCCTCAGAGTCTTATATGTTTCAATAAGATTGACTCTCAGTGTTCTAAACTACAGGCCCATCCTGTCCAACCTTTCCTCATAAGATAACCACCGTCCTGCTCCCCCCCCACTCCCCATCCCAGGTATCAGTCGAATGAACCTTCTCTGAACTGCTTCTAATGCAATTATGACCTTTCTTAAATAAGGAGACACAAACTGTACACAGTACTCTAAATGGGGTCTCACTGTAGCAAAACATCCCTCCTTCTATATTCCATCCCCTTCCAATAAAGGCCAAAGTTCCATTTGCTTTCCTAATCACTTGCTGTACCTGCGTACTAACCTTTTGTGATTCATGTACCACAGCACCCAGATCTCTCTGTACCTCAGAGTTCTGCAATCACTCTGTTTTCCTTGCTCTCTAATTTTGATCTTATTGATCTTGTATAACATCAACTTCCATTTCCCGATCTATCATATGCACATTTGATGATTTCCAAGTTCCTGAACTAACATCAGATCTACCACAACCTTGACCTGTTGCAGGGCTGCAACTTGGAGCTTAATCATGATCTGAAGCATTACTGTTTCTCTACTCCTGCATGCTGTCTATTTTTTTTTCATTTATTCATGGGATGTGGGCTTCGCTGGCTGGGCCAGCATTTATTGCCCATCCCTAATTTCCCTTGAGAAGGTGGTGGTGAGCTGCCTTCTTGAACCGCTGCAGTCCATGTGGTGTAGGTACACCCACAGTGCTGTTAGGAAGGGAGTTCCAGGATTTTGACCCAGCGACAGTGAAAGAATGACAAAATATTTCCAAGTCAGGATGGTGAGTGACTTGGAGGGGAATTCCAGGTGGTGGTGGTCCCATGTGTCTGCAGCCCTTGTCCTTCTAGATGGCAGCGGTCGTGGGTTTGGAAGGTGCTGTCTAAGGAGCCTTGGTGAGTTCATGCAGTGCATCTTGTAGATGGTACATACTGCTGCTACTGTGCACTGGTGGTGAGGGAGTAAATGTTTGTGGGAGGGGTGCCAATCAAGCGGGCTGCATTGTCCAGGATGGTGTTGAATGTCTGGAATGTTGTTGGAGCTGCACTCATCCAGGCAAGTGGGGAGTATTCCATTATACTCCTGCCATTTTGCCTTGTAGATGGTGTCAGGAGGTGAATTACTTGACGCAGGATTCCTGGTTTCTGACCTGCTCTTGTAGACCCAGTATACTCTTATAGCCACAGTAGCCATGGTATTTATATGGCTAGTCCAGTTCAATTCCTGGCCAATGGTTGCCCCCAGGATGTTGACAGTGGGGGATTCAGTGATGGTAATGCATTGAATGTCATGGGGCGATGGTTAGATTCTTCCTTGTTGGAGATGGTCATTGCCTGGCACTTGTGTGGCGTGAATGTTACTTGCCAGTTGTCAAGCCAAGCCTGCATATTGTGCAGGTCTTGCTGCATTTGTACTGCTTTAGTATCTGAAGAACACAAATGGTGCAGAACATTGTGCAATGATCAGCAAAAATCCCACTTCTGAAGGAAGGTCACTGATGAAGCGGCTGAAGATGGTTGGGCCTAGGGCCGGGAGTTTCTGTGCCCATTCTTGTCAGTTGTGTTTGGTGGCATAAGTGGACAATATGGCGCAATCAGTTTTACGACGGTGTGAAACCAGTTTGTGATCGTCCGCTCAGCCCTCCAATGGTGGGCCGCATTTTGCACCATTGGACGTCGGGAACCTCATCGTAATACATCTGCATATCATTATTAGGCCAGTCCATCAGAATCGTGTATTCACACCCCCGCCAACATCTCCCCCCCCCACCCCACCGGATCATCCACCCACGTCGGCGGGAGAACACGCCGACGTATTTCACAATTCCATATATAAGGCGTACACTTGGCGGGCTGCACTTTGCTTGGGACTTCAAGGTTTGTTTGTCTACCTTGTTTTGCTCAGCACTCGCAGTCACAAGCGCCAGGCTTCACAGACAGCACCACATCACCTTTAGAGGGACGCACGGGCAGGTCTCTACCTACCAGATCAGCCTTATGTGGGTTACTTTTCAATGGCTGCAGGGCTAGGGCTTGCTTGGGGAAGGGGGAGAAGTGGCCTCAGGCAACCCAGAAGGAAAAAAAAAACAATAAAACTTGAAAATGACTGGTGCTGGTCCGAACTGGTCTTGTATACCTTAAAATGTAACTCCAGTTTGGACCAGTATGAGTCATTCCCAAGTTTTACTGGATTTTACTTCTGGGAGGGAAGAGGTTGCAGGGTGAGGCCTGCACTGCAGAAGGAGGGTATCCCAGAGTGTGTGAGGGGGCATATGTAGATATGCGCGAGTGGCCTCAAGATGGTGAGGGCTAATGGGGCAGTCTCCAGAGGAGATGAGGCCAGATGGACATGTGAGGGTGTGTGTGAGAATGGGTGGTGATGTCCCTAGAGCTGGCAGTGAGTGAGATGCCAGTGAATGTGTGATGGGCTTGAGTGTGTGAGCTTAGAGTGATGAGTTGGTTGCCATACCCTGACTGCATGGATGAGATTATTCATCCTCTATTTGCATTGGATGGCCAACCTCTTCTGTGCAGCACTGGAACTGATCACCACTGCCATTGCCTTCCAAGCCGGAGTGGTAATGTTGCTGCCCCTCCTGCGGCCAGAGTGGGGTAGAGGACATCACAGTGGGCTTCCATGGCATCCAAAAGGTGCTCAAGGTCTGCAGTTTTCTTGCCTTTCGGGGCCTAGTCTTCTTTGCTGCAGTCCTGGGCTGGAAGTATTGAGTGCGGCTGTACTTTAAATGTGGTGCATGGCGTGATGAAGAAGCAAGGTGAATCAGAAATGGTGTGTATCCCAGGAATGCATAATTAATGCGGCAGGTTTGGGACAATACAGTGTGAAAAGCCGCTATTGTGGCCAGTGGGTAAAAAGTTTTCCTGCCATTACAAACAGTGCAAATCTGGAATGATTCTGCCCCCAGGACACTACCCTGAGGAACTCCTGCAGTGATGCCCTGGAACTAAGAAGATTGACCTCCAACTACCACAACCATCTCCCTTCGTGCTAGGTATGACTCTAACCAGCGGAGATTTTTCCCCGATTCCCATTGACTCAGTTTTGCTAGGGCTCCCTGATGCCACCCTCGGTCAAATGCTGCCTTGATGATTTTCCCACAGGCATAGCACTTTGACTAGAAATGAGAGCATTTAAATGCTTGGTGGCTATCATGGCAATGGTGGCATCTCAATTTCTGACTCTGAGACTGTGAAGCTGGCTGCTGTGGTCTGGATCTCACTGAAACCTGGTGGCATCTCTCCCGTTGGCTCAGGAGAATAACTCCCTTGCAATCTGCTACACTCTCTGCCAGTTCCATGGCTGTGTCCACATCACAGGCCTCCTTCCACATCAACCTATTGTCTTTGCTAAAAAGCTTCACCTGGATTTTATTGTTCTTTAGGTCTCCTACAGATGCATCTCTAAGGTTGATTTCTCAGTTCACACCATACCAACTGTGATGACAGAGCTTCTTTAATTAGAGAATGTAATCTGCAACAGCCTCGCTTGGAAACTGTTCCCTTTCACGGAATGTAATTCTCAGTGCAATCTCAGTCTTAGTTGTGCCATAATATGAGTCCAGGATTTCATTCATTTCAGCATATTCCATTGAAATGGGGTCACTCGGATAACATTGATTAAAAACTACATCAAAAACGTCTGGCCGCATCATGGTGAGGAAAATGTTTACTTTATTCTCATCTCCTGTTTTTATTCAATTTCAGCCAAATGTGAAACCTTCACCTGTAATTACACCAGCCCCCTTTGTTAGGGTGGAATTCCCTCATTGTCCCCAAATAAGTCTTCAGTGCAATTTTTTCAATTACGTACTATGCTGGCTCACTGTGTATCTGAATACAATGTGCACAAGTTCAAATTACTCAAACTTCCTCAAAATCAACTTTAGGATTTCCAAAAATGTGTTACAATGTTCTCCAGTCCTTAATTTCTCAAATGAAACATAAAACAAAGTTCCATCCCAGCCTTGACACCAACTTTCTATTCTGTATTGCGCTGAATGAGATTAATACATCCTCAACTGCAGGCTGCCATTATTGAACAACTTTATTTACACCTCCACAACAGGGAGGGCAATATATTAAAATGCTCAGATTCTGCAATATACTACATTGACCAATCCATGGACAGATGGTGGGCTTGCTATACAATTAAGGAAGGCAGACAGGTTCTTGAAGCTGGACAGCCCGAGGCCTACAGCTTGAATGCAAGCAGCAGGCTGCAGCAATGGAAGGTCAGAGAGGGAGAGAGTGCTTCAAAATGAATGTGCCTTCTCTGCAACTTTTTTTAAAGTTTATATAAGAAATGGTTATTGCTGCTAGGCCACCACTTGGTGAGGGATGGGGTGTGTGTGGGGGTGTGGTGGAGCCCTCTATAGGGTATTATGTGGCTGCTATTGCACTCAAGTAGGGAGGGAAGGCTTCGAAGTCTGCTTGGAGTGCTGTTCCCTGTTCTGCTTCTGAGAAGTCGTCTCCGGGCAGCCAAATCCATCCCTGCCTCCTCCAGGAATCTGGAGGCCGAGTTGAAATCCCAATCGGCCTCTGATAACGTACCTTAACAGGCCAATAATTACTTTAATTGGCTACCTCCCCCGTTCAACCTCTGGGAAAATTGGCCAGGAGCAGATGTAGCCGGGGAACTGCCATGTATGTTG
This sequence comes from Cetorhinus maximus, assembly GCF_964194155.1. Taxonomy (NCBI): domain Eukaryota; kingdom Metazoa; phylum Chordata; class Chondrichthyes; order Lamniformes; family Cetorhinidae; genus Cetorhinus; species Cetorhinus maximus. Next base: position 69,578,950 of record NC_135885.1, read on the forward strand.
GCGACACTTTTTAGCAAACGCCCGCTTCAGTTTCTGACCATGGCAGTGGCTCAAAACCTTTTCCTCTTGCTTGACTGACTTGCTAACACTTAAACTCCTCATAGCCTGACAGTGTATGTTCAGCTACTTACATATCATGGTTCCTAACTCATAATGCAGTGTCCACAATCACTGTAATTATAAAAACAAAAAACTGCTGCGGATGCTGGAAATCCAAAACAAAAACAGAATTACCTGGAAAAACTCAGCAGGTCTGGCAGCATCGGCGGAGAAGAAAAGAGTTGACGTTTCGAGTCCTCATGACCCTTCAACAGAACTGAGTAATATTAGGAGAGGGGTGAAATATAAGCTGGTTTAAGGTCGGGGTGGGGTGGGGGGAGAGAAGTTGGTGGGGGTGGTGGTTGTAGGGACAAGCAAGCAGTGATAGGAGCAGATAATCAAAAGATGTCACAGACAAAGGATCAAAGAGGTGTTGAAGGTGGTGATATTATCTAAACGAATGTGCTAATTAAGAATGGATGGCAGGACACTCAAGGTACAGCTCTAGTGGGGTGGGTTGGAAAGACTGACAGGGCATTAAAATATAGATTTAAAAATAATGGAAATAGGTGGGAAAAGAGAAAGCTATATAAATTATTGGAAAAAACAAAAGGGAGGGGGAAGAAACGGAAAGGGGGTGGGGATGGAGGAGGGAGTTCAAGATCTAAAGTTGTTGAATTCAATATTCAGTCCGGAAGGCTGTAAAGTGCCTAATTGGAAGATGAGGTGCTGTTCCTCCAGTTTGCGTTGGGCTTCACTGGAACAATGCAGCAAGCCAAGGACAGACATGTGGGCAAGAGAGCAGGATGGAGTGTTAAAATGGCAAGCGACAGGGAGGTTTGCATCTTTCTTACAGACAGACTGCAGGTGTTCTGCAAAGCGGTTGCCCAATTTATGTTTGGTCTCTGCAATGTAGAGGAGACTGCATTGGGAGCAACGAATGCAGTAGACTAAGTTAGGGGAAATGCAAGTGAAATGCTGCTTCACTTGAAAGGAGTATTTGGGCCCTTGGACGGTGAGGAGAGAGGAAGTGAAGGGGCAGGTGTTGCATCTTCTGCGTGGGCATGGGGAGGTGCCATAGGTGGGGCTTGAAGAGTAGGGGGTGATGGAGGAGTGGACCAGGGTGTCCCGGAGGGAAGGATCCCTACGGAATGCCGCCGGGGGGGTGAAGGGAAGATGTGTTTGGCGGTGGCATCATGCTGGAGTTGGCGGAAATGGCGGAGGATGATCCTTTGAATGCGGAGGCTGGTGGGGTGATTAGTGAGTACAAGGGGGACCCTATCATGTTTCTGGGAGGGAGGAGAAGGCGTGAGGGCGGATGCGCGAGAGATGGGCCGGACACGGTTGAGGGCCCTGTCAACGTCCGTGGGTGGAAAGCCTCGGTTAAGGAAAAAGGAGGACATGTCAGAGGAACTGTTTTTGAAGGTAGCATCATCAGAACAGATGCGATGGAGGCGAGGGAACTGAGAGAATGGGATGGAGTACTTACACACTGTAATTATGTCTTTTAGCCAAGATGTAGTAGTATGGGACAACATATAGGTCAAAGGTGAGGAGGAAAAGCAGATTTCCACACTTTGTACCAGATTCATATTGATTTTGCTGTGCCAGAAAAGGCTAGAACTCATAATGGCAAAACCCCATATGATTCAATTCTTTTAAACATCTGATGGTTCTAAAGAATGCTGTTGATAGAGGTGGAATAATCATAGCAGAATAATTAACAGAAGTAGCACCATTGTTTCTGGCAAGCTGCAGCAACTGCTGATTGAAGGGCTAAAAGCTTTAAAGAGAAATTCCTGTTCCTTTAGTCAATAATTTAGAAATGCTTACTTTTTTCTCACCATGGTATGAATTAATTAGTCAGGCCACAAGAGACCTGCACTCTCAAGCATGTAAAGCAAAGATAGAGGGAGTCGTAGCAAGACTGATGGCAAAGCTGACAATAACATCCAATTTAGATAACCTTTCAGACCCATCCATTCAGTTGTAATTAAATCATCATCTTGACGGTGTTTCTATGGAAATTACATCTAACAAATAATGAATGAGAAATTGTGCATTACTGAATAATGTCAGCCAGTATCAGTCTGAAATAAAAAGTGAAGCTGAGTGCTCAAATCTAATATGAACACTGGAGCTCACCAATATTACACATCTGCTAGTTCATTACTGTTTCCATTTAAGTGCACAGTGTGTACTATTACTTTGTCAAAAGTTAAATTATTTAATTATGGGCCTGTGTCCTGTCATATGTGAAGTGAAATTAAAGTTCACTTTTAAACTTTTTGCTTGGCACCACCATTTTAATGTAGCTCAAGTGAATACAGTGTCCAGCTTCCATATTCAAACAGGACAATGTGTTGGATGGTAGAGTTCATGTCAGACTTCTTTGGTTCAACACGGAAACCTGTTTAATCATCAGAGCTGATGTTAGAAAGCAGAACAATCTGCATTTGCCGGGGACAATATTTTGTTCATGTTTTAGTTTCTCAGGTTATTTTTAAAAAGCATTTAATGACCAACATTTCTCAGCTTAAAATGGAGGAAGTTTCCATAATGGATTTTGTGGTTCAGTTGGTAGCATTCACTCCTCTCATTTAGAAAGTTGTATGTTCAAGTCACACTTCAGAGGCTTGAGCACAAAATGTAGATTGATGTAGGTGCTGTACTGTCAGAAGTGTCTTCTTTCAGATGAAACATTAAACTAATGTCCTCTGCCCTCTCAATTAAAAGATTCCATGGCACTGTCTTGAAAAAGAGCGGGGAGCTGCTGCCGGTGTCCTGGCCAATATTTATCCCTTAAGTAACATGACTAAAAACAGATTATCTAGTCATTATTAGATTGCACTTTTTGAGTCTTGCTGTGCAAAAGATGGCTGCTGTATTGCTTACTTTACAATTGTGATGTCACTTCAAAGTTACTTAATTGGCTGTAACATATTTTGAGATGTCCTGACATCACAAAAAGCATTATATAACTGCAAGTCTTTCCTTCTTCTGTAAGATATGCATGTCACATTGTGTGCCAGATGTATCAGCAAGTAATACAGCAAGTGATTAGGAAAGCTAATTCAATGTTATCATTTATTGCGAGGGGAATTGAATACAAAAGTAGGGAGGTTATGCTTCAGTTGTAGAGAGCACTAGTGAGACCACATTTGGAGTACTGTGCACAGTACTGGTCACCTTATTTAAGGAAGGATGTAAATGCGTTGGAAGCAATTCAGAGAAGGTTCACCACACTAACATCTGGAATGGGGGGGTGTCTTATGAGGAAAGGTTGGACAGACTAAGCTTGTATCCGCTGGAGTTTAGAAGAGTAAGAGGTGACTTGATTGAAACATATAAGATCCTGAGGGGTGTTGACAGGGTGGATGTGGAGAGGATGTTTCCTCTTGTGGAAGAATCTAGAACTAGGGGTCACTGTTTAAAAATAAGGGGTCACCCATTTAAAACAGAGATGAGGTGAAATTTTTCAACACTGTGAGTCTTTGGAACTCTTCCTAAAAAGACGGTGAAAGCGGAGTCTTTGAATATTTTTAAGGCAGAGGTGGATACATTCTTGGAAAGCAAGGAGGTAATAGGTTATCCAGAGTAGGTTGGATGCAGATTTCAGGTTACTATCAGATCAGTCATGATCTTATTAAATGGCGAAGCAGGCTCAAGGAGCTGAATGGTCTACTCCTGCTCCTCGTTCGTATGTTTGTAATACTGAACACAGTACTCCAGATGTGGTCTCACCAGTGCCCTGTATAACTGAAGCATAGCCTCCCTACTTTTGTATTCAATTCTCCTTGCAATAAACAGTAACATTCTATTAGCTTTCCTCATTACTTGCTGTACCTGCAGACAAGCCTTTTGTGATTCATGCACTCAGATATCCAGATCTCTCTGAATCTCAGAGCTCTGCAATCGCTCACTGTTTAGATAATAAGCTTCTTTTTTATTCTTCCCGCAAAAATGGACAATTTCACATTTTCCCACACTATGCTTCATTTGCCAGATCTTTGCCTACTCACTTAACCCATCTATGTCCCTTTATAGCCACCTTACATCCTCTTCACAACTTACTTTCCTATCTATATTTTTGTCATCCAGCAAATTTAGCAAAAATACCTTTGGTCCCTTCATCCAAGTCATTTATATAAATTGTAAAGAGTTGAGGCCCAGCACTCATCCCTTTGGCACACCACTCGTCACATCCAGACAACCTGAAAAAGACCCATTTATGCCAACTCTCTGCTTCCTGTTAGTTATCCAATCTTCTATCCTTGCCAATGTTACACACTACACCATGAGCTTTCAATTTCCGCAATAACGTTTGATGTGGCACCTCATCAAATGCTTTTTTGGAAAACTAAATGCAGTACATCCACCTATTCCCCTTGATCCACAGCACATGTGATTCCTTCAAAGGACTCCAATAAATTCGTTAAACATGATTTCGCATTCACAAAACCATACCGACTTTGCCAGATGCGTTGAATTTTTCTAAGTGCCCTGCCTGCTATAACATCTTTAATAATAGCTTCTAATATTTTCCTTATGACAAATGTTAAGCTAACTGGTCTGTAGTTTCCTGCTTTCTGTCTCCCTCCCTTTTTGAATAAAGGAGTTACATTTGCTATTTTACAATCTAATGGAAGCTTTCCTGAATGTTATGACACAGCAGTTGTTAAAGGCTGAGTTATTTAAAATCCCAGAGGGAAACTTTAAACAACTGTCATAGCCTATATTTTCAATTGGTAAAAGCAAAATACTGCAGATGCTGGAAATCTGAAACAAAAACAAAAATTGCTGGTAAAACTCAGCAGGTCTGACAGGATCTGTGGTGAGGAAGAAAGAGTTAACATTTCGAGTCCATGTAACTCTTCATCAGAACCACAGAGAAATAGAAATGTGGTGAAATATAAGCTGTTTAAGGGGGGTGGGACAGATGGAGCTGGATAGAGGGCCAGTGATAGGTGGAGGCAAAGGAGATATTGCTAAAGATATCATACACAAAAGGTCAACGGGGTGTTGACGGTGGTGATATCAGCTAAAGGATGTGCTAATGGTGACATTAAGGGTAGAAAGCAGGATGAGCAAGTGACAGATGGCCCTAGTGGGGGTGGGGTGGGGGGAAGGGATCGAAATAGGCTAAAAGGTGGAGATAAAACAATGGATGGAAATAAATTTTAAAAATAGAAATAGGTGAGAAAAGAAAAATATATATATATATAAAATATATAATAATTATTAGAAAAGGGGGGATCAAAAAGGGGGTGAAGATGGAGGAGAGAGTTCATGATCTAAAGTTGTTGAACTCAATGTTAAGCCCAGAAGGCTGTAAAGTGCCTAATCAGAAGATGAGGTGCTGTTCCTCCAGTTTTCATTGAGCTTCACTGGAACATTGCAGCAGGCCAAGGATGGACATGTGGGCATGAGAGCAGGATGGTGTGTTGAAATGGCAAGCGACAGGGAGGTCTGGGTCATGCTTGCGGACAGACCGAAGGTGTTCCGCAAAGCGGTCACGCAGTCTGCATTTTGTCTCTCCGATGTAGAGGAGACCGCATTGGGAGCAGCGAATGCAGTAGACTAAATTGAGGGAAGTGTAAGTCTGAAGTGCTGCTTCACTTGAAAGCGTTTGGGCCCATGGACGGTGAGGAGGGGGGAAGTAAAGGGGCAGGTGTTGCACCTTCTGCGGTTGCATGGAAAGCTGCCGTGGGAGGGGGTTGAGGTGTAGGGGGTGATGGAGGAGTGGACCAGGGTGTCCCAGGGGGAACGGATCCTAGGGAATGCTGACAGTGGGGCGGGGGGGGGGGGGGGTGGGGGGGTGGTGAAGGGAAGATGTGTTTGGTGGTGGCATCATGCTGGAGTTGACAGAAATGGCGGAGGATGATCCTTTGAATGCGAAGGCTGGTGGGGGGATAAGTGAGGACAAGGGGGGCCCAATCATGGTTCTGGGAGGGAGAGGAAAGTGTGAGGGCGAATGTGCGGGAGATGGAACAGATGCGACGGAGGCGAAGGAACTGAGAGTCCTTACAGGAAGCGGGGTGTGAGAAGCTGTAGTTGAGGTATCTGTGGGAGTCAGTAGGCTTGTAATGAATATTGGTGGACAGTCTATCACCAGAAATTGAGACAGAGAAGTCAAGGAAGGGAAGGGGGGAAGGGAAGTGTCAGTGATGGACCGTGTGAAAGTGATGGAGGAGTGAAAATTGGAAGCAAAATTAATAAATTTTTCCAGGTCCAGATGAGAGCATGCAGTGGCACCGAAGCAGTCATTGATGTACCGGAGAAAGAGTTGTGGGAGGGGGCCTGAGTAGGACTGGAACAAGGAATGTTCCACATACCCCATAAAGAGACAGGCATAGCTGGGGTCCATGCGGGTACCCATAGCCATACCTTTTATTTGGAGGAAGTGAGACGAGTATAAGGAGAAATTGTTCAGTGAGAGAACAAGTTCAGCCAGACGGAGGAGAGTAGTGGTGGATGGGGATTGTTCGGGCCTCTGTTCAAGGAAAAAGCGGAGAGCCCTCAGACCATCCCGGTGGGGGATGGAAGTGTAGAGGGATTGGATATCCATGGTGAAGAGGAGGCGGTTGGGGCTAGGGAACTGGAAATTGTTGATATGATGTACTGCATCAGAGGAATCCCGGATGTAGGCGGGAAGAGACTGGACAAGGGATGAGAGAATGGAGTCAAGATAGGGAGAAATTAGTTCCGTGAGGCAGGAAAAGGCTGACACGATCGGTCTGCCGGGACAGTCCTGTTTGTGGATTTTGGGCAGGAGGTAGAAGCGTGCCATCCGTGGTTGAGAGACTATGAGGTTGGAAGCTGTGGAGGGAAGATCTCTAGAGGAGATGAGCTCAGTGACAGTCCTGGAAACAATGGCTTGATGTTCAGTGGTGGGGTCATGGGAGGAGGTAGGAGGAAGTGACTGTGAGTTGGAACTCAGCCTCTGTGAGGTAGAACGCCAGACAACAACAGCACTACCCTTGTCAGCAGGTTTGATGACAAAGTCAGGGTTGGACCTGAGAGAATGGAGTGCGGCAAGTTCAGAAAAAGATAGGTTAGAATGGGTGAGTGGAGCAGAGAAATTGAGACAACTAATGTCACGCCGACAGTTCTCAATGAAAAGATCAAGAGAAGGTAAGAATCCAGAGGGAGGGGTCCAGGTGGAGGGAGAATATTGGAGGTGGGTAAAAGGATCCGTTGAACGGGGGGAGGACTCCTGCCCAAAGAAGTGAGCATGGAGACGAAGGCGGCGGAAGAAGAGTTCAGCATCATGCCGAGCCCAAAATTCATTGAGGTAAGGGTGCCAGGGTATGAAACTGAGCCCTTTGCTGAGCACTGAACAATCAGTATCAGAGAGGGGAAGGTCAGGGGGTATGGTGAATACATGGCTAGGGCTGGGATTGGAAGATGGGATGGGGACAGAGGGATGGGCAGGGGTGGAGGGTCCTGGATGGGTGTTGGTGTTGGTGTCGATGAGTTGTTGGAGCTTGCGTTCCTTTGAACCTGAAGAAAGAGACAAAGTTTCTTGTTAAGGCGTCGGATGAGATGAAGAATAAAATGAAACTGGGGGCAAGGACAGCTTAGAGATAGGGTGAGTCAGTGCTGCTGGAGGGAGAGGTCGAGTGTGTTCATATAGCGACGCATGGCACTGAGTGTGGATCTCAGGATACGACGAGAGCAGCAGTCCGAGGAGCATTGTATGTCCCGGAGATACCTGTAATCCTGGGTGGGTTCAAAACATGAAGAATGGAAATTCAATTGGAATCCACAGGGGGTAAGTCAGAGATGGAGACGGTCACTAAGGATGGAAATATGGCTGTGAAAGCGAGTTTTAGTAAACACCTTGTCAAACGCCAGGAGAGAAGTGGAAAGCAATGAAGGTGAACAGGGCAAAAGAGACACAAAACGTTAACTCTGCCTTCCTCTCCACAGATGCTGTCAGACCTGCTGCTTTCCAGCAATTTTTGTTTTCAATTGGTATGTTTTGAGTTGCAGCTCTAAATTCAGGAATCAGGCCACCAGTTCTCGAGAGGTTTTATATCAAAATAAATGAAACATTTATGAATTTACAACAAATTAAACTCATACACATGGCTGTGAATTACTACAATCATAACTTTTAATAAATTCCCAAATTAATCTCCACCAAGGCAACGATAACCATTTGACATAAACAGACACCAGGCAAAGCATTTTACACCTTACAAATTCAAAATGAGGTTCCTTTCAATTTGGTTCCTTTGCAGAAAGTTGTAGGCTTACAGGCTGAGATCTTACATGCCTCTGACCTGCAAATTCCTTTCTGTTTTACCCAGCATTCCCCTTTGAACATAAATTCTCATGGTATCACCAGGCCTTTTGAACCCCGCCTCTTCTAACAATAAAGCCCTTTTCATCGTACCAATTTTATTAGTAATATAAACATATTGCTTGGTGTCTCCTAGCTAGGCACAAGATTTCACTCCCCTGTCTTTGAATACTATATTCAACAAAATGCAAATGCTAACTTTACCTTAACTTCCTTACTGTTTAACATCTCAAAACTACTATACACCAAAGCACCCAGACTAGCTAGCTTTAATCCAATTAACACACAGGCAGGATCTTTAGGTCGGCGAGCGGGGGGTGGGGCCTGCTCGCTGACACATAGAATGATGCAGGATGATGTCGGGCGGAACTCCAGATGTCACCCCGCATCATTTCCATTTTCAGGTCGGCAGGGGCACAGCCGAATCAGCTGTGCGTCCACCGACCTGTCAATGGCCTATTGAGACCATTTAAAAACTACTTAAAATGATTAATGGACATGCCCGTCCAACCTTAAGGTTGGCGGGCAGGCCGGGAGCCTTGGTGGGCTTAAGAAAAAGCATGAAACCTCATCCACAGGTGGGATGAGGTTTCATGAGGGTTTTTAAACATTTAATAAATATTTCACTTAAATTTATGGACATGTCCCAACTCCTGTGACAGTATCACATGAGGGGACATGTCAGGGAAATTTTGTTTCTGTCTATTTAATATTTTTACATTTGGAGCCGATCTCCCTGAGGCAGCATTTAGCCTCAGGGAGATCAGTGCGCTTTTTTGCACACATGTGCGAAAGACTGCACTCACGGCTGAGGGAATCCCCTCCCCCCGCCCGCACAGGGAGTGCATAGTGCTTCCTGGTGGACGTCATGCTGGCCCGCCCACATAAAATAGTGGCACGCCCCCAATTGGGGGCGCCGATCAGAGGCGCGCCTGCCCCCACCCGCACTTCCCCCCCCGACGGGGGGATAATTCTTCCCACACACACACTCACAGACACAGACTAAACCTCTATTTTAAAAAAAAATGATTTCCAATAACATTATATACATTAATATCCCTTCATGACACTGAATCTTGGGAATTTTGGAAAATTAAAACCAATGCATCAACTATCTCAGTAGCCGCTTCTTTTAAGACCCTAGGATGAAGTCCATCAGGACCAGGGGATTTGTCAGCCTGCAACTCCGACAATTTTCTCAGTGCAACTTCCCTGATGATTGTAATTTTCTGGAGTTCCTCCCTCCCTTCCAATTCCTGATTTACAGCTATTTCTGTGTTTTTGCTTGTACTCTCTATAGTGAAAACTGATGCAAAATACCTATTCAATTCATTTGCCATCTCCGTACTTTCCATTACTAATTCCCCAGACTTACTTTGTTAACTCTTTCCTTATTTAAGTATTGATAGAAAATCTTACTATCCATCTCTAGACTAAAAAGCAAGACCTCTCAGGTTATAATCTCTGGATTACTCCCAGTGCCACGTGCTAGCGAGCTCAGAAATAGGAGAATAGTGCAGATGAATACGTGGCTTAAGAGTTGGTGCAGAAGGGAGGGTTTTAAATTCCTGGATCACTGGGACCATTTCTGGGGAAGGTGAGACCCGTACAAGCGGGACGGGCTACATCTGAACTAGAGCGGGACTAACATCCTTGCAGGCGGGTTTGCTAATGCTGTTGGGAGGAGTTTAAACTAATTCGGCAGGGCGACGGGACACAGAATGTTAGCAGAATAGGGACACATCATAATACAGTAAAACAATCAAGTCGGAGGGAGTACAGCTGCATTAAGTTTCGAGGGAGTAAGGCAAGGCTGGATGGCCTCTACTTTAATACCAGGAATATCACAGGTAAAACGGATGAGTTAAGGATGAGGATTCACATGTGGAATTGTGATATAGTAGCCATCACTGAGACATGGTTGAGAGAGGGGCAGGATTGGCAGCTCAACATTCCGGGATATAGAATCTTCAGGCGAGACAGGGGAGGGGGTAAAAGAGGAGGAGGCATTGCATTATTAGTTAAGGAGTCAGTTACTGCAGTAAGGAGAGATGATATCTTGGAGGGGCCATCGAATGAAGTTTTGTGGGTAGAGATTAGGAATAAAAAAGGAGCAGCCACATTGATGGGTGTTTATTATAGACCCCCAGATAATCAGTGGGAAATTGAGGAGCAAATATGTGCAGAATTTGCGGAGGTGTGTAAAAGCAATAACAATAGGGTAATTATATTAGGTGATTTCAACTTTCCCAACATTAATTGGGATAGACATAGTGTTAAGGGCTTGGATGGAGTGGGTTTCTTGAAATGTGTACAGGAGAACTTTTTAGGTCAATATGTAGAGGGTCTAACAAGGGACAGCGCGGTGCTGGACTTAATTCTTGGGAATGAAGCCGGACAGGTGGCTGAGGTGGTGGTGGGGGAGCATTTTAGTGAAGGTGACTGCAACATGGTACAGTTTAAGCTTGTTATGGACAAAGAAATAGACAAGTTGCAAAAAAATGTTTTGGATTGGGGGAGAGTGGATTTTAGTAAAATAAGGCAGGATCTGGCCAAGATAGACTGGGAACAGCTACTTGTGGGGAAATCTACAGAGGAGCAGTGGGGGGCATTCAAAAAGGAAATGGGGAGGGTACAGGCTCAACATGTTCCCTCTAGGGTGATAGGAAGGAGTAACAAGCCCAGAGAACCATGGATGACCAGAGATATTCAGGTTACGATGAGAAGAAAAAGAGAGGCTTTTAGCAGGTACAAGGGAAGCAAATCAGCAGAGGCATTAGTGAAGTACAGAAAATGCAGGGTGGAGCTTAAGAAAGCAATTAGGAGAGCAAAGAGGGGATATGAGAAAGCTCTGGCTAGTAAAAGTAGGGAAAATCCCAAGATATTCTATAAGTATATCAATGGGAAGAGGATCACCAGGGAAAGAGTAGGGCCCATAAGGGACCAAGGGGCCAATCTATGGGTGGAGCCAGAAGACATCACTAGAGTGTTGAATGAATACTTTACATCCGTCTTCACCCAGGAGAATGAGGATGAAGGTATCGATCTCGGGGAGAGAGACTGCGAGGTGCCTAAGCAAATTGATATAGGGAGTGACAAGGTATTGGAGGTGTTGGCAGGATTAAAAGTGGACAAATCTCCAGGTCCAGATGATTTGTGTCCCAGACTGCTGAGGGAGGCAAGGGAGGAGATCGCAGGGGCTCTGACCCAATTTTTAAATTCCTCTTTGGCCACAGGGGAGGTGCCAGAGGACTGGAGAACAGCTAATGTGGTTCCGCTATTTAAGAAGGGTTGTAGAGATAAGCCAGGGAACTACAGGCCAGTGAGTCACACATCAGTGGTAGGGAAACTATTGGAGAAAATTCTGAAGGAGAGAATCTATCTCCACTCGGAGAGGCAAGGTTTGATCAGGGATAGTCAGCATGGCTTTGTCAGAGGGAGGTCATGCCTAACAAATTTGATTGAATTTTTTGAGGAGGTGACCAGGTGTGTAGATGAAGGTAGTGCAGTTGATGTAGTTTATATGGATTTCAGCAAAGCCTTTGACAAGGTCCCACATGGGAGACTTATAAAGAAGGCAAATGGACATGGGATACAGGGTAATTTGATAAGGTGGATTCAAAATTGGCTTAGTTGTAGGAGGCAGAGGGTGATGACAGAAGGATGCTTTAGTGACTGGAAGCCAGTGTCCAGTGGTGTACCACAGGGATCTGTGCTTGGTCCCCTATTATTTGTTACTTATATAAACGACATAGGTGACTATGTGGGGGGTAGGATTAGTATGTTTGCGGATCCCACAAATATTGGCTGGGTGGTGAACAGTGAGGTGGAGTGTTTTGGGCTACAGGAAGATATAGACGGGATGGTCAAATGGGCAGATAAGTGGCAGATGGAATTTAACCCTTAAAAGTGTTGGAAGGAGTAATTTGACAAGGAAGTATTGAATGAATGGCATGACAGTAGGAAGTTCTGAGGAACAAAGGGACCTTGGCATGTGTTTCCATAGATCTCTGAAGGCGGAGGGGCATGTTAGTGAGGTGGTGAAAAAGGCATATGGGACACTTGCCTTTATCAATCGAGGCATAGATTACAAAAGTAGGGAGGTCATGTTGGAGTTGTATAGAACCTTGGTGAGGCCACAGCTGGAGTACTGTGTGCAGTTCTGGTCGCCATATTATAGGAAGGATGTGATTGCACTGGAAGGGGTGCAGAGGAGATTCACCAGGATGTTGCCTGGGATGAAACATTTAAGTTTTGAAGAGAGGTTGGATAGACTTGAGTTGTCTTCGTTGGAGCAGAGAAGACTGAGGGGTGACCTAATCGAGATGTACAAGATTATGAGGGGCATGTACAGGGTGGATAGGGAGCAGCTGTTCCCCTTAGTTGAAGGGTCAGTCACAAAGGGACATAACTTCAAGGTGTGGAACAGGAGGTTTAATGGGAATTTGAGGGAAAACTTTTTACCCAGAGGGTGGTGACGGTCTGGAATGCGCTGCCTGGGATGGTGGTGGAGGCGGGTTGCGTCACATCCTTTAAAAAGTATCTGGATGAGCACTTGGCACGTCATCGCATTTAAGGCTATGAACCAAGTGCTGGTAAATGGGATTAGGTAGGTAGGTCAGGTGTTTCTCACGTGTCAGTGCAGACTCGATGGGTCGAAGGGCCTCTTCTGCACTCTGTGATTCTGTGATTATATATTTTTAGCTAGCTTTCTCTCATACTCTAATTTTTCCCTCCATATTGAGTGATTGGTGCCTTGTGTTTTGTGCAGAAAATAAGCCCACGGTATTATATCATTATAACAACACGACATGGTGATAAGTTGTGGTAAGACAGGTGGCAGCAAGATTAAACACAGCTATGATATGGTGAACAGCCTTAGATAGTGCTACACAGCATGAGACAACCTTCGACTGTTTGATCAGACCGCAACAAAGGTACAGCATCAGAAATAAGTGTTGAAAACGCAGCATGGTGACTGTGAAAAGAGCTTTGGAGATACAGTGCCAAGCTAGTGCTGAAGTAAAGAGTTGGTAAGCAGACAGATCCCTCATGGTGAGATTGTAGCGTATAGGTTGTCAGTACAGTGTGTGGAACAGTGTGTCGAGAGGACTAGTAACTAGTAACGAGTCCGGAAAGGTGAGTGACCAGGATGTAGGATGGATCAATAGTAAGCAAGGGAGAGTCAAACAAAAAAAAATCATAAAAATCGGGCCGGAGAAGGATGCAATTATAATTTTAAGCCAATGGTATTAAATCATTGTAATAACACAATATGTCACAATTTAGGAGTGACTATGTCCCTCCGTGAGTGGCTGCATTGAGTTTTAGCAATAATAAACCTGCCTGAGAGTGAAACAAAAGCTACCTAATGCCAAAAACACTCTAAATTGCTGGACGTGTAGTGGTATAGAGTCAGCAGCAATTTCTGTGTCAAACGATGAAGATGAGCTGAGGTGCCTTGAGGTTGTCGGTTCAAAAGCTGTTTAAATATACCAGATGGACAAGGGGGACTAGAGGAACAAAGAACTGGTTGTGTGATGTACTCAAACAGAACAATTTTTATCCTCTGTTAGCACCAGACATGGAGCTGGATTTTCCCTGAGGCTTTTGAACCCTACTGTCAGGCTTAAATATGGGCCAGTAGCCTTCGCTTTGTGGGTAATAGTCACTTATTGTGTTTTTCCTTGGAGGGCCAACTAGTGGCCAGAGGACAGCCTTGCTGGACAATTAGGGGTGGCAAGCTGGCAGACTGGCTCTCACAGCTGGAAGACTAATTACAGACCTTCCACTCGACAGGGCAGCCTGCAGTTGCTGCTGCAACCAAGTGGGCAGGGAAGGCCTCCAGGCCTGCATAGAGCACTGGTTCCTCGGCCTACTGTTAGGAGGTTAAAATATCCTCCTGCTTGCAGGAACCTGAAGGCCGATTGGAATATCCCAGCCGGCTCTTTTAAATGGCCCTTAATGAGCCTGATCGGCTAGCTGCCATATGTGGGTGGGTATTCCTGTCGCCTCCCCCATCCGACTCTGCAAAAGTGCCCCGGGTGTGGCATGGAGCCGGGGAACCAGAATGCAGCCCAGTGGCGCTATCTTTAGAGCCTGCCCACTTTCTATTCCTGGCCCCGGCAAGGTCTAAAATTCGGGGCCATGATTTCAGTAATGTTTTCTTAAAAATGCCACTTCACTCAATCCATCCAATTGAGAAAACATCTATGGTCAAAGGATGTTTGTTAACTTAATAAAACAAGTGTGCTGCACACACATTCATAGTATAAGATCCATAATAATGCAAAATAAACCACTGGAGAATTGGGTTGGTGTATTTTTCTATAACAAAACAATCTGCATTTGTGTATTCTCCAATGTATCCAGTTACAATCCCTGAATAGCATTAGGTGTGAGCATGTGACCCATCTTCATTACTGCAAGCATGAAAAAAATACATCCAGAAGGAGGGAAAATTGGGGAGAAAAGAAATGTCTGAAATAAGTCTGGGCACACGCACTAAGGAAGCTGTGATAAACAGTGAAGGTGCAAATAGTAAAATGGATTTTTAAAAATGCACAGCTGAGTTTTCAGTGAAAATACTGGGGAATGTCAATGAAATTACAGATTTTTCTTTCCCCTACTTGTTTTGGTATTTTATATGACATTATTCCATCTATATATTTCAGTTCAAATATGCAATTAAAAATCAATAAACACAAATAATAGCACTAACATAACAGTCCTGGAATGAAGTCATGTGTCTGGGTTACCAATAGAAACAGAAGATCATACCATAGCAACAGGGCAGGTTTCCCTGTAACACAGAACTGCAATGCAATGAGACTTGCATTCTTGCTATCATGAAATTGAGTAAAAGTGAACAATTATAAAAAATGCTAAAAACAATGCTTAAGTTGATTACATCTGTTCAATTGCACACCACCTGAATGAAAAATTTATGGAATTAATATTTCATATTTCATTATGTATGTGGAGTACAACTTAACCAAAACTTGTTAAATTTTACAGAGTCAGAGGGCAGGATTTTTTAGATGGTGGGGTATCCCAGCCCACTTCCTGAAGAGTCAGTGGGGAATGTATCTGTCCTTGGCCACGTCCGCTGCCCACATAATTGTCGATAGGTTGGGGGCAGGCATGAGGCTGGCGAAAAGGCCATCTAGAAAATTTTACAGCATCCCTTCCCCCTACCTACAGGTAGCCATGGTGGGGGACCGTAAAATGCTCCCCTAAGTAAAATAAATGCTTTGCATTAGTTCAGTTATACTAGTCACGTATTTTTTGACTAACAATGGCTATTATGGGATGATTGAAACACTGAAAGGAAAACATTCATTGTTACATTATGGTGTATGTATCTGATTGAAAATTGGAATTCTTAGATTAAGATTTGGCATTTCTCCCCAAATTTTGCTTTACACCTCCTTACCCCACCAAATGTATTGTTTCAGCTCAAATTTCTCAAAAATGACACTGAATAACCCGGAGTATGTTTGCAGCAGTATCTGTTTATAGTTCAGAGCCTGCACATTTGTTTTGTGAAAATTCTTCTCCATGCACTTTATTGATGTAAAGCCCAGTTAGAACTGAGGGAGCATCTATAATCACCAATATTATTCTGACCGGGCAGGAAAGATAATTTGAGTCAGTATAGAGATAATTGAGTACGTTATAGGGGCACATTATATAATCTTACAATATTAAGACAAAGTCACGAATATTTATTTAGCGCACATTCTACTTTTACTTTGTTATGTATTTAACAATTGCAAAAATTTGTCCTCTGCTATAGTCAAATTAACACAAGAACCTATCACTGATAAATTATAACTTTCTTTCTGTATAATTATTGCTAGATTATTTCTTTAAAGTAACTTAGAATTTGTGGGATTGGTATTCAAGACTTTGAGAAATCCACAGAATTCTTACTTTATACATACAATTATTTACAGTTCAGAATTACCAAAAAGAAATGGCATACTAAAAACACACATATAAATGATTAATAATTCTGCCAAATTCTCTCTGGAGGTGTAAAGATATGCTAGTCGCTCTACCAGAAAATTAAAGGTGATTTTTTGCCTTGGTGCATTAGGTTACTCTGTACTGACATGAGGTATGTTTCGTGCTGCTTGTCGTTTATGTGTGCCTTATTTTAGCATTCTCCTCAGGGAAAGCATCTTATAGCACTCAGACCTTGAATTCACACTTTCTCTTCCCACAAATATGGGAAAATGATTACTTACAATTGACAGAGCCATGTTAAGTGACCTGGAAATTAATACAAAGATGAAATACAGAAGGAGTGAAGAAAATGCCATAGGGTAACTAGAGTTTCCGATTGCTTTTTGAATTGCTGTGTCTCGAGAAATACAAGGTGTTGCGGTTATGTTAGGTTATTGTAAATAAATGTATATCTTATTACCTCCCCAGTATCTTTATAAAATAGGGGTATTAATTCATTCATTGCATAAACAACAAATAAATAATGGGACGCTACAAGGTCTGTCAAAGCACAGAACATTTGGAAAATCCATGAGTTGTTTTTCAATATTTCTACTTGTACGGTATATGAGTCTGACCAAAAGCTCAAGTCTACAATTTGTAAGCAAGAGATGTCGGATTAAGATTTATTTAATGACTTGATCTACATGATAGTGGCACTGCCTTTATGAAAAAGCATTTGCTTACCTTTTTTGTTTTGGATCATGGAAATATCATCAAAATACATTGCCATATGTCATGATGAAATTGATCTGCAAGTCTCCATCCTTATACACAAAAAACGATTTGTCTTAAGAACATTCTTGCATATTTCCTCATCACATTTTGAGTCTGTCTTAAACATGTTACCTTAGATTATTTTAGCTTTTATATTTCAGAGCTAATTTGTGGTTGAGTCCAATTTCCCATAACGTTTGAGTTTGTTATTCTTACTTTAGAATCTAGGTAATAGTGTAGCTGGGAAATAAACACCAGCTGCTAATGGCTTAAAATTAATTTATCCGAATTCTTTCTATGACTAACAGTCTCCAAAAGTGGAATAACATCACATCAGATCTACTTAAACTATCATGTGATTGTATTACAAAAGATGATCAGGCAAATCAATAATTAGCATATGATTATGATTTACAATAAACATGGCTAAATGGCCATTCTTCACATTTGTGCCTAGATGGTAGGAGTTGGCAAGCTATCTGACCATGACATAAAAGTTGAGTAGTCTGTGGCCAAAATTGAATAGTAAAAATATGACAAAACATAAAAACTGCATCATTCATAATTTTATTCTTTCAAAGAATCATAGACTCCTATAGAGGAGGCCATTCAGTCCATCGTGCCTATGCTGACATGTTGAAAGAGTTATCTAATTAGTCCAGTGCCAATCGGAGGCCTCTGCCCACAGTTTTCCCTCCCCACCACCCCCCTGCCCTGTCCAACATGCCCCCACCTATCTCATCGGGCCCTGTCAGCCTTGCCCCAGCAAGTCCCCATCTAGTTCACTAACATCCTTTATGGAAGGAAATCTGCCATTCTTATCCCATCTGACCTACATGTGACTCCAGTCCCACAGCATTGTGATTGACTCTTAACTGCCCATTCAAGTTCAAGGGCAATGAGAGATGGGCAACAAATGCTGGCCTTGCCAGTGACTCCACATTCTGTCAAGTGTTCCAGTAAAATCCAACGCAAACTGGAGGAAGAGCACCTCATCTTTTGATTAGGCACTTTACAGCCTTCTGGACTTAATACTGAGTTCCACAATGTCAGACCATGATCCCTCTCCTCCAGCGTTACCCGTTTCTTAATCCATTTTTAAAATTTTTATTAAAAATATGTATTTATTTAATCATTTTTTTATCCTTTTTCCAACCACCACCAACCACTCACCCCTACCCCCTTGTCACTTGTTTCTATGTTGTGCTTTCACAGAATACTGACCCTTGTTCTGCCATTAATGCATTCCCCTATCTTACCTTTATGCCACTATCAATACCTTCTTTAGTCTTTAACACTACCATTAACAGTTGTTATGATCCCAGCCGGCTTTACTACTGGAGAAGCCAGATCCCAGATTGGAACCTGGCTTGATAGATCCTAGTTTTCCTAGCTTTTATTTTTTGCTTAGAAATGTGGAGGGCGGCTACTGAACAGAGTCACAAGAGTCCGCTGATGAACTTTTAATAAAAGAATAAAACATTTATTAAGTAAGATAAGATGAACTATATTACAATGCTCCTCCACCCACAACTATACCTTTACAGATATATACAGATTTGTAAGGATAACATAAGTTACAAAAGCTATCTTATACTCTAATGTTCACAGCAATACACAGCCCATGTAAACAATAGGTGACCTGTGGTCAGACACACCACACTATGAAACCAAGTGACAGATGCCACCCCAGGCAGATGCTATGGATCTCTCATCAACTCCCCCCAGATGCTTATTACACCGTGAGCCAACCATTATCACTGAACTCACATGAGGGTTTCCAATCTCCACTCTCGAAGAACTCACTTTGGAATCTTCTCCCAAATGATGCTTTCACTTGGACGTCTTCCACAAGGGTCCACGTCCAGGATTTTGATCTCTCCTTCTGATGTTCCTCTCCTGGATTGCCATGTACATTCAAACTTTGCATTCCACGCATTCTCTCTCAAATGTTCAGCCATGCCAACTGCTTCACATGCCCATAATAAAGAGTCACAGACCTTCAGCTATCTCTTTGGATCTTCTGGCTTCTCACAAGCCTACTTTGCTTTAACTCTGCATCCTGCAGCATTCTCCTTTTAAGTTGGAGCCTTCCTCTGCTCCTCACTCTTAACTTCACTTAACAGGATCCTTTCCAGCTTCCAATTCTTCCTTTGACTAGAAGGTCTTCTTTGAACTTTTGTTTCTTTCCTTTAGGAACTGCTGCCTGGTTTTCAGGTCATTCTCTCTGTTCTTATGGGAAATCTGCTTTCTGCAGTTCCCTCTCCTGTCCAGCAGCTCCTGGCCCCTGGGGGAGAATTTTCTCCCTGTCTGGCGGGCTGGGTGGGAGCGGGCATGGATGGGCACACAGCTGATCGCCGCGCACAATCGG
This sequence comes from Cetorhinus maximus, assembly GCF_964194155.1. Taxonomy (NCBI): domain Eukaryota; kingdom Metazoa; phylum Chordata; class Chondrichthyes; order Lamniformes; family Cetorhinidae; genus Cetorhinus; species Cetorhinus maximus. The sequence continues at coordinate 69,598,395 of NC_135885.1, forward strand.
CTGCGCACCACCATTTTACGTGGGTGGGCTAATTAAGGCCCATCTAACGAGATGTGCTGAGCACTCCCTGTGCACACGGGGGGAAGAGGCTGAGTCGGGCCTGCACCCGCGAAAGAGCGTAGAAACCTCCCTGAGGCATGGAGCTGCCTCAGGGAAATTAAGAAAAGTCATAAAGATGTGAAAAATAAAAAGATAAAATTATTCAGACACGTCCCCTCATGTGACATTGCCACATGAGCTGGGACATGTTTATGAATTTACATGAAACATTTTATTAAATTAATAAACCCTTCATGAAACCTCATCCCGCCCGTGGATAAGGTTCCATGAAAAATGCGAAGGCCGCTTGGGCTCTTCGCCTGCTGCCAACCTTAAGGTTGGACGGGCAGCACTGACAAATACTTTAATTAGTTTATTAATAGCCTTAACAGGCCTTTGACACTTCAGTGGGCATGCAGCCGACTCCGGTGCGCACCCGCTGAACTGAAGATTGGACTGACATGCAGTGATGTCGGGACGCACGCCCAATGCCACCGCACATCATTTTACGCGCCGGCATGTAGGGCCTACCCCCACACACCAACCAGAAGATTCTGCCCCTGGTTTCAATGGAACTAAAACTGCTTTTCTGTTGTTCTCTGTCTCTGTGGGTCCCTCTCTCTGGACCCTGTTGCTAGGCAACAGCACAGTTTTTCTACCTTGTACTTGTTTTAACTTCCCTTCAAGAGTCATGAAATCTCAGTAGAATGCAAGCACCTTGTAAAGCGAAACCAAAACTCAAGTTCCTCCCTTTCTTTACACACCAATACAGAAACAAAAATCAAACTTAAACTTAAAGCTAAAACTCATTCCTAACACCCACAAATACAAATATAACTTACTTAAACTATCCCTAGTTCCCAAAACACTGCCTTTGTCTTGTGTCCATGACACCTTTGTCAATCTCTCCTGAGCTCCCACCTATCCCTGACCTCCTGTTTTGCTCCACCTGCTCCATCCTCTCTTAAACACATTTCTACTTCCCTTTAGCTTTGAAGAAGAGTCAAATGAACTTGAAACATTAACTCTGTTTCTCTCTCCACAGATGCTGCCAGACCCGCTGAGTTTTTCCAGCATTTTCTGCTTTATTTCAGAGGAACATGTTGTTTGATATAATACATGTATTTGATTTGACAAGTGCTACAAATTTTCAAAAAGTCATAACTATTGAATAATAATGATGTTAAATAGCCTGCATTACTAGAATTAGAAAGAAAAAATATTTCATTAGGGTGAGTCCAAGAGCAATAACAAACCATCTGTCACTCAGTCTTTAGTCACAAGCCAGTTATGAAAAACACAAACATAACTAAACAGCATATGAATAAAACAGCAATTGAAATAAGTAATTTATAACAACTAAATTCCTCTAAATCCAAGCCAGCTGCCACACTGCTTAAAACATTGCTTAAAACCTCCAGTGATAGTTGTATAATTATCCCTTTGATGTTAAAAATGCAGACATTTTCTCTAAACATTTCTGATTCAATTATAAATGACAAAATGCATAAGAACTACAGTTTTTGACACCATGCTTCTTTACATCTTATCCTTTTAACACAAACTATTTATAAAAACATAAACACATTACAACAAAAACCAGTTGTGGACAAAGGCAGTATAGATGCTGATGGCAGATTGCAACAGATAATTAAGTAAAATATCCATCACTGGCACTCCACAGTTTGAACAATAACTGCATTCCAACTGCTAGTGAAATCTTTTGTGATTATTTACCTCTGATATGACCAGAAGCAGAGTTCAATGTTATGATTTTGGAGGTAAGGGATCCAGACATGTCTACCTGTCTTCCATATGAATATAATACTTCAAGGTGGAAAGACATACTGGGTAATCAAAATCTGATACAGTCTGTTGAAACGTAAATTGTTATTTCCTGCTTAATTGTCCTTTTGATAAACAGCTAGTTCTTTAGATTCCCTCTACTTAAACATCTTATGTTGTCTATTGCTTTGCCAGAAACAAGAAAATAAGTTGTCAACAGTGAATGATGAAGTGGCAATTATGGATCATATTGAGCTTCATACCAATACAAACAACATACATGAAGCAATGGAATCAGTGCCAGATTAAGGGTCCTGATAAGTGTCTTAGAAAACACAAGCGTTAACCTTTAAGAAAACAAACTTTTCATAAGCAACAATGTTCATAGGTTCAGTAAGTCTGAAATATTGTATGAAGTAACCCATATGGGTCAAGGTACAATTTTTAATATAAGCAGCCATTTCATAAGCAAAGATTTTTTATCAATTAATTATTTTAAAAAAACTTCATTGATAGAATGCCATGAACCTTCTCTATCTTTACTTAACTGCTTCAAGATTTGGCCTAAATAAATATACGTCCAGCCTCACTGGGCCTGATTTTAACTCTGTGCAAATGGATGGGTTTTGAATGAGTCAACATTTTGGTTACTGGATCTTCACAAAGGGCAAATACACTAAAAAAAGTAAAACCACCGAATGAGGTCCTCAGTTAGCCTTGTTTATTTCTCAGGATTCAGACAGCTGGAGACAGGAAATGGCAGAAGTATCCTCCCAGATTCCCACTCACTTTATGGCTGGCCCATTCTTCAGTGGATGAGACCTATAGTAGCTGAAGCATCATCACTGGCACTGATGGGAATTTACTGCCCAATGACATGTTTTAAAGAATAGAAGAACCTATGGAGGAGGAGCAGGTTGCGTGTGGGGTTGGAGTGTGGGGGCGGAGGTGAGAGTTCGCAGGGGAGGAGGGGCCATTATCTTGCTGCTGCCATTGCATTCTGCCAGCGACAGGGAACATGGAGGATGGCCATTCAGCTTGGAAGCAAATTGTACCACGTAAGTGGCCAATTATAGGCCTCTTCCCGCTGGCATTTTAGCAGCAGTGAATGGACCTGCCATCATGCGGGGAGACTGCTTGATGAACACTGGTGGCCTCCCTGTGAGCTTGAGAGGGGCAGCGTGGGGCATCTCCTAATTGGCCAGTGCTCCCTGGTGGCAATGGCTGCTCTGCAGCATCATCCCTCCTGCCCTCACCAGCCAACCCACCACACCTCACCAGGGTCTGCCTGACTGGCCCTGGCAAACCTCCAACATCACTTACCTTGGTTTGTTTGTTTTGTATCTCTACATGTACTTGTTTTCTCCCTTTGGAGAATAGTGAGAAAGTATTGGAAGGATTAGCAGGCTGATTATCAACCTCTTGAACTGCATCACAAATGCTCCTTCCTTGGTCAATAAGTCCTAGAGTGGAACTGCCCCCACTGCCCTGACAAAATCCAGCCCGACCCAAAACCCCCATCCATCTCCCAGCCCCACCTCATACACATAAGCTTGCAATATACAAAGCAGTAGTTCAGCATCAGCTGGAGTACTGCATCCAGTTCTGGGCACCACACTTTAGGCAGGATGTTAAGGTATTAGAGGAGTGCAGAAAAGATTCTCAAGGATGGTTCCAGGGATGAATAACTTCAGTTATGTAGAGAGACTTTAGAAGTTGGGACCATTCTCCTTAGAGAAAAGATGTTTGAGAGGAGATTGGATGGAGATATTCAAAATCATGAGGGGTCTGGACAGAGTAAATAGGGAGAAACTGTTCCCATTGGTGGAAGGATCACGAACCAGAGGGCAAAGTTTTAAGGTATTTGGCAAAGGAAGGAATGGTAACATGAGGAAAAACTTTTTGACACAGCAAGTGATTAGGATCTGGAATGCACTGCCTGTGACTATGATGGAGGCAGGTTCAATCGAGGTTTTCAAAGGGAATTCGATCATTATATGAAAAGGAAAAATTGCAGGGTCATGGGGAAAAGACAGGGGAGTGACACTAAGTGAATTGCTCTCTCACAGGACCAGCATAGACACGATGTGCTGAATGGCCTCCTTCTGTGTATTATATGATTCTATGACAGTGACAGCTGTGGTCTGTAAATTGTTCCATCATCTTGCTTGCATGCTGCAATCATACAAGGATAGTGCTATGGAGTGGTACACCCACATCCATTCATACACATATATATCTCCACTTTAGCAGGAAACAGTTAAATAAGGGGAAGGAGTCGTGTGACACTCTCACTGGCCTGCAGAATCAAGGATGCATCTGCAGATTCTTTTCTTTTATGTCTGATGGTTCTTAGTCCCTGCAGCTTGAAGTTTGGCAAATGGGTGTAAATGCCTCTGAGACTCTTCAAAGCCTTTCACAATTTTTGTTCTCCTTATTGTAACACTCCCCTTTAATTGTTCTTTTCAGTCCAAATTTCACTTTCACACATTCCACTATCAACACTCATATACTTCCTAGGTCACACCTAAATCTGTATGGTAAATTATGAAAATAAGATGATATAGCAAACCTGGGTGTTTGTGTTAAGTTTCAATTAATCATTTTTAAATCCAACCAATAGTCATTTTTTGTGTAGATTTTTCCAACGAAAGAAAATTGAGGCGATCATTTTCAAAAGAAAAACAGGCGGGGAGAGAAGTTGGGAAAAATGTTAACTAAAGGAAACAACTACAAAACCACTCATGTAGTCAGGTAAAATGTGCACTACAAGAGTATATTCTGCATGTCCTTGTTGCCATGACATCATGATGTGTTCTTCTGCTTTAACAAAGAACCAGTCATCAAGTTGAGGTAAAAATATCTTTTCTCTTCACTTTCAGTTTTTTGCTTTGAATTGGATTGGATACACAATCAGCCACAGTGAAACACTCATTTACTCTTCATTGTTGATAATCAACCGAACTGCTCACTCATAGCATCTTCACTGATAAATTAGACGGTCAGCCGCTTTGATGCAATATAAGTCAGTAATTAATTAGGGCTTATTATGAATATTCAATTTTCTACTTCTGGAACAAACTTAAAATGTCTTATGAGATATTCTTCTTAAAGGATGGATCCTAGGTTGATAGAAAAGGTTGGAATTGCAGAGATGCTGACCACAATGTCTCATTCTTCCTTAGATACAGGGGTGATGCCAAAGGAGTGCAGCAAATGTTATACCCTTGTTTATGAAAAAGGAGAAGAATAAATCTGGCAATTATAGGCCAGTCAGTTTAACATCTATGTAGCCCATGTGGATGAAAGCAGGAACTGCTCGGAGATGAGCAAACTGACCACAGCACCATGGTATTGGGGCCCATTCAAGTGAGGGTAGTAAAAAGGAATATAGTTGTAGTAGGGGACAGTATAGTTAAGAATATAGATACTGTTCTCTACAGCTGATAGTGCGAGTCTCAAAGGCTGTGTTGCCTGCCCAGTACCAAGGTTAAGGACATCTCCTTGGGGATGGAGAAAAAACTTGGAAAGGGAGGGGAAGGATCCATTTGTCATGTCCATGTGGGCACCAGTGACATAGGTAGGACTGAGAAAGCTTTCTGCTAAGGGAGTTTGAGCAGTTAGGGCCTAAATTAAAAAGCAAAACCGGAAAGGTAATAAGCTCTGGATTACGACCTAAGCCATGATCAAATTTGCATAGGATAAATAAGATCAAAGAGTTAAATGCATGGTTCAGATATTGATGTGGGAGAAATGGGTTTCAATTCATGGGACACTGGTACTAGTGCTGGAGGAAGAGGGAGCTGTACCTGAGCCGTAGCTGAGTTGTAATGATCTTCACTTGACCCAGGCTGGGACCAGTGTCTTAGCAAATTGTATAAGTAGGGCTGCAGAGAGGCCTTTAAACTAATGGTGGCAAGGGTTCATGTGAGGAGAGGTTTAAAAAGTTAACAAGAAAGGACAAGGCTATAGTGCAGGATAGGATACAGGGAATGACCAGAGTATTACAGGAATGGACAGAGCATACAGACTTAAGAATGCGCTAGCAAGTAGGATCAGCCTAAGGAAAAATGGTAAAAAGGCAGAATTAAAGGTTATATATCTGCATGCACACAGCAGTCTTAAGTTGGGTAAATTAAGGGCACAAATTGAAATAAATTGATATGACATGATAGTCAATACGGAGACATGGTTGCAAGGGGGCCAAGGCTGGGAACTGAATATTCAAAAGTTTTGACATTTTGAAAATACAGGAAGAAAGGAAACAAATGTGAGTGTGTTTAAATGTGAGGTAGCTCTGTTAATAAGGGATGAGATCAGTCCAGTGTGAGAAATGATCTTGACTCAGAAGATCAAGATCCATAATCAGTTTGAAATAAGAAACAGGTTGAAATAAGAAATAGCAAGGGAACAAAGTCACTGCTGGAAGTAACAATGGAGTCAAGAAATAATGGATGCTTGCAAGAAACATATTGCAATAATCATGGGCAATTTTTATCTGTCTAAAGGTTGGACAAACCAACTTGGTACAGGAAGCCTTGAGGATGAATTCATAGAAACTGTCCAAAATTTATTCTAAGAACAATGTGTTTTAAACCAAACAGGGAACAGGCTAGTTTAGACTTGGCAGGATTAATCAATGGTCTCATGATAAAGGATCATCTAGGCATAACATGATAGATTTTCACATTCAATTTGAGGGTGATAAGCTTGAATCTGAAATTAGTGTCTCAAATTTAAATAAAAACAACTACATAGGTGTGAAGACAAAGTTGGCTAGAGTGGGCTAGGAAAATAGGTTGAAAGATAAAATGGTAGAGAAGAAGTTGCAGACATTTAAGGTAATATTTTATAACTCTCAACAAAGATATATTCCATTGAGAAGGAAAGACTGTAGGAGAAGGATGCACCATCTGTGATAAACTAAGGAAATTAAGGATGGTATCAAATTGTAGGGAAAGGCATACAATGCTGTGAAGATTAGTGGTAGGCCAGAAGTTCAGAAAAACTTTAGAAACCAGCAAAGGATGACGAAAAATAATGAAGAGGGAGAAATTAGAATATGAGACTAAACTAGCAAGAAATATAAAAACAGATGGTAAGAGCTTCTGCAAGCATACAAAAAGGAAAAGCAGCTCAAGTGAGCATTGGTCCCTTAGAGGATGAGGCTGGATAATTATTAATGGGAAATGAGGAAATAACAAAGGCTCGGAACAAGTATTTTTTACCTGTTTTTATTGTAGAATGTGCTGAAAACATACCAATAATAATAGGAGTAAATCAAGGGTCAATAGGGCAGGAACAACTTCAAACAATTACTATCACTAGAGAAAAAATACTGAATTCTCCAGTTGGCGAGCAGAGGCGGGGCCCGCTCGCTGGCGCGTAAGATGACGCGCGGTGATGTCGGGCGGGCGTCCTGATGTTACTGCGTGTCATTTAGATTTCCAGTTCAGCGGGTGCGCAGCCAACTTGGCTGCGCGCCCACTGAACTGTCAAAGGCCTGTTAAGAGCTAATTTGAGCAATGAAATGAGCTGCCTGTCCAACCTTAAGGTTGGTGGGCAGGTGAACAGCCCAGGCGGCCTTCGGATTTTTCATGAAACCTCGTCCACGGGCGGGATGAGGTTTCAAGAAGTGTTTTAAAATTCAATAAAAGTTTTTAAAATAACTCTTTGACATGTCCCAGCTCCTGTCACATGAGGGACATGTTTTAAAAGTTTTTAATGATTTCAGTTTTTAAATATCAAACATATCTCCTTGAGGGACCACTCTGTCTCAGGGAGATTTCTGCCCTCCTTCGTGCGCATGTGCGAAAGAGCACCGGCCCCGACTCAGGGAATCCCCTCCTGCCCACACAGGGAGCGCACAGCGCTTCCAGGCGAGCGTCACGGTAGGCGGGCCTTAATTGGCCGACCCACGTAAACTGGCAGTGCAGGCCCTGATTAGGGGCGTTGATTGGGTTCGTGCCCACCCCCGCACAACACCCCCCCCCCCCCCCCCCCCCCCCCCAACAGGGGGAAAACAAATGGGATTAAAGTCGGACAAGTCTGAGGAAAGGTTGAGCAGGCTGGGTCTATACTCATTGTAGTTTAGAAGAATGAGAGGTGATCTTATTGAAACATGTAAGATATATGGGGGCCTGACAGGGTAGATACTGAGGGGATGTTTTCTCTTTTGGGGAAAACTAGAACCAGGGGCACAGTTTTAAATTAAGTGGGTTTCCATTTAAGGCAGAAATGAGAAGCAATTTCTACTCTGAGAGGGTTGTGAATGTTGGAATTCTCTACCCCAGAGAACAGTGAAGGCTGGGTCATTGAATACATTCAAGGCTGATTTAGACAGACTTCTGACCTGCAAGGGAGTGAAGGGTTATGGGGGACAAGAAGGAAAGTGGAGTTAAGGCCATAATCAGTTCAGCTATGGGGCCTTACTGAATGGTAGAGCAAGCTGGAGGAGCCAAATGACCTACTCTTGCTCCTATTTTGTATATTCTTATGTTCTCCCTATGCCAAGCTGTTTTAAACTCTCCATCATAGCATTAGCAAACTCCTAAGTGAGGATATTGGTTCCAGCTGTGTTGAGGTGCAACCTATCTGGCTTGTAGAGATCTCACCATCCCGACAAGAGAGCCAATGCTGAAGGAATCTGAAGTCCTTCCTCCTGCACCATCTCTCCAGTCACGTATTTATCAGCTCTATCTGCCTGTTTCTGTGCCCCGCCGCACATGGCACTGGGAGTTATTTCTAGATTACCACCTTAAAAGTCCTGTTTTTCAATCTCTCTCCTAGCTCGCTATACTCTGCCTTAAGGATGTCATCACTCTTTCTGTCTCTGTCACTGGTGTTTATATGAACTGCGATCTCTGGTTGTTCACCCTCCCCTGTCAAAATGTCCTGCAGTCAGTCAGTGACAGCCTTGATCCTGGTACCAGTGAGGCTACATACCATCCTGGAGTCACGTCTGCAGCCACAGAAGCACTCACCTATTCCCCTCATTATCAAATTTCCTATCATTATTACTCTTCAATCATTTTCTTCAGCCCCTGCCTCTATGCAACTATGCACTCCCATGGTACTGTGAAGCTGGCTTACCACTAAAGGATCTGCAACTTGTTGGAAATATTCACAACAAAATACAGTTCTTGACAACTTTTGCTTCATGTTTTATTCCCAGCTCAAATATTTTTACAGACTTTTTTGAACTGAGAGTATAGTGCATTTATCCAAATCTTCATATGTATTAAACCAAATAAGGAGCTTAAAGTTGCACCTTTTGTAATGCTGTGCATATGCCCCTATTTCAGAAGTGAGCACAACCATTTTTACCTTACTTGGATTTTAATTTGAGAGTCAATTGCATTTCCCAAAATACTTCAAAGCCAATTCTGTCTTATTTGTCTTGGGTCAGTATTTGTGGATCAGATCAACAAAACAAAAATTCCGAAGATGATTGCTCCTGACATATCAAAAATTAGCTTATACTGAGGAAAAATGTTCTCCTCTGTCAAAAAATTAACTTCAGGTCTTAGTTTTTGACATATTACCACACCTTTACCAAGAGCCTCTGGTCCACCTAACACTAGGGGTCAGTGTTGTATTGATCCCAACATCTAATACAGTCAATCTAGGTCAGCTTAAATATTAAACTGCATTAGGATTTCCTTCACTACTGTAGATTTTTCACTTCTTTAAGAAATCCTATCCCATAAGAGAAAGATGTGTGTGAGAGACAAGTTTTCAACTGTCTTGATTTAGCAATTTTAGAACTTCAGATATGAATCCAAATTCAATTACTGGAAGACATTTCAGAGCTAATCTGAAGTGAAATAATTGTGAGACCTGATGCTACAATGTAATCTTATCACAAATATAGAATCATAGGAAGTTTGAGGCACAGAAAGAGACAACTTGGCCCATTCTGTCTGTGCCTGCTGATAAACAAGCCACCCAGCCTAATCCTACTTTCCAGCATTTGGTCTGTAGCCCTGCAAGTTTCGGCACTTGAGATGCATATCCAGACACCTTTCAAATGAATTGAGGATTACTGCCTCTACCACCCTTTCAGGCAGTGAGTTCCAGACCCTACAACCCTCCGGGTGGCAAAGGATTTCCTCATTTCCCCACTAATCCTCCCATCAATCACTTTAAATCAATGCCCCTTAGTTACTGACCTCTCTGCTAATGTAAATAGTCTCTTCCTATCCACTCTATCCAGACCCCTCACAATTTTGTACATCTTAATCAAATCTCCCCTCAGCCTCCTCTGTTCCAAGGAGAACAACCCCAGCCTATCCAATCTTTCCTCATAGCTGTAATTTTCCATCCTGGCAACATCCTCATAAATCTCCTCTGTGCCCTGTCTTGTGCAATTACATCCATTCTGCAGTGAAGTGACCAGAATAGCAAACAGTACCCATATTATGGCCTAACTAATGTTTCATATACTTCCAGCATAACCTCTGTGCTCTTATATTCTACGCTTCGACCAATAAATGAAAGAATTCCATATGCCTTCTTAACCACCTTATCAACCTGCCCTGCTATCTTCAGAGATCTATGGACATTCAATCCAAGGTCCCTCATTTCCTCTACACCTCTCAGTAACCTCCCATTTATTGTGCATTCCCTTGCCTTGTTTGACCTCCCCAAATGCATCGCCTCACACTTCTCTGGGTTGAATACCATTTGCCGCTTTTCTGCCCACATGTCTAGGCCATTGACATCTTCCTGCAGTCTACAGCTATCCTCCTTGCTATCAACCACACAACCAATTTTTGTGTCTTCTGCAAACTTCTTGATCATTCCCCCTACATTTACATCCAAATCGTTAATAGATAACACAAAAAGCATGAGATCTAGTAGTGAGCCCTGCGGAACTCACTGGAAACAGCCTTCCAGTCATAGAAACACCCAGCAACAATTACTTTTTGGCCTGAATTTTTCAGGCGGCGGGCGGGCTCGGCGGGAGCGGGCGGGGACGGTTGCGGAGCTGTTCACTGCCCGCGGTTGGCTCTGCACCACCATTTTAGGCAGGCGGGCCAATTAAGGCCCGCCTGGCATAAGACGCGAGCCGTTGTGCTCAGTGCTACCTGTGCGAGTGGAAGGAGGAGAGAGAGTTGGGGCCAGCACTCTTTTACGTATGCAATGCTGCCTCAGGGAAATTGAATCACTATTATAATGAATGAATAAATGGATTAAAAATTTATTTAAACATGTCCCTTCATGTGACTGTGTCGCATGAGATGGGACATGTTTTTATATTTCGGAAATTTAAAAAATTTAATTAATAAAAGCTTTGGGAAACCTCAGCCCGCTCGTGGATGAGGTTTCCTAAAAAACGCAAAGGCTGCTTGGCCTTTTCGCCTGCCCGCCAACATTAAAGTTGGACATGCAGCATTAACAATTACCTTAATCACTTCCTTAATGGCCTTAGTAGGCCATTTGTGTATCGGCAGGCGCGCAGCCAACTCCAGCACACGCCCACCTAACAAAGCATTGCGAGATAGTGCAATGATGTCGGGAAGCATGCCCGACGTCATCATGCGTCATTTTACTTGTCGGCCCCTGCACGCTGACTGAAAAATCCTGCCGTTTGTTTCCTGCCACTGAGCCAATTTTGTATTCAGCTTGCTACATTCCCCTAAATCCCATGAGCTTTTATTTTTTCGACCAGTCTGCCACGTGGGACTTTGTCAAAAGCCTTGCTAAAATCCATGTAGACTACATCAACTACACTATCCTCATCAATCCTCCGTGTTACTTCCTCAAAAAATTCAATCAAATTAATCAGACACGACCTTCCCTTAACAAATCCAGGCTGACTGTCCTTAATTAATCCATGCCTTTCTAAGTGACTGTTTATCTTGTCCCACAGAATTGATTTCAATAATTTGCCCACCACTGAGGACAGGCTGACTGATCTGTAACTATTCTGTCTATCCCTTTTGGAACAAAGGTACAACCTTTTGCATTTTGTATTTTGTTTGCATTTGTAATGAGAGGCTATGGTGAAGTGGAATTACAAGTAAATAAGTTGGGTTTTAAAATTTGCATTAGATGATAGATAAGGACTTGATGTTTCAGCTGTTAAGTTTTGAAGGGAGTTTAGAAGTAACAGAGGACATTTACAACTTTCAAAGCTTTCATAAGTAAAAAAGGGAATGTTATGAAATTTTATTTTACCCGAAAGTGGAGGCAATAGGGAGACATGAAAGATTTTTATATTTTGGAAAAAAATGATTTTAAAGAGGTGCTTAGAACAATGGAATCTAAGATCAAAGAGGAAAAAGATATTTAAGGAAAGATGTTTATATTGAGTTACATTGGCTGTGTGGGGAAGATGTCCTGAGACCAGCTCTGTGCTGAGAAAAGTTATGAATTTAAAGCAGCCGTCTGGTTTCAAGCCAGAAAAGCCTTTGTTTTCAGAAAGCAGCCTGTTCCTTTCCTTTTGAATTTACAGAGCAGAGTGGAAGAGAGTGAGAAATTATGCGGTATACCTTTTCTAAAGTGACAGCAGTTTTGCCTTGGGTAATATTGCTGGATTTTTATGGTTAAAATCCATAAGGGAACTATTGGCAAGTAGTTTACTTGTGTGTTCTGACCAAGTGGGTTTTTTGCGGGGAATATATTGTAAGTCTGTTTTAACTGTGTAATTTTAAACTTGTGTATTTAAGTTTTTTCTTCTTGTTAATACATTTTTACATTTCAAAATCCTAAAAGTGCTACTGGAATTCTATGCTTCTGGGATTCTATGCTTCTGGAAGTATTAGTTTTACCCTCATTTTCAAAATAGAAAAAATGTTGTGTTCAGTAAAACAAGTTTCCCTCTGGGATCTGGCTTGCTCAGTGAATAACATCAGATGTAGTCATAACACTCCTTCCAAAAAAAGTCATGGCTTTTCCATGTAAATTTGTTAGAAATATTGTTTATACTGAATGCAGTTAGATATCAGATACTGACTGAGTGATAGGAGCAAATGAGAAAGCAACAAACACAGGACAGAATGAGAAAGCAAAAAACAATTAGTCATATTTATCAAAATCCTGACATTACCTCTTTAAAAATTAGTTGGCTATTTTAGCCAATTGGAAAGATAACCAGTGAGCTGCCAGTTTGGATCATTTGCCTTTGAAATCAACTAATTGATAATAATATTGGCAACCCATTACATGTGGCCACAGGAACAATCCTTTTCTAGACCTGCGAAGCCAGTATCCAGTGAAAGTGCTTTATCAGGCCCCTGCTGCCTCAGCATGCATTCTCAGAAGTGATCTTTTTATGCTACTCTGATACACCATCTAATTAGGCCTGTACATGGGTAAGACTACTGCTGGAGTGAGAACACAGCACGGTTTTTCATCACCTTACAATATTGGATTCTCCTAGGAAAATGAGCTCAGTTTATGTCAGTAATTCTGCCCCGCCCCACCCCCAACCACACCCCCGACCCCCCTCTACCTCCAACTTCCAGAATTAATTTAAGTGACTTTGGCAGTCTCCTCACAAATCTCCCAGCCCATCACAACCTCTGATCTCACTTACCGAACCTGATGTGTGGAAATTTAAAGATTTGTCAATTCCAACTGAGTGAAGAGAATCCTGGTGTGCAATTCTTTGTTGCTATATCAATGTGCAACCATCCACCAGGCAGAGGTTAATTCTGCTGCCTGCTTTCATCACCCAGCAGAACTCAGAAATGATGCAGGAAATTAAATTACACTGCTTCGTTCTGAAGCTCTAGCGCAATGACATGCAATCAATTCTGTCTAATAATTACAACAAAGGCAGCAGAGGGTGGAAACCAGCTCTAATATATAGCACTGACATTAGGTTGTGAAAATAATCATTATATAGGTTGGAAGTGTAAATTATAATTTCTTATTGTCAGTCATAATTTACCTGCACTTTGAAATATTGAGAACCTCTAAATTCTATTTAAGTCTTCTGAGGATTTGTTGTTCAGTAGTTGTATTACGTATGTCAATTATAAATGCATTTGGAGCCAATCTCCAAACTTATTACAATAACGAAGAACAGCAGTCTTTTGGTTAAAATAACTGCTGAACATACAGACCCAAAAACAGGAATTTCTGCTGTTGAAAACCATGCAAAATATATTGAGCTTTCTCCTTGTACAGAAAAGTTTTTGTTTGGTTTCTTCGTTAAGAAGACAGCAAAGTTATACAGTATCAAAGAAGTAGTATTTCAACTTTGCAATGAGGTTATTTTACATTGATGATATAAGTTATAAATAACCGGGAGTTGTATCAGGGATGTTGTATCTCAGCATTATTGTGTTAACCTGCTGTACATCTGATGATTTAGAAGAATGTACTGAAGTAATACATTCATGTGGAAATGATTTTGAACCTAAACCTTGGATATCACCCTATTAAACCTACAAAAATTATATGTCCTAAGAATTCATCATGTAGAATGGATACCAATGACCAGATTTCCCCCTTAGAGTTGGGAACCTTGGTTGGGTCACATTGTTGATTTATGAAAGTCAGGGAACTTCACTGGTCTCCAGGAATTGGGGTTGGGCTGAGGCTGGGTCAGCTGCCTCCAGAAATAGGCCCAATGCAGTAATGGAGATGTGTGGGGAGTGAGGCAGGCTACTTAGAAGGTTCAGTTCACTCGAACATTATCCCAGTCTTGTGCATGGCCATTAGGCCTCCTAGCCCTCATCCCTCCCACCCACCACTATGTCTGTCATATTTTCCATGCCTCCTCCCTGCCCCCTCATATCCCCTCCATGCCTCCATGCCCTTTCCATACCCATTCAATTACCTCCATGACCCCATGCACCCTCCATACCCACTCTCCTGGTATACACTATGTACAGATCCAATGAGCCATTGGCAAGCCTGATAAGTCATTGAATTGCACCTGAAACCAACATGATAACCAAAGAGGTTTTGAAAAACTGTTCCTCTTACAACCTCAAAGAGTGTCAATAAACCACAACCATTCATAGTATCATTGAATATAGCTGCAATGCTTGTAAAACATCTTAATCTTGCCCAAATAAACAAACAGGCAATAGAAAAGACACATCAAAGAAAGACAAGCTTATCAGAACCACATAAAGCTGTCAATCAAACATAGTCAGCACTCTCTTGCTAGCTGTATAAATAAACACCTGCTGAGCTTGGTTCACACGCCATTTTTGGAGCTCAGTCAGGTATTCATAATGAGGTTATGTGGAAAAACAGATGCCTGGCTATAAGTTCAAACTACATCTGTCTGTGCAGTATCATTGAATAAAGCTTTACTCCTCTTAATACCTCTTAATCTTGTCTAAATAAACAAACAGAATAGAAAAAACACATCAAAGAAAGACTAATTTATTGCAACTTCATAAAGCTGTTAATCAAACATAGCCAGCACTCCCCTGTTCATGCAATTGCCAGATGGCTATGTTTGATTGGCACTTTCAAGGGTTTTTAAGAGGAGCAGTTTTCTTTTGCAGAGGAGATTTTTAAAAACTCTTTGCTTATTGTTTCAGTCTCGCAAACATTTCAAAGACTTGCCACTTATTATATGACTCAATCGTTTTGTACATGGTACTTACTGGACGAATGAGTATGGAAGATGCATGAGGGGCATGGAAGGGGTATAGGAGCAATGTGGTGTGTTGAAAGTATGAAGGGGATATAAGGGGGCACGGAAGAGACTTGGGGCATATGAAACGGCACGGGGATATGAGGGGGCATTGGTAACACCTGTTAAATCTACCTGTCAAATTGTTCCCATCTCCTGAGCAGGCTTCCCCCAAGGTTCATAAACTGACTTACCTGGTGGGAGGTTCCCACTGGTTTCCAAATCTCTCCCATCAAGGTTGAAATTCAAATTTCCTCTAGGTCTTTATAATGGGGACCCTGAGGTGTCTGGACATGTATGTGGGATTGCGACCCGGCATGTTACCGTTCTTGGTGAAGATGGCGTGCATTGGTAATGGAGAGGTAGCACTCGGGCCTCATTTTACCCATTCCTGACTCATTTCTGGGAAGGTGTGGGAGGGGAAAATCCAGCCCACGAATGTTCTTAGTTTGTTCTGAGCTAACTGGTTTCAGCCAGGTAGTAGGAGACATTTTAGAAGAAACTCCATAAGTGTGAGTGGTTTCTAGGCCTGTAACTATTATGGGACTAATGATTGTGCTTTGTCACTTCTGCTTTGGCTACATGATAGCACAAAACTATCACTGCATGAGTGACAATTAACTACACCTGTGCTATTCCATGCACACCACAGATGTGAGGCACCTATTCACAATGTTCACTAATCTAAAGAAGCAAATAACACCAGGCGGAATTTTACGGCCCCTCCTGATGGGATTTTCCAGTCCTGCCGAAGTCAATGGACTTTTGAACAGCTTACATCATTTTACGGCCCCGTCTCACCACGACGGGGCTGAAAAATTTCTGCCAACTGAGTTTCTGTGGTATCTCTGTCATTACTGCCACTAACTGTTCTCCAATCAAGTTGAAAATGGCCACAATTGCACCTTAGAGTTTTGACCACAGTTGAAAAGCATAAGAATCCATTAGAAAGGCATCCATTTTTGTTAGTAACTGAAATCTCTGCTAATAATGCCACTGATGCTGTGACTAACAACAAACTTTAGTGTAGACAACCATTGCTCCAGAACATCACCTCTAAAGAAAGACTTCCATTTATATATGGTATATGTAGTGCTAGACTCTTCTAAACTACCCAAACCATCTTACAAAACTATGTGCAGGCAGACAAATGAGTCTTCAGTGTTGTCTTGTTACTGTAGTGCTCCATTTCAAAGAAAGCCTGCTAAGATTCATGTTCCAGTATAAATCAGGAGGCTTATATAGTATATTGGTTTTTGCCCAGCTGATCATTCATCAATCATTACCATTGCCACCTTCCTTCATCAGTGCTTAGTTTCTCATTCTATGCTTTCTCATTAATACACAGATCTAGTGGACTGTTCCAGTGCAAGTTTTTAAGTCAGGGTGGTGATAGTTTGTGTGTAATTTCTTTGGATGTGGTTGACTGGATTCTGTTTGTGATCTGTGAAGACAGTGAATGAAAAATTACAAGTGGATGCATTTGGCTTCTTCGTTATCATCATATGCACTATTGGGGCTTGTGCACTGTGCATTTGCACATGTTCATACACATATTATGAAAAGAAGAAAGACATCTATATAGTGCCTTACACAATCTCAGATATCCAAAGTGTTTCACAGCCAATGAAGTACTTCTGAAATATAGCCATTTCACTGCCAGAGAAATCTATTATTATTTTCTTCATTCAGTATGAATACCCTTAATTCAATTGCAAGAGTAATCTATCAGCTACTGTATTTTGTGCTTTCATATTGTGGAACCACTTTGTCCTTAAAAACTAAAAGAACTAACTTCGGACACAATGGCCCTCATATTAACTCAGAGGCACCTTGGGAGTTTCCTTGATCAGTATGTCAAGGAATTAACAGGTTATATTAGACCTAGTTTTATGCAATAAGACAGGGTTAATTAATAACCGTGTGATAAAGGATCCTCTGGGAAAAGGTGATTGTAATATGATAGATTTGTATATTGAGCTTGAGAGTGATTTAGTTAAGCATGTAACTAGGGTCTTAAATCTGAACAAAACACACCACACAGGTATGATGGGTTTATTGGCTAAGGAGCAAGGTGGGGAGACTAAATTAAATGATCTGTCAGTAGATGGGCAATGGCAAACATTTAAGGAATTAATTCATAATTTGTAGCAATTGTGCATTCCCTTAAGGAATAAAAACTTTACAGAAAAAATGTTCCAACTGTGATTAACAAGAGAGGTTAAAGATAGTATTCAATGAAAAGAAGTGGTTTATAATATGACTAAAAGGTGGAGTACTCCTGGGAAGGATTTTCCCATTGAAGGCGAGAATTGGGAAATGAGTTTGATTCCAGGTTGCAAATCCGTCTTCGTCTCCAACATGCCGTGAAGTGTGATTTTCATGTGTTACAAAAGTATAATCATTTTCATAATGTTTCTATTGTTTGTTGTAAAGCAGGTTTATGGGTGTGAGTGTAGATGGTTCTGTCTGTGTGATTTAATTACATTTGGAGTCAGGTAGACTGCAAGCTTGAAATCACCAAAAGAAACTAGGTGTAGAAATGTACTTGAAATGCTAATGAGTAAACATGGATGGGGTCTTAACATGTAAGGTGGGAAGGGAATTTGCATTTTTAGATAAGTGAAGGGATTTTTTGGATTTCAAAGGGATGTTAGTCTGCTTACAACTAACCAGAGAGGCAAGATTAAGGAGTGTGTTTATTTTTACCAAAGATTACTAACCATATCAGCAACGTGAAAGTTTCTATATTATGGGGAAGGTACAGTTCCAAAGATCTATGGAACAATGAAATTTACATATTTAAGAGAGAGAAACATATATAAAGGAGAATGAAAGGCTATGTTGGGGGGCCATGTAAGATACATCAGGAGTTTGTGAAACAGTCTTGAAGAAGCCTCGAGCCATTTGTGCATAAGTCTGCTGTGTCCAGTAAATTAAGTTGGAGAAAACCATTTGGAATTCCACTGGTAAGTATGTGCTGTGGTAACTTGTAGGCTTTTAAAAAAAAAATTAAAATCTATTTTGGACCGCTGCCTTAAACGAGGTGTGTAACTGGGAGTCAGGTTAATTAGGAATTTTAGGAGTTATTATAGTATTAAGTAATTGTAGTCTTATGCATGTGCTTGAAATGTTTCATCTTGTTGACAAATAATTTAATTTTTAAAATCTTTAAAGGTCTTGGTGGACTCATTACTTCTCAACTCAGTGCACAAATCTTCTCGTAATAAATACAAATTGCAAAACCATTGTGATAGCATACCCAGGTTTCCCTTGTGGATTTAGTTTGCCTGGCGCATATAATTTGCCACGTCATAACACTTGGGGTCGGTACTTAATGATTCTAGAGATGAGTCTGGCACCCAGTTAGTGGCCGGGGTCAGCTGGGGGGTGGGGGGGGGGGGGGGGGGTGCGCAGTTGGGGAGGGTGGAAATGGAGGCAGGGCACCAGGGAAGTGAGCCACGGTCTTCCCCAAATTGACAGCCGTTGCTAGGGTTAAAATTCAATGAACAATGGCAAAAAATTGATCCAGAAAGAGAAAATAGGTATGAGCATAAACTAATTAGAGGCATAAAAACAGCTCATAACCATTATTATAAATAAATAAATGAAGAGATTGGTGAAAGTAAACATGAATTCCTTAGAGGTGGGGCCAGATAATAAAGGAACAGCAGAGACATTAAACAAATACTTTGGGCTGGATTTTCAAATCTGGTTGGGTATGGACACAGTGTGGGTGCCATTCAAAAATTATGGTCTTGGTGATTATTTCTGGACCCTGATGCTTCAGGGACAGTTTTCAATTGTTAGAATGCTGATAAGGTGGAGGGAAAGGGGAACATGTTCGTCTCCAAATTAATGGCCCATTAAGGTTCATTGGGAACTTGTTGAATGGGCTGGGGAATTCGGTACTGCAATTTTTAATTCCAATTTCACTGAACAGTCTGCATATGAGTGCACAGTTGTCAAGTTCGCTGCAGGTTGATGGAAAAGGTTTTTAAAAATGTTTAAAATTATCCTGTGCGCCAGGATACGTATTACCTCAGTTTTGCTCAAGTCACCATCCATTTCATTCTTTTATGCTGCTGGCACCCTGAGGAGCAGCCTGCTCTCTGCCCTCAACAGAGCTGTCATCTGCTGGCACCAGTAGTTGGGTGCCAAGCTTGCCTACTGGCCAATTAGGGCATTTAAATTTAAAAACGTGAGTTGAGGCCTGGGGTCGCGACCCAGAATTCACCTGGGTGTCAGGTTCCTGACACGACTTTGACGATCTAGCCCTTTGTACCTATCTTCATGGTAGAAGAGAGAAGATGCATTCTAGGAGTAATGGGGAACTAAGGATCAAGTAAAAAGTGAAACATAAGGATATTAGTTAAGATATAGTACTGAATAAATTAATGAGACCAAAAGTTGACAAATTCCCTGGACCTGCACCCCAGGGTTTTAAAAGAGGTGGCTACCAAGATGTACTGATTTTGATCTTCCAGAATTTGCTAGTATCTAGAATGGTCCTTTTGAATTGGGAGGAAGCAAACTTATCCTGCTTTTCCAGGAAGAAGGAAGGGAGGAAAAAAGGCCAGTTAGCCTGACATCAATTGTAGGGAAAATATTAGAATTTATTAGGAACATAATGATGAGGCACTTAGATAATCATATGATAGTGCAGAGTCAACATCAATTTATGAATGGAGAATTGTGTTTGACAAGTCTGTTAAAGTTTTTTGAGGATTTAACTAGCAGGATGGATCAAGAGAACCAGTGAATATAGTGGATTTGGATTTTCAAAAAAGCATTCGATAAGCTGCCACACAAGCAATTATTACACAAAATTAAAACTCATGGGGCTGAATTTTGCCATTGGCGAGCAGGGTGTGGGGCCCGCTCGCCGATGCGTAAAATGATGTGGGATGATGTCGGGGGGAGCTCCCGATGTCATCCCGCCCCATTTAAATCTTCAGCAAGGTGGGGGCACAGCGAAATCAGATGCGGGTCCGCCGACTTATCAATGGCCAATTGAGGCCATCGACAGGATCATTAAAACAATTAAAGGACCTGCCTGTCCAACCTTGGTGGGCAGGCCAGGAGCCCCAGCAGACTTCTGAACAAACATGAAACCTCACCCACCGGCGGGATGAGGTTTCATGTAGGGTTTAAAAAACTTTAATAAAGTTTTACTGAAATTTATTAACATGTCCCATCTTGTGTGACATTGTCACATGAGGGGAAACGTTAAGGATTTTTTAATTTTTCTATCTTTAATGTGTGAACAACTTTCAGCGATCTCCCTGAGGCAGCACTTAGCCTCAGGGAGATGTGCGCTCTTTCATGCGCATGCGTGAAAGAACGCACTCTCGCTTTTGGGGACTCCCCCCCCGCCCGCACAGGAAACGCATAGCGCTTCCCGACGGATGTCACGCTGGGCGGGCCTTAATTGGCCTGCCCACTTAAAATGGCGACGGGGCCCGCTTCTCGGGCGGAGATCGGCTCCCCACCTGCCAGAGATTGGGTTGGGCCCGCCCGCCCGGTGGGCAGAAAATTCTGCCCATGGTATTAGTTAATCAGCTACTTGATCTGTTTTGAGGATTGACTAATAGACAAAAATCTAAAAGTAGGAATAAATGGGTCTTTTTTGGATTGGCAGGGTATATTGGCAGGTTTTACGTTTATATCCTATTTTCTCTTTCCCTATCGGTAAAAATTGCCATTGTTCATTGAATTTTAACCGGGGTACCGCAATTATCATTATTTGGGCCTTAACTATTTACAATCTGTATATAAGATTTTGATCAGGGGCCAAGTGTAATGTATCCAAGTTTTCTGATGGTACATAGCTCAGTGGGAAAGTAGCTTGTGAGGAGAACACAAAAGGGCTGCACACAAATTTATAGCAGGAATGTCAGCAGGAACATGGCACACTAGACATAATGTGGAAAATATGAAGTTATCCACTTTGATTGGAAAAATTAGAAAAGCAGAATTTTTTTTTGTGAATCATGACCTGGATTTTCAGGAAGTGCTGGAAATCATAAATCCCACCGCCAAACACAGCACTTCGTATTTTTGCAGACAAAGGGTGCTGGCTAGGAGGACATGGGTTGGCATGAATTGGCATTAAGTTGGCATAGGAGCTATAAAGGGCCATGGGTGTGGGTACAGGGGCATAGGTTGGCATGAGGAGTGGCTACTTGGGTGTAGGTTGGCATAGAGAGTATGAGGAGCCATGGGGTTGGGTACAAGGCATGAGGTGGCATGGGTTGACATGGATGGTGCATTGGGTGTCTGTGGGGGAGTGAGGGGACATGAGGCATGAGGGCTGAAGGGATGTTTCATTTTTTTTTCCTGTTTTGGATACAGTGCCAGAGCCCCAAGGCAGGCTTTCCACCCAACCTACCTCCGCACCCAACATCCTCCTCACTACTTCCGAGGTTGCCTGCCTTAATTGATAATATTACATGCCCCAGCATCCCTCGCCTGGGCCAAAAATCTGATGCCCAGGCAGCCATTTTTAAAAGTCAGATTTGCGGAGCTGGGAATTCTCCTAAATCTGTGCACCTGACCCACAGACAAAAATGATGGCCTGGGAAAAGCTGGTACTCAGAGAGAGTGGATATCTTTGTTCATGAATCACAGAAATTTAACATGAAAATACAGCAAGCAATTGGGAAAGCAAATTTTATGTTAACATTTATTACAAGGCATTGGAGAATAAGGGCAAAAAGTCTTATTGCATTAATATAGGGCTTGTTGAGGCCACATATGGAGCACTTTACAGTTTTGGTCTCCTGACCTAAGGAAGGATTTATTTACCTTTGGAGTAAGTTCAACGATGGCTCACTGGACTGATTTCTGGGATAAGGGGATTGTCCAAGAGGAGATATTGTGTCACCAGGCCTCTATTCCCTAGAATTTAGAAAAATGAGAGGTGATCTAATTGAAGTATACTAAATTCTTTTGGGGCCGGACACAATGGATGCTGGGTTTATGTTTCCGCTGAAATTTAGAACTAGGGGTCACAGTTTTAAAATGAGTGGTCAGCCATTTTGGACTGAGGTGGCGAGAACTTTCTTCATAGGATCATAAAATTATAGAAATTTATTACACAAAGAGACAATTTAGCCGATTGCAGCTACGTGGGTCAAAAAGCTGCCATCCAGCCTAACCCCACTTTCCAGCTCTTGGTCCATAGCCTTGTATGTTACAGCACTTCAAGTGCATTTCTAGTACTTTTTAAATGTGATGAGGGTTTCTGCCTCTGTCTGTTTTCAGGCAGTGAGTTCCAGATTCCCACCACCCCCTGGTAAAAATATTCCTCTTCATCTCCTTTCTAATCCTTCTGTTAATTAATTTAAATCTGTGCCTCATGAATATTGACTTCTCTACTAAGGGAAATGGATCCTACCTTTCCAGGCCCCCCATCGTTGTATCCGACTCACTTAAATCTCCCTTCAGCCTCCTCTGTTCCAAAGAAAGCAACCTCAGCTTATCCAATGGTTTAAGTTCTCCAGTCCTTGCTACGTCCCTGTAAATCTCCACTGCACCCTCTCTAGTGCAATCACATCCTTCCTCAAAGGGCTGTGAACCTTTGGAATTGTCTACCCCATGGAAGTGATGATGCTCAGTTGTTGAGTATGCTCCAGAAAGAACTTAACAGGATTTTGGATTCTGTGGAAATCATGGGATATGTGGATAGTACAGGAAGGTGTAGCTGAGGTTGAAGATCAGCCATGATCTTATTGAATAGCAGAGCAGGCTCAAGGGGCTAAATGATCTATTCCTACTCCTAGTTCTTATGTTCTTAACTTGTGGAAAGTTGCTTAGATAGGTTTCTGGGGGACTGTCATTAGTCACATTCACAATATGTCTGCATTAAGGAGAGGAGAAGTATCCTTGCCCTTACAACACCTTTCATCTTTGCAGCTATTGCTGGATTTTCAACTTGCAACAACAACTTATGTTTATATAGTGCCTGTCATGTTTTTATAATGATAAAAGGTACCAATCTCTCATAAGATGTTGGGTAAACACATCGTGGGTTCATTTATTTAGACTAGGCATGAACACTAGAACACTGCGTTGTGTTCTGCTCACAAGTCAAAGTGAAACAGAGACTGGACCACATGAAACACCTCCCTTCTAGCGATGGCATGCTTCTATCCCTTAAAGGCATATTACAACAGTGCCCTTAATGTAATGAAACACCCAAGTGTTTTATGTGAGCATTATAAAACAAAGTATGACACTGAGCCACAAAGGAAATAATAGGTCAGATGACCAAAAGCTTGGTCAAAGAGGTAGGTTTTAAGAAGAGTCTTAAAGGAAGAAAACAAGGTAGGGAGGCAGATTGGTGTAGGGAGGGAATTCCAGAGCTTGAGGCCTAGACAACTGAAGGCATGGTAGAGCAATTATAATTGGGAATGTGCAAGAGGCCAGAATTAGAGGAGTGCAGATACTTTGGATGGTTGTGGGGTTGGAAGATATTAGAGAGCTCGAGAAGGGCAAGTCCATGGAGGGATTTGAAAACAAGGATGAAAATTCTAAAGTCAAGATGTTGCTTGACCGGGTGCCAATATAGGTAAGTGAACACAGGGGTGATAGAGGAATAGGACTTGATGCGAGTTAAGACACAGGTTGCAGAGTTTTGGTTGACCTCAAGTTTATGGGTGGAGACCAGCCAGGAATGCATAGGAATAGTCAAGTCTAGAGGTAACAAATGGATGAGTATTTCAGCAGCAGATGAGCTGAGATATGGGTGAAGTTGAGCCATGTTATGGAGGTGGAAAAAAGGGGCTCTTAGAGATGACATGAATATGAGGTCGGAAGCTCATCTCAGGATCAAATGTGACACTAAGGTTGCGAACAGGCTTGCTTAATCTCAGACTGTTGCCATGGAGCTGGAGGGAGTCAATAGTTAGGGAACAGAGTTTGGAACAGAGACTGAAGACAATGGATTCAGTCTTCCCAATAGTTAATTGGAGGAAGCTTCTGCTATTCCAGCATTGGGTGCCAGATAAGCAGTCTGATAATTAACAGTAGAGGAGTCAAGAGATCTGGTGTGAGGTAAATTTGAGCGACGTCAGTGTATATGTGAAGACTAAAACCATGCCATTGGATAATGTCGCCAAGAGGCAACTTGTAGATGAGAAATAGGAGGAGGCCAAGGATATATCCTTGGAGGACACCAGAGGTATTGGCGCAGAAGCAGGAAGAGAAGCCATTTTGTTAGGAAATAGAGACAGTTTAAGGAAGTTATATTTATATTTGTGAGCGTTAGGAATGAGTTTTAACTTTAATGTTTAAGTTTGAATTGTATTTCGGTGTTAAGAAAAGGTCAAATTGAGTTTAATTTCACTTTAAAAAGCACCTGCATTTCTAATGAGAGTTTTTCAGCTAAGTTAAACAAACAAAAGCAGAGAAATTGGGCAGTTGCCTAGCAACAGGGGTCCAGAGAGGCAAGTCCCTCCCACAGAAACACAAAGGAGAAACTAGAATCAGTAGTTTGATGTGGAAACTGTTTGAGTTCAGTTGTTTTTTTTTAAAGTAACTGTCAGGAGAGACTGGAGCAAAGGAGACAGATAGCCAGTCCCAAGCTAAAGAAAATACCCCAAAATCCAAGGGAGTGGAATAGGAGAAAGTCCCAAGTAGACCTTCTAGCCTACTAAACTTCCAAACTTCCAGAAAAAATGGGAATGAATTTGAGAGGTGACAGTGCATTCAAGGGCTTTGGAGAGAAAAGGGAAATTGGAGATGGGAAGGTATGTTGCAAAGACGGAGTGGTCAAGGTTGTTTTTTTGAATGAAGGGGTGATGATGGTAGATCTAAAGGAGAGAGGACAACACCTGAAGAGGAGAACCATTTACAATATTGGCCAACATGGGGACAAGGAGGGGAAATAGGGTCATCGGAAGCTTAGTGGGAATAAGATCGGGCCAACAGGAGGTGGCTCTAATGGACAAGATGAGCTCAGAGAGGGCAAGAGGTGAGATAGAATGGGAACTAGAGAGAAACCTGAGTTCAGGGCTAGGGAAAGCAGGTGCACAAAAACAACATTGGCCAGGCAGGTTAGCGGAAGGGAAGAAGATGGCAGAGGCAGCTGATTAGATTGTCTCTAACTTCATGACAAAGAAATCCATGAGTGCCTCGCTTTTGTTGTTGGGTGTGAGGCTGGAGAGGACCAGGAAAGAGGAGTTTAAGAATGCAGAAGAAGCCAAGGGTTATTTTTGCATTCCAGGATGATCCTGCAATTGTGAGCAGTTTTAGCAGGCAAGTGTAGGACCCAATATTGTTTTAAGTGATCCAGCCACATCTGGCAGTGGATGGCTGAACCAGTTGTGCACTATATCCTTCCAAGTCTATGTCCATTGGACGTATGGGAGCAGGGATTCACCAGGGGGAGAGGCCAGAGCGTGAGAGAGTAATAGTTTTATTCGGGACTAGGACATCAAAGATGAGAGTAAGGATATGGTTGTGTAAATCAGTTGCTGTAGAAACATTGTGGTGAACAGAGAGCCAAAGGCTAGATAATTTGGATTTTAAAAGTACAGTTGTAAATGAATTGGGGTAGATTTTTCCAGGAACGGGTTTAGAAAGGGGTACGGTTGGGGCATGGAAGAGGGATGCGGGTGGTGAGCAATACAAAGAAGCGATCAGAGGTATCCTCATCTGTAATGGAAACTCTGGGACTTGCACAACCATGTGAAATGGTAAGATTAAGGAGGTGGCCATAAATGTGAGCTGGGGAGTTTACATGGAGTGAGAGGTTAGGGGAGGATAAGAGGGCAGTAAACTCAGAGAAGAGAGAATATGAAGAGCTGAGATGGAAGTTGAAATCACTGAGGATTGGATGTTATTCAGTGCAGAACCTGAGGGGGGAAAGCTGTGAAGAAATCTCAAATATACAAATATATCTCTACCTATCAGGGAAAGTAACCAATAAATCGACATATCCACAGAGAGAACAAAAGGAGCCTGAAAAAGAACTGATGTTTTAGAATTTGAAACACATGATTAATGACTTAACCTAATATTGAGTAGGACCTCTTTCAAGTGGCTTTGGGGTGCAGGATATTGATCCCTGAAATTAGTCTATCTTGAGCCCTTTTTGCACCCATAAAATAGGTGCAATGATTTCTAATTAATGATCAACAGTCTTGCACTTTCATGGACTGATAAATATAACTGATATTTTGTTGATTTACCCTTTTTACTTCAAAATTACAGTAGTGATTTTTGCCTGTTATTTATGCATTGTAGTATAAGGGTGTTCAGGCAGAGCAAGGGTTAATGTGGGACTGGAGAACAGTACCACGCAGAGTATGATATAGAGACTCATATGATAGTGGACTATATGGGGAAGAGGCTGGAGGGAGTCAGCATTGAGACAGCACTCATGCAGAGCTGTATCTTGGAGATATACATAGTTATAGGTTTTCAATAAATAGTTTAAATTCAACCATACAAACCTCCAGACCTCTTAGTGAAACACCAAACAAACTAACAACATGGTGGCAGCAGTGGGATAGGCCCAGGAATCTCAGAGAAGCTGGAGAAGGAACCCAGAATCACAAAGCATGAAAAACAAAAGAAACTGAAGATTGATCTGAGCAAAGTGTACCTAAATTGAAGACATAGTTGGAGATCGCCTAAAAAGATGCTCCATTGCAGATGTGAAGGCTGAAGGACTCGCCAGGGCATATGGAGGTCCATTGCCAGACCTGATTGAACACAGGATCAAGGGACCTGGCTAGATCACAAAAGGCTGAACAAAATACAAAAAAAGGAAAGGAAGTCGGAAGTATAATCCACTGTGCAGGTGGAAAGAAGAAACTGAGTGAAGGCAGAGTCAAGGGACCTCACCAAATTACAAAAAGGGTGACCAGAATACAGTACAAAGGCAGAAATTGCCTTTTGAAATAGGCAGCTTTCAGGATCAGTGTTAGCATTCCAGAGCGCAACCAAGATGAAAGCTGTGGCAACAGATCCACAGCCATAACACCCGGTAGCCGAGCTCGACTGAATGAAAAGAAAAGTTGTTAAAACGGCAGGCAGAGCTAAAATAATGACTTCCATTTGATTCTCAGGCTTAAAAAAAGCAAGTAGATGGCCCAAAAGCCCACAAGTATGGGAAGATCATAAAGAAGAAAAAAAAAGGCAGTTGTGAAGCCAGCTTGAAGAGAAAAAAAATTGAAAGGGGTACTCACCTGTTATGAAAAATGGCCAATGATTATAAACTAAAACTACCAGGCCAATTTAGGCTAAGTTAAACCAAAGCCAGACCCAAAATCGGGTATCTTGAAGGAGAAAACTTTTAGATTACAGAGTACATCAGGGTTAAGAAAGAAATCAGAAAAAGTCCAAGTTAATATGCTTTTATACTTGTTTGGTATATTTGCAAGTGAAGTAATCCTAAAACAGGGTATAGGTGAATCCTCAACCGCATTTGGTGAGATATTAAAAGCCTTTGACAAACATTTTAACCTCCAAGTTGTGGAGAGCGCAGACCTTAAAGAATAGTCTAGAATACCTCAAATAAAGCACTGGAGGGGCAAGGAGACCCCAGGGCGAGGGAGGCAGGAGACCCCCAGGCCGAGGCCGGCAATATCTAAGCAAACCACAAAATGGTCACCCACTATGCCTGCTCAATGAAGTGCACCAGTCAAGGAGTTTAGTGCAGAAGAACGAAGTGGCTGGGAAGCAGCCAAAATGCTCAAAAATAGAGCTTTTTGAAAAAATTGACACAGTATCCAAGCTACAACAGTAGGTAGCAGCTTGGAGTGAGCAGCTGACTGTGAAAGAAGGAAGGCTTTCTGAGGTAACCCAAAAGAAACAAAACCCACAAGAATAAAATGAAGCTGTTCCACCAGGAAAATGTTCATATCAAATTTCAGTTGGAAGAACTCAACCAGAAGTTTAGCCAGGGACAACGGCAGCCAGAAAATAAACTCACAGAAGTCACTGCCCTGAAAGGCTCTTTGAAGAATCAATATATGGCCCTGGAAAACATCAGGAGCTAAAAATGATATTGAATACTATGCCAGAAAAAGCTGTGTTGGAACTATCAGTAACAAGAAAGCAATGCACTGAAGTACAGCGTGAGTTGGCAAGATGTCAACAAGAAAATAAACAACAGAACAGCTAATTATCCTTCAAAATCAAATACAAAAGGAATACATAACCATTCAGCAGCAGTAAGAAATGAAGATTGTTTTGAACAGCCGAATTGAAGGACAGCAGAACAAAGTTGAGGAGACTCCGTTGAATTACAAGAAAACTCAAGACAAAGCAGTTGAGCTTTACAAAGAAAAGGAAAATCTGGTAAAGGACCTTCACATACTACAAGGGTCCCTCAGGTAAAAGTTTGTCTGCTGGAAAATTACAAAGAGATGCAAAATGAATTTAATGTCATTCTGAACGAACTGAAGAACCAGTTGGCAGCGAAGACTCAGCAATGTTCATTATTCCAAGAGGAATCCAAGAGATACAAGAAAGAGCTGAAGAACCAGCTGAATGAAAAAGATAAGGCATTGAAAGGAAATGCCATGGAACATTTCAAGCTGCGAGCGGATAATGAAGTCATGAGTAGCATGATTACAGAACTGAAACAAGTTCATATTTTGCTGGAGACAGACCTGGCCAACAGTGAAACCAAAATGAAAGACAACGACAAAGCTCTGCTGCAGATGGAGAAAGAAAAGACAGAAATAAGATCAGAAAATGCAAATCCAATGCTGAAGCTCAAGGAACTAGAAGAACAAGCACTGGATGCCTTAAACATACTGAAAACCATTGAATCTGTTGAAAAATGAAATGGCTAAAATGAAAATCAAGAACCTAGAATGCCAAGAAAATGTTGAACAGTTGCAAGAGTAAACAAAAGTTCTCACAAAGGAGCATAAAGAGTCTCAGAAACAACCAGCAGAAGTAAAATTAAAGAATGTGAGCTTGAAGGATAGTGCACAGGAATTAGGCTCTACTAAGGAACAACTGTTTAGTGTAGAGAACCAGCTTTTACAGACAAAATATGAGTTTGCCAATGAAAAACGAGAACTGAGGAGAATACAAAAATGTCGCTCACAGGGTCTAGGACACTTGAACATGAAGGATGAGATATGCAGCATGGAAGAGCAAATCCGGACTTTAAAAGCAGATAACTTTGAAACAAAGACAACTGAACTCCCCACAATAGCTGCTGAGCTGAATGAAAAGATTCATAAACTTGAAAAAGGATTGGAAAATAAGAGAGTAACCAAATATTTGTTAAAGCTGGGAAACAAGTGGTTATTGAAGGTTCAATTTTTGAAACATTAACTTGCATGGTGGACCCCATGGAAAAAGAAAACCCGAGTCCCCTCTAGGAATGAACAGAGTTAACATTCCCTTCGGAAGTACCAGGACAAACCCAGGTGTCTGGACAAAACAGATGATTGCTGATAAAGAGAAACACAACTCAAAGGAGTTCAAAAGGCAAATCAAATCGAGACAACTAAGTGCTGGAAAGATAGAGTACTAAAATTTCAACTGACAAAATCAACTCAAAACAACTGAGACTACCATCCCTCCAAATGTTACAGAAGGAGATATGGAAAAATTATCATACCTTCAGACTGTTTGAATTTATAAAGTCAGAGACTTGAGGGGCCAAGGGAGAAGGGGTAGCAAGTAAAAATTGTATTGTAAGTATTTTGGTTAAGGACTTGGGGGGAGACGTAGTTGGTTCTGGCAGAGCAAGGGTTAATGTGGGACCGGAGAACAGTCCTGCCTAAGGTCACATGATAGTGGACTGTGTGTGGAAGAGTCTGGAGAGAACCAGCATGGAGACAGCGCCCATGCAGGGCTGTACCTTGGAGATGTATATAGTTACGGGTTACCAATAAATAGTTTATATTCAACTATACAAGCCTCAAGACCTTTTAGTGAGACACTAAGCAACCTTACAACACAGAAGAATCTATTTTTTGTTACACTTTATACTATATTTTAGAATAGGCATTCCAGGCTAATTTGGCTGAAATGTGTGTGTTACATGGGAATTTCTCTGCATTGAAGCAACAAATGCCAACTATAAAGGGAATATTTGATTAACTACAGGTTTTAGAAACTAATCAATCCTTGTCTGCCAAAGGCTGATGAAAAAATGCTGCTCTTAGTAATGAAGATAACGCACTAAAATTTCCTTCAGGTGAGGCTGACATATGATATTGCTCACTGATAACCCTTCAATTAATTGCTACGAACAATGATTTAATGTTCAAAAAAAGGTGTGATCATACAATTATAAATAATAACATGAATAATTAAATGCAGGATATCACACCAATGGTGAAAGAGTATATTAGATAGCACACAATCTGCAGTGTGTTACAGGCAGTAACACATTGTGATTGAGAAGACGTCAACTTTGCAATGTGTTAATTCTTTGCAACATACACCACTTCCTCACTGTGCAGTGCAACAGGGATCCACTAACTCTCTAATGCATTGCTCATCCTTTCTTTCATGCCTTTACTTTAAAACTTACTCAGATAGTTACACTGGTATTAATTTTCACAATGACATTCTTGCAATATAGTTTTTAAGTTGTGGTTGTCACAGAGACAGTTCATGATCACTGCAAGGTGAAAATCCAGGTATTACATTCATGTATAGTCTACATAATGTGCAGGAATAAACGCTAAACTCACAATCAATATCTACAATTTGACAAGCAAAAATATATCACATGACTTCTTGGACTTACTTCATTTACTGATACAGTAGAAAAACGTGGCTCCTACATTTGGCACAGGAATTAATGCATGTCTGGAAGTGAGCACAAGGCGCTAATCTAATCAAACTAATCCAGATGACATAATAAATTATTTCAGGCAAGTTTGAATAATTCAGATAACTAATTGCTCTGTTTTCAAATGAAGTCATTATATTTTAAAATGTAATTTTAATTAAATGAATCATTGAGCTACTGTTTGCTTTCCTGGTACATCCAGGAGGTCTTAGTGGAGGACTTGAGAGTCAGGAGGGATGTTGTTTTCACAAGCACCCAAAGGAGCATCCCACTATAAGACAGGTGTGGGCATGGGTGGTTGAAGAGTGGTCAGTGCCTGAACCTTGGATCAATGCAGAAAAAAAATACCAGTTTGAACTGGCCTCGGGAGCCAGGGTAAATTGTGGCAAGAGCAAGGCCATATTCTTTGGGAACTGGGCTGACCAATCCTTTGTCCCCTTCACCGTCAGGTCAGACAGCCTGAAGGTGCTGGGGATATGGTTCAGAGGGACCGGGGTATGCTTTAGAAACTGGAAGGAGCGAGTGCCTATGGTGGAAAGAAAACTGGGCATGTGGGAGTGCTGCTCCCTCTCCATTGCAGGTAAGAACCTGGTCATCAGGTGTGAGGCACTCTCGCTGTTGTTGTACGTGGCTAAGGTCTGGCCCATTCCTCACTTCTGTGTGGTGGCGATCACCCGAGCCATCTTTCGCTTTATCTGGATGTCGAAAATGGATCATGTTCACAGGGACACGATGTACAAGCCTCTGGATAAAGGGGAAAAAAACGTGCTCAACATCGCCCTCATCCTGATGGCCACCTTTGTGTGCGGCTGCATCAAGCTGTGCATAGACCCTCGGTACGCAAACACCAAGTGTCACTACGTGCTGAGGTTCTACCTGTCCCCGGTGTTGCGAAGGATGGGTCTGGCCACGCTGCTGCGGAACGCTCCAAATAGTTGAACTGTGCCGAACCACCTGTCCCCCGTGGAAAAATTTATGCAGAGAACACTTTTGACCACAAGTCCATCAGGCAGTGGTTGGCACGTAACGTTCTAGAGGCCCTGCAGGAAAAGGAGATGGTGGATCCTGTCGGATGGTTCCCTGAGCAGACTATCAAAGTCATTTGGCAGAATGCCTCATCACCAGAACTTTCCAACAAGCACCAAGACGAAGCTTGGCTGGTGGTGAGAAAGGTCCTCCCTGTCAGATCCTTCCAACACGCCAGGAGTCTCATCCCCTCCGCACGTTGCCCTTGAGGTGGCTGCGATGGGGAAGAGACCGTTGTTCACCTCCTTGTGGAATTTGCCATTGCAAAGAAGGTCTGGAGAGAGAGGCAGTGGTTTTTGTCAAGGTTCATCCTGAGCAGCGCTGTGCTCTATGGGCTGTTCCCAGGGACACACACCAAGACAAATATCAACTGCAGCTGAAGGATCATCAATTCGGTGAAAGACGCCCTTTAGTCTGCTCGAAACTTATTGGTCTTCCAGTGCAGAGTTGTCCCCGACCGAGTGTTGCAGACTGGCACATTCCAAGGTCCAGGACTACTAGCTGAGGGACGTGCTAAAGCTTGGGGCAGCCACCGCAAAGGCGCAATGAGGAACGGTCGCTGTCTAAGACCTTTCTACCATAGTGCACCGAGGGGCGGGGAATTGTATAGACCCCTCAGGCTGTATGCCTCAGAAGGAATGTATGTGGTGAAAATTAAATGTATCATAATTGTATTAAAGCACCTCAGAGTGCAACATAATCTATGTCAATAGCTTGAATACCATTGAACTGTCTGTAATGACCATGTTGAAATGTCTGTAATATTAATTGATTGTATTGAAGCACCCCATGATCTATGTGTAAAAGTTGAATATGATTGCACATTTTTGGATGGCCATTTAGAAATGTTTTGTAATGTTCTTTCAGATATTTTATGAATAAAGCATATTTTTTCAAAAAAAAAATTTAAGGATCTCACAAGAGCAGCAAGAATTAATACATCTTTCACCTCTCTCAACACCACCTGACAACATTCCACCGACCCCTCTCTCAAACAGTCTAAATTATTACCTCCCTTCCATCACACCTTTCCTGATACAATTATGAGGCACTGAAATACCAAGTGTTTCTATTCTCATTCCAAATACAATCTTCCTTTCCCCTATTAACAACATGCATGAACAGCATTATATTATCACATTCTATACACTTGGTTTTACATTCATTACTTCCCTATTCTTCTGCTATCTTATTTCTTCTACATCTCTCAACACATCCACTGGGCGGAATCATCCAGAATTTGCACTAAGTGCATTAGAGGGCGAGAAAAAGAATGTTTTACCTGTTGGCTGCAATGGCGGCTTTTCATGCCATATCGTCCCAATCCTGCCTCATTAATCATGCATTCCCAGGAAACACGCCATTCGATAGTGGGCGGGCTTTTATTTGGCCACCGTGCCATCTCTTTGCCATTTCCTCACACCTAGCACCATATTTAAAGTACAGCTGTGCATACACCTCTCAGTGCTTCCAGCTCAGTACTGCCGCACAGAAGACATAACCCCGAAAGGCAAGAAGACTGCAACCCATCCCCCAACCCCCACCCCGGTTCAGTGACGCATCCCTGGAACGCCTTTTGGACACTGTGGAGGCCCGCTGTGATGTGCTGTAGCCCCACTCTGGCTTCAGGAGGGGCAACAAGATCACCAATCCAGCTTGGGAGGTGGTAGCAGCGGTGGTCAGTGCCAACGCCCTGCAAAAGCGGACAGTCACCCAGTGCCGAAAGAGGATGAATGATCTCCTCCGCTCCGCCAGGGTAAGTCACTCTTCCCATCGCTCTCAACTCACACAGTCACAAACCCATCACACATCTACAGGGCCCTTACTCACTGTCAGTTCAAGGGACACCACCATTCACTCAATCACACATACCTTCATTGTCCTCATCCCATCCATGACACCACTCACCACCCACACATGCCAGGCATCCTTATCATCTGGCCTGGCAGGCTTCCTGCTTACACTCCCTCTATCTGTTTTCATGCAGGACAAGCTAGCACACAACAAGAGGGAGAAGTCATTGACTGTTGATGTAATGCCCGATATCAGGCTTTGAAAATAGAGTCATGCAGCTGGTCGGTGAAGATTTGGACCATTCCTGTGCTGAAGGTGAGGTCTGCGGTGCTCTACCAGAAGTGCAACATCCATCAGACAACCGTGCTGTGAGTCATGTGTCCTGTTTCACAGGCCACTGCCATGCACTAATTATCTTTCTTTGCTTTTGCAAGCCCATCTGGAAAACAGCCGAGGGAGTTCACAACCCAGGGCCTCCACTCGAGCCTTAAAGACACCTCGGAAGAAGAATCTGATGACATTCTAATTGAAGACCCATCACCCACATCCCCCATCAGCGCAGAGACACACACCTTGGTGGACCAAGTTCTAGAGTAGCCTCGGGGTCACAATCTGGTGAGCACATTGCACTGTCTGATCCACAACAGGCAGCAATAGGGACTTCCTGGGTTTCTGGCACTCAGAGGACTGCTGGAGGCCAACAATCTGCTGAGTCCAAGTCAGATGGTGAACACCTGGACTTGGTCATACCTCAGTTGCTGGAGCTGCAAAGGCAAGCTTGGGAACATCAGGAAGGGATATCCACTGCACGCTTCAGATTGCAAGACATGAAGGAGGAGTCCATCCGCCTTTAGTCTGAGGCGATAGCATCAGCATGCCAATGCACTGAGGTCAACACTGGTAAGATGGCGGCCACCATGGAAACCTTGGTCCAGGACATCAGTCCTGCACTGCTGCGCGGGCTAAACTCCATTGTTGATGCCATAGTTGGCTTTCAACAGTGTGCACACTCTAGCTTCCTCTTCTCCTCAAGGAGTCAGCCAGGGGCCCTTGGGCACCCATAAAGAGGATATCAATAAGTGCACAGCCCAGGGCCGTCCATCCAAGTGACTCCTGGAGTGTCTGGCCCATCCAAATCCCCTCTTCCTGTGACCCCAGCAGCTGCAGCTCTACAGGCCGAGGAGGGTAACATTGCCACACAGCATGATCCCGAAAGCAGGTAGGGACCCTCCAGGTCTCGGCCCTCAAGAGGACGCCTGTCAAGGTCATCACAGACACGGCATAGCAGTCAGCAGGCTGTGGATGTCGGGGGAGCACCAAGACGTAGCGGCAGAGTTAGCAAGGGTAAGAAAATGTAGTTGCACAGCCTGGGCATGGGTGTTAATCACTTGTACATAATGTTCACTATTGCAAGTAAACTCACAAGACTGTCTCCTTGCCTATGGCTACTTGTTATGATCAGCATTATGTTTCAGGTGCCTCAGCTCAGGGCCTCTTCCCTGTGCTTTATGTAACTTTCCCAGCACATTGATGGTGTGCCTTCCCTGTCACTGGACACATCAGTCATGTCTGCAGCTTGATGGGGCTTATCATTGCTGCCAGAATGTCCTGGGCTGACAGCACAGAGTTCCATCATTCTCTCTGTGCGCTCCCAGCACCATTGAGGTGCGGCTGGCCCCTATCTCATCAGCATCTGTGTCCAGTGGGAGTGTGGTCCTGAAGGGTTCAGCTCACGAAGGATGCCATAAGATCAGCAGAAGTTAAAGTTTCCCCACTGCATCTCCATGATGTGAATCTGTTCATGGAGCGCAAGTGAGCTGCCATCAGCCAGGCAGGAGTCAGACATTCATATAAGCTATGTGAGATTATATGGAGTGTTCAAACTGCATGTCGTCATCATCCTCCTGGAATGTAGGAACTATGGGCATCCGCTGTATCTCCATGACAGGAGCCTAATCAGAGAGGGTATGTGCGCTGCCAACAGCCAGTCAGGAGTCAAATGTTCACAGGTGCAATGTGAGGATCTATGGTGTCGCCTCACTGCATGTTGTCACCATCCTCCATGAATCTAGCAACTATGAGGGCCTTCCGAGCTCTCCTGCCTCGCCTGGGCAGTGCGATTGTCTCATCACTGTCATCCTCGTCTTCGAGGACCTCCTCACCCTCATCCCTGTCGACGTCCTCCTCCATCTCCTCCTCAGCCAGCTCCTCGCCCCGTTGCAGCGCTAGGTTGTGAAGGGTGAGCTGGCGATAACGAGGTGTGATATCCTCTGTGGACTGTATTGCAGGGCTCCACCAGACTGGTCCAGGTACCAGATTCTCATTTTCAACATTCCGATGGTTTGTTCCACCAAGGTTGAGTTGCAACGTAAGCCTTGTACCTTCTCTCTGCTGCAGTCTGAGGCTGCCGTACAGGTGTCATCAGCCACGTCCTCTGCCACGTCGCTTGTCCTTGAGCAGCCATCCCTGCAGCCTCTGCGGACCCTGGAAGATGTCAGGGATCTGAGACCTACTGAGCATGCAGGAGTTGTGGACACTCCTTGGAAATCGTGTGCAGACCTACAGGATGTGTTTGTGATGGCCGCACAGCAGCTGCACATTCAGCGAGCGGAAGCCCTTGCGATTGTTGCCACGGAGATCTGAGTGCCATGTGAGTGCAGTTGATGTCACCCTGCACCTGTGGGAAACCTGAGATCTGTGCAAATCCCAGCGCTCTTGCATCCTGGCTTTACTGATCCCGGGCGAAATGCACAAAGTTGTGTGCCTTCATGAAGATGGTGTCTGTGACCTCATGGATGCATTGTGTGTGGAGGACTGTGATATCCCACAGAAGTCACCTTTGGAGTCCTGAAAGGAGCTACTGGCGTAGAAATTGAATGTCACGGTCACTTTCACGGCCACTGGCAGTGGATGCCCT
The DNA here is from genome assembly GCF_964194155.1 of Cetorhinus maximus. Lineage (NCBI taxonomy): Eukaryota > Metazoa > Chordata > Chondrichthyes > Lamniformes > Cetorhinidae > Cetorhinus > Cetorhinus maximus. The sequence continues at coordinate 69,635,340 of NC_135885.1, forward strand.
CCATGTCCCTATGGCACCAAATCCTGCAGCAGGTAGCAGATGTGACTGACCAGTTCCGTGGACAAGCGCAGTCTTCAGCGACAATGGTACTCGGTCATCTGCAGAAATGACGAACGGTGTCCATAGACCCTGGGTCTAGCTACGTGCTGACCAGTCATGGTTCACTGTGGTGCTTCAGCAGCGTGTGTGGGAGCCCCAGCCATCCCTTCTTCCTGAGGGGGCTGCTCTTCCCTCCACCCAGCCAGGCCCCTCCATTGCTCTCTTCTCCTTCATCTCCCTTCTATGTAAGCCATGAGGCATATAGCTCGGTCACCAGGCTCTATGCTCCTGATGTATACATAAATTACAGCCTTTCAGCTTGAAAAAATCTGAACAGTAAACTGACCTTCATACAAGGAGGGAAGAAGAAAGACATTTCATTATACCAGTATCTGTGCACACATTTAGTTTTGCTGATCATCACAATTCTGCAGATGTCACTGCAGGTGACCAGTTTAACACTGTTCCCAGATGTAGGAGGTTTATCTGTGTGCATAGGCAAGAAATATTGCTTTCACGCCAGCAACCAAGTATAAAGAAGGTTACCAAATTAAATGTTTCCACTAGCTTCTAAATGGTAAACAGATTTGCAGTAAGCTGTCTTGTTCAAGCTTCTGCTTGTACACTATATACCCTGAATATTCACAACATTGATACTGAGCTATCAATATACAAAATGTCGCAAAATACTTCATGGATAACCAAAATACTTTGCTGATGAAATGACTTTGATTAGTTTTTTTTAAAGAAGGAAGTAGATGAAGATACAGAAGATTTCGGACGGGGAGCTCCAGTTAGTAGGATTTAGGTGCCTGAATGTTTTGTCATTCATGGCAGAATGATGGGAGGGGTTTGCTGCAGCAAGTCAAGCACAAGCTGAATGGAGCATTTTGGAAAGAACATAGGGCTAGAGAAGACTGCAAAGGTGAGGTGGGGGCAAGGCATGGAGGGTTTTATAGACAATAGCTAGCATTTTGAATTTAATGTGCTGGGGAATGTATGTTAGTAAGGATGAGATGATTGGAAAGCAGCACAGAGTGAGAGAAAGTATGGGCAGCAGAGTTTTGGCCCAAACTTTAAAACTGTTGCTGGTCCACATTGAAGCATAAACATAAACTGCCAATTGTTGGTTTATCCAGTTTAGTTCACGTCAATGAATTCTAAATTGTATTCTACATACAGCAATTAGGCTGGAAGTCGATGCTTGAAGGAAAACTCCAACTTCAACTTATTTCCTAACTTGCATATAAATGAAAATATCATCCTCTTTGAGTCCTGATGATGGATTATATGTATCTGCAAAAGCTCAAAATATGTCTGAACACAATGGCAACATAAACCCCAGCTATATAAGAATTTAAGTAATATTTTCAAATGCTTTCATTTGAACTTGTACTGAAAATATTCATAGTGTTCCACATAGCCATTATTGAGCTTGACTAATGATAGAAAAACTTGAGGGGCATTAGAATCATACTATACATTGTAGTCTGGATAGAGATAATTGAATTATGTTTCAGGAAATTGAAAATCATTGTTTTAACTACTAATCCCCTTAAATCTGTATTATGGATCGATAATTATAGTGCTGCCTAACTACAACACCATTTGTTCCTCTTGTTTGTTGTTTTTCTCACGTCACCTCCCCTCCCCTCAATCCCCATGCATCTCTTTTCCTGGTTTTTTCCTCCAGCACAGACCACCACAAGATGAGCGTTCCAAAACTCTGACAACATCAATCTGAAGCTCCTTATTTGAAGGAACATTGGAATGGAACCAAGAATTTTGCCTCAGATTTTTCCTGCCATTTGTTGTGAAGGCTCAATATACCCCCATGGTTTAGGTCAGGAACTTGCCACACACAACCATGGGTACAAGTTAGGTTACTTGGTCACCTGCATTTATGGGCATTTCTTTTGATCCTGATGAGATAGTCAAGGCATGCTTGCGAAAGAATATTTAATTTCATTACTTCAGTCTGAATTCTTCATATTTATATTTCTATTTATACAGCCTTCTACAGCCTCTCCCCCTAACTGGCTGTTCCGTCATCTGTTCCGCCACCTTCCTTTCATTGAACAACAATGTATATTTGTGTAGCGCCTCTAATGTAACAACACGTTCCAGGGTGTTTTACAAGGGCATCATAAAACAAAATATGACACTAATGCACATAAGGAGATAGTAGGTCAAATAATCAAAAGCTTGGTCAAAGAGTTAGGTTTTAAGGAGTGTCTGAAAGGAGGAAAGTGAGGTAAATAAGTGGAGAGGTGTAAGGAAGGAATTCCAGAGCTCAGAGCTAAAGCAACTGAAGGCACAGCCATCAATGGTGGAGTGATTAAAATTGGGGCTGGTCGAGAGTCTCGAGTTTGATGAATGAAGTTAGCTTGGAGGGATGTGGTGCTGGAGGAGATTGCATAGATAGGGAGGTGCAAGGCCATGGAGGAACTTGAGGACAAGGATGAGAATTTTAAAATAAAGATGTTGCTTGACCAGGAACCTATGTAAGGGGTCAAGCACAGGGTTGATAGACAGGTTGATAGACAGGTGCATGTCCTTCATAACCACAGCTGAAACATACGTCAGTTAGATTTTCACTATAAACATTACTAAGCCTTTGCTAATAACTTACCAACTTCTGACTTGGGTAAGAGATAAGCAGGACCTCTTTGGGGTTGAATTGGATCATGATGAGCATTTGGAACCAAGTAAATGCTCTGTGGCAGAATTGGTAATCCAATACTCAGGTCAGGAAAATCTGCATTATAAAAGATTGATAGGATGGGGAGGAATGGCATTGCCACTGAGGAATGAGATTTTACTCATCATCCAGATAACCCCAAAAATTAATGCACTAATGGGTCTGCTGATTCTGGCTGAACAAGCAGTGCAAATCTTACCAGTGCACCCCTGCCTCAGAGTCAGATAGTTAAGGATTCAAACTCCACTCAAGATCTGAGTATATAATCTGGGCTAAGATTTTAGTGTAGTATTAAGAGAGTGCTTAGCAGAAGATATTAAGTCAAGGCCTATTTAAATGGATGTAAAAGGCCTTATAGCATTACCCAAAGAAAAGTTCTCTCATTGCCCTGCTCAATATTCTTTCTTCAACCACATCGCCAAAAGCAGCATCATTATTTTTCTCATTTACTGCTTGCCAGATCTTCTTGTGTATAAATTGGCTGATGAGTTTGTCTGGAAAACAATGATTACACTACAAATCCAATTCATTGGTTACAAGGAGTTTTGGGTTGGTCTGAGGACATGATAAGATGCAACATAAATGTTCTTTTTTTCTTTTTTCTGTGCTGGTTTAATGCGTTATCTTAGTGTGCTAAACTGCACCAGTATGCCTATGCACATTCGGGCGTCTCCCAGAATGGCTTCCCCTGCCAATCTACACTTCAGCTTTTTGGACTGGCAGGAAGATATAATAATTCTCAGAGGGCAGAATCTTCTGGTTGGTGTGCAGGGGTGGGCCCCACACGCTGATGGGTAAAATGAAGTGCGGTGATGTCAGGCGTGCGTCCCGACATCACCGCCCACCATCCCGATCTTCAGTTTGGCGGGTGCGCACTGGAGTCGGCTGCACATCTGCCGAACTGTCAAAGGCCAGTTAAGGCCATTAATCATCTAATTGAAGCACTTTTCAGTGCTGCCTGTCCAACCTTAAGGTTGGCGGGCAGGTGAAGAGCCCAGGCGGCTTTCGCATTTTTCATGGAACCTCATCTATGGGCGGGGTGAGGTTTCATGGAGGTTTTATTAATTTTGTAAAATGTTTCATGTAAATTCATAAACATGTCCCAGCTCATGTGACAAGGTCACATGAGGGCACATGTCTGAATAATTATTTTCTGTTATTTTTCAAATCTTTATGATTTTCTTAATCTCCCTGAGGCACTGCTAATCTCTCTGAGGCAGCTCCGTGCCTCAGGGAGATTTCTGCGTTCTTTTGCGTGAGAGCGGAGGACCCGATTCTCCTTCCTCCCCCTGCCCGCTCAGGTAGTGCTGAGCGCTTCCGGGTGCACCTTAATTGGCCCACCCATGTAAAATGGCAGCGCGCAAGCGATCAGCTGCACGCCCACCCACGTCCAGTCCCGCCCAGCTGGCCCAACGGAGAGAAAATTCTCTCCGTAATGTTATTGGAAGTTATTGTAAAATACAGTAATAGTGGGTTCTGTGTCTATGGGTCTCTGCCTGTTTGTGGGTGTGTGTGACTTAATTGAATTAAATTTAATTGAATTAAAGGCAGGTCATCTGAAGGCTTTGTTGTATTAGAAGATAAACTAGGTTTGAAATGTTAAGTAGGTAAACATAGGGTTAAAGGGAACATTTGCATTTTTAAATAAACCAAGCTAGATTTATTTCAAAAGAGGGCTGAAATGTGTCACCTAGCAAGGTGAAGTTTAGAAACAGTGTGTTTATTTTTCCAAAAGACTACTGGTAATTAGTACTATATGAGATTTTTATTATTGTAAAGGTAAAGTCCAAATACATAGTGAAACAATGGGAATTTACATTCAAAGGAGAAAATATGTGTAATGGAGCAAAAGCTGTGTGTAAAGGTAGGCATTCTAAGATCTAACAAGTGTGAAACGCCGTCAGTATCTAAGCCTCAAACTGCTGTCTACAAAGAACCAAGGTTAAGGAAATTGGATTGTTCAGGGTATCATGTTTCTTTGACTGAGTCTTTAAAAATCTATATGTCTTACTGTTGCCTTAATGAAAGCATTGCTGGGAGTTAGGTTAATTAGGGGATTTATAAATTATCATAGTAGTAATTTGCAGATCTACGTATGTATTTAAAATCATTTCTTCTATTAATAAAGGTTTAGTTTAGTTTTGTAAGGAACCTATATGACTTGGTGGTCTTATTATTACTGAATTCAAGGCATGCATCTTGAAATGTATACAAATTGCAAAACAAGTTGTGGCAATTGTTTCAAGTTTCCCTCTGGGATTGGAGCAGCTCAGCATTTACCATTGGCTGTGCCATAACATGGACTTTATTTTCAGACAAAACTGACCCACCTGAATGACCATATTCTCCACATTTGGCAAACAGAAACTTAGGTATAGGTTTCTTATTGGTTCATTTCAAAATTGTCAAGCATGGTGATGGGTTTCTGTACATATGACTAACTAAACATAGTTTAGTAACATATAACAAATACTAACCTATAGCTAACTAAAAAAAAATAGGCACAATGCCAAGAATTAATCTCCAGAGATAAATTATTTTCCAGTTAATGATATTATAAACCCAATGGAGCCATATGTATTTTTATCTGATGTAAGCAAAACTGCATAAATCATAAACAGAACAGTAATACAGAAGATAATTCCATGCTTATATCATTCATATATTTAGACAGAAACAAAATGAAAACCATACATTATCTGAACATTAATACTTTTTTTTGCTCCAGTGTAGGTAATTAAAAATTCTCATCTTATTCCTATATGTCAGTTGTTATTCATTTGAAAAGAGGTGACTTCAAGAGGACACAGCATGTTATAGACTATATGTAAATACCCAACGATATCAAGCTGGAAATCTCACTTTGAACATTAACAAGTACAATATGCAGATTTATTTTGGTTCTATGGACTATGGTTATGTCGCTATTTTAAATGGATATAGGCTTAAAAAGAAAACTTTGACAGAGCTATGGAGAAAGGGCAGAGAAGCAGGAATAATTGGATAGCTCTTTCAAGGACCCAGCAAAGGCACGATGGGCTAAATTACTGATACGGCCAGAATTTTGAGGTCAGCGGTTGGGTGCAGTCGGCGGGCCCAGGAACGGCTGGGAAATGGCCTGTGATGTCACGCTGGTGGGCCAATTAAGGTCCGCCAAGCGTGAATGGTGGCTCCCCAATGGTCGGGAAGAGGAGGGCGGGGGCGGGGGCCTGTCGGCCGCTGGGTCCAATGGTGACCCGGCAGCCAGTTTAAAACCGGCCCAGTCAGGCCCTGCTGGAGATTAAGACAACTTCAGTGTTGTCAGCAGGAGAGTAAAATTTATGGATACAAATGCAGCTGCAGACGCCAGGTGGGAGGGCAGGTCAGGTAGACACTCAGTCCCCTGTGATTCTGACGAGTGCCTTGCGGTCCTCCTGGAGGAGGTGGCTGCCAGGAAGGACACCGATGTCCCCCAGGATTTAAGGAGGAGGCTGCTGCCCCTTGTAAAAAATAACTTGGGAGGAGGTGGCAGCGCTGGTCAGCAGCCATGATGTTGTGCGGTGCACCTGGTTCCAGTGCCATAAGTGGTTTAATGACTTACTGCGCTCAGGAAGAATGAGTACTGTGTAGACATGGATCAGTGTGTTGAAGTGTTAAGGGCTGGCCATTCCACCTGTGGAGCTCAGGGGTGTTAGAGCCTGAGTGCCAATTGTCAATGACACCAGTGTTGGCCTAGGGGGTGAACCCTGGCTGCTTGGCCTGAGTGCCTTGCAGCTCGAGGGCCACGACTCGGATGTGCCCTGCAAGGTGTGCCTCAGGTGGGGTTGGCCAGGCTGCAATGGCGCTGCAGATAGAGAAGATTGTCCATAACAACATTGAAATGTCGCAGACTGGCAGAGGCCCTCCAAACCTCTTAATCCTAACCAGATACAAGTAGGACGCCCTTGAGCTGGAGAGGTGCCACGCGCCTCAGTCAACCGGCCGCGGAGAGGCTGGGGTGTCAGATGAAAGTAAGAGTGCAGTGTACAGAGTGGGAGTTTCAGACGGTGCAAACATTCTTGTGTAGTCTCATCATTAATGGGAGCTTCAAATCTGGATTCCCCATTGATCATTGAAAGATGATGGCAACATGATGCAGATCTCCATAGTCTCACCAGGGTGCCTGGCATGCACAGTGACAGTGCGGTGACTTAAGCTAATGACATGTCATTGTTCTCCCTTAGGTTTGCCACCACATACCCAATCACAGGACCCCGAAGACCCAGCCCTGACACCAGAGGCCCACCAGGCTCCAGAAGCACTTGTGCCACAGCTGCTCTCTGAACTAGGCACCAACGCGGATACCAGCACCTTGGTGAGCATTAGATCTTCAGCTAGTCTCTCGGTGCACAGCGGTGAGGGGACTTCACACTTGCTTATGGTGCAGGCGGAGGCAGAGAGTGCCCAGGGCGCTGGCAGTCAGAGGAATGTTGGGGACCAGGGACATGCTCAGTTGGTGGCTGATGATGAGCCTCTGGAGTCGTCCATTAGGCAGCAGATGCTGGATATCCAGCAGGATGTGCGAGAGGATCTGGCAGAGATCCATGAGGGTAAGCATGCCACGGTCTCTATTATGGAGGAGTCCATGCGGAACATCAGCACTCCGTTGCCCCTTATGGCCGAGCGCACTGCCTCCTCCATTGAGACAGTGGCGACTCTCATGGAGAGGCAGCTCCAGGAACAGGGTTCTTGGGGTTGCGGTCAGACATGCAAGCCCTCACACGGGCACTGACCTCGGCTGGTCAGTGTCAGTGTGGGAGATGGATGAGGCACCTAGTATCCCAGCTCAGTGCCGGTACATCAATGGTGAGCAGGAAGGTCCAGAATGACCTCACGTTGGCGCACAAGCTGGCTGCCGTCTCTGCAGGCTTCTCTCAGGACACTCCGGATGACAGCAGCAGCTCTCTGCCCCTCCGCCAGTGACCATCACATCTGATGAGTCTGCGATGACTGGGGAGATGCCAGCCGTGGAACTGACCGTTTCCTCCCAGGTGGAGCCAGCACAGGCTCCACTGGTCAGAGGGTGACTGCCAAGGTCATCAAGGTCAGCAGGACAGCAGAGTGAGCAAGCTGCCTCCAATGCCGGTGCCAGCGAAGGGAGAGCACTTAGATGTAGCACTCACAAATGTAAGTTTAAGGCACAAGAGGGACTGGTCACAGGTGATCTTCTGTTGTGCAATGTTTTGTTTAATTTAACTGTCTGGGTTGAAGACCAGAGAAGGCCCTGTTAATTTGTTTTGATTGCCAACATGAGATAAATTTTCTTTTGTTGTAATGGTCTGAGTACGCTTTGCCTTTTTTATTTAATGTGGTGCAGGGTACGCCAGCATGAAATGGTGGACATGGGTGGCTCAAAACTTTATTGCACAGGCACTGAGTGGAACTTGGGGGTCAAAGAAAAGGTCCATTTCAGACATCTGGGATGGAAGTGGCAGCCCTGGTATGAGGTGATAGCTCTTAATTGGCAGCCTCGCTAAAGGAGCGTTGGATCAAGGCAATCCAGGTGTCCCTGCCTCCCTGGAGGTTATTGAGGTCTGCCCTACATCCTCAGCGTTCTCCTCACCATGCTCCTATTCTGACTCACTGGATTCACCCTCTGTGGCCTGTGCAGCTGCGTCAACATATGCTTCCTCCAGTGGGTCTCCCCTTGCCGGTGCCAGATTGTGAGGAGCACAGCATGCAACCACTATCAGTGACACCTGCTTTGGGGGGTATTGTAGTGCACCCCCTGAACGGTCCAGGCATCGGAAGCGAGTCTTCAGAAGACCTACGGTCCTTTCTATCACTGCCCTTGTGGAGGCATGGCTCCTGTTATGTCGCTGCTCTGCCTCTGTTCTTGGGTGGTGGAGAGGGGACATGAGCCACCTTTTCAAGGGATAGCCCTTGTCACCCAGCAGCCATCCATCCAATCGGGCTGGAGCACTGAAGAGCCTCGGCACCTGGGAATCACGATGTACGCGTCATGGGAGCTGCCAGGATACCTTGCACAGGCTTGCAGAATCTGTATCCTGTGGTCACACACTATCTGCATGTTCATGGAGTGGAATCCCTTCCTGTTGACGAAGGCACCCGGCTGACCCACTGGCGCCTTGATGGTCACATGTGTGCAATCAATTGTACCCTGGATGCGGGGGAACCCGGCAATCACTTCAAAGCCTTTGGCTTGCTCAGCCTGGCTGGCCTCGTCCCAGCAGTAGTGGATGAAAGTCAATGCATGCCTAAACAGAGCGTCTGTCACCTGCTTGACACAAGTGTGGACAGCTGATTGGGAGACTCCACAAAGGTCACCCACCAACCCCTGGAAAGAGCCAGAGACATAGAAGTTGAAGGTTGCAGTGACCTTCAAAGCCACTGGCATGGGGTGTCCATCCGCACAGTCGGAGCTGATCTCAGGCCCAATCATCTGACAGATGGAGGTCACTGTATCCCTGGAGAGGCGGAGCCTCCTTCGGCATTGCACCGCGGACATATTGAGGTAGCTGCGTCGCTGCCTGTAAACTCTGGCAGCAGGATAGTGGCATCTTCTGCAGCCCCTTCCACCTTGGATTGCCAGCTGGCCATTGCCCCCTGTGCCTGTGTCTCTCCTCCCACAGGTCCCTCCCCTGGAAACTGCACAGGGACACCTGGCCTCCTCTCCCTTCTGCCCCTCTCTTCCTCCTCAGAGGAGATGCTACCAGCAGAGATCACAATCCCCATTACCAGAGTAACAGAAGGCTGTCTGAGACCTGGAAGTGTCTACACAGTCTGAATTCTCCAGGATGCTTGGAGACACCAAGGAGTCCTGAAACGAAGCCTGGAAATGCTAACAATAAAGCCTTGAACAGAGATGATGCTGCCACATACTAATCAGTCACCAGCAGCAAACTATCTACCGAACTCCTCACTACTCGTACTAGCAATGCTGCTGACCCTTTTTATCCTGCCTGTGGATGAGGTTTTTGAAATTGTCGACTGGCTGCCTGCCTATTTTGCCCATGCGACGAGGGCGAAATCACACGGGCAACGAAAAATCAGCGTCAATTGACTTTTAATGGCCTTAACCGTCCTCTTAATTAATGGTGGGCGCAGCTCTGGCACCCGCGTGTGCCTGCCGAGTGAAATATCATGCGAGTGCGCGATGACACTGGGATGCTCACCCAATCCCACTGCGCATTATTTTATGCTCGAGTGTATCAGGTGCACACCTGCATGCCAATTGAAAAATTCTGCCCTATGATTCAATTAAATGAATAGAATCAACATTTGTAACCAGAAGCCTGGCAAACAGCAAAGTAATGAACAAGCACAACCATTACATCATTTAAGAACAATTTACCCCCACTCCCGCCATACTGACATGTTTATCTATTACCATTCAACTTTTTTGTGATCTTTATTTCAAAAATACAATTTGAAGATGAATTTATCTTTTTAGAAAGATATTTTTATTTGAGTTACGATCCGATCCTTCAATGACTGGAATGCAGCATGACATAAGAGTGACATATAATTCCCACAGAAAGGAATGTAACAAAAATTGTCTGCTTCACATCTATTCTGACGATGCAACCTTCTACACAAGCACTTCTGATATGTCTTCATTTACTTGCAACTGAGGATTTCCTCCACTGTGGTTGACAGGGCTCTTGATCATGTCTACTCCATTCCTCTCATTTCTGCTCTCACCCCTTCCCTCCCCTTCCAGAACCATGACAGAGCTTCTGCTATCCTCACCTTCCAACCCACCAGTCTCCATATTCAATGGATCACTCACTGCCACTTCTGCCAGCTCCAATGTGATGTCATCACCAAACACATCATCCCCCACCCCGCTCATTTCAGCATTTCAAAGGAATCCGTCCCATCATAACGCTCTGACTACTGCTCAATCACCTCAACACCCCCTCGACTACCGACAACATATTTCTATGCAAGTGCAGGGGATGCAACACCTGTGCTTTTATGTTCTTCACCATCCAAGGCTGCAAACAACCCTTCCAGGTGAAACAGTGCCTTACTTGTGCTTTCAATTCAGTTTATTGTATTCACTGGAGATAATGTGGCCTCCTCCATGTTGCAAAGACCACATTCAGACTGGGTGACTGCTTTGCAGAGGACACCTATCCAATTCACAAGCATGACCCCCATTTTGCAGCGGCCTGTCATCCTAATTCTCCACCTTGCTGCCACTCTAACCTCTCTGCCCAGGGCCTTGTGCAGTGTTCCAATGCAGCTCAACATAAGCTCCAGGATACCTTATCTTTCCATTAGACACTCAATTGCCTTCCAGTCAATACTGAGTTCAGCAATTTCAGATCATAAACAATATCCCCATTTTATTTCCTTTCTGTTCCTCGTTTGGGTTATTTTTGTCTTCGGATGACAGCTGCTCATGGTTCTGCTAATCACATCTCCTTTAGACCTAATTGTTTGTTATTTTGACTTGTTCTCTTCACAATCCCTTTGGCCTTGCACAATCAACCCTTTTGGCATATAGAGGTGAATTTTCCAGGGAGGTGTATTGCTTGACCTCCACTCCCCACCACCGCCCCTGCCCCCGAACCACATTGGTAGAAAAGTCAGTCTTGAGCCTGCCAATTTTAAAAAGGACTGCCCCGCAGCAATAATACACTGGGGGTGGCCTTAACAAGGTGAAGGTGGATCTTGCATCCCTCTGGGTCAGGAAGTTCCATCCACGAGAGCTGCTGGCCAATCTGATTGGCCAACAGCCGAATAGTCCCAGTAGCATCAGAACATAGTAGTGGCCACTGCGGGGACGACAAGGGAGAGCCATGAGGAAAATCACAGATGCTGGACTGAAAGGGGTGCCCAGGCCAAAATTTTCCATTTGGCGGGCGGAGCAGGAGCGGACGCGGGAAGGTGTGGACCCGATCTACGCCTGAAATCGGAGCCGTGCCACCATTTTGTGCGGGCGGGCCAATTAAGGCCTGCCCAGCGCATTTCCGACTCCCGTGGATAGCGGGAGCGTGAAGGCAGCGGCGGGTGTGCACAGACCGCCGGGTCCAATGGCGACCCGACAACTGTTTAAAAGAAGCCCTGGCAGCCTCCTGTAGGCTGCTCGCAATGGCCACCTGGAGATCCAACCACAGGGGGTCTGCTCAGCAGGGCACTCTGGAGGGAAAGGCAGAGGAGAAGGGCAGACTGCAGGGTCTGCCACAGGAGCAGGGCAGGCGGCAGGGTAGGCCAGTGGGGGGCCAATGTACTCCTTGCTTTTCTGATGACTGCCTTGCTGCCCTCCTCGAGGAGGTGACAGCACGGCGGGAGGTGCTGGTTCCCCAGGATGGGAGGAGGAGGCCCCGCAATATGACAAAGCGTGTCTGGGAGGAGGTGGCGGAGGTGGTGAGCTCCCGCGGGATCCAGTGCCGTAAGTGCTTCAACGATTTGTTGCGCTCTGGAAGGGTGAGTACCATGTTGGCATTGGGCATTTAACCCAGTAGGTAGCCTTAGCCTTTGAGAGCCTACCACCCAAGTCTTACTGTCGTGACTGCATTGACTCATGTTGGGCATTTCTCGTACGCTGGGTGAACAAGCAGATAGTGCCCATGCTTATATCAGCCTCAGTGGTTCATGAGATGTGTTCTCCCCCGCACCATGTGTTACTCTTAGTCGCACGTGACTAGTCTGGGGCAACCTGCAGGAGATGCAGCTAGGCACATACTCAGAACTCCAACACATGTCCTATTCAGGGTGATGAGATGGTGGAAGGGGAGCCTCAAGGTGTCGTGGCCAAGAGCCATCTGCTGCCCTCGACGCTGCACATAGTTGCATCTCCTTGCTATGGGAGCTAAGACCATGTGTTTTCTAAAGTGATGGACGCAGAATGTGTCCAAGGTGGTCGTTGGGGTGAGGTGGGGGGGTGTAGTTGGGACAGACGTACTATCTTTGTGTGACTGATCAGCAGTAGCGGGGAAAGGAGGCACTGGAGGCCTGACATGGGCCATTGTGGTTCAGGTGTGGCGTGCGTGTGCAGAGTGCATGTGCAATTAGCCACAATGAATGGTCTTCTCTGTTTTTCAGGAGAAGAATGCTCACAATGCGTGTGAGCATTCGCGGACTGGAGGCGGCCAGGCCCAGCTCATGATTTTGAGCTGATTCAAGCAGGAGGCCCTGGAGCTTGAGAGGCACCATGCGCCCAGGTCAACTGGTGTCAGTGAGGCTGGGGTGGAATGGCCAGGTATTTGAGGTCCACAGTGAGATCTGCTCTGTCTTCCCATCATCCGTAGCACTGATGATTGTTTGAATCGTTATTGTAGCAACATTACTCATTCACAGAGTGATAGAGTCAGAGGTGTGGGTCATAGACAAAGGTCCCTCGGCCCTTTGAAGATGCGTGTGCCCAGCACCTTCCAATTTCCCATTTCTTATCCCATTTCTAACCACTATCCCCATGGCCTTGTATGCCATGGCATCGTAACTGCACATCCAAATACTTATTACATGTTAGGAGGGTTTCTGCGCCCACCACCCTTTCAGGCAGTGCATCCTGCATTATTGTGTGCTAAAGTTCCTCATCACCTCACCTGTCAACCTCATGCCCTTTACCTTAAATCAATGCCACCAGGTTACTCATCCCTCCGCCAAGGGGAAAAGTTCCTTTCTGTCGACCCTCTCTATGCCCCTCATAATGTTATAAACCTCAATAATGTCACCCCTCAATCTTCTCTACTCCAGGGGAAATATCCCCATAGTCTATGCTATGCCTCCTCATAGCTCCAACTCTCCAGCCTAGCCAGCATCCTGGTCAGTGACCTCTGCACTCTCTCCACTCCAGTCACATCCCTCCCGTGAAGCGCATTTCACAACTGAACGCAGAACTATAGCTGTGGCCGAGGCAGCGTTTTCTGCACTTGCAACATGCCCTCCTTGTTCCTATGTTCTGTTCCTCAGCTAATAAAGGCAAGTATGGCATTTACCTTCTTAAAGGCCTTATGTACCTGTCCCACTACCTTAACAGGCCTGTCAACATGCCCAGCAAGGTCCCTCTGATCCTCCTTACTTTCTACGGTCCTACCATTCCTCATGTATTCCTGTGCCTTGTTTCTCCTGCCCAAGTGCACCACCTCACACTTATCCACATTACATTCCATGTGGCATTCCTTAGGCCATCTGACCAGCCCGTCTGTATCTGCCTGTAATGTTTGGGTCTCCTCCTCACTATTTGCCAATCCACCAAAATTCGTCTCCATAAATTCTGGAAGGTTGAGCACATAATGAGCCAAGGGGAAAGGGATGAAGTGTGTCACTGTGTGGACGCTAACTGATCCACTGTCCTTGTTGTTAATTTCAGCATCATCAGAGCCTGTCCACCAGGAGCAATTCCAGATGCCCCCCTCTCACACCTGAGGGCCCTCAAGTGTCACCAGCGTCACAGAATTTCTGCGAGGCAGGCACCAGCACAGATACTAGCACATCGGTGGGCATTGCAACATCAGCTAGTGTCCCGGGGCACAGTGGAGAGGGCACTTCACAATTGCTGGAGGAGCTGGCAGAGACAGAGAGTGCCCATGGTGCCAGCAGTTGGAGGACTGCAGGGGACCAGGCACATGCTCAGTCGGTGCCTGATGATGTGCCTCTCGAGTCGTCCACGATGCAGCTGCTGCGGGAAATGCGGCCGGGTGTGCGGGAGCATCCGGGAGTGATACATGAGATGATGCTTTGCTTGGTGTCCGTGGTGGAGGAGTACACGCAGAGCATCAGTGATGCAATGAGCTTCATAGCAGAGCATCATGCTTCCTCTATGGAGAGAGTGGCGACTCTCGTGGAGAGGGGCTTCAAGAAGCTTCTCCTGGGGATATGCTCAGACCTGCAAGCCCTCACAGTGCCAGTGGCCACAGCTGATCATTGCCAATGTCGGAGATGGTGTGGGCTTCAATCTTCCCAGCTCGTTGCCCATCCATCCATGGTGAGCAGGGAGGTCTGGGGCAGAGCAGTTGCCTGTCATATCTGCGGACTCCTCTCACAGTGCTCCAGATGAGGGCAACAGCTGCTCTGCCCCTCTCCCAGTGACTGCTTCATCGGGTGAGGCTGCGACAACTGGGGAGATGCCAGCCGTGGACCTGGCAGATCGCTCCCAGGCAGGGCCAGCACTGGCTCCACGGGCCAGAGGGCGACTGCCAAGGTCATCGAGGCCAACAGGACAGCAGAGTCAGCAGTCTGGCTCAGATGCCACTCCCAGCGATGGGGCGGCACCAAGACGTAGCACCTGTAAACGTAACCATAAGGCATCTTAGGCACACCACGGCTTTCTCACTGGTGCTTTTGTGTTGGTCCGAGATTAGGGAATTATTATTTGTTTATGGTTGAAAAATGTTTTGCTTTCACTTTGTGTGACTTTATGATGGAGAAGATTAAAACCAGATGTGTTACCATGGCTGAGGGTGGCTCCTTTGTTCTGCATTTGTATGTTTTACATACATGTCATTAGTGTTTGAGTGGACATTGAGGTTTATGTCCAAAGCCCTAAGTTGCAGCTGATGAAGTAGCAGATTTAGCACTTAAGTGCTGAGTATGGAAGCGCCAGGCAAGGCTGGTCCTGCTGATTCAATTGTGTGGAGCTAGCTGAAGGTTCGTTGGATACAAGTGTCCCGGGTGTCCATGCCTCCTTGATGTAGTCCTGGGTTAGCGTTGAACCCGTCATCATTCCCTGTGCCTCCTCATCCTCAGAATTGGTGCTGGGCTCATCGTGTGCAGCCGCATCCACTGTGTCAACGTCTTCGTCATCCACAACGACCCCCCTTTCCAGCGCATGATTGTGCAGGGTGCAGCATGCTACCACTATCACCGAGACACGATCTGGTGGGTACTGGACTGCGTCCCCTGAGCGGTCCAGGCATCGGAAGTGCATCTTGAGAAGATAGATGGCTCTCTCCACCACAGCCCTTGTGGAGGCGTGGTTCCTATTGTACCGCTGCTCAGCTTCTGTTCTTGGATGGTGGAGAGGTGTCATGAGCCACCTTCTGAGGGGATAGCCCTTGTCACTCAGCAGCCATCCATCCAGCCGCGCTGGAGCCCTGAAGAGCCCGGTACCTGGGAATGTCTAAGGATGTAGGCATCATGGGAGCTGCCTGGGTACCTTGCACAGACTTGTAGAATCTGCATCCTGTGATCACACACTATCTGCACGTTCATGGAGTGGAAGCCCTTCCTGTTGACGAAGGCACCGGGCTCACCTGCTGGCACCTTGATGGCCACATGTGTATAGTCTATTGCACCCTGGACGCAGGGGAAGCCAGCAATGGCCGCGAAGCCTCTGGCTCACTGTGTCTGGCTTGCCTGGTCCCAGCGGAAGTGGATGAAGGTCAATGCCCGTCTGAACGGAGCATCTGTAACCTGCTTGACACAAGTGTGGACTGCTGATTGGGAGACACGTGAAGATCACCCACCGAGCCCTGGAAGGAGCCAGATGCATAGAAGTTGAGGGCAGCTGTGACCTTGAGAGCCACTGGCGTGGTGTGTCCACCCACGCAGTTAGGGGAGAACTCAGGCCCAGTCATCTGACAGATATAGTTGACTGTTTCCCTTGAGAGATGGAGCCTCCTTCGGCACTGCACCTCAGTCATATTGAGGTAGCTGCATCGCCGCCTGTATACCCTGGCAGCAGGATAGTGACGTCTCCTGTGGCCCCTTCCACCTTGGACTACCTCTTGGCCCTGCGCCCCTTGTGCCTGTGCCTGGCCTCCCAAAGGTGGCTCCCCTGGAGGCTGATTGTGCACTCCTGTCCTTCCCCTCATTCTAGCCCTCCCTTCCTCCTCAGAGGATCTGCCTCCGGTGGACATGTCAGAACCCATACTCAGGCCAAAGGGAGGCCTTCAGAAAGCTGCAGGCCCGATAAAGATTCCTGACTGCAGAGTGCTGAGCTGATGGTTCAAAGTACACAGAAAGCTGCTGGAATTCGTTCTGAACTGCTGCAGATCACACAGGCAAGTTTTAAAAAATTTTCTGCAATAAATACTCACAGACCAGATTGACAACCCCACTGAGCCCTCATCCCACCCGTGGATGAGTTTTATTAAAAAGCCTCTTACCCGCCTGCCTGTTGTGCCCATGTGCTGAGCCGAAGGTTGCACGGGCACCTGAAAATCGGTGTTGATTGCCGAGTTAAAGGCCTTAACTAGCCCGAAAATTAATGGTGGGCGCGTGTCAAACTTCATCATTTCACGTGCCATTTCCTGATTATCTACTGTTAGCTCCCCCTTCTCACTCTCTTAGAGGACTGACACTCATTTTACTTACTCTTTTCCAGACAAATGGGGAGTATTTCATCACATTCCTGACTTGTGCCTGGTAGATGGTGGACAGGCTTTGGGGAGTCAGGAGGTGAGTTACTCATCGCACGATTCCTAGCCTCTGACCTGCTCCTGTAGCCACAGTATTTATATGGCTAGTCCAGTTCAGTTTCTGGTCAATGGTAACCCCCAGGATGTTGATAGTGGGAGATTCAGTGATGGTAATGCCATTGAACATCAAGAGGCGATGGTTGGATTCTCTCTTGTTGGAGAAGGTCATTGCCTGATACTTGTGTGGCACAAATGTTACTTGCCACTTGTCAGCCCAATCCTGGATATTGTCCAGATCTTGCTGCATTTGGACATGGACTGCTTCAGTGTCTGTGAAGTCGCAAATGGTGCTGAACATTGTGCAATCATCAGCGAATATCTCCACCTCTGACATTATGATGGAAGGAAGGTCATTGATGAAGCAGCTGAAGATGGTTGTGCCTCGGACTCTACCTTGAGGAACTCCTGCAGTGATGTCCTGGAGCTGAGATGACTGACCTCCAACAACAACATCTTCCTTTGTGCTAGATATGACTCCAATCAGCAGAGAGTTTTCCCCATGATTCCCATTGACTCCAGTTTTGCTAGGGCTCCTTGATGCTACACTCTGTCAAGTGCTGCCTTGATGTCAAGGGCAGTCACTCTCACCTCATCTCTGGAGTTCACCTGTTTTGTCCATGTTTGAACCAAGGCTGTAATGAAGTCAGGAGCTGAGTGGCCCTCACGGAACCCAAACTGGGCATCAGTGAGCTAAGCAAGTGCCGTCTGATAGCACTGTTGATGACCCCTTCCATTACTTTGCTGGTGATGGAGAGTAGACTGGTGGGGCGGTAATTTGCCAGGTTGGATTTGTCCTGCTTTTTGTATACAGGACATAACTGGGCAATTTTCCACATAGCCGGGTAGAAGCCAGTGTTGTAGCTGTGCTGGAACAGCTTGGCTAGGGCCAAGGCAAGCTCTGGAACACAAGTCTTCAGTACTATTGCCAGAATGTTGTCAGGGCCCATAGCCTTTGCATTATCCAGTGCCTTCAGCTGTTTCTTGATATCACGTGGAGTGAATTAAATTGGCTGAAGGCTGGCATCTATGATGCTGGTGACCTCCGGAGGAGGCTGAGGTGGATCATCCACTTGGCACTTCTGGCTGAAGAATGTTGCGAATGCTTTAGCCTTATCTTTTGCACTGCTGTACTGGGCTCCTCCATCATCGAGGATGGGGATATTTTTGGAGACTTGTCCTCCAGTGAGTTGTTCAATTTTCCACCACTATTCACAACTGGATGTGGCAGGACTGCAAAGCTTGATCTGATCCGTTGGTTGTGGGATCGCTTAGCTCTGTCTATCACCTGCTGCTTATGCTGTTTGGCACACAAGTAGTCCTGTGTTATAGCTTCACCAGGTTGACACCTCATTTTTAGGTATGCCTGGTGCTGCTCCTGGCATGTCCTCCTGCACTCTTCATTGAACCAGGGTTGATCCCCTGGCTTGCTGGTAATGGTAGAGTGGGGGATATGCCAGGCCATGTGGTTACAGATTGTGTTTGAATACAATTCTGCTGCTGCTGGTAGCCCACAGCGACACATGAATGCCCAATCTTGAGTTGCTAGATCTGTTCAAAATCTATCCTATTTAGCATGGTGTTAGTGCCACACAACACGATGGGGGTGGTCATTCCTACCAATACTGTCATGGACAGATGCACCTGCAGCAGGCAGGTTGATGAGGATGAGATCAAGTATGTTTTTCCCTCTTGTTGTTTCCATCATCACCTGCCACAGGCCCAGTCTAGCAGCTATATAATTTAGGACTCGGCCAGCTCAGTCAGTAGTTGTGCTATGAGCAATTCTTGGTGATGGACATTGAAGTGCCCCACCCAAAGTACATTCTGCACCCTTGCCACCCTCAGTGCTTTCTTCAAGTGGTGTTCGAAATGGAGGGGCACTGATTCATCAGCTGAGGGATGGCAGTATGTGGTAATCAGCAGGAAGTTTCCTTGCTCATGTTTGACCTAAACTTCTGTATTTGCTGACCTACGCTGACCCCCAGTCCAGCAATGGCTTGATTTTTAAAAGTGTCATTCTTATTTTCAAATCCCTCACTTCTTACATATCCCTTCCCCAATCTCTGTAACCCTCTCCAGTCCTACAATCCTCTGAGGTATGTCTGTTTTAATTTGGGCCTCGTGGCGTATCCCCAATTTTCATTCCTTCGCAGTTGGCATTCAACTGCATAGGCCTCAAGCTCTGAAAATCCCTCCATAAACACCTTCCCCTCTACTTCTCTCAACTCTTTTAAGGCAGATCTTACTCCTTACAGATCTATCTCCTTACGTGGTGTCAAATTTTGTCTGATAATGCCCCTGTGATGTTTTACTATCTTAAAGGTGTTACATTAATGCAAGTTGTTGTTGCTACATTCCATGAATAAAATGAAACTTGCTGGACTAGTTAGAAAATGAACAAAAAAATTCTGTGGACAAAAAACAGGAAATGTGTTGTTATTTATGGAGAATGCAATCTGTTAATAAAATCAATTTAAACATACAAGGATGGAATTTCAGGTATATTTTGACAAACAGTGTCATTGGCAAAAAGCTTTGTATATGTGATCTATCTCTTTAAATCCTGGAATAGTGTGTAATTGGAATTCCTGTCCATGAGATCATTAGGCTTCTGAGATGTTAATCTCTGGCTGAGGTTGCCCAAGGGTGAAAGCTAAAAAAAAAAGCCTAATTAAAACTAATTGGGTGATGTTGTGTTTCAGACTGTTGTGCTGGAGCAGGACAGTTTCAGAACACAGAATTCTTGTGAGGAGGGGCAAGCAAAGCTCCCTATGAAAAGGCCAGTTTTCTGTTTAGCAGAAAGGTGAAATAGAACTCGAGAAGCTCTTGGGGAATCAATCTATGAGTGAGCTCATACAAGGAGCAATCAAGGCTTGGTCATCAAATTTATTCAAGGCAGAGTTAGACAGATTGTTGATAGACAAGGGTGTCAAGGGTTATAAGGGGAAAACAGGAAAGTTGAGGTAAGACCATTAGCAGATCAACCATGATCTTATTGAATGGTGGAACCAGCTCAAAGGGCTGAAAGGCCTACTCCTGCTCCAAAGTCCTATGTTCCTACGAGATGAAAGGGACTTAATCCTAAAAGTGGTGTGAATAGCTCAGGCATGCATAAGACCCGAGTGTTTGTATCAGAAGACCAGATTGTGAATAGGCTGCTGTTGGCTGGTCAGTTGAAAAGGAATTCAGGAATGCTACAGCATCAGATGATGACCTGGCCTGTACAATAAATAAATTTTTTTGCGCATGCGCACGAAGGAGCACTCCGATCTCCCTGAAGGAGATTGGTGCTGCCTCAGGGAGATCGGTTCCCAAAGGGAAAAAGTTATTCTTTCAAAAATTTCATTAACCATCCATGTCCCCTCATGTCACATGAGTTGGGACATGGACATAAGTTTAAGTAAAAGTTAATCTTAATTTTTTAATTCAGCCATGAAACCTCATCCCGCCTGTCGATGAGGTTTCATGCTTTTTCAGGTGGCCACCAGCACTCCCGACCTGCCCGCCAACCTTAAGGTTGGACGGGCAGGTCCACTAATTGCTTTAATTGTTTTTTGAATGGTCTCAATAGGATGTTGACAGGTCGGCGGGTGCACAGCTGACTTGGCTGCGTCCCCGCTGACCTGAAAATACAAATGACACGGATGACGTCGGGAGTTCCGCCGAACGTCATTCCGCGTCGTTTTATGCTTCGGCGAGTGGGCCCGTCCCCGCTCGCCCACAGGAAAATTCTTGCCATTAATTCAGAAAATTTGCACAATTTTGAGTGAAATTTGTGCCTGGATTACTGATTGCACCCAAAATGGAAAGTCTACTTCAAGTGTGAAATGTGCTTGTTAGATAGTTACATACCTAAAGAAGGAATACTTTTTCAGTGTCAGCTCAGTGCTTACTCTCAGGTCCATTTGCATTACCAGATTAGCATTTCTGTGTGCCCATCTTTATGCATATTAACGAAATTGTCAGGAAATTTGGATGTAAATACATTCTAGCAAATCAGGCACATGATTGACTACAATTTTGGTTGTAAGTTCCCAATTAAGCCCACACAGAAATTCCACCCTGTAGTTTCTAAAATGTGAGAGCAGAGTTTCAAATTAGCACACAGGTGTAAAATTGGTGTTCTGCATCACCTGATTGATTTCGATGAAAATTTATTGAAAATCAGGCTGTCCCTATTGCAGCTAGATGCTCCTCACCGGTAGTTTTACATCCGGGCAATAAATTGAAAAATTACCCCATTATTTCATGAGTAAACTACTATACAGAGGAAACACTCGTCCGTTCTTTGGTTAGAAGTGAAATTTCAGCCAGAAGCAGGGAGACATCATTTTATACCAAGAAACAGGAAACTCAAAGAAAACCCAAGCAAATTTGAAGAAGGTTTTGAAATTCAGCAATTTTAACTTAAATTGCTTAAATTGTTTCTGAAAAATCAAATGACTGGTTAAGTGCTGTAAAACTCGCACAATACCCTTTGTTTAGCTTCCGTTCCCAGAACACAGAAGATCAGATTTTAGATGTCACTACAATTTATAGGGATAACAATAAAATGCCAAATTTGAAAAGAAAAGGAAGTCTATAATTTAATAATAGATGCTGTTAGAGATTTTCTGTTGACGATTGTTACACAAATATAGAAGACATTCTTCTTTTTTATCACATGCAGCATTCTATCCAAAGTATAAGGTGGTTAAAAAATGAATTATCATTGGAGAGGCAACAACATTGATCAGCACGGCATGGTTTGTTGTCAAGTTCAAGTGGAAGAACTGATAAATAAAATTAGCAAAGAAATATTTAGAAATCTATACGTTCAGCACAAAATAGTCCAATTGAAAGTCACTCCTACTTTGGTGACAGTATTAATTTGTTCAAAAGTTTATTGCACAAGGTATAATCCTTAAATTTTAAGCAAAGGACAGGATTCAATGTACCATTTACTTTTCTTAAATGAAATTAGACAGCAATGGAAAGTATTTAGAACGGACCTTGAAATGATATAATTTTCAGAAAACACTTCTTAATGGTGTGAATGAAGATTTAGCCATTTGGCTAACATTAGCCTCAGAAATTTCTGTTCTCTCCTGGCTGCAAATTGTTTTTGTGCAGATTTAAATTCTTTGTAAGAAATTGTTAAAACGGTACTAACATTACAATGGTCAAATACCAAGAATAGCTTTACTGATGCAATGAGAGTGCAATTGGTCTTCATCAGTACCACAAAATGGGCACATGGCAAATCAACAGCCAGTTTAATGCAGTGCCCAATTTCTTTTCCAAAGAGTTTTATTAAAACAGGTTGCTGATTCCCAAGACCCATTTCACACCACTGGCAAAGATCAATTTCACCCTAATTAGTTTTATGACAATATTCGGTTGAAAAGGATTTCAAATCAATACACTTAAAAACTGTCGTTTTCTACTCTGTCTTATTTCACATTTTATCTTCCCAGACTCCATTTTCTGTCTCTTCCACATACCCCCTCCCCACCCACACACAAACATTTTACTACCTCAACTTCCCTTGGCATACCTGTAATGTATTTTATATTTTAAAACATAGCCTAGAGTTCTTCCGCATCTACACCTAGAAATACCCATAATTTGGGTACAAAGTATTATCTGGGTTAAAGTATAGCAGAATTTTGGGTGTAAGTGTATTATGTAATTATGGGCAGAATTTTCTGTGCAGGGTGGAGGAAATACTTAGGAAGGGCAAAGGATTAAGGGTGGTGGAAGAAGTAAGGGTGTCTGAAGAAGTCAGGAAGGGGTAAGGAAGAAGTAGGGGTGGAGTCCGGGGGATGGATCAAGGTGGGGGGTAGGTCCAGCTGGGGAAGGGGTCTGGAAGGGAGAAGGGGTCCGGAGAGGAGATGTTTAGGTGATTGTGGAGGGGATGGCTCTGATGATTCATGGCTGCCTTCTGGGGAGAGAACTGAGGGTGGGTGTGGTACGAGGGAATGGTGAGAATGACCGACGTCAGAGTGAGGCTGTAGGGTGGAAGGGTGAGGGCTTGACGGGAACAGTAGAAGAGACTGCGAGGGTGGTTGGTGGGGTCTCGGAAGCAGACACAGACCCCAGGGGTGGGGAAGCAGAGGTCGGGGTGGTTAATGTGGATGGAAGTGGGATTTTTGGGAAGGAAGGGAACGTGTACGTTCACCTGGACATCCCCAAAAGAAAAGGGTTGTAGCTGATAGATCACAGCGGGAAGGTGGAAGGTGATGTCGGGGGGGGTGTGTGGTCAACTGTGATGGGGGAGAGGAAATGGGCGACTGGAGGAGGGGCAAAGACAGGGGAGTGATTTTGTCTTTTGGGGCCATCCTGTCTTTCATGCAGCAGTGCTGTGCTGGATGCACTGAGAGGTGTACGTGTGACTGCACATAAATATGGCGCCCAGCGTGATGAAGTGGTGATTGCTGGCATGGCAGGCAAATGAGGGCCCGCCCGCCATGGATCGGCCTGTTTCCAGAAATGCATAGTTAATGCGGCGGGTTTGAGACAATACGGCGTGAGAAGCCGCCATTGCGGTCGACGGGTAAAACAACCTGCTACTGCAATTAATGCAAATCTGGGACGATTCCACCCAATAATACACCCAGGTTTCCTTGATCTTTTATGTCCATCCAATAACATCTCCATTGAACAAATCTCAGTCCACAAAACTATCTATGCCCCTGACTCTCAAATGTGATCATCCTCCAATTGTATATGCTCATAGAACCTCTCAACTTTGCAATGGGATTTTGAGATGCAGCAGGAAATGACCATTTTTCTGGTCTTTTAATTGAAATTTTTGAGACTTTTTTAAAGACAGGCCCAACAACTGAGAGGAGGTGTGGATAGAAGGAGCACAAGCGGAGAGAGAAGGAGCACAGCAAGAGTGGGATCTGTAACTGAGGAAAGCAGGGATGAAATGAGCAGGACTGGATACACAATAGTACTGGGAGAGCAGGACCAGTGGCAGCAAGAGTAAAAAAAGCAGAAACTGAGAGCACCACATGAGTGTGATAAGTGACAAGAGCGATGGGGATAAAAGGAGCATGAATGGGGAGATGGAGAGCACAGCACCAATGATCAAGAGAGGGCAGGAGTACAGAGAGTCGGAGTGGCAGAGTGGGAGCAAACAATAATCAAGGATTAACATCAAAGGACTGCAGCTAGGTGATTGGTTGGAGAGTATTACTTTTTTTGTTCTGTAAGATTGGGCATGGTTTGATTTAAAAGCTGCGGAAATAAACTATTATTTTATTAATTGCTTTAATAATTAGTCGCTTGATAGTACAGACCTTAAGTGTTGCTGAACAAAAGAGATATGCTGTCAAAGTTGTTCATCTTGCACTCATCAGGACAGATGCAAAAATGCCAAATTTCAAAAGGAGCAACAATTTATGCGTATGAGAAGAGGATGCTGATTGGTGGCAAGTCAGCTCTGATTGGTTGAGGTGTTGCCGTGGAGAAAGAACCAGGGAATTATTGCTCCCCCATGATTTTGTTTAATTCAAAAAAGGTGCAATGGCTGGACATGTTCCCTTTTCCTGAAGAGGACAGGTCCCTGTGAATGAATATATGTAGCTTCTACAAGTGTAAGTGAGGCACATTGTGAGCCCAACTGATAATCTTAACTTGCTTGTTAGTGTAATTCTTAGCACACTCAAGATTGTTCAACAAGTGCTGCCCAATCATGGGATTACATCTAATATTAGGCATTATGTTCTGACTTTTGGAAGCTTGGGCTGGTTGAGTATGGTCAGTACTCAGCCTATTGCAAACAACTGGGGGGGCGTGTTGTTTGATATACAGCTGTTTGATACAATCCACCAGTCATTGAGATGTACGACCTATGAACCTGGCATCACACTGACACTGAAGCTTCGACAGTATGTCTCGTTTTTCAGAAATGCTTTGCTAAATGTTACATAACTAGGCCTATATAACTTTAACTTTCCCTGGGTCTGTTAGCATGCACATTTTGACTGCCACACCAAATCTGAGCCCGGCCCTTCTATTTCCATGATATTCTTTCCCTTTTTCACTTATTTTCCCTTTATTCCTCCTAGACCTCTCCCTGCTGTTGTCATGTCTCCTTTCACTTCCTCCTCTTGGGTAAGCTGCCCTCTCAAATCCATACTCCAACCCTTCAGCACTCCCTGACGTTCCCCTACTCTTCCTGCCATCTCAGCTTTGGTTCCCTTTTAGATAAGCTTACAGCTTCCTTCTGCGCCTCTGTTGGCATTCGCCAAAGTGTTGATCAAGGCACTTGACACTGCCTCAATGTGATCAGCAATCTCACTGCCCCATCATATTCTGTAGCTGAGATCACTGTCCTGCATGTCCATGGGGCTAATCCTGCCAATCTCCTCCCCATCCAACTCACCCCTCCCACTGTTGACCCTATGGATTCTGCCAGCAGATCAGCTCTCAAAGCCCCTCTCTGCATTTCCATCCAGAATGTGTGTTCACTTTGAACAAGGGCCTTGTCATCCATGAGTGTATTGTGAATGATTACATTGACATCATCGCTTTGACAGAAACTTGGCTGGGGGATGAGACTTTCCACCAAAACGAATCCTTCCCACTTGGCTAAACCTTCCACCTCTTGTCTTGCCCAGACCATCACTGTGGCTGTGTGGCTCTTACCAGAAAATAACACCTTGATCTGATCCATGACTTCTCTGGCACTTTCTCCTCCTTTGAGCATTTCAATTTGTTCCAACTCTTCATTTCTCAATTAAAATCATTATTTTCTACTGCCCACTCAAATACCATAACATTGTTCTTACTGAGATGTCTTCACTGCTTTCCTTCTTCAGCCTCTGCACCAAGTGACTTCTCACCCTCAGTGATTTTAGCCTCCATCGCAATTCTTCATGTTCTCTTTGCTTTGCGTTCACTTCCCTCCTAAACTTCCTTAGTCACTCCCTGCATGTAAACGACTGCCCCTTTGACTTTGCCATCTCACATGGCCTCACTACTCCCATTTTATCAAGCGCAGCAAAGACCATCTCTGATTACTTCCATGTATAGCACTCTGCCCACATCCTCCTTTCTTCTCCCAAACTTACTCCCTTCTATGCGTGTGCCTGGAAAAAAAAACTCTCTTGATTCACTTAAAATTGCACCTTCAAAATCCCAGGTGTTTGGCCATTGGTGCTTTGTTCATTACAACATTTCTGCAGCTACTGACCTGCTCACACACATTCTCACCTCCACCTTTGATGCTCTTTCCCATTTAAATACATGACTCTCTCTCAGCCTGCTTGTTACACTGGTAAAGCCTCCATCTCCACTCCCTTAGCTTCAAGAGATGCAGACCTGATAGGATATGGTGGACAACCGATTTAGACATTCACTGGTAGATCTGACTGCATCATATACAACACGATTGGGCCATGCTCTCATCTATGCAAACTGCTCACTATTTCAGGGTCATCCTGGAAAGCAAAGGCAGCCTCTGGCCTCTTTTCCCTACTGCAAACTGCTGTCTTAAGTAACTCTTTCCATCTCTTCCACTCTAACCTTCAACAACAAGTTTAAGGATGTCATGGTTCCTCTGACACTAAGATTGAGACCATCCAATCAGCTGCTTTCCCACTTCACTCCCTTCCACTAGCTCACTGAACTAAACTTTTTCTAAAGCTCCCCACAGTCTTACCCGGAACTTGCACCTTTCTATAGTCTCTCCCCTCCCTCTCTCAGAGCTTAGTTTTTTCCATGGACCCACCTCCTGCACTCTCGATCCAATTTGCACCAAAACTACTGATGAACCAACTTCCTTTACTGACTTGCATGTTAACTGATATTGTTAATGGTTCTCTCTCTTCAGATACTGTTCCTTGCTTCTTTGAATCTGTCATCACCACCACACACCTCATAAAATATAATCCCTCCATACTTGCAAGCTACCATCTCATCTCCAACCTTCTTTTCCTCTCCAATGTCCTTGAACGTGCTCTTACCTTACAAGTCCATGGTCATCTTTCCTGGAACTCCAGGTTGGAATCCTTCCAATCACATTTATGTTACTGCCATGGTAAAGAAACATAGAGCAGAATTTCTCGCTCAGCGTGTGGGGGCACACCAGACCCATTTGAGTGTGAAATAGCGCATGATGACGTCGGGTGAGCGTCCTGATGTCATCGCGCACTCTTGCGATATTTCGGTCGGCAGGTGCATGCAACATTCAGAAGTGTGCCCGCCGACAATTAAGAAGCCTATTAAGGCCATTAAAGTTGTCATTAATGGAGATTTTTCATTGCCCGTCCAGCATTATGGTTGGCGTGCGGGTGAATCGGCTAGACTGCCTTTGCACTTTTCAAGGAACCTCATTCATGGGCGGGATGAGGTTTCCGTTATTAAATTTTAAAAAATGTATGGACAGAATTTTTATCTTGTATATGTTCAGGTGACTAATTCTGATGTGTAGGCATTTTAAAAACCTTTTAAAAATCTTTCTTTATTGCATTTAAATTCTTCAGCTCCCTGAGGCAGGGAACTTGGTATTCAGGGAACTTCCATTCCACGCTCGCTCGCACCAGCGCTGGCTTCAGCGCTTGCCCTCCTCCCGCTCCCACCCCGGCAGCGCTGAGCCTTTTAGCGTGTGTTTCATGCTGACTGGCCGTTAACTGGCCAGCCAGTGTGAAATTGCGGTCTGAGGCCCATTGCTGTCGGGCATCCATTCCCCAGTTGCTCCTGGGCCTGCCGATCGTGTGCACCTGCCCAACTAAAGCTCCTGCCCATGAGAACAGGAGTCGGCCATTCAGCCCCTTGACCTTGTTCCGCCATCATGCAATGAGATAATGGCCCGAATTTTCCAGCCCAGTTGGCGTCGGCCATCATGGCAGGCGATGGGGGGACAATATTGCAAGACAGCCAAAAATCTGTTTCACACCGTCGTGAAACTAATTTGCAATTGTCCACTCCATCCATCATTGGCAGGCCACATTTCCCACCACCGCACATCAGGAATCTAAGTTCAATACTTTAGCATCTCATTATGTGCCCTGCTAGCCAGAATCAACCCCCACGCTAGCTCATTCGGGTATATTGATGTGATTGCATGTTAACGTGTTTCACAGCTGTACATCTGGCAAGCTGCACTTCGCTAGAGACTTTGAGGCTTGTTTGCCTACCTTGCTTCGGGCAGCACTCGTGGTCATCAGCGCCAGGCTTTGTAGGCAGCACCACATCACTTTTAGGTAACGTTAGACGGGCAGCGAAAAATACAAATTAATTGCTAGTTTAATGGCCTGATTAGGCCTCTTAATTGTCGGCAGGCACTCTGCTGACTCTTGTGTGCACCCGCCAACCGAAACATTGTGCACTATTTTACTCCTGATTGGGTCGGGTATGTGCCCACCTGCAGGACATAAAATCTTGCCCCATGAGTTAAACTGTGTGACAGACGTGTGGGATAAAAGGTGTGGATATGCTTCATATAGTCAAAGTGCTCTCGCACTTGGGGAAAAGGTAGGAAAAACAAAGCCTGAGTGCCTGCCCATTATCCCTAATCTCTGATTTCTTCCACTCAGCCAATTTCCTAACCAGGTCTCCTGGAAGTCCATATAAATAACATCCATTGATAATCTCCTGTTCACTACTTTGGTTACCTCTTCAGAAGATTCAATCTGATTCATCAGGCATGGGCTACCCTTTCCCAATTCTCTGACTTTCTCTGATCAGCTGAAACATTTTCAGGTATTCAATTGCCCTATCTTTAATTATACACTTGAGTTGTTTCTGGATGACAGTTGTCAAGTCTTTATAATTCCTCATTTTCCCTCTGCCAACTTTCTTAAATAGCAAGTGACGTGAGCAATTTTCTAAATTAAAGGAGCGAGAGAACCAGATCGAGAGAACTTAGTGCTAGGAAATTTTCAATGGGTAGAATTTTTCAGATGGCGGGTGGGCTGGGTGGGATTGGGTGGGGGCGGCATGGGCGCAGAGCCGATCGCTGCCTGTGATCAGCTCTGCGCCACCATTTTACGCGGGCGGACCAATTAAGGCCCGCCCAGTGTAATACGTGACTGGTAGTGCTCAGCTACCGACATCATTGCGTATCATTTTACACGTCGGCGTGTCGGGCCCGCCCTCGCACGCCAACTGAAAAATTCTGTCCATTGTCCTAACCTACTTCTTTTATACCCTGGGATGGAAATCATCTAATCCTAGGGACTTGTCACTCTAGTGCCACTAATTTCTCCCTACTGTTATCTCTCTTACATAATTTTGTTGAGTGATAATTAATGAAAATGTTGGAGAGTGAGAAAATAGAATGATAATAAACAAGCCAGAAATTGTAAGAGCTTCTACAAGAATGTGAAAAGGAAGAGAGCAGTAAAAGTAAACACGGCTCCCATAAAGACAGAGGGCGGGATTTCCTGGCCCCGCCCACTGCCGGGATTGTCCAGTCTGGCCGAAAGCCAATGGACTTTTGGCTGGGCTTCTGAATCTCCCACAACGGGTCCTGCCCATGAAGGGATCGGAAAATCTTTGGCAGAGGCTAAAGATATTATTTTGGAGCATAAGAAAATGAATGAGATTTTGAACAAATATTTTATCTGTCTTCACGGTCATAGACACAAAAAATTTACCAGAACTGGTCTGGGGTTTTTTAATGGGTCGGGGTCAGGGTCAGAGGCGGGCAGGCGTGTAATTTTGCACCACCATCCTCCGCGTTGGTTCACTGCTATGATCCTGGCCCTGAGCCATTTTCAATGAGGACTGTTCGGGATCGGATCAGCTGCCCATCAGGAAGTGGTGGGCAACTGACTAAGGATAATTATTGTTATGTACAGGGTCTTAATCCCATGCCCAGTGGAATTTCCAGTCAGCAATGTGGGTGGCCCAAATTGTCCTGGGCCAATTTCACAAGGTAAGCTCAGAGCGGGAATGGGAGAGGGAGGCACGATGAGTGATGGGAACGACACTGCCCCCACCCCTCCAGGCCTATAATAGATGCCAGGCGACAGCTGCTGGAGGGGTTGCCCCCAGGATCAAGCCTGGGCAGCTGTGGCCTTTTTAAAAATTTTTAAAAACTTACCATGCTTTCTCCCTCTCTCTCTCCATGCTCAGCTAGGCAGCTCCCACCTCAGCCAGTGGGGCTATTGATCTCTGAGTGCTTGAGGCTTCCTATTGCTCCTCCAACATCAGGGGCCCTACCGGCCATCCCTGATTGGATGCTAAACCAAATCTCTGCCATAAATGTGCCTGGCACTGAAAAATCCCATTGGGCCTATCTGAGAGATGATGGCCTGAATTTTCCCATCGGCAGTTTGGGGGCGCTGACGGGAGGAACCCCCAATGTCATCCCGGTCCCTTTAGATTTTTAGGAAGGCGGGCGGACAGCGAAATCAGCTGTCCGCCCGCCAACCTGTCAATGGCCAATTAAGGCCATTGACAGGCTAATTAAGATAATTAAAGACCTGCCCGTCCAACCTTAAGGCTGGCGGGCAGGCCAGGAGCCTCAGCGGGCTTCTGATAAAGCATGAAACCTCATCCACTGGCGGGATGAGGTTTCATGTCCGTTTTTAAAAAGTCTAATAAAGTTTATGTCATTTTTATTAACATGTCCCATCTCGTGTGACATTGTCACATGAGGGGACATGTTAATAATTTTAATATTTCTCTATTTTTTTGACTTTTCTTACCTGTCACTTATCTCCCTGAGACAGGACTTTGCCTCAGGGAGCAGTGCGCTCTTTCATGCACATGCGCGAAAGAGCGCACTTTGACAGATGGGGATTCCCTCCCCCCTCCCACATAGGGAGCACGTAGCGCTTCCTGTCAGGCAGGCCGCTGGACGGGCCTTAATTGGCCCGACCATTCAAAATGGCGGCGGGCCCCATTTCGGTGGCAGGGGCCGGCTGTCCGTCCGCCGCCGAGCAGGTGGGGCCTGCCTGCCATCTGAGGGCAAAATTCTGCCTGCTGTGTGGGTTTGGGACCCTGAACTGTGTCAGCAACCGGGCTCCTAACCCAGGAATGCAAATCTCAGCCTTGGTCAGGAACCAAATCAGAAAATTAAAGTAATCAATATTAGTAAAGAAAAAGTATTAAAGCAATTAATAGGACTAAAAGCTGACCAATTCCCTGGACCTGCTGGCCTATATCCTATCATTTCAAGAGAGGTGGCAGCAGAGATAGTGGATGCATGAGTTGTGATCTTTCAATATTCCCTGGATTCTGAAATAGTCCCAATGGAAGGTAGCAAAAGGAACACCACTATTCAAGAAAGAGAGAGAGAAAAAAAATAGGTAACTACAGGCCAGTTAGTCTGACATCAGTCATTGGGAAAATGCTGGAATCCGATATTAAGGAAATAGTAACAGGGTACTTAGAAAATCATAATATTATTGAGCAGAGTTAACATGGTTATATGAAAGGGGAGCTGTGTTTGATCAATTTTATGAGAGTTTAATGAGGATATAACTTGCAGGATAAGTAAAAGGGACCCAGTGAATTTGGATTTTCAAAAGGCATTAAAAAAACGGCAAAATGTTGTTACACTAGGATAGGTCTCATGAGGCTGGGCATAATACATTAGCATGAATAGAGGATTGGTTAAAAGTCATGTCACAAGTAGGAATAAATGGGTCTCTTTCAAGTTGGCAGCCCAATATTAGTGGGGTGCTGCAATGAGCAGTGCTGTGCCCTCAGCTATTTTCAATCCATATTAATTACTTAGATGAAGGGATTGAGTGTAATATATCCAACTTTACTGACAACACAAAGTTTTGTGGGAATGTAAGCTGCAAGGAGGATACAAAAAGTTTGCATAGACAGGCTGAGTGGACAAGAAGTTGGCAAATGGAATATAATGTGGAGAAATATGAGATTAGGAGGTCCTGCATGTGCGGGTAGTGTATCTCACTCTTAGCCATAAGCTCAGAGTTTGAGTTCCACTCGAGGACTTGACCACAGAAGGTGTATTCCTAACATGGCCAAACAGGTTGACTGTCAACTTGCAAATCCTTCCTACACGCCCATGGCAGGTGAGGCAGGAGAGACTCTTGTTCAGCCATGATTGATGAGGAGAGGCATTCCTCAAACTATAGTCTCTGGCTTCAGGCTAGTGACCAGTTCCAGGAAAAACAAGCTATGGAAAATAAACATAAGCGTGTGTTTTGTCTGCCTCACGTGTCTCTAGATGAGGACGTTGTCCACCTCTAAATGTGAGATTTATTCACTTTGGTAGGAAGAAAAGAAAACTAGAATTTTATTTAAATGGTGAGGAACTATTAGATGTTGGTGCACAGAGGGATTTGCGGGGGGTGGGGGGGGGGGGAAGAAACGGGGTGGGGATGGGGGGAGGGGGAGTTTAAGATCTAAAGTTGTTGAATTCAATATTCAGCCCGGAAGGCTGTAAAGTTCCCAGTCGGAAGATGAGGTGCTGTTCCTCCAGTTTGCGTTGGGCTTCACTGGAACAATGCAGCAAGCCAAGGACAGACATGTGGGCAAGAGAACAGGGTGCCCCCCCCCCGCTTTTTTTTTCAATAATTTATATAGATTCTTCTTTCCCCACCTATTTCCATTATTTTTAAATCTAAAACTAAAACCTTGTTAGCCTTTCCACCCCACCCCCACTAGAGCTGTACTTTAAATATCCTGTCCTCCATTCTTAATTAGCACTTTTCTCAGACAAAACACCTCTTTGACCCTTTTGTCTGTGACATCTTTTGATTAACTGCTCATTTCCACAATCACCACACCCTCAATGTCTCTCTCTCCCCCCCCCCCCCCCCCCACCCCCCACCTTAAACCAATTTATATTTCTCCCTTCTTCTAACTATGCTTCAGTTCTGCCGAAGGGCCATGAAGGCTCGAAACGTTAACTGATTTCTTCTCTGCCGATGCTGCCAGACCTGCTGAGTTTTTCCAGGTAATTCTGTTTTTGTTTTGGATTTCCAGCATCTGCAGTAGCTTTTAGCTTTTTGTTTTTATCTAGGAATATAAATGATATGTTAGACTTTATTGCAAGAGTGATGGAGTACAATAGTAAAGAAGTCTTGCTGCAATCGTACATGGGTTTGGTGAGACCATACCTCGTGTACTGTGTAGAGTTTTGGTCTCCATAGCAAAGGAAGGATATACTTGCCTTGCAACAAACATTCATTAGATTGATTCTTGGGATGAGAGGATTGCCCAATGAGGAGGGATTAAGTTGCATGAGCCTATACTCTCTGACGCTTGGAAGAATGATATGTGATCTCATTGAAATATATAAGATTCTGAGAGGGCTTACAGGGTAACAACCAGAACAGCTTGTATATATTGAGTGCCTTTAACAAATTAAAACACCCCAAGGTGCTTCACCAGAGCATAATAAAACAAAATGACCAAAAGCTCGGTCAAAGAAGTAGGCTGTAAGGAATGTCTTAAAGATATCGAATAAGGTAGGGAAGCAGAGAGGTTTAGGAAAGGAATTCCAGGATTTAGGATCTTGAAAGCTGAGGGCATGGATGAGGTTGAGGAGTGATTAAAATCTGGGGTGTTCAAGAGGTCAGAATTATAAAGAGCACAGGTATTTCAGAGGGTTGTGGGGCTGGAGGAGATTGCAGAGATATGAAGAGGCCAGGCCATGGAGGGATTTGAAAACAGGATGAGAATTTTAAAATTAAGACTTTGTTTGATTGGGAGCCAATGTCGGTCAACGAACATAGGGGTGATGGATGTACAGGATTTGATGCAAGTTAGAACACGGGTAGCAAAGTTTTGGGTGATGTCAAGTTCACAGAGGGAAAAATGTGAGAGACCCACCAGGAGTACATTAGTATATTCAAGCTTAGAAGTAACAAAGGCATGGATGAGGGTTTCAACAGCAGATGAGCTGAGGCGGGGCAGAGTTGAGCACCTTTATGGAAAAAGTGGTCTTAGTGATACCACAGATATATAGTTGGAAGCTCATATTAGGGGGTCAAATGTGACATCAAGGTTGAAAACACACTGGTTTAGCATCAGACAGTTGCCAGGGAGAGTGATGGAGCCCTTGGCGAAGGAGTAGAGTATGTGGCAGGGACCAACAACAATGACCTCAGTCTTCCCAATATTTAACTCAAGGAAATTTCCATTTATCCAGTACTGAATGTTGGACAAGCAATTTGACAATTTGAGGAGAGTGAATTGGTTGAGAAGGGTGGATGAGAGCTGGGTGTCAGTAACATAGATGCTGTGATGCTGGGTCCATGGCTAGTCTTAGAATAAGTTGATAGAAGATTAGCTAGCTAACAGAAAATGGAAACAGAATAAATGGGTGTCATTCTGGTTGGTGGGATGAAACAAGTGGTGTGCCACAAGGATCAGTGCTGGAGGCCGCAACTTTTCACAATCTATATTTAAAGACTTGGATGAAGGGACCGATGGAATGGTTGCTAAATTTGCTGATGGCACAAAGATAGGTAGGAAAGTTAGTGTTAGGAAAGAGGATGTAAGGAAGCTGCAAAGTGACATAGATAGGTTAATTGAATGGGCAAAGACCCAGCAAATGGAGTATAACATGGGCAAATGTGCAATTGTCCTTTTTGGCAGGAAGAATAAAAAAAGCTTACTATCTAAATGGTGAGAGATTGCAGAGCTTTGTGATTCAGAGGGATCTGCGTGTCCTCATGAATGAATTACAAAAGGCTAGTATGCAGGTACAGCAAGTAATTAGGAAACCTAATGGAATATTATTATTTATTGCGAGGGGAATTGAATACAAAAGTAGGTTCAGTTTTACAGAGCATTGGTGAGACCACATCCGGAGTATTGTGTGCAGTACTGGTCTTCTTATTTAAGGAAAGATGTAAATGTATTAGAAGCAGTACAGAGAAGATTTACTAGGCTAACACCAGGAAAAGGCGGGTTGTCTTATGAGAAAAGGTTGCACAGATTAAGCTTGTATCCATTGGAGTTTAGAAGAGTAAGAGGTGACTTGATCAAAACCTTTAAGATCCTGAGGGTTCTTGACAAAGTGGATGTGGAGAGGGTGTTTCCTATTGTAGGAGAACTTAGAACTAGGGGCCACTGTTTAAAAATAAGGGGCCTCTCATTTAAGACAGAGATGATGAGAATTTTTTTTCTCTCACAGGGTCGTGAGTCTTTGGAATTCTCTTCCTCAAAAGGCAGTGGAAGCAGGGTTTTGATTTTTTTAAGGCAGAGCTAGATAGATTCTTGATTAACAAGGAGGTGAAAGGTTATCAGGGGTATATGGGAGGTTACAACCAGATCAGCCATTATTTTATTGTATTGGCAAGCAGGCTTGAAGGACTGAGTGGCCTACTCCTGCTCTTAGTTTGTATGTTTGAATACATGTTTGTATGTAAGTGGTCAGGCATTTAGCACTAATGCGAATAGAAATTTCTTCATGTAGAGGGTTGTAAATCATTGGAATTTCTCCATCCCAGAAAGTTGTGGATGCTTAGACCTTGTGTACATTCAAGTATGAGATAAATAGATTTTTGGACTTTAATGGAATCAAAGGATATGGGGATCAGGTGGGAAAGTAGAGTTGAGGTCAAAGATCAGTGAAGATCTTATTGAATGGTAGAGCAGGTTCGAGAAGCATTATGGAATATCTGCTCATATTTCTTATGTTCTTATGTGCAAACAAAATCCTCACTGAGACCAGCTTTATATTTGCTGTTTCTTTCAATGCAGTTTTATGGAAAGTTTTCCATTAAAGGTTCTTAAACATATGCCTAATGTGCATGAATGAAGGTTAACTTTGTTAGAACTTAAATTTTAAGACTTGAAGAATTACATTTGTGTGAGTTTGGTGCTCCCTTGGGCCTGATTGCTTCTGCTGATTAATGCTATTTATTTCCATTTTAAATTTGGCTATACCCATTGACATTGGGAAGATACATGAGTGTAATTTGACAATGACAAAATGGACACAGCTTCAGGCTTGATTTTGGGTGCATCTTCCAGGCTGCGCCCTGGGAGGAAACTTCAAGCCCATAGGCTGAATTTTATGCTCACCCGCCAGCGGGTTCGGGCGGTGGAATGGCCCATAAAATTTCCCAAATGGCCCTCCTGCCACCCTCCCGCCTGCCTTGACTTGTCTGCAACTTTACAATGGGACAGGCGAGGCCTAAGCCAGTCTATCTGCCCTTGCCCCAATTGAGGCCCTTAAGTGCATGGGCAATTAATGGCCATCTAAGGTCCGTATCCTGCCTGGCCCCACCTTTCAGGCTGGCAGCAGGAGGTCAGGAGCAGGGGGGAGGCCCGCAAAGTCATCCTTCTGTGGTCTTGGGCAGGAAGGTGGGGTGGGAGGGGGGTCACCTCCCTTAACAGTCTCCTTTCCACCCCCCAACCATACAAGGCATTTTCCCATGGGTGCTTCCGCCCCCAGCCAGCTTCTCCATGAAGAACCTCACTTCCCCTCTCCCCAGCCAGCCTAGTGCCTCGCCTCCCCTCCCCACAGTGAGACCATCCACACTTACCTGGTCCTGGACTCTAAGACTTTGACTCTCGGGTCTGCTTGTAACCCCAGTCCTGGCTACTGCTGGGAC
Source organism: Cetorhinus maximus (assembly GCF_964194155.1). Lineage (NCBI taxonomy): Eukaryota > Metazoa > Chordata > Chondrichthyes > Lamniformes > Cetorhinidae > Cetorhinus > Cetorhinus maximus. The sequence goes on from NC_135885.1 coordinate 69,671,921, forward strand.
TACTGAACTGCCAGCCAATCAGATCAGCCCTCACTAAGGAGGAACCAAAGTCCTGTCTCCAGCCAATTAAGCCCTTTGGAACATGGATAAGAATTTTAAGTTCCGCGGACGGGTATGCGCCTGACCCGAATAAGCATAAAATCGCGCAAGATGACATCAGGTGAGTGTCCCAATGTCATCGTGCACTTTTGTGAGATTTCGCTCAGCACACACACGTGGCAGTTGGAAGAGCGCCCGCCGACAGTTAAGCGGGCAATTAAGCCCATTAATGGCACAGTTGTACGTCATTTCTTGTGGCCTGTCCAACTTTACGGTTGGCGGACAGGCTAATCGGCCTGGTGGCTTTTACATTTTTGATGAGACCTCATCCAAGGGTAGGATGAAATCTCCGGAAGGATATAAAATAAAAATAAATATCTGGGGACAGCATTTTTATGAAGTATGCTTTCAAGTGCTTGATTGTGCTGTATGGACATTCTTTGCACCTTTTTTGTTCTTTCTTTTATTATTTGGAGGTCTGCAGCTCCCTGAGGCAGCTGTCTGCCTTCAGGGAGCTCAGTGGAAGCACTCACCTGCGCCCGCGGTGACATTGTCGCCCACCCTCTTCTCATCCTCACCCGGCAGTGCTGAGCTTTTCAGCGCGCATTTCACGCTGGCTGGTCGGGGGCTGATCGTGGCTGGGGGCCCATTTCCTGACCACCTCTGGGACTGCCGATCATGCACACCCAACGAGGGAGGAATGTATTCTCTGCTGACTCTTCGAATGGCGGGATGAGAAGCCAAAAATCCGGCACCATGTTTTCCCACTGCTTCTATCCACCATTCAGCAGCTGGAAGGTCACATCTCCCAAAATGCTTACAGATTGGTTGGAACCGATTCTGAAGGAAAGTGTTCAACCAGTTAAGTGCTGAACATTAAAGTTTGACCCAGCTAAGCTTTGGCATCTTTTAAAATGTTGTATGATGCTGCAAAAGCATCACAATTGATCTCATCTCTGATGGCCTACAGGCTATTTTTTACCCAGTATAAATCACTGTGGCAACTCTGAGAGGCAACTTTATTGTATTAAAAGCAATGGGCAAGTTTGAAAAAATTATGGTGCCGTATTTTCTTTGAACTGGAGAACAATTTGAAAAATAATGGTCCTTTTAAATTGACTTTTGTGCAAATGAAAAACCAGCAGCCTTAAATGTAATTCAGCAAATTTGATGTTCGATTCTACAATGCAGTCTTTGCAATCACACAGATTTATAGTTTTACATTCTTGCAGCAATGTCTCATACTATACACCATTAGTAGAATTTTTTTTATTTGTATATTAGATTGCACATTCATCATTTAGGAATTTCAATTACACAGATACTGAGTAAGAAAACAATGGAGGGAAATAATGCATGTTTCTGTAGTTGACGTAGGAATGATTCCTTGCTCAGTTTGTCAATAGCCAATGCAGTTAGCAGTTATTCTCAATTTAATCTTCAAATAATGATCTAGATATGGCCCAAATAGTGGCAAGTTAAAGATTCAATGATCATTTTAGAAATGAAGTGATCATAAGTACATACTAAAAAGTTATTTTACACAAAAATATTGGACAAGTAACAAGAATACTTTTCTTCAGTTGATTATGTGTGAGACATCAATAAAAATATGAAATAAGCAAAAAATATACTCAAAGGAGAGAGGAAATTGGTTAAAACCATAAAAGAACACTAACGGCCTAGAAATTGGGAATGAATCTTGTGCTGGAGCGAAAAGGTCCAAGGCACTCCAAATATTGGGCCCCAGGTCTCATTTAAAGGAAAATGACAAGCTGCAGTTGTGTGCTAGGAGCCCAACTCAGTAAATGTAGTACTGAAGTCAGAAAAGACAAAACATAAGTGTTAAACTTTACTTTATGGGGCGAAGAGGATTAAGGATGCTCTCCTGAGCCCCACAAGGCGCGTCAGTCTCTAGTGCCCATGAGCCTCCCATATCTTGCCATTCACAAGACTCTGCTGAAACTTGTTCCAGTTTCTGGGTGGCCTCGGGACTGTACAGCTTGACTGTGCTGGCTGCTTCTTTTCACCTTTTTCAAGTGTGCATGTAAATGGCACCTGGAACCTAGAGTGCCCAAGCTGCAAATTAACGTCATTGGGGTAGTTGGACACTTGCACTTGCTCAACCATCTGCACAAAACCCACTCCCCCATGACACTGAAGTTGGTGACTAATAAATATCTGGAGAACTCAAGTTTTTGCACCAATTTATCAGTCATCTATGCCGCTTGTTCGCCCAACATACAATTGATGTGATCACCAAGCCAAGTAGCTGAATGTTTATAACTGAGGAGAGCTTTGGAGAACTTATTGAGTGGAAATTGGTAGGAAGCATCATTATGGTCAATCTTCCTTGACAGTTATTGACTTGGTCTTCTTAGTGCTAAGGATAACACACCATTTGTCTACTCACTATCCAATTCAGTCTATATATGCCTGCAATGATTTGTTTATTGCTTGTCTTTCAAATGGTAAGTTATGTATTCTTAAAGAGTGGTCATTAACATTGTTCACAGTTCCAAAATTAAGGTAAGGTCTTAACACTTCATATTAAAGTTCTGAAACACTATTGTTATGTTTTGAGGCCAGGTGTAAAATGACAGTAAAAATTAAGTTCCTTTTGTTTTAATCTATGCTCTCAAAATGGACAAATTGCTATTTCTGTGAAGATGCTGTGAAGCCAGACATATGCATAGACATGAACAATTAATTGTACAGAAACAAGATACTTTCTTCTTAGGTGTATATTTGAATTAGGTTTGCCTTAAAATCAAATTTTAGTCACTGATCAATAAAAATTATTATAGCAATCTCAATGAGAAGAAAACATTAAATCTGCAGAATCCAACACACAGACAGGCATCCATTATATCGTGTAAGCAGCTCTACAAATATTACTTCAGCAATGCAGATAATATGGGGAGCTTTTGACCTGAATTTAAACCTGGAGCTGAGTTCTGTGCAAGGGTGCTGTAAGGAGGACAGAGAACCCAGAAGAATCGGTTTCCCGAATGTCCTACAGAATATAATTATAATGCACTCTTAATGGGGTCCTGTCCATATGCAGGCTGATTGCCATGCTGGACACCTTTTCGAGTGGCAAGCCTGCGAGAGTAGACAGGTGTATCGGGGGCAGAGAGATAGTGATAGGGGCAGGGGTGGGGGTTGGAGATCCAGATCGCAAGGGATGGTGATATGGGTCCAGATCAAACTGGGAGTATTGTCCTGACTGAGGTAGGTGGAAGCTGGGAGATCACCGGGATAGGGAGTGGGTAGTAGGTTGAGATGGTTGGTCTACCGTAGAGCTTGTGTGCCCTGGAGGAAACAACTCCTGCTCCTCCTGGCCCACAACAGTGCTGAAAGGCACTTACCTCATGGATTCAGCCCTTCTTGCCTCCTTCAAGCTGCCAGATTTCCCAAGGCTTGAGAAACCCAGCTGCCTGTGATTAAAAAAATTGAATGACTGGCAAAATAAAAGCACATAGGCTCATTATAACATTTAAATGACCAAGCAAATTCCCGGGAATAGATTGGCTACCTGCTCTTCATCCCACCTACATTAAAACTGAAAGTGGGTGGATTTGAGTTGGGTTGGGCTCCCGTTTCAGACCTTTTCATTTGCATTTCAACCTCTGACTTCACAGGATCATAGAATCACAGAATTATTACAGCACAGAAAGAGGCCATTTAGCCCATCGCGTCAGCACTGGTTGCCCAAAGGAGTAATTTATCTAAGATAAAAACAAAATACTGCGGATGCTGGAAATCTGAAACAAAAACAAAAATACCTGGAAAAACTCAGCAGGCCTGATAGCATCTGCAGAGAGGAATATAGTTGACGTTTCCAGTCTGTATGACTCTTCATCAGAACTAAGGAAATAGAGAAATGAGGTGAAATATAAGCTGGTAGAGGGGGTGGGACAGGTAGAGCTGGATAGGGGGCCAGTGATAGGTGGAGGCAAAGAAGAGATTGCCAAAGACGTCATAGACAAAAGGACAAAGGGTTGTTGATGGTGGTGATATTATCTAAGGAATGTGCTAATGGGGACATTAAGGGTAGCAAGCAGGACAAGCTAGTGGCAGATGGCCCTAGTGGGGGTGGGATGGGGGGAAGGGAGCAAAATGGGCTAAAAGGTGAAGATAAAACAATAGATCAAAATAAATTTAAAAATAGGTGGGAAAATTAAAATATATATTTTTTTAAATTATACATTATTGGAAAAAGGGGGATCGGAAAGGGGGTGTGGATGGAGGAGAGAGTTCATGATCTGAAATTGTTGAACTCAATATTAAGTCCGGAAGGCTGCAAAGTGCCTAGTCGAAAGATGAGGTGCTGTTCCTCCAGTTTGCATTGAGCTTCACTGGAACATTGCAGCAGACCAAGGACAGACATTTGGGCATGAGAGCAGGGTGGTGTATTGAAATGGCAAGCGACAGGGAAGTCTGGGTCATGTTTGCGGACAGACCGAAGGTGTTCCACAAAGAGGTCACCCAGTCTGCATTTGGTCTCTCCAATGTAGAGGAGACCGCATTGGGAGCAGCGAATGCAGTAGGCTAAATTGAGGGAAGTGCAAGTGCAGCGCTGCTTCACTTGAAAGGAACTTCACACTCCTTTCAAGTGAAGCAATGCTTCACTTGCGCTTCCCTCAATTTAGTCTACTGCATTCGCTGCTCCCAATGCGGTCTCCTCTACATTGGAGAGACCAAACGCAGACTGAGTGACCGCTTTGCGGAACACCTTCGGTCTGTCCGCAAGCATGACCCAGACCTCCCTGTTGCTTGCCATTTCAACACACCACCCTTTTCTCATGCCCACATGCCCGTCCTTGGCCTGCTGCAATGTTCCAGTGAAGCTCAACGTAAACTGGAGGAACAGCACCTCATCTTCCAACTAGGCACTTTGCAGCTTTCCGGACTTAATATTGAGTTCAACAATTTCAGATCGTGAACTCTCTCCTCCGTCCACACCCGCTTTTTCCAAAATATATAATTAAAAAAATTTTTTTTTTTTTCATTTCCCGCCTATTTTAAAATTTATTTCGATCTATTGTTTTATCTCCACTTTTTAGCCCATTTTGATCCCTTCCCCTCACCCCACCCCCACTAGGGCCATCTGCCACTAGCTTGTCCTGCTTGCTACCCTTAATGTCCCCATTAGCACATTCCTTAGATAATATCACCACCATCAACAACCCTTTGTCCTTTTGTCTATTACATCTTTGGCAATCTCTTCTTTGCCTCCACCTATCACCGGCCCCCTATCCAGCTCTACCTGTCCCACCCCCTTCTACCAGCTTATATTTCACCTCATTTCTCTATTTCCTTAGTTCTGATGAAGAGTCATATGGACTCGAAACGTCAACTGTATTTCTCTCTGCAGATGCTGTCAGACCTGCCGAGTTTTTCCAGGTATTTTTGTTTTTGTGAGTAATTTACCTAGTTCCACTCTCCTGAATTCTCCCAGTAACCCTGCATATTCAGCCTTCTCAGATAATAATCCAATTCCCTCTTGAATACCTCGATTGAGCCTGTCTCCATCACACCCTCAGGCAGAGTGCATTCCAATCGTAATCACTTGCTCTGTGAACAAATTTCTTCTCATGTCTCCACTGATTCTTTTGACAATTATATTAAAACTATGCCCTTTTATTGTTCTCGATCCTTCCACCATTGGGAACAGTTTTTCCCTATCTACTTGGTCCAGACCCCACTTGGCTTCGAATACCTCTGTCAAATGTTCTCTAGCTTCTGCTTCTCCAAGAAAAACAGTCCCAACTTCACCATTCTATATACGTCATTGAAATTCCACATGCCTGGAACCATTCTTGAGAATCTTTTCTGCACTCTCTCTCGGGCCTTTACATCTTTTCTAAGGCGTGGCACCAAGAACTGGATGCAATACTTCAGTTGAGGCCAAACCAGTGTTCTATACAAGTTTAACATCACTTCCTTGCTTTTGTACTCTATGCCCCTATCAATAAAGCTTATGATGCTGTATGCTTTATTAACCACTTTCTCAACCTGTGCTGCCACCTTCAATGACTTATGCACATATACATTCAGGTTTTTCTGCCCCTGCATCTCTTTTAGAGTTGTATCCTTTGTTTTATATTGTGTCTCCTCATTCTTGCTACCAAAGTGAATCACTTCACACTTCTCTGATTTCATCTGCCTCTTGTCCACCCATTCCACCAACCTATGTTCTTTTGAAGTTCTACACTATCCTCCTCACAGTTCACAATCTTCCAAGTTTTGCATCATCCATAAATTTTGAAATTGTGCTCTGTATATCAAGGTCTAGATCATTACAAGAAATCTGCAAGGGGCCCAAAACTGACCCCTGGGGAACTCCACTACAAACCTTCATCCAGTCCAAAAAACATCCATTAACTTCCACTCTCTGTTTCCTGTCACTAAACCAATTTTGTATCCATGTTGCTACTGTCATTTTTATTCCGAGCTATCATTTTACTCACAAGTCTGTTGTGTGGCACTATATGAAATGACTTTTGGAAGTTTATGTGCACCACATCAATAGCATTGCCCTCATCCACCCTCTCCATAATCCCATCAAAAAAACTTCAGCAAGTTAAACATAATTTGCCTTTAACAAACCTGGGCTTTGTTAATTAACCTGCATTTGCCCAATAACTATTAATTTTGTCCTGAATTATTGTTTCTTGAAGTCCTTCCACCAATGAAGTTAAACTGACCGGCCTGTAGTTGCTGGGCTTATCTTTACACCCCTTTTTGAACAAAGGTATAACATTTGCAATTCTCCAGTCCTCTGTCACCACCTCTGAGTCTAAGGACAACTGAAAAATTAGGGTCAGTGCCTCTGAAATTTCCATTTTCACTTCCCTCAGTATCCTTTGATGCATTTCATCTGGCCCTGGTGTATTATCATTTTTAATACAGACAACCTATCCTTTACCTCCTCATTGTCAATCTTAAACCCTTCAGCTTTCTGAATTACCTCTTCCATGACCAGCACAGCTTCTTCTTCCTTGGTAAAGACGGATACAAAGTGTTAATTTAATATCTCAGCCATGCCTCCTGCCTCCACGCATAAATCTTCCTTATGGCCCCTAATCGGCCCCACTTCTCCTTTCACCACCTTTTTACTATTTATATACCTATGGAACGCTTTGGGATTCCCTTTTATGTTAGCTGCCAGTCTCTTTTCATCCTCTCTCTTTACTTCTCTTATTTGCTTTTTCACTTCCCCTCTGAACCTTCTATATTCAGCCTTGTTACGGGCTGTATTATTCACCTGACATCTGTCATGAGCACACTTTTTCTTTCTCATCTTACTTCCTCTTTCTTTATTGGCAGCCCATTGTTCAGTTATCATTTTGCTTGCCAACCTTTGATTCCAATTAATCTGGCCCAGATCTATTCTTCTCCCATTGAAGTTGGCTTTCCCCCAGTTAATTGACCCCCCAACCAACACATTTTGGGAGTTAAAATTCAACCAAGTATATCAATTTCTTCAAGATGCTTAACTATTTTAAGAAGAGATTAGTCTACATGAGCTAAGGCACATAAAACTAATTTTTAAATGTACGCTGCAGAAATAGTAATGTATTTCAGTTTTAGAAAATTAGTGTATATGTTGGAATGGAATTTTTAGACATGGATTAATGGAACTTTTTTGTCAATGATATTTAAAAACAAGCTCTGTGAAAAGCAAGAGTATGTGCCAGGGAATTTATCAAAATGTACCAAAGAATGTGCTCACAAATAAACCCCATCTCAGAAACAATCCCTATACCCATTTTAATTGTGCCATTTATGTCTACAAATGGAATTTGGTCTAAGTAGTTAAACATAATTTGCATTTCATAAATATATATTCCCTTAGCCAACTGAAAGCCTTACAATCCAAATTAGAATATTTCTACCCTATTTGATACACATGTGAGGAACATATCAAAAAGTAATCATAGGGCAGGATTTTTAGGATGACGCCTTTTCCTGCTGGCCACCGGAAAAGTCAGTGGGGAGACATTCCCTGCCGATGACGGCAGGCCCGCACTATTTAACGCTCTTCCTCTCGAGTGAGGGTTGGACATCAGTTAGAGAGCTGTCAGCTAATCTGATTCATCAGCAGTTCTGTCGCCCCAGCAGCACCACCAGAAACAGTGGCCGCTGTTGGAACTACATGCAGTCTCATCATTTCTGGTGCTGGAGCCCACAGGGCCACATGAGTCTGGTGTCTCATGGTGGGGACAGGAGGAGAGGTGAAGAGTGGGGGGAAAGAGGGGTGTTGGGGTCACGATGACAAGGACAGGTGAGGAGGGAGAACCTAGGAGGGGGCAGACCTTGGGAGGGCACATGATTTGGAAAGGGGGCCAGTGATGGAGGCGCGCCCTCCCTCCTCGCTGCACATCTCCCGCTTGAAGCCTGAGAAGGCTTACTTGATGGACTACCCTTCATCTCTGAACTCCTCTCATGGGCCTCCAAATTGAGGACAGGTCTGTGGCAGGCAGCTATAGGTGGCAGGGAGGCCACCCAGAGAATTTTACGGGCTCCCCCAACCTGCAAACCCGCTAGCGGGGGCCCATAAAATTCTGCCCATAATACCAGAACAAGATTACAGCACAAAGCTTTGAAAAATTTGATAGAAAGCAGGACTGATCCATTGATTAGTCATTTTTCTGCTTTTCTGTCCTCGGAATACACTAGCTACAAAGTTCATGTTTTGATAATTTTAGAAATTGCGCAGGGCCTTCAAGAGATTTCTTTTGACATTTCTACAATGTAAGGCATCTAATTTGAAATTTGCACCCAGAAGCAAAACTTACAGAACCCAAAATAAGTTAGTCAGGTTGAGTGATCTTTATATAATACTTTGAATATTACTACCATAAGAAGCTTGGGGTGAAGGGATGGACACTGTTTTAAGGAATTAATCTAGAATGTAAGAGGATGAGGCATGAAGCTGTTGAGATTACAGTAAAGTATCAGGAGATGACTGGGATTCCTAATAAGCCAGTTAAACAGTTGTGCTTTTCAAATCTTGTGCAGTCGAAAAGAGCATTCAGCAAGTTTGAACCATTTTGATTTGGATGAAAATGAATTTGCTCATATTTTTCAAGGTTAAGCAGAAAAACTCATCCAATTTAAAAAAAAATTCTTTCACAGGATGTGGGCATCGCTGGCTAAGCCAACCTTTATTGCCAATCTCTAATTGCCCTTGAGAAGGTGGTGGTGAGCTGCCTTCTTGAACCACTGCAACTCACATGATGTAGGTACACCCACAGTGCTGTTAGGAAGGGAGTTCCAGGACTTTGTCCCATTGACAGTAAAGGAACAATAATATGGTTCAAATAGTCGTTTGGTAGTACAGGGCTTGAGTATTGCTGAAAAAAGAGACATGTTGAAGCTTTTGTCTTGCACTCATCAGGACACTTTGCATGAATGCCAATATAAAGGAAAAACATGATACACAATGTGTGTACATGTTCTTGGTATTCTTGTGCAGTGTCCTGATGAGTGTAAGATGAAAAGCTGTGATATGGTTCAAAGTCAGGATGGTGCATAGTGGAGGGGAACTTCTAGGTGGTGGAGTTTCCATGGATCTGTTGCCCTTGTCCTTCTAGGTGATCAAGGTCATGGGTTTGGAAGGTGCTGTTGATGAAGCCTTGGTGAGTTTCTGCAGTACATCTTGCAGATAGTACACTTTGGCGTCACTTTGCTTCAGTGGTGAAGTGAGTGTATGCTAAAGGTGATGGATGAGGTACCAATCAAGCAGGCTGCTTTTCCTGGTTGGCATTGAAATCCTTGAGTAAAGTTGGGCTTGCACTCATTCAGGCATGTGGAGAGTATTTCATCGCATTCCTGACTTGTAGCTTTTGTGCCTTGTCGATGGTGGACAGGCTTTGGGGCTTCAGGAGGTGAGTTATTTGATGCCAGAATTTCCAGCCTCTGAGCCATTTTTGTAGCCACAGTATTTAGTTGGCTGGTTCAGGTCAGTTTACAGTCATGCTGACCACTGCTGCCACTGCCTCCCAAGCTGGATTGGTGACTTAACTGCCAATCCTGTGACCAGAGCAGGGGTACAGCACATCCCAGCGGTCGTCCACTCCATCCAGCAGTTGCTCGAGGGACCCGTCATTGCAGTGGGAGGGCTGCAGTCTTTTCTCCATTGCTGGCCATGTCTCCCAGGCAGCGGTGGTGAGCAGCTGGTGATGAGCGCTTTGTTGGCGGCTGCCTTTTAAAAATGGCAGCCGGCGCATGATGCAACAGCGGGGTCATGGGTGAATGAGAGCCTGCTCACCAAGGAAAAACCATGTTTTGCGAGAGTGAATAAATAATGAGATGGGTTCAGGACAAAACATCGTGAAAACCTGCAATTTTCATCGGCAGGTAGGACTCCATTTTACCCACCCGTGAATTCTGGGAAAATTCTGCCCTTGGCTGCCGTTCCTTTAGTATCACTAGGTCAGAATCCTGGAACCTCCTCCCTAACAACACTGTGTGTGTACCTGCAACACATAGACTGCAGCGGTTCAAGAAGGCAGCTGACCACTACCTTCTCAAGGCTAATTAGAGATGGGCAATAAAAATGCTGGCCTAGCCAGCGATACCCATGTTTCATTAAAGAATTGAAAAAAGCAGCTTCATCACATTGCTTTGGATCAAGAAGAAGGGCAACTGGAGTTGGGCAATGAATGTAGCCATGACCAGCATCACCCATACCCCAAAAACAAATTAATCAAAGGCACCTATTGACTTCCAGTCTGATAAATTTTATTAACTCCTAAGCATTTGCTATTATCCATCACATTGAGCACCAAATATATTGAAATAATATAAACAAAAATGCTAAATATTTTATTTGAATATATTTTGAAAGAATTTTATCTCAAATATATTTCCCTGCTTCTATTGGTTTTATCAAATAGTGCTCCTTTTATAATCTTGAATAGAGGGAATGCTCCTGGAAATATAAAGTGAGGTATATTCTGAACAGTACAGTTATGATGTATAAACCTGAAAAAGTCCCATACAAAAACAGACATGCAAGTACTGGTTCTTAGCTAGCTTTACACCTAAATAAATAATTCTAATTAAGCATAACCTATTTGTCAACACATAAGGCTAGGAAAAGCTCTGATGCTGATTACATGTCAAAGGAACAAGCCAGAGCATTTGATCAAAGTGCAAGAAATATTTATTTATAAATGCATGCAAAGTAAGTCATTGCTAATAATTTAGAAATGTCTGAAAACTTTTTTTTGAAAATGGACAACAGTTATATGAAGTTTTTGGTGACATTTGACAATGAAGAGCAGAACTATTAGTCCACAAAAATTTTGTTTTGTGATTGCACGAGAGACAGTATAATCACATCTATCACCAACACTTATTTTCCTTTATTAATAAATAAAATTCAACCAACATAGAAATATTGCTGAAAAAAAGAGACACACTATCAAAACTTTTGTTTAATTTTAAAAAGGCACAATGCAAGGACATGTTCCTTTTGCTCGCAGAGGATAGGTCTTTGCAGAAGATTATATGTAGCAAGTATAAGTGAGCTACATTGCAAGCCCAACTAATAATCTTAAATTGGTTGTTAGTGTAATTCTTCGTGCACTTGGGATTGTTCAGCAAGTGCTGTCCAATCATGGGATCACATCTAATGTAGACATTATGTCCTGAGTTTTGCAGGCACAGGCCAGTTGAGTACAGCCAGTACTCTGCCTATTGTGAACTGCCGAAGGACGTGCTGTTTGATATGATCCGTTGGGACATCTGGCCTATATATCTAATATCACACTAGCACTGGAATTCAAATACCACGTTACTCATTTGTGTGGTAGGCAGAATGTCTTTTTGGCTTGACCACAGCACCCTGTTAGTGAAAAATATCACTTGTGTTGCTACTACATAGTAGCAGCATGAAATGGTTAGCTACACCTGTTGCTCACATTTTTAGATATGTTAGCTTTCCAGGGTACTTTGAGGTAGACTGGGCACTTTTCAGGCCCAAAAGTGATGGTCATATGCCATTAGTAAATATGCATGATACACAGCAAAATATTTATTTCTGAATGCATGCATGCATTGTTAAAGATTGAAAAATGTAAGGAAACTTCTTTTAAAAAACACTATTGGTTTGCTGTCCCATAAGAACAATGGACAGCGGCTTTATGAGGTTTTTAGTGACATTCAACAGTGAAGAACAGAATAACTGTTAGTCCACAAAAGGTTTCATTTTGCGATTCCACTAGACAGTATAATCACATCTGCCACCAACATATATTTTATTTAATTAATAAAATACATTCGACTAACAAGGAAATATTGCTGAAGGGCATGGTTTCGAATTCGAGCAACAAACATGGGCAAGCAAACCTCCTGTTGGTTACCACACACTGTCACCCTTCAGCTGATGAGTCAGTACTCCTCCATGTTGAACACCAGTTGGAGGAAGCACTAAGGGTGGCAGAGGCACAGAATGTTCTCTGGGTGGGGGACCTCAATGTCCATTGCTAAGAATGGCTCGGTAGCATCACCACTGACAGAGCTGGCCAAGTCCTAAAGGACCAGCTGCTAGACTGGGTCTGCGGCAGGTGGTGAGGGAACCAACAAGAGGAAAAAAACCAACTTGACTTTATCCTCACCAATCTACCTGTCACAGGTGCATCTGTCCATGATTGTATCGGTAGGAGTGGCCACCACACAGTCCTTGTGGAGACGAAGTCCCCTCTTCACATTGATGATACCCTCCATCATGTTTTGTGGCACTACCACTGTGCTAAATGAGATAGATTTCAAATAGAAACAAAAATTGCTGGAAAAGCTCAGTAGGTCTGACAGCATCTGTGGAGAGAAAGACAGAGTTAACATTTCGAGTCTGTATGACTCTTCTTCAGAACTAAAGAGAAGTAGAAATGTGGTAAAATATATACTGTTTAAGGGGGTGGGACAGGTAAAGCTGGATAGAAGGCCAGTGATAGATGGAGGCAAAGGAGAGATTGCAAAAGATGTCATCAATAAAAGGTTGAAGGGGTGTTGATGGTGGTGATACTGGCTAAAGGAAGTGCTAATGGTGACATTAAGAGTAGAAAGCAGGATGAGCAAGTGACAGATGGCCCTAGTGGGGGTGGGGTGGGGGGAGGGGATCGAAATTGGCTAAAAGGTGGAGATAAAACAATGAATGGAAATAAATTTTAAAAATAATAATAGAAATAGGTGGGGAAAATATATATATATAAATTTAAAAATATATATTTGAAAAAAGGGGATCAAAAAGGGGTGAGGATGAAAGAGAGAGTTCATGATCTGAAGTTGTAGAACTCAATGTTAAGTCCAGAAGGCTGTAAAGTGCCTCATCGGAAGATGAGGTGCTGTTCCTCCAGTTTGTGTTGAGCTTCACTGGAACATTGCAGCAGGCCAAGGATGGACATGTGAGAATGAGAGCAGGATGGTGTGTTGAAATGGCAAGCGACAGGAAGGTCTGGGTCGTGCTTGCGGACAGACTGAAGGTGTTCCGCAAAGTGGTCACCCAGTTTGTGTTTGTTCTCTCCAATGTAGAGGAGACCGCATTGGAAGCAGCGAATGTAATAGACCAAATTGAGGGAAGTGCAAATGAAATGCTGCTTCACTTGAAAGGAGTGTTTGGGCCCTTGGACAGTGAGGAAGGGGGAAGTAAAGGGGCAGGTGTTGCACGTTCTACGATTGCATGGGAAGGTGCTGTGGGGTTGAGGTGTAGGGGGTGATGGAAGAGTGGACCAGTGTGTCCCAGGGGGAACAGTCCCTATGGAATGCCAATAGGGGGGGGTGAATGGAAGATGTGTTTGATGGTGGCATCATGCTGGAGTTGGCGGAAATGGTGGAGGATGATCCTTTGAATATGAATGCTGGTGAGATGAAAAGTGAGGACAAGGGGGACCCTATCATGGTTCTGGGAGAGAGAGGAAGGTGTGAGGGCGGATGCGCGAGAGATGGGCCGAACACGGTTGAGGTCCCTGTCAACCACCGTGGGTGGAAAACCTCGGTTAAGGAAGAAGGAAGACATGTCAGAAGCACTGTTTTGGGAAGTGGCATCATTGGAACAGATGCAACGGAGGCGAAGGAACTGAGAGAATGGGATGGAGTCCTTACAGGAAGCGGGGTGTGAGAAGCTATAGTCGAGGAAGCTGTGGAAGTCGGTGAGCTTGTAATGAATATTGCTGGACAGTCTATCACCAGAAATTGAGACAGAGAGGTCAAGGAAGGGAAGTGTCAGTGATGGACCACGTGAAAGCAATGGAGGGGTGGAAATTGGAAGCAAAATTAATAAATTTTTCCAGATCCAGACGAGAGCATGAAACGGCACTGAAACACTCATCAATGTACTGGAGAAAGAGTTGTGGGAGGGGGCCTGAGTAGGACTGGAACAAGGAATGTCCCACGTACCCCATAAAGAGACAAATAAAAGGTATGGCTATGGGTACCCTTATGGGCCGAGTTATGCCTGTCTCTTTATGGACATTCCCCTTAAACAATATATATTTCACCACATTTCTACTTTTCTTTAGTTCTGAAGAAGAGCTATACGGACTTGAAATGTTAACTCTGTCTTTCTCTCCACAGATGCTGTCAGGCCTGCTGAGTTTTTCCAGCAATTTTTTTTTTTCAGATTTCCAGCATCCGCAGTATTTTGCTTTTATCTTAGATTTCAAACAGATCTAGCAACTCAAAACAGGGCATCCATGAGGTGCTGTGGGTCATCAGGAGCAGCAGAATTGTACTTAAACATAATCTGTAACTTCATGGCCTGGCACACACCCCATTCTACCACAATATCACCAAGCTGGGGGATCAACCCTGGTTCAGTGAAGAATGCAGGAGGACATGCCAGGAGCAGCATCAGGCATACCTAAAAATGAGGTGTCAACCTAGCGAAGACTCAACACAGGACTACTTGCATGCCAAACATCCCACAATCAGTTTATCAGATCTAAACTCTGTAGTCCTGCCACACCTAGTCATGAATGGTGGTGGACAATTAGACAACTCGCTGGAGGAAGAGGTTCCACAAATATCTGCATCCTCAATGAAGGGAGAACCCAGCATGTCAGTGCAAAAGACAAGGTTAATGCATCTGCAGCCATCTTCAGGCAGAAGTGCTGAGTGGATGATCCATCTCGGCCTCTTCCAGAGGTTCACAGCATCACAGATGCCAGTCTTCAACCAATTCGATTCACTCCATGTGATATCAAGAAATGGCTGAAGGGCCTGGATACTGCAAAGGATATGGGCCCTGACAATATTCCAGCTATAGTACTGAACTGCTCCAGAACTAGCTGCACTCCTAGCCAAGCTGTTACAGTACAGCCACAACACTGGCACCTACCCGGAAATATGGAAAATTGCCTCGATGTGCCCTGTACACAAAAAACAGGACCAATCCAACCCAGCCAATTACTGCCCCATCTGTCTACTCTTGATTATCAGCAAAGTGATGGAAGGTGTCATCGACAGTGCTATCAAGCAGCACTTACTGAGCCATTACTTGCTCACTGATGCTCAGTTTAGGTTCCGCCAGGGCCACTCAGCTCCTGACTTTGTTACAGCCTTGGTCCAAACATGGAAAAAAAGTGCTGAATTCCAGAGGTGAAGTGAGAGTGACTGCCTTTGACATCAAGTCAGCATTTGACCAAGTGTGGCAACAAGGAGCCCTTGCAAAACTGAAATCAATGGGAACCAGGGGGGAAACTCTCCACTGGTTGGAGTCATACCTAGCATAAAGGAAGATGGCTGTGGTTGTTAGAGGTCAATTACCTCAGTTCTGGGACACAACTGCAGAAGTTCCTCAGCGGAGTGTCCTCAGCCCAACCTTCTTCAACTGTTTCATCAATATCCTTCCCATCATCATAAGGTCATAAATAGGGATATTCGCTGATGATTGCACAATCTTCAGCACTATTTGTGACTCCTCAGTTGGCAAAGTAGTCAGTGGCCACATGCAGCGAGACCTGGACAACACTCAGGCATGGGCTGATAAGCGGCAAGTAACATTGGCGCCACACAAGTGCAAGGCGATGACCATCCTCAGCAAGAGGGAATCTAATGATCTCCCTTTAACATTCAATGGCATTACCATCGCTGAATCCCCCACTATCAACATTGTGGGGTTACCATTGATTAGAAAATGAGCTGGACTAGCTATATAAGTACTGTGGCTACAAGAACAGGTCAGAGGCTGGGAATTCTGTGGAGAATAACTCACCTCCTGGCTCCTCAAAGCCTGGCAACCATCTGCAAGGCACAGGTCAGGAAGGACTGCGATGGAACACACTCCACTTGCCTGGATGAGCCCAGCTCGAACAACACTCAACACTCAACACCATCCGGACAAAGCAGCCCGCTTGACTGCCACTCCATCCACCACCTTAAGCACTCACTTAAACTTCCACTGCAGACTGCTGCATGGTGGAAGCAGTGTATACCATCTACAAGATGCACTGCAACAACTCGCCAAGGCTCCTTTGACATCATCTTCCAAATGCGTGACCTGTACCATCTAGAAGGACGAAGGCAGAAGATGCATGGGAACACCACCACCTCCAATTCCCCTCCCAGTCACACACCATCCTGACTTAGAACTATATTATTTCACTGACGCTGGGTCAAAATCCTGGAACTCCCTTCCGAATAGAATTGTGAGTGTTCCGACAACAAATGAACTGCAGTGGTTCAAGAAGAAAGTGCACCACCACCTTCTCAAGGGCAATTAGGGATGGGCAATAAATGCTGGCCTTGCCAATTATGCCCACATCCTATGAACAAATTTTTAAAAAGGTGAAGCTAGCCTTTTCGTGCTGCTACTATGCAGTAGCAACATGAGTAATATTTTCCACTGACAGGATGCTGCTGTTAAGCCAAAAGATGTTCTCTGTGCCACACAAATGAGTACTGTGGTAGATGAAATTCAACGCCGGTGCAATGCCAGTTATGTAAGCCCTACATCCCAATGTCTGGTGGATCATATCAAACAGCACATCTCTTCGATTGTTCGCAATAGGCATAGTACTGTCTGTGCTCAACCAGCCAGTGCTTTCAAAACTTAGAACATAATGTATAGCTTTTGATCTGTTTCCGCGATTGGGAAACCAATTTAATATTATCAGTTAGGCTTGCAATGTGGTTCACTTGCTAGAAGCTGCATATATTCATATACAGGGACCTGTCCTCAGCAGGCAAAAGGAACATGTCCAGGCATTGTGCCTTTTGAACTAAACAAAAGCGTGGTGCAATAATTCCCTGGTGCTTTCTCCACGGCAGCACTTTGACCAATCAAAGTCAACTTGCCAACCAATCAGCACCCTTTTCTCATCCAGTGGAAATTGCTGTTCACTTTGAAATTTGGCATTCTTGAGTCTGTCCTGCTGGATGCACGATGCATCGCTTCAGCAGAGGTCTCTCTTTTCAGCAATACTCAAATTCTCTACCACCAAGCGCCATTTAACAAGGAAGTATTAGATCCTACTCAGTACACTTTCCTACATTTAACTTTGTAGTCTGCTTTACTTTTGATATTGTGATTATCAAAATAATCAATTCTTTAAAAATTAAGGATTTGTGCTAAAGGCCAAGGGAACCAAATTCTTCTCGTCAATAATTTTTAGGAGAAAAGCCAATGTGACCATAAAATATGATTTTGTCTTTCCTCAGATTGATTTCTCTCACAAAGATAAACAAAATTTCATTCTCAAGATGCTTATTGATATAATGTTTGATCATTTAACATGCAATGGTTATTTGACATTCAGCTCCCAATGGATACAAGGATTCCCAAAGTACAATTAAATGTATTTGACTTGAGAAGGCTGCTGCATAAAATCACCATTAATCACGGTAGTAAGCATTATTATTGGCGACCTCTGGCATACTCACTAAAAGTGCTGCAGTTATGCTTGGAGCTTGTGTGATTAATAGCTTTTACAGTTTGAAGTCCATTTACCAATCTGATTTATGATTTAATCTCCTATTCCTTTAAAACAAATACAATTTTAAGTTGGAAATCTAATAACAATAATGAACTTGATGGGGCTGGTTACATAGTGGGCTTTTAAGCTAAACCAATGGCTCTTTGAGTATTCAGCTTCAGCTCATTCTCAAACAATTACTGGCCTCACCCTGATACCCACAACTCTTCATGTTTAATATTGTCCTAACAATAAACTCTCCATAGTCATACACCCATGTGAATTCAATAAGTTGCCCTCACATATGGCTAATAACTCAAATATAATGCTTTATACAACTTGGTTTGTTTGTATGATAATGTTATTCACCATACACTATTTTCTTGAAAGCCAATGCTGGAAATTTGAAATAAAAACAGAAAATGCTGGGAATGCTCAGTTGGTTTGGCAGCATTTGTGGGCAGAGAAACCAGGGGTTAGATTTTATAGTGCCCCGCCAGGTGTGTTTTCAGCAGGGGTGGGCATGTAAAATATGTTGGGTGCCCAACCCACCTCCTTGCCACTCACCCCCAGCTTGTTCCCCATACTATGAGTGGATAAGATGCCCCTTAGACCTATTGAAGACTTTAACTGCCCAATTAAATGGCAATTAAGGCATTAATCCACCTCCATTGCCATAAAACGCAGGGCAGTGGCAGGCAGATTAGGCTGCAAAGGCCATTTTTGAAACGTCTTCTTTGAAAAGACTGGGGGCAGAATTTTACAAGTCGGTGAGCGGGGGCGGGGCCCACTCGCCGACGCATAAAATGATGCGCGGTGATGTCGGGGGGAACTCTCGACGTCACCGCGCCTGATTTAAATTTTCAGGAATGCGGGGGCAGAGCAAAATCAGCTGCGCACCCGCCAACCTGTCAATTGCCAACTGAGGCCATTGACAGGGTCATTTAAGTAATTAAAGGACCTGCCCGTCCAACCTTAAGGTTGGTGGGCAGGCCAGGAGCCCTGGCGGGAACTAGAAAAAACATGAAACCTCATCCACGGGCGGGATGAGGTTTCATGTAGGCTTTATAAAATTTTAATAAAGATTTTGTAAAAATTATGGATATGTCCCAACTCATGTAACAGTGTCACATGAGGGGACATGTCAGGGAAATTTTATTTTTTCTATTTTTGTCTTTTTTACATGTGCAGCCGATCTCCCTGAGGCAGCACTTAGCCTCAGGGAGATGAGTGCGCTCTTTCGTGCGCATGCGCGAAAGAGCGCACTCTCGATTTTGGGATTTCCCCCCCGCCCACACAGGGAGCACATAGCGCTTTTGTGCAGATGTCACGTTGGGCGGGCCTTAATTGGCCTGCCCATGTAAAATGGCGCTGGGCCTCCAATCGGGAGTGCCGATCGGAAGCGCGCCCATATGCGCCCACCTATCAACGTCCCCCCCGATGGGGGGATAATTCAGCCCAGGAAGTGGGGCTTATCAATTAGGAGAAGGAGGCCCTGTGTGCATTGGGGTGACCCCCACCCCCCAAATGTCACACCCCCTTTGTTGTTCTCTGCCTGCCCTCCAAAACCCAGTCCCCCACCCCCCCTTTCCCCTTCCTAGGGCAGTCTGCCACACCTCTCCCCCACTCCACAAGTCACCCCCCCCCTCATGAAATCCAGGCCCCCAAGTCAACATTTTGGGTCGATGACCTTTCATCAGAACTAGGGAAAAGTCATGGACCTGAATTGTTAACCATTTTTCTCTTTCCGCAGATGTTGCCCGACCTATTGAGTATTTACAGCAATTTTTGTTTTTAATATTGAGAAATTAGTTTCCTGTGGAAGTAAATTCATTCCATTAACATTTCAGTAATGGGAGAGGGGGCACTCTTTCTTTCCAGCTCACCCTATTAGGCCTTGCTATTAGGCAACTAAATATAAAAAATAGTTATGCTTGTGTTTTACCCTGTAGAATTTGTGCTCTCTTTCACACATCAATGAACATTTATATCATGAGAAAGAAAGCAGACCATATCTAAATCTAATTTTTGACTTTTTGATCTGACCACCTTGACATTTTACCTTAGATGTTGCTGTTAAGTGGAAAAATGGCAGGTCCTGACCAAAACAGATAAATAACCTTGGTTATGATATCAAGCATTATTGTTCTTGGCACCATACTGGACCTCCTACAATCAAAAATATACCATCTAGAAGCAAGATTTACACACATGAAATCTTTAATTGACCCTTTGTGCAACACATAAATTTCAGTAATTTTCTTTGCATCTACAGTACTAAATGCAATTTGATAACTACCATGGAATCTTCTAACAGAAACAATTATGGCAAATGACTGTGCCAACTACTTGGATTCAAATTCAAATTCAGCTTACAGTATCATTGCTCTGGGCAAAAATATTAATATTAAGCCCAAACTTTTGGGACAGGCTGAAATCTTCAAATGAAAATATTAATGAAGCATTGCCAAATGTAAAAATGTACATAAATATAATCACATTATTTTTAAACATATTATTTCATTTGCTTTTTAAATTTTGTTCAAGCTGTTACATTGGTATTAAAATGTAAATTATTGAGAGTAAATAACAATGAAAATATTTTCAGAAAGCATTTTAACAATTTGTAGGAGCTCAGTTTTATTATGTTCATTTGAGGATGCCTGAAGAAAGAAGTAGAAATATGTTATAATTTATTTTTTAAAAAATCACTATTCTGCTATTCTGTTCCGTGTTTATTTAATAAGTATTGTCCTGAATTAAATTGGGGTAATTAAAGTAAACTAAACTGTTACGTTGTAGAAAACAGACTTCCATTTGGGCCACAGTAAAATTCTAATAAAGTATGTGGGAGTCTTTCTTTCTGAATAATAAGGCTCACACATCTAAAGCTGACCGTTCTGTATTTAAATGTTTAATAGTGTGAATTGAAATTTGGGACATTTGGGGTGATTTTGGTTGTTTAAGCATCTTGATTGTACCAAGAAAATTTTGGGATAGAATCCTGTTATAAAAAATGCTGAAAGATTTGAAACCTTCAAAGTACTTAAAAGGTTAAACAGGGTAGATGCAGGTAAGTTGTTCCTCATGGTTGGGGAGTCTAGAACCAGGGGACACAATTTCAAAATCAGGGGGAAGCCTCGTAGGACCGAGGTGAGGAGAAATTTCTTTACTCAGAGGGTTGTGAATCTTTGGGATTCTCTACCCCAGAGGGCTGTGGAAGATCAGTCATTGAGTATGCTTAAAGCAGAGATTTCTAAATACCAGTGAAATAAAGGGATAACTGGATAGTGTGGGGAAAAAGGCATTGAAGTGGATGATCAGCCATGATTGTATTGAATGGTTGAGCAGGAAAGATGGGCTGATTGGTCTACTCCTGCTCCTATGTTCATGTATCAATGAACTAGTCAGGCAGGTGGTGCAACAGTAGCAAATAAGTTCAAACTGGAGAAATGTGAGGTGATGCATTTGGGGAAGGCAGACAAGGCAAGGAAATAAACAATAAACAATGGGCAGGATTTTCCCCCTCGTTGGGGGCGAAGTTGAAGTGTGGGTGCGCACAGGCGCGCTCCGATCGGTGCCCCCAATCGGGGACGTGCCACCATTTTACTTGGGCGGGCCAATTAAGGCCCGCCCAGCATGACGTCCGCATGGAAGCACTGAGCGCTCCCTGTGCGGGCGGGGGGGAATCCCTAAACTTGAGGGAGCTGCTAGACCTGCTGAGTTTTTCCAGCATTTTCTGTTTTTGTTTCTGGGACTCACTGCCTGAAAAGGTGGTAAAGGTAATAACCTTCATAACATTTAAAAAGTAGTTGGCTATGCCCTTGAAGTGCAACAGCCTTCAAGGCTATGAAACTGGAGAGTGGGATTGGGCTGGATGGCTCCTTGCCAACCAGTGTGGACATGATGGAGCAAATAGTCTCCTTTCATGCTGAACAGAGACCTTATGGTTCAAATACACAATCCATTGAAACTATTAATGCAGGTAGGTAAAGCCATAAGAAAGGTCAATAGAAATGTAGGTTTTATAAATAAAGGCACAGTGTACAAGAGTAAATAAGAAATGATTATTTTTTATAAAAAGAGTATCATGTATAGTTCTGTGTCTCCTAATAGAAAGGACATTAAACCAATTAAAATACACAGCAGGCAATCACCAGGATAAGAAATTTTATTTATTGAGAATCTTGAGAAAATGTGATTATTTCCATTTGAACAGTAGGAAGAGATTTGATAGAGATTCATACAATTGTGTAGAATTTTGATTGACTGCAAAAGGACAGATGGTTGAGGAATCAATGACAAGTGATTATTAATTTAAGATTATCACTAAGAGAGTGAAGGGAGAGTTTTGGAGAAATCCCTATTCACAGAGTTATTGGAGCATGTAATGCTTTTCTCCAGAGATTGGTTCTTGCAGAGACATTGGCATCTTAGAAGAGAAAGTTTGATAAGTATTTGAAGCAGGTAAAGAAACATAGCTATAGAGAAAGAAAGGGACAGTGGTATTAATTTAGTATTGTTCTCGTAAAGGGCCAGCACAGAAATGAGGAGCTAAGTGGTTTCCTTTGCATTGTAAAACTCTACAGGGATACTTTGACTTTGTGTCTCCAGGTAAAATGGATGATATCAACTTGGCAGTCCGTTTTACATCTGTTTCATGTTTTATTTGCATTGTCTTCAATGGAAATAAAAATTGTGAGAGATGTAAAATGGGCTGTTGACTCTCCCTCTGTCGACCCATTTTGCAGTAACACACAAACTTAATATCACCCCCAGTGATTCAAGTCAGGATTCTATATATCTTACACTTATTGAATAGCTTACAGCATAACAAAACACATTGTCATCTCCGGAGCAGTATCACACAAAGTAAGGAGGGGATATTATGCACAGAGTGGGTAAGGTGAATGTGGTGAGGGGGTGGTGGTGTGTCAGGTCAGTCGTGCAATTCTGTCGAATATATTCTATGGCCTCCTCTTGTTCCCTGTTTACAAAATGATCCATAGAAATAATGGTCAAATGAAATTCAAATCTCTTGCTCATGCCAAGTGTCAGCCTACATTTTGAGGTTGAACCTGTGACTATACAGGTGTGAAATTATTACCTATCCTACAATCTTTTCTTTTATTGTAAATGTGATACATTGTCCCTGAAATTAACAAACTTCAAGTGCATCCAGGCAATGGGTAGAATTCCCTGCCCTCCGAGGCTGCCTGTTTAATGTTACAATGCTTTTCGACTGAGCTACTCGTTCACAGTTCTAACAAACTCATCTCACACATGGGCTGCATGTCAGACCCGGTAACTGATGATATTTCAGGACTGACCAAAGCATCAGTAAATCTCTTACGAGAAAAATACAACCCCTCTATCCTTCTCCTTTCTCTATTTTTACCAGTTCCCTACAGTATCTAATTTAATTTTCTCTTACATATGTAGAGGAATAAAAGTATATGATACACGTTGTAAAGAAGTGAAATATAGAGATTAAATTGATTATTCCCTGAATTACCAGATTGTCTGTCCCATCAAAGAGTTTCAAACCGAGTGTACTTTCAGAGCAGAATCTTTAGCTTGGTGGGCAGGCGCGCACCCAACCCGGCCAAGCGTGAAATGACAGGCGTTGAAGTTGGCCGGACGTGCCGACGTCAACGCGTAGTCACACGATAGTTCAGTCAGTGAGCGCGCACTGGAGCTGGCAGCACACCCGCCGACAATTAAAAGGCCTATTAAGGCCATTAAGTTATCAATTGTCCTGAATTTTTCACTGCCCGTTCAACCTAATGGTTGACGGGCAGACGAAAAGGCCAAGCAGCCCTTGCATTTTTTTGGAAATCTCATTCATGGGCGGGATGAGGTTTCCAAAAGCAAATAAAAATAAAATAATAACTTAATTTTGTGATTAAAAATATGTCCCTGCTCCTGTGACAGAGTCACATGAGGGGACATGGTTCATTACATTTTTCTGCTCTTTATTTTTTTTTTTGAAAATTCTTCATCTGCTTGAGGCAGCTCTGTGCTGCAGGGAGATTATTCTGCGCTCTCTCGCGCGCATGAGTGAAGTTCACACTCAGCTGGTTCGCACTCCATCCCACCCCACGCGCACAGGCAGCGCTGAGCGCTGCTGCTCGTGTATCACGCTGGGTGGGCCTTAATTGGCCTGCCCGTATAAGATCACGGAGCACTCCCGATTGCAGGCGGTGGTCGGCTTCCCGACCACCCTTGCCCACCCTCGCCGATCCCGCATGCCAAGGGCTAAATTCTGGCCTCAGTACTGGCATTGGGTTCTTTTTTGTGCCTACACATTCCAGGTAATAGCCTCAGATATATGGGGCTGGACTTTTGATCTGGGGTGGGGACCCCGGAATCAGGGCCTAAATTTTAATATGGTGAGGACTCAGCCCCCCCGCCATCCAGAGTCAGTGGGGAACACAACCCTGCCAACTCCAACAGCCCCGCTACCATTTAATGCTCTAAAGAGCGTTGATTGGTATCAGGTAGGACTTCCACCTGACTTGGGGGGAAGTCCCGCCTTGGAGAGCTGTCGGCCATCAGATTGACTGGCAGCTGTCCAGCCCCATCAGCAACAGCGCTGCAGTGACCAGAAGAAGCACTGCATGGAGATGCCTGATACTTCTCCGGGAACCAGAAAAAAAGCCAAGTGTCAGGGTGGCGAGGGTAGGGAAGACTTGGGGAGGGTCATGAGGGGAGCAGTGGGGCTCTCAGGGATAGGCTGTGGGGGGCTGGAGGTCCAGAAGTCACCAGGTATTAAGGGGAGGGCTCCCCAGTCAGAAGGGGGCTTCTGATGGTCGTGCCCGCTAGCCACTTTCCCGCCTGACATTGACCTTTCTTTGGGCAGGGTTTTGCCCTTGGCGGAGGTGCCTGGTGGGGGCAGGGAGGGAGGTCAGGATGCCAAGCATCCCGCGATTGACTCTGCACCGCGATTTCGTGCCAGTGGGCCAATAAAGGCCTGTCCAGCGCGGAATGTGAGCAGCAGCGCTGAGGGAGCTGCCTCAGGGAGATGAAGAATTTCAAAAAAGAAGTAAAGGGCATAAAAATGTAATGAAAGATGTCCCCTCATCTGACTTTGTCACATGAGCAGGAGGGAGCATGGGGGGAGGAGGGAGAGCGGGCCTAGTGCGAACTTCGCGCATGTACGCGAAAGAGCGCTTCAATCTCCCTGAGGCACGAAGCTGCCTCAGGGAGATGAGACGTTGTTTAAAAAAAAAAAGTAAATAAAAATGTCATAAAACATGTCCCCTCATACGACTCTGTCACATGAGCTGGGACATGTTTTTAATTCAAAAATAATTTTTTTTTTGATGTTTATTTGCTTTAGGAAACCTCATCCCACCCGTCGATGAGGTTTCCTAAAAAATGTAAAGGTCAGTTGGCCTTTTCACCTGCCCGCCAACCGTTAGTTTGGATGGGCAGTGTAAATTTGATTTTAATTAGCTTCTTAATGGCATTAATAGGCCTTTTAATTATCGGTGGGCACGCAGCCAGCTCTGGCGCGCGCCTGCCAAACAAAATATCATGAGACTGTGTGATAACATCGGGACGCTCGCCCAGTGTCATAATGTGTCATTTTACACTCGGACGAGACGGGCGTGCACCTGCATGCTGAGTGTAATATTCTGCCCTTTATTTCCAGGTTTCGCCCCTGAGTCTACATCCGCCCATCAGCCTAAAAATTGGGGCAAGGGCGGGCTTCCTGTCCGAGGCCAAGCCTGCCCCAGCATAACAGTACTGCAAAGTTGGGGCGGGTGGGAACCCAGAGGGAATCATGACCGTGCAACTTCATGCCTCCCACCCGCCTGACTTTGGGTACTGACCCCAAACAGCATTGGGTGACATGCCCATTGTGATTTTTGAATGTCAGCAAATAGATGGCCAGAAGGCTGGCTTGCATCTGTCCAATTAAGGATGGTGGATGGGTTCTTGGCACTGGAGATCCAATAGGAAGCCCTCCATCACTGAGAGATTAGCAGGCCCACCATCAGAGGAGAAAGCTGCTGATATAGATAAAAGAGAGAGAGGAAGATTCAGGATGGAGGTGTCCTCTCAACATCTTTCAAAAGTTCTTAAAGTAAAACTGACCACAGCTCAAGAGCACAAAGTGGAGGGGAAAGGTGAAGATGGAGGAGGAGGGAGGTCTGTGGCCGCAGCAATGACCAGTTATTGGGTGGGGCAGGAGTGGGTGTTTAACAAGCCAAACAGAGCACTGTCCTCCCAATCTCCCTGCTTCCTGTCTTCAGTCATGTTCTGGCCACTATGGGGGCATGCCTGTCAATTGGAAAATTCCAGTTGGCTGCGGCAGAGGGGGCTTATTGGCCCATTAATAGGCTGAATTGGCAACCCACCACTTGTAGCTAATTAGCCATTTCATCCCCAAATCAACAGGCTCCTAAATGGCCTAGAAGAGGAAGCATCCTGGCAACGCTGCACACTGGCCAGAGATGGGAAATTGCGGCTTATCCACCTCCGTTGTCACCTCCATCCCGCTTTGAAAATTCAGCCCATCCTGTCAACATAATACACCCCTAAACTACTAAAATCCCTAAGCTAATGCACATATGCAGAGTCTTCAAAGTTGAAAGGTTGTGGGTTCAAATCCAATTCCAGGATTTAAGTATAGTTTGACAGCCCCAGTTGCTATTGTTTGTGTTATGGTACACTGTAATTTACATAGGTAAACCTATTTTGATAATAAGCCTGAAGTTATAATTTTAGAGCATGTGTGAATGTCTTGGTGTTGATATTCTAACCATTTTGAACGTAAAATTGTGACTGGATTACACTATGTCATATGTTACCGTAGAATATAAAAATCACAAGCTCAACATACTTCATAACATGTCAATCTACTAAAGAGCTTTATTTATTCTTAGACATAAGCTGCATGGGCAATGTGTTAAGCAGCACTTAGTAATACTTGAAGCTTGGAGATAGTTTGAAATGTATTAACCAAAAAAAGCAGTCTGACAAGTCTCTTTGTATTCCTGGCTGATGTTAAGACAGAATATTTCTTTTAAAGGAACGTGTAATCTTGTTTCTCAGTAAGAACTGTTAGGAAATGGAGATAGTTTAAGTGAGTTATATGTGGTTGGGTGTGTTAGGAATAAGGTACATCTTTAAGTTTAAGTTTAATTTATATTTTTTTCTATTTGTGGGTTAGAAGGTGAAACCTTCATTTTTGACTGGAGACAGCGGCCAGGATTTCCCGTGTCCGCCGGTGTCGGGTGTATTCGGTGACGTCAGTGGGCAATATGGCGCGCTCGGTTTCGTGACAGTGTGAAACCAGTTCGCGATCGTCCTCTCAGTCCGTCATTGGCGGACCGCGTTCTCCGCCATTGGATGTCAGGAACCTCATTGTAATACATCAGCATATCATTATTAGGCCTGCCTGCTGGAATCACTCCCCCCCCCACCACCTCGCCCATGCCCGTGGGAAAACACGCTGATGTAGAACGCGTCTTGACAAGTGTGACATGCAGACATCGGGACTTAGCTACCAGGGCTTTGCTCACATCGCGGACATCGAGGAGCAGAAGATGCTGGAGCCCAACAGCAATGACACACTGGAGGAACATCCATGGCATGCTGGATAGATTCTCATGGACATGGCTCTGCTGGGAAGCAGTGCACGGAAGTTAGATAGTCACTGTTGATGCTCACAACGGGTGATGGTCGAGGGGGTGGGAGCGGAAGGGCTAGGATCGGCTGGGAGAGGAAGAGGTGTTGGGGGTTGAGGTTGGGAGGTGGGGAATGAAGCTGTCAGGATGGGGGGAGGTTGGAAGGGAGAGGGAGAACGGGGTAGGAGGTGGTAACGGGGGAGAAGAACACAACTGGGGAGGTAGGTGTAAAGGGGGGGGTGGGGTGGAAGGTGCAAGGGAAGGAAGTGCAGAGGGGTGAAGTGGTGCAGAGGGAGGAAGGGGTTCCAAGGGGGAATAGGTGTGGAGGGGAGGATGTGCAGGTGAACGTGCATGGGAGGGGTCTGATGGATCCATGTCTTCGCCTTGGAAAGTGAACTGAGGGTGGGTGTGGTATGGAGGAAGCATGAGTATGACTGAGGGTAGAGTGAGGTGATAGGGTGGGAGGGTGAGGGTTTGACGGTAGCGGTAGAAGGGACAGTGAGGGTGCTTGGTGGGGACCCGGAGGCAGACACGGACCCTGGGGATGGGAAGGAGGAAGTCGGGGAGGTAAATGTGGATGGGGTGGGATTTTTGGGAAGGAAGGGAACATGCACGTTCACCTGGACATCCCCGAAGGAAAAAAGGCTGTGGCTGGTAGGTCACGGAGAGGAGGTGGAAGGTGATGCTGGGGTGGGTGTCAACTGTGATGGGGGAGAGGAAATAGGTGACTGGGGGAGGGTAAAGATAGGGGAATGTAAGCAAAACCAAATTAGCATCACACTGGCTAAATCGAAAGTGAAACAAGAGTCATGGTGGGCGAGATCAGGTGCTGCATGGGAGTGTGATCATTGGGTGGGTGGAGATGCAGGTCAGCTCAGATGGACAACTGAAAGCGAACCCCAGCAGGCAGCATTGAAAATGGTCAGGCCATTGAGATGAGCGCAACATGGAAAGGATCCGCGTGCGTGTGAGAGTGCTTGCACCAGGCTTGAAAGGCCTTGCCACACACACGCTTTTCCCTCCAGAATTACTCGTGGGCCAGCTGCTGGTGATGGGTCTCCCGCGGGTCTCCACCTCTTCACTGGAGGAGGTGTTTTCTTGGTTGCAGATGAGGATGTGGATAGAGTTGAGGGATTGGCTGGCTGAGGGTGCTTGGTCCCTTGGCAGAGCTCCCTGTGAACCAAAGCAGAGGTAAATAGTGCATGGCAGCAGAGTGAAAAGCAGGAGAGAGAGCATACACAGTTGCATTGAGGGATGGGTGATGTGGTGCAGAATCCTCACATGGGTGCTTGCCGCCGACCTCACCGTCACCAGAGGCACGGTCCCCATCCTTACCATTCAGCACGATGACAAGCTTCTCCAAGTGAGTGAGGGGCCTAATGTGGGCCACTCCACTCCCGGTCTGGGACCACTCCCTGCTGATGTGAAAAGGCTTCTCTTGCATGAAAACAGATGGAGAGAGTGTGAGCAGGACACATGGCACTGCGTGGAATGTTTGCGTGGTCAGCAGTGCCATGGACAGGGATGAGGATGTGAGTTTGAGACAATATGAGCCTGATGGAGATGTGAGGGTGTGTGTGAGTTAGTGATGTTGTCCCATGAGGTGTGAGATCCCTGTGGGTGTGTGATGAGTTTGTGAGTGTGTCAGTTGAGAGTGATGAGAAGAGTAAGTTAACCTTGAGGAATGGATGAGACCATTCGTCCTGTAGTGGCACTGGGTGACTGTCCTATTTTACAGACCAGCGCCTCCCAAGCCTGGCTGGTAATACCGCTGCCCATCTGCCCAACCTGTGGCCAGAGTGGAGTTGAGGACATCGCTGCGGGCCTCCAAGGCATCTAAAAGGCATTCCAGTGATGCATCATTAAGCCTAGGGGCTGCAGTCTTTTTGCTGGATATGTGTGCACGGCTGGACTTTAATTATGATGCCCAACATGATGAAGTGATGTGACAAGGTGATGATGGGCGGGCAAATGAGAGCCCACCTGCCATGGAAACGGCGTGTTGCCCGGGAATGCATAAATAATGCGGTGGGATTGGGATTATACGGCGTGAAAATCCATCATCATGGACGGTGGGTAAAACAACATTTTACCGGCCCACTACAACACTTCATGGGACAATTTTGCCCAGCAGGTCTAAGGCTCTGTTTGCATACCTGCATTTCTAATAAAATTTTTATGACTCTTGAGGAGAGTTATAGCAAACAAGAGTGTAAAAAAACTGTACTGTTGTCTACCAACACAAAAATCAGCAGTCTGAGTTCAGTTGGAAGAAGGTGCCAGAACAGGCAGGACATGAAGAGGAACAGATAGCAAGTTCCAATCTAAAATTGAAGACAGCTACCAAGAGAGGCTGGACAGGAGAAGAAACTGCAGAAGCAGGCTCCAGAAACTAAAGAAAAAAAATCCCCAAATCCAGGGGAGAGGAACAGGAAAGGTTCCAAGAGGATATTCTAGTCAAAGGAAGAACAGGAATCTGGAAAAGGTCCTGTTCTGTGGAAGTGACAGTTATGAGCAGAGAGGAAGGCTCCAAGCTTCAAGCTTAAAGAGAAAAAAAGCTGCAGGGAGACAGATTTAAAGCAAAATGGCTTGTGAGAAGTCAAAAGGTCCAAGAAGACAGCTGAAGGTTTGTACCTCTTTGCTATGAGCATGTGAAGCAGTGGTGTTCTGTTGACAGCTGAGTCAGTGTGAGAGAGAGTGCGTGGAAGAAAGCTGGAATGCATGTGGTGACTCAGGGGAGAGGAACATTAGAAGGA
Organism: Cetorhinus maximus; assembly: GCF_964194155.1. Classification (NCBI taxonomy): domain Eukaryota; kingdom Metazoa; phylum Chordata; class Chondrichthyes; order Lamniformes; family Cetorhinidae; genus Cetorhinus; species Cetorhinus maximus. The sequence continues at coordinate 69,702,281 of NC_135885.1, forward strand.
GTGTTTAAAACCCTGGAGGTGAACCCTTGCAGAAGGCATCTGAGAGAAAGTGTCAGTTTGGGAGAATATTCCAAAGCAAGTTCTTGGAGAGTGGAGATTGGAAGCCCTCTTGTGAAAGTCGGAGTTCAGTGAGGCCGGTTGGCTCATGCTATAACAAGCATCTGGGCAGGAAGTCGAGGAGAAATCCAAAGCATTTTGTTTGGGGTGGCATCTGGCACTTGGTTTCAGAGTGTGGTGTGTCTGACACAAGTCACTTAGTGGTTTACATGGACGTTTACTTACTGTGAACATTAGAGTATAGGATAGCTTTTGTAACTTGTGTTATCCTTATAAATCTGTATATATCTGTAAAGGTATGGTTGTGGGTGAAGGAGCATTGTAATATAGTTAATTTTTTCTTCTTTAATAAATGTTTCATTCTGTTGTTAAAAGTTCATCAGCTGGCTCCTGTTACTCTGAAGAGTGCTCAGAGCCTGTTCTGGAGGCAAGAACATTTTGACAAGTAAGTTCAAAAGGTGTTGACAAATTCACATGTCACAATGTAATGCTGTATGATGTTAAATATGTTTTAGTGTAGTGATTGATAAAAACCTTTGTTCTTAAAAAGCAAGTGACCATTAAATGGACCAGCATTGTGAACATTGAAATGTCTTCAGATGCATTAGATTACATTATCCAGTGGATAAGGTGCTCTTCTACGTTGAAAAATATGTATTTAGATTTGACTATGTCAAGGGTCCTCTGTGATTTAATCTTTTCATTGATTGATAATTCAGATATGTATTCACCTGCTTTCAACAAATGGCTGAGTTATTTCAATGACTTCAAAGGTTTTAATGCATTCAGCTCAGGATGGTTTGTTTATACAGCTGTGCAATGGGATCCTATAATGAATGCTTGACTGCATTCCAAAACCCACTAATGGATTCAGCTCAGCAGAGGTTGTCAACTGAATTGTCAAGGGGTTTGATGGCTGGGCTTTTACAGAGTCAGAAAGACTGTTCAGACCTTTAAAAATGGTAGGCAGGACCTGGATGCAAAAGTCACACCCGGTTTCCACCAGATCCAATTTTTGCTGGCAAGGTGAAGGGTGCAGGGTGTATTTCACACAGGTGAAGAACTCAAACTCAGCAGGGCCATTTGAACTTAGTGCTGAGTTCAAACAAACCCCATTTTGGCTGTTCCAAGGAACCTAACCTTCTGTGCAGGAGTCATGAATTGATGGAGTAGACATAAATGCTTGTGAAGGACAGACAAGTTCTGTATAAGTGTCATGACCGGAAGCTTTTTAAATCCCCTGCTCTTTAAACTTTTAAAAAAAAAACAGGTTTAAGTGATCAGTGAGAGTTAAAATAAACAATGGGCAGAATTTTCACAAATTTGCACTAACTGCAGTAGCAAGCGGCTAAAATGGTGTTTTACCCGCCAGCTGTGCTGTTTTCACACCCTCTCATCCCAAACCCACCTCATTATTTATGCACTCACGGGAAACACCCTGTTTCCATGGCTGACGGGTTCTCATTTGCCCGCCAGCCATCACCCCGCTGCAGCATCACACCAGGCACCATGATTAAAGTCCAGCCGCAAGCACAGTGCTCATTGTTTCCAGCTTACCACTGCTGCCCGGGAGACATGGCCAACAAAGGAAAAAAGACTGCAGCCCCCCTGCTTCCATGATGGGTCCCTCGAGTGACTGCTGGATGCTGTGGAGGCCTGCTGGGATGTCCAGTACCCCGCTCTAGCCACAGGATGGGCAGCAACGTGACCATTCCAGCTTGGGAGATGGTGGCATGGTGGTCAGTGCCAATGCCCTTCAGAAGAGGACAGCCAACCAATGCCACAAGAGGACGAATGATCTCCTCTGTTCCGCCAGGGTAAGCCACCCTACTCATCACTCTCAACTCACAACTCATAAACCCATCACGCATCTACAGGGCCTTCACTCACTCCTAGTTCAAAGGACATCACCATTCACTCTCTCATACCCACGGTCATTGTTCTCATTCTGTCCATGGGACCACTCAGCATACACACACGCCAGGCATACTTACCATCTGGCCCGGCAGACGTCCTGCTTACAGTTTCTCCATATCTATCCATGTAGGACAAGCTGACACACAACAAGAGAGAGAGAGGTCGCAGACCGGTGGCGGAATGCCCAAAATCAAGTTCCTCATGGATTTTGAAAACAGAACCACCCAGCTGGCCAGCCACGATATGGACCGGCCCTGTGCTGATGGTGAGGTTGGCGCTGCTCTACCAAGTGAGGATCCAGCAATGCAACATCCATCAGACAACCATGCTGTGAGTGATGTGTCCTGTTTCACAGGCCACTGTCATACACTAATTATCTCCCCTTACTTCCACAGGCACATCTGCCAAACAACTGACAAAGCCCACGACCCAGAGCCTCCAATCAATCCCTGGAGGAACCTCTGGAGAGCAATCTGGAGACCCTGAAGTCCTGTCACAGCGCTCACCCATACTCTTCACCAGTACAGATACACACACCTCCATGGGATCTAGCTTTAGAGTAGCCCCGGGATCACAATCTGGTGAGCACATTGCACTGTCTGATATACAGCAGGCAGCGGCAGGTACTTTCCAGGTGTCTGACAGTTGGAGCACTGCTGGAGGCCAGAAGATTACAGAGTTCGAGTCAGATGATGAGCCTCTGGACTCGGTCATGTCACAGTTGCTAAAGCTACAAAGGCAAGCTTGGGAACATCAGGGAGGGATGGGAAGGGCTGCACTCCTCAGATTGCAAGGTATGATGGAGCAGTCCGTCCGCCTTCAGGCTAAGGTGATAGTGCTGGCAAGCCACTGCGCCGAGGTCAACACCGGTAGGCAGCAGATGCTTCTAAAGTTCCATGGTTGAGTCTCTATGATATGACCCTGATCACGCAGCACAAGTGAGCTGCCCTCGGTCAGACAGGAGTCAGACATTCTCAGAGACTTTGCAAAGATCTATGGAGTGTCCTCACTTCATGTCATCATCATCCTCCTGCGATTGAGTGACTATTAGGGCCTCCACTGCATCTCCATGACAGGAACATTCTCACAGAGGGTATTGGCGCTGCCAAACGTTCACAAATGCGATGTGAGGATCTATGGATCCTCACTGCAAGTAGTCATCATCCTCCACTAATCTAGCAGCTTTGAGGGCCTCCCAAGAGTACATGCCTCGTCTAGCCAGTGCAAAGGCCTCATCCCTATCATCCTCACCTCTGAGGACCTCCTCAGCCTCATCCTCATCGGTGTCCTCCTCGTCAGAGGAGATGTGCAGTTCCTCCATCTCCTCCTTAGCCAGCTCCTCTCCCCGTTGAATCGCCAGGTTGTAAAGGACACAGCAGACAATGACGGTGCGTGACATCCCCTGTGGACTATATTGCATGGCTCCACCAGACCGGTCCAAGCACTGGAACTGCATCTTCAGCATCCCGATGGTTTGCTCCACCAAGTTGCGAGCTGCTGCATGAGCCTCAATATAGCGTCGCTCTGCTGCAGCCTGAGGCCACCACACGTGTGTGGGAGCCCCACAGCCCCTTCTTCCTGAGGTTGCTGCTCCTGCCTTTGCACGGCCAGGAGCCTCAGCCGAGCTCTCCTCCGTCTTTTCCACTCTCTGTAGGCCATCAGGCACACAGTTAGGTCACCACGCTCCATGCTCCTGATGTGGTCCTCCAGCGGCGTGAAAGAGAGAGGGAGACGTGGTTAACATGGGTATACTTAGCACCTTTCCTGGCCCTATGTGACCACCCCTTATCGCTTCTCGGGAAGTGCTGGCCACCCCTCGGATGGCCACAGATAAGTGTGCTGCATGGGGGAGACTGCTCCTAACCGGGATGCTGAGGTTGCAAGGGTCTGTGAACACTTCCAGCAGTGACTGCTACATGGCCTGCATTGGATTGGCGAGAAGATTGTACAGCGTGTGCAGACAACCGCTGCGCGGTCCAGTAAAGTGTTCGCAGACTCGCAGTCTATGCCAGGTTGGGGGAAGTAAGGTCTGGAACGCTTGGTGGCACTTTGGTGCCTCTGTGTTGCTTGCATGAACGGGCAGCCTAGGAGCCTGACCCCAACCATATCTCTGTGGCTGCGCCTGAATTGTCTTAGTTGCAGAGGAATGGTCAGATTATACAGGTGTCCCTTCCCCCACTTACTCTTCCCCCCACCTCAATTTTTTGTGTGCGGGATCCAACGTTAGGGCAGCAGTTATCCCCCCCTCCACCCCCTGACAACAGTCCCCTCCAAGGCTAGGCAGCAGTTACCTCTGGACACCCCTCTGACCACAGCCGCCTCCATGGCAGGGCGGCACTTCACCCTCGCCCCCTTGCACCCTTGAAACCTGTAAAGTAACAGGTGACCCTGGTGAGCTCTGCAGAACAATACTGTTCACTCACCTCCAGTTCCCCAAAGTGAAGGTCGCCAAGTGCATGCCGCCTGTGTGCTGTTGTGAAACACTTCAACGTGCTTTCCTGCTGACGTGGACTCACAATCTGACGGGGGGTCCAAGAGCCTGGCGGGATGGCCTTTTAATGATATGCTGATGTATTACAATGAACTCCCTGATAACGGTTGCCGCAAAACGCGGCCCACCATCAGCGGGCTGAACGGATGATCGCGACCTGCCTTCCTGCCATTGTTAAACCAATCATGCCATATTGTCCGCACATGCCACCTATCATGCCTGCTGCCAGCGGACATGGAAAATTCCGCCCAATGTCTGCTGGACTGATTGGATTGACAGGACATCTGATATAAGTTAGACAAAGTATGACCTCTGCTCCATGGTTTCAGTAAAGTTCTTGTTGTCATTTCCCAAGAGGTATTGTAATATCATTACGAAAGCTTAGCTGAAATTCAAAGCTACAAAAACACATCTCAGCAGGGGGTTCCGAATTCACAGTTTTATTGACAGTTCAAAGAGAACATTAAAGGATTAATTGTCTTTGATGTCTACTGAATAGAAGTGTGTTTTGTTTTAGAACAGATTAACCACTTAGGGAGATTTCAAAGTTTTGAATGGGTTTCATGAATGGAAGTCTTTTCCCTGTCAAGTGTTTACAAGTAAGAGTTGTATTACATTGTTAGAAGTTTATTTTTTCATCTCCACATGTTCCTGAGGTCTGGCCATGGTGGATACTGGGTGATGGCTATGTAGGTGGCCTTGAGGGTATTAGGAGGTATGGGGGGGATGTTGGATGGAGGCCAGGAGTTGACATGCATATTGCATGGGCATATGAGGTGGCATGGAGGGTGGGATTAGGGAATGAGTTGGCATAGAGGTGACACTGGGATTTATGATGGGACATGGGGATGGATGGAGTGTGAGTAGTTTGAGGACTAGAACGCTTAGCAGCTTTTAAAACAACTCCGAGAAAGTTCCAGAGCATCAAGGTGGTCCTTCTAACCAACCCTCCCAGGCACTCGCCTATTCCCGTGGCCCCATATGATTTCCTTCCAGAGTCGGCGGGTCCACATCCCAGGAGTGAAAATTGGGTGGAATGGGGCCCTTTAAACCAAAACAAAAACAAAAATACCTGGAAAAACTCAGCAGGTCTGATAGCATCTGCGGAGAGGAACACAGTTAACGTTTCGAGTCCGTATGACTCTTCAACAGAACTAAGGAAAAATAGAAAAGAGGTGAAATATAAGTTGGTTAAGGGAGGGTGGGACAGGTAGAGCTGGATGGAGGGCCAGTGATTTCACCTCTTTTCTATTTTTCCTTAGTTCTGCTGAAGAATCATATGGACTCGAAACGTTAACTGTGTTCATCTCCGCAGATGCTGTCAGACCTGCTGAGTTTTTCCAGGTATTTTTGTTTTTGTTTTGGATTTCCAGCATCTGCAGTTTTTTGCTTTTACCCTTTAAACCAAGGTGGGTTTGCTGAGTTTGGAAATTTAGGCCATGAGAGTTTGTTTAGCTTGACGATTTGATGACCAAATAATAGGACTATGTTTTTGAAGTGATTGTTGAACATTTATTTTGAGTTTTATGAGCATTTCAAAGATTTCCCAGTGCTTTATAGTGCTCAATAGTTCTGTACATAGTGGATACTGGGTGTGTAGGTTTAGGGGGGGTAGGGGGCGGCACGGGTGAAAGAATGTGAGGTTGGGTGACTGGGCGTGGGCGGGTTGAGGGGAGAAATGGGGAAATGGAGCAGATATGGGGCACTGGAGTATGGGGGGTGAAGGGTCATGAGGGATATGAGGAGCATGAGGAGAGAGAGGAGTAGGAGGGTGAGATGAGAGCGGGGGTGAGAGTTTGGGTGCCTCACATTCATCTACAGAACTGGGCCAATGTACCAGCTAACATAGGGGGACCTTCTAACCTGCCTGCCATGGCATCCGCCCACTTCTTTTTCTGCCTCCACCCTGCTTGTGGAGATGGTGGCCTCAACACCAGCCCGACTCGGACTCTGCAGGGTGAAAATACGATTGGCAGGCACTCGGGAGGTGGGATTGCAATGTCAGGAAATGGCCCGACTCTCCATTCCTGCCTCAAAGGGAAAACTCCGGCCCAATGTTTCAGGTTGATGAAGTATTTCCAGAATTTTCTGTTTTTATTCAAAACTTCAAATGCATTCAATTTATCTATCATCCAAAGCACCTCTAACTGAATTAATTTCAGATGAAAAGCAACCAGCCTTGTTCTGACAAAGGAGGTACCTTCTACCATTCTGTAGCTTTGAACATGCATGACTTCCTTAAAAAACTCTATTCCTATATTTTTGTAAGTACGAGTAAAACGAAAACCAAGATATGCAATTTTTCTATTTTTTAGGTGAGAGTTTAAAAAGCCAACCTATAGTAGTCGCCTCATCCCCCTACCGCCACCCTACCCACCGCCCCGCCCCCATTAGCATTCCATAGGGACCCGTTCCCTCTGTGACACCCTGGTCCATTCTTCCATCATTCCCAACACTTCATCCCCTTCCCGTGGCACCTTCCCATGCAATCGCAGAAGGTGCAACACCTGCCCCTTTACCTCCTCGCTCCTCACCATCCAACGCCCTAAATACTCATTTCAGGTGAAGCAGCGCTTCACGTACACCTCCTTCAATTTGGTCGACTGCAATCGCTGCTCCCAATGTGGTCTCCTCTACACTGGAGAGACTAAATGCAGACTGGGTGACTGCTTTGCGGAACACCTTCGGTCAGTCCATAAGCATGACCCAGACCTTCCGAGTAATAATTACCTGGAAAAACTCAGCAGGTCTGGCAGCATCGGCGGAGAAGAAAAGAGTTGACGTTCCGAGCAGTACTTCTTAACCCAGACCTTCCTGTTGCTTGCCATTTCAACTCACCATCTGGCTCTCATGGCCACATGTCCATCCTTGGCCTGCTGCAATATTCCAGTGAAGCCTAATGCAAATTGAAGGAACAGCACCTCATCTTCCGATTAGGCACTTTACAGCTTACTGGACTTAACACTGAGTTCAACAACTTCAGACCATGAACACTCTGCTCCACCTTGAACCTTTTTTTAATCTAATTTTCCCCCAACCATCACCGCTCCCCACCACCCCCACCACCCCAACATCACCTACTACTGGGCCACCTGTTACTTGTTCTTATATTTTGCTTTCACAGAGTGCTGACCGTTGTTCTGCTATTAACATGTTCTGCTATCTTACCTTTATGCCACTATCAGTGCCTATTTTAGTTTTTACACCACCATTAACACTCCCTTTGTCCTGTGTCCGTGACATCTTTGTCAAATTTCTCCTTAGCTCCCACCTATCCCTGACCTTCTATTTTGCTCCACCTGCTCCACCCCCTCTTAAACAGTATAAAATCCATCACATTTCTACCTCTCTTCAGTTCTGAAGAAGTCATATATTTGAAACTTTAACTCTGTTTGTCTCTTTCCACAGATGCTGACCTGCTGAGTTTTTCCAGCACTTTCTGTTTTTATACTTGTAGTGGTAGACCTCACCAACCCCATGCTTTCATTCAATGAAGAGCAAGGAGTGTTGTTTTGTCGCATGGCCAATATTTCTTCCCTAAACTAATACTGCCAAGAAAAAAAGAATAAAATTAAATTAATCTCTTGTTCCTTACAAGATCTTGCTATGCATAAAAAGTGGACTATGTTTGGCTATATTATTATCATTCCTTTAAGGTCCATCTTTGACTTTCTTTTTCTGGACCTCCATCTCCCTATTTCTAGAAATGGGCCTTCTGCTGACATCTGCGACAAGCCCACCGATTCTCACATCTAACCTAATTATTCTTCTTGCTACTGTTTCCTGTAAGGATTCCACCCCTTTCTTCCAATACCTCTGTTTCAGTCCCAGGTGCTCTGATAATGGCAACTTTCACCCCAGGCCTTCCAAAATGTCTTATTTTTTACTTAGGTGAGGATTCCTTTCCACAGTGGCACTTGGGCCAGGATTTTCCATTCGTCGTGTGGGCTCGGTGGGAGTGGGCAGGGGCAGTTGGGAACCCGAGCGCTGCCTGCGATTGGTTCCGCACCGCCATTTTACACAGCCAGGCCAATTAAGGCCCGCCCAGCATAATATGCGAGCAGTAGTGCTGAGCGCTACCTGTGCGGGCGGGGGGAGGAGGGAGAGTTGGGTCCAGCGCTCTTTCGTGCACGTGCGCGAAAGAGTGCTTCAATCTCCCTGAGGCACAGAGCTGCCTCAGGGAGATTGAAGCGCTTTTTAAAAATATAAATGGATGCAATCAAAATTTAATGAAACTGTGTCACATGAGATGGGACATGTTTTTATTATTCAGAAAAAGTTTTTATTTAATTCGTAAAAGCTTTAGGAAACCTCATCCCGTTCGTGGATGAAGTTTCCTAAAAAAAAAGTAAAGGCTGCTTGGCCTTTTCGCCTGCCTGCCAACCGTAAGGTTGGAAGGGCAGCATGAAATTCAGGTTAATTACCTGTTTAATGGCCTTAATAGTCCCTTCAATTATTGGCAGGCACGCAGCCAATGCCAGCACACGCCCGTCGAATGAAATATCGTGTGACTTTGCAATGACATCAGGACACACGCCTGACGTCATCACACGTCATTCAACGTCCCGGCGTGTCAGGCGCGCGACCGCACACCAAATGGAAAATCCAGCCCATGAAGTCTAGCACTGGGTCTGTCATACATGCTGATGCCCTCTCTCATTCTACCCCATAACTGTGACAGTATCTTCATCTTCCATAAACCAACCCTTTATTCTAAGATCATCTTCTGTCATTTCTGTCACCTCTGAACATGATCTATTTACATGTATTTTTCCCATCCTATGTCAACTTTTAAAAGGGAACATTCCAACCATTGACACTCTCGTTCACTCTTACATTGTCCCTATCCAGACCATTCATTCAGTTTTATCCCAGACAGTCTGGTTTTAAGGTGGACTGTTCCTATTTGGTGCCTGACTTGAACCAGATGCCTGATTGTTTGTTATTTAAACAGATTATCTGGTTCATTATCACATTGATGTTTGTGGGATTCCCCTGTGCACATCTAGGTTGTCACATTTCCTACATTACAGCACTTCAAAAAGAAGTACTTCAATGACTTTGAGACGGCTAGTGGTCGTGAAAAACAGTATATAAATGCAAATCTTTCTTTTATTTTTAAAATGGCTATCACCCAGCCTCCAGGGAAGCATTTAAGGCTATAAGTTATTGTCTGTGGGCCACCATGCTTACCATCCTGTTAAGGATGACAGAAGGATTTCTGATCCTGTTGGCCCATTCACAGGACTGGCAAATCCAGAGCCTTGGCAGGCCCATCAAGAGAGGTGGGAATTATTGAGGCCAGCCTGAGAACATCAGTGTGCCTCAAAATGGAGGCACCCTCAGAGGGTTAAAAGTAATTCAATATTTTAGAGTGGGGAAGGTGGCAGGCCCCTTGTATTGGAGAGGAAATCCCTCTGAGTGGATCGTTGGCATTCAGCCTTTCCTCCCTGCAGCCTGCTTGATGGCATGGAGCCTCTGTCTCCGATGGCCCCCTGGAGTGCCCCAGGAAGGCTGCTTCCATGAAGCTGATGGTCTCCCCAAGCTGCTCCACCACCGGCAAAATGTCAGACAGCCTAAAAGAATCATTCCCAATTGGGACCCTAATTATTTAAATTGCTTGCTGACCTCCATGGAGCAGGCAGCTGACTGACATCCCAGCCCATCCCTGAGAAATATCCCCGGTCGGGGGGTGCATCAGGGCGGTGTCCTTATGCAGCTTCCCCTATTTTCCTTGCCCTCCACCTCCCTATCCCAACCCCTCCCCACCTCCACAGAGCTGCCCATAGTGTCAGCTTTCACTGTATACATCAGTTTCAAAGAAGCAGATTTAATGAATGACACGGGGTGATAGAATTTTGCCGCGGTGTGTATGTTTGGCATTACTGGCAGCATTCTGGCTACTGATGAACTGTTCAGAGAATGATAATGGCCCAAGCCCTTCCTGGGTATGACCAACTACTATAGCTGCTTCTTGTCTTACTTATCAACTGTGTTGACACCATTACACTTGTTGTTCAAAAGGAATTACCATTGGTCATGGAATTCACAACAGGAAGAAGCCTTTGTGAAAGTAAAGTATCTATAAAAAACTAAAGGAGGGGGAAATGTAGTAACTGCAGGTATATCCTCTCTTGCTGCTTATCAGGCGTCACATGATGTTCTGACCAATGAGCCCCAAGCATGGGCAATCCGGGGGGGAGGGGGTGGGGCTTCCTGACTAGAGTCCTGACTGAACATGTAGCACCTGAAAAGCTCTCTGTAATAAAGTTTATCTGTTTCTTGTTGAAACCTGTTTGCCCCGTTGAGTCATTACAGTAATCCTTTGTGCACATCTACCAAGTTTCCTGTCAACCTTATAAGGAGAACAACCACAACATCTCTAACCTAAACATGTAGTTAACATCGCTCTTCCCTGGAAACATTCTGGTTAATCACCTCTACACCCTCCCAAAGATCCTCGCATCCATCCTTAAAGTGTGGTGACCAGAACTGGATGCAATATTCTAGTTGTATCCTAATCAGAGCTTTATAAAGTTTCAGCATATAAGATCCCTCAATACTTCTGTACTCAGTACCTCTATTTATGCTTGTTAACTACTCTCTCAATATGTCCTGCCACCTTCAAAAATACATGCACATGAATCCCATGTCCCTCTGTCCCTGCGCGCTCTTTAGAACTATATCATTTAGTCTATATTGCCTCTATCTATCCCTTCTTCCAAAATGCATTACCTCATACTTCTTTGTATTAAATGTCATCTGCCACTTATCTGTCCATTCTGCTGGTCAACCTATGTCCCATTTTAGTCAGTTGCTATCATCCTCACTGTTCCCCATACCTCCAAGTTTGGTGTCATTAACAAATTCTGAAATTTTATTCTGTTTTCCAAAGTCTAAATCATGTCTTAAAAAAAACAGTAGTCCTAGTACTGATCCTTGGGGAAAACCACTGTCTACCATTTTCCAGTCTGAAAAACAACCATTTATCAAAACTCACTGTTTTCTCTCCTTAAGCATCCTTTTTTCCAAGCTAGACACTGACCCTCTTATTTCATGTGCCTCAAATTTGTTAACCAATCTTTTATGTGGTACTTTGTCAAAGGCTTTCTTAAAATCTATATAGACAACATCCACTGCATTCCCTTCATTCACCATCTCTGTTTCTTCATTAGAAAATTCATTTAGGCTGGTCAAACATGATCTGCCTTTTACAAATCAGTGCTGGCTTATCTTAATTAACTCAAACCTCTTCAAGTGCCTGTTAATTCTTTTCCTGATTATTATTTCTAAAATCTTAACCTACTGATGTTCAACTGACCAGCCTGTAGTTACTAGGAATATTGTTAAATTACAACTTTCCAATCTTGTGGTACCTCCCCTGTATCTAGCGAAGTTTGGAAGGTTGTGACAAACACTTCCACAATCTCCATTCCCACTTCCCTTAGCAAGTTGAGGTATAAATGACCTCGACCAGGCAATTTATCTACCCTAACCATAGTCAGCATTTCCAGTACATCCTATACATCAATCTTCATCCTATCCATTTGCTCTACCATCTCGGATTGTTCCAATATTTTGTCAGCATCCTCCTCTTATGTTACAAAGTAGTGATTGAGTATTCCAGCCTTGCTCTGTGTCTCTAAACATATATCACGCTTTATGTCCCTAATAGGACCCACCCTGCCTCTATCTGCTTATTATTTGTATACCTATAGAAGATTTCAGTATCATCTTTTACGTTAATTGCCAACCTCCTCTGATATTGTACCTTTGCCACCTTATTTTCATCTTCACTTCCCACTCAACTTATTGCACTTGGCCTGGTTCTCACTTGAAAAAATTAACTGATATGCATCTCACACCCTCTTATTTTACTTCTTAATATGCTCTATCTTCTTCAACATCCAAGGAGGTAATGATCGGAGGACATGTTAAAATGCTTTCATTACCTCTGAATCAAATCTAGATTAACAACAGTGAATATTGGGTTTACGCTGAGCTGTGTCAATTGGAGAAACATCTATATTCAAATCTATTTCAGTACCTCAAAGCAAACAAGCCCATCCAAAAGCCATATGCAAGGTTAATGAAGTTGATTATAATAAGGCTGAGTTTAGTAATGCCACAACTGCAGAGGGTGCACTTCCTGCACATGCAGTTGTAGTGCCTGTGTCATCGAAACCAGTGATGTCCACTGAATCAATGATGGCTCAGATCTAACAAGGCGAAGAAGGGAAGCAGTGGGCCTGAGAGAGCAAGGTAAGAAGGCCCGATGGGAGCACAGTGACTGCATTCGTTTCTTGTCTGGACTCAAGCAGAAACACTGATTATAGTTATCTTTGCATTAAATGCTCTGTTTTGTAATTTGATGACAGGGTCACAGCAGAAAAAAAAACCTTGAACTGGAAACTACAAGCAATGTTGCATCAGTTCTCAGCGACTGGAAATTTAATGATAGTATCAATGTATTCCAGCTGCTGTTGATGATAGTCCTTAGGCCAGCTGCATGAAATGGGCTTTTCAATTCAAAGCCTGGATTTTAACCCATAGTGAGTCTGCCAGGTTAAAGAGGGAGGTGCTGAACCCTGGGGAGCAGTGAGACAGAGCCCAATAAACCATGGCTGGCAACAGCTAGAGACCAGAGCACAGCAGGGCACAGAGTGCGGGAGAAGGGTGGAAAGGGCTTGTGAAAAAGGGTAAGAGGCAACGGAGGGAGGAGACCAGCAGTGGATGGGGGCGGGGAGGCTCTCCGAGTTGCAGGCAGCGGAAGGCGGAGGCAGAATGACTGGCACACTGCTACCCAGAACTGGAGAAGTGGCTGAGTGAGCAATTGCACAGCATACGGGTGCAAGCTGTACCTGCACTGGCTGATGGGTAAACACTAATGATGTCAGCAATGGGGAAATCCATGCATGCGCCGCCGGACACAGTGTGAGCCGAGTGCGCATGTGCAACTGTGCCTGGTGCCTGGTCAATCAACATCAGAAGCTACAATTTTATAATAAAAGTCACACCCCAACAAACAAATAAAGGCTGTAATTTATTCTACTTGCATAAGCACTGAGTGAGGTGAATGAAAATATAATAAATATGCCCAATGTCCTACCTAAAAATTTTAATCCATTTTAAGTGTCAAAATGCAAATAATTCAAAATGTGAAAGCTGATAGGTATTCATAATTTGCCCCCTACATTTCCCAGTACAAGTACCTTCAACATCCACTTATCATTGCAAACACGCACATACTAATAGCTTCTGAAGCTGGCCTCTGACACAGCAAGCTTATTTTCCTGTCTAAGCTGCTGTTGGACTGCAAATTATTGTCAAAACTACTAATGATTATAGGACAATGGGGAAATGTGTCCTTATAGGAATCAACAAACTAAATATAATAAAATATTATACAATTTCAGGAAATTCAATCATTAAATTTACACATCATGAAAGCTAATCAGTGCTTTTTAGTGTTCTAATTGTGCCATCATGGCAGCTGGTGGGATTTCAATTTAATTAACAAATCTGGAGCATAGCTAGTCTTAATAATGGTGATTGTGACAGCTATCACTGACTCTTGTAAAAACCCATCCGGTTCGCTAATGTCCTTTAGGGAAGGAAATCTGCTGTCCTTACTTGGTCCGGCCTACATGTGACTCCATTCCAACAGCAATGTGGTTGGCTGTCCTCTGAACTGACCTAGCAAGTCAGTCAGTCAGTTCAAGGGCAATTAAGGAGGAGAAACAAATACTGACCTTTCCAGCGATGCCGACAACCCATGAAAATCTTTTAGAAAAATTAAAAATGGGGAAAGTAACATCCTCCATTAACTTCAATGCATATCATACAGAGCTACAAACAGGTTGGTATTCCAACATCTTAGTCTGCACAGCATGGTTCAGAGCCAATAATTTCACACCTGCAGAGTTTACAGCCTGAGATGCGCATTAGGGGAAATAGATTGGAAACATGGTTTTAACAACTTTGATAAGCTTAGCACTGACAATAGCACAAGGTGTTTGGCTCCAAAATGGCTTTGAAGGTGTCCAGGGAACTAGTTGGGTTTTCATTTTATCAATTAGAGAATTATTTGTGGCACAGAATGACTTGGGAGTAAGAGGAATCAAATTACAAATAAAAAGGAATACATGTTAACACCAGAAAGTGGCTTTCACTTCATGTTTGTTTCCCATCCAATTTTTAAAAGTTATATTGCACTATGTAAGAACATTTTGAATATCTCAATTCATAGGTAGTTTAGTGGCACAACACAATGGAGTACCATTGTGCACTTGTTCAATAAGGCTTCCAGGCACGATCCTCTCATCACTAGATTCCTGATATCAGCAATATAGGGCAGAATCTTTCCTATGGCGGGCAGGCTGGTTGGGAGCGAGCTGGGGTGGACGCGGAGCCCACCGCCACCCACGATCGGCTGCATGCCACCATTTCACACGGGCTCAGCGCTACCTTCCAGGCAGAGCGAGGAGGGAGAGTTGGGGCCAGCGCAGGTGTTCTGCAAAGCGGTCGACATTGGAGAGACCAAACGCAAACTGGGCGACCACTTTGCAGAACACCTGCGGTCTGCCCGCAAGAAAGACCCAAACCTCCCTGTCGCTTGCCATTTTAACACTCCACCCTGCTCTCTTGCCCACATATCTGTCCTTGGCTTGCTGCATTGTTCCAGTGAAGCCCAACGCAAACTGGAGGAACAGCACCTCATCTTCCGACTAGGCACTTTACAGCCTTCCGGGCTGAATATTGAATTCAACAACTTTAGATCTTAAACTCCCCCTCCTCCTATCCCCACCCCGTTTCCTCCCCCTCCCTTTTGTTTTTTTTTCAATAATTTATATAGATTTTTCTTTTCCCACCTATTTCCATTATTTTTAAATCTACAACTAATACCTTGTCAGTCTTTCCACCCCACCCCCACTAGAGCCATACCTTGAGTGTCCTGCCATCCATTCTTAATTAGCACTTTTCTTAGATAATATCACCACCTTCAACACCTCTTTGATCCTTTTGTCTGTGACATCTTTTGATTATCTGCTCCTATCACTGCTTGCTTGTCCCTACAACCACCTCACCCTCAACTTCTCTCCCCCCGCCCCCCACCTTAAACCAGCTTATATTTCACCCCTCTCCTAACTATACTTCAGTTCTGTTGAAGGGTCGTGTGGACCCGAAACGTCGACTCTTTTCTTCTCCACCGATGCTGCCAGACCTGCTGAGTTTTTCCAGGTAATTCTGTTTTTGTCTCAAAGTTCTTGACCTTGTTTTCACATGGAACAACTTCTCTTTTGACTCCACTCACATCCTCCAAATAAAAGGTACTGTCATAGGAACCCATATGGTCTGCCTTTTTATAGGATATGTCGCAGATTATTTCTTCCAGTCCTACTCAGCCCCCTCCCTCACCTTTTTTCTGGTACATTGATGATTGTATCAGTGCCATTTCCTATTTTTTGCCTGAACAGGAACATTTAATTAATTTTGCTTCCAATTTCTATCCTTCCCATGCTAACACACAATCCATCTCTGACCTATTCCCTTCCCTTCCCTTTTTCAACTTCTCTATTTCCATTTCTGGGGATAGGCTATCCAGTATTGCCTGCATCTGTACTTGCTTAAAATCTGTTACATCTCAAACTTTTATTCAGTTCTGATGAAAAGTAATTGGCCTGAAATGTTAACGTTGTTTCTCTCTTTCCTAGATGCTGCCTGACTTGCTGAGTGTTTACCTAATTTTCTGTCTTTATTTCAGATTTCCAGCATCCACAGTACTTTGTTCAAAGTTCTCTGATTGGTAATATCATAGTTTGCTTGTCTGTATGCAAGTGTGGTAAACAACATCTACACCAACCTACAAATCTTGCAAAAGCTGAGAGACAGCTTCAGAAGTTTAGACAGTCCACCAAGAAGTCAAAAGACAATGTATACATGGAAAACAGCACCCAAAAAATCCTAGGACTGAGTCAACTGCTTCAAGGCCAACTGAATTAGTTCTATTGCTTTTAATGACATTAGCTTTCGGAATTTTCATTAATGTCTTGGGGTCACATGCGGCAATTCAGTTTGTTTTCTGTGAAAACTGAAATCTAATTGCCTCACTATCATATGGGAATAGAAGTAATAACAATGAGACCTGAGCTTGTCATGACCTAAGGTGCTGGAATACTAAATATTTCAGCTGTTGTATTAGATGGAAAAATACTAAAGAACAGTGCATTTTTTCAATAGTTTTGATCCATTTCTGAAGAGGGAATTGGTGCATGGTGATGGATGCAAAATGCTTTTCCCAAGAAAGTTGGGGTGGTGGGGTATGTATCCCTGAAAGTTTCACTCAATACTTTTTGGTGTATTGGACAAGATTTTAACTGATTCAAAATACGCCCACTTGCACAGAGTTACAATCAGATGCATTATTTATAATTCTGCTTTTGAAGCCAAAATAATGGTAAGTGAAAAACATCAGAATCTCAGATCAAACTGCTAAATATGTGTACATTTCAGACCTGCCCTGAACAGGCCCTGAGGCTGTCCTAATAAATTCCATTGGTGATACAGAGAATCTTTCCCTCAATCTTTTTTCAGGAATGACAGTTCAGTGAGTCAGTCATCCAGATCAAATTCATTATTTGTCTTTTTTTCCCATAAATTTCAGTTTCTTCTTGAGGGCTACACTAGGCATTAGGAAAAAAAAACCCTGATGCAAATTGATGAAAGCAATTTAAATAGTTTCCATACAAGCTTTTAATCTTTATATAGGCCTGAATTTTTCCCATGTTGGGCAGGCTCGGCGGGAGCGAACGGGGACAGTCGCGGAGCTGACCGCCACCCATGATTGGCTCCGCTGTTTTACGTGGATGGGCCAGTTTAGGCCCGCCCAGCGTAATACGTGAGTGGTAGCACTACTTGTGTGGGTGGGGGGAGGAGGGACAGTCGGGGCCAACGCTCATTCGAGCACGGAGCTGCCTCAGGGAGATTGAAGCGCTTTTGAAAATAATAAATAAAATCAATAAAAATTTAATGAAACATGTCTCCTCATGTGACTGTGGCACATGAGATGGGGCATATTTTTATTTTTCAAGAAAAATATTTATTTAATTCATAAAAGCTTTAGGAAACCTCATCCCGCTCAAGGATGAGGGTTACTAAAAAATGCAAAGGCCGCTTGGCCTTTTCTCCTGCCTGCCAGCCGTATCGTTGAATGGGCAGGGTTAACTTGACATTAATTAATTTGTTAATGGCCTTAATAGGCCTATCAATTATTGGCATGCGCACAGCCGACTCTGGCGTGTGACCGCCGGACAAAACATCGCTAGACAGCATGATGACATCGGGACACATGCCCGACATCATCGTGCGTCATTTTACGCGCTGGGGTATCAGGCCCGCCCCCGCATGCCGACGGAAAAATCCTAGACATAAAGTTGACAAAGCATCTGATATACACGCCAATGTGACATCTTAAGGCCTGATAAAATCCTTACTGCAAACGCAAATGGGACATTCTGGTGTGTTGCAACTGAAGCCAAAAGCATTCTAACTAACACATAAACAAAAATTGCTGGAAAAACTCAGCAGGTCTGACAGCATCTGTGGAGAGAAAGACAGAGTTAATGTTTCGAGTCGTATGACTCTTCTTCAGAACTAAAGAGAAGTGAAAATGGTGGTGAAATATATACTGTTTAAGGGGAGTGGAACAGGTGAAGCTGGATAGAAGACCAGTGATAGGTGAAAGCAAAGGAGAGATTGCAATGATCTTCCTCCCAACATAAAGTCAATAGTGGGAATGTTCACTGATGATTGCACAATGTTCAGCATCATTCGCGACCCCTCAGATACTGAAGTAGTCCATATCCAAATGCAGCAAGACCTGAACAATATCCAGGCCTGGGCTGACACAAGTGTCAGGCAATGACCATCTCCAACAAGAGAGAATTCAACCATCGCCCCTTGATGTTCAATGGCAATACCATCACTGAATCCCCCACTATCAACATCCTGGGGGTTACTATTGACCAGAAACTGAACGGGACTCACCATATAAATATTTTAGCTACAAGAGCAGGTCAGAGGCTAGGAATTGTGTGATGAGTAACTCGCCTCCTGACTCCCCAAAGCCTGTCCATCATCTACAAGGCACAATTCAGGAATGTGATGGAATACTCCCCACTTGCCTGAAAAAGTGCAGCTCCTACAACACTGAAGAAGCTGGACACCGTCCAGGACAAAGCAGTCCGCTTGATTGGCACCACATCCACAAACATTCACTCCCTCCACCACCAGTAGCAGCAGTGTGTACCATCTACAAGATGCACTGCAGGAATTCACCAAGGCTCCTTCGACAGCACCTTCCAAACCCACGACCACTACCACCTAGAAGGACAAGGGCAGCAGACACATTGGAACACCACCACCTGGAAGTTCCCCTCCAAGTCACTCACCACCCTGACTTGGAAATATATCAGTGTTCCTTCATTGTCGCTAGGTCAAAATCCTGGAACTCCCTTCCTAACAGCACTGTGGGTGTACCTACACCACATAGACTGCAGCAGTTCAAGAAGGCAGCTCACCACCACCTTCTCAAGAGCAACTAGGGATGGGCAATAAATGCTGGCCCAGCCAGCAATGCCCACATCCGGTGAATGAATTAAAAAAAGACCCACAGCAATGGACTCTTAAATGGCCCAGCAAGCCATTCATTTCAAGGACAATTAGTAATGGGCAACAAATGCTGGCTTTGCCAGCGATGCCCATATCCCATGAAATAATGAAGAAAATAATGTCCATGTGATGTAGGTACACCCACATTGCTGGTACCATTCTAGTAAACCTCCTCCTTGACATCCTTTTTAAAGTTTGGTGCCCAGAACTGGATTCCAGTTGGGGTCTAAGCAGTGATTTATAAAGGGTTAGTTTTATTGCCTCACCACTGACATGCACTAAAGGTCATGAAATTTCTATATTAATGTGATAGATACAAATTCCTGCCACAAATATTTAGGACCAATAATTAGTACTGTAAGGTCCTTGATGTTATAATTGTTAGTTAATGCCAAGCAACGCCCATGGCATTGAAAATCAACTATTACAAGTGCGGAGTCTCATTCCCTTCAGGATTGGAATTTTTGGGGACAATTTTAATAATCTCAAATTTTAAATTTACTGTTTTTAACCTTGCTTTTCTACCTCTTTTGTCTCTCTGTCTTCACCCAACCTTGCCTTCTCTCTTTTTATTTCTCTCCCTGTACCTGATTTGGCATGGAGTTCACCCCTTTTAATTCACCCTCCTTCTCAGTCCTTTCATTGTTTATTTCTGAGTCCTTAAACCTCAAACGATGAGGAGATACCCTCTTGGTTGCTCTTCACCTTCACTCAAAGACTCAAGGTTTGAGATGGCCTGTATGCATTGCTGCAGTATTCTCAGCTTGCACCTTCAGCAATTTATTGGGCAAAAACTTTGAGACAAAGGATACAAAATCAAATGTAATTAATGGCAGGTGTCAATAGCTGCCCTGTTAGCTGGCCCAAGATAAATAGTTATCCTCAAAATCCAATTGAGATCTTTATCCAAAAAAAGTTAGCAAAAAATCAGATTCTCTCTATTTTTCTCTCTTCCCCATAGATTAAAATATTTGTTCCTGCTTATTGAGCATAAAACAAATTACAAACAATGTTGAATCAGAACCCTGCTAATTGTCTTACGTCTCTATCTCTCAAGCACATCTTTCCCTGTGTCAAAAATAAGCACACAATAAAAATTTTATATCAAAAGTTTCAAAATGTTATCCCTTGATTTATTTTGAAATTAATTGAAAAAATACTAGAAAGTTATTGAAAACAATTCCACTGCTACAACTGACCGAAGGGGATTGGAACATCCTGGGAAATTAAACACAGCACACATGTTTAGGCTGCACAGTCCAAATCCAGCTCACAGTCACAGATTTAAGCAAAAATGTATTTAGGGGTCAAAATTGGTTATGGAAGCAACACAAAATGGGCAATAACAAATTTGTAGCCTGTTTTACACCATGCCAGTTTTTATTTTCCATGGCTTGTGTTTGCTTCCACAATCCTCTATCAAAGTCCAATCCAAAGGTTTTGGGAGATCTTCAAATAAAATTTTAGTGAAATCATTGAAAGAAACAGAATAACATTCAATGTTTTACCATAATTATATGTATTATATATTTAGTATTATATATTATCATATTATAAGTGTCAGCCCTGGTTCAGTTGGTCTCACTCTCTCCTCAGGAATCAAAAGGTTGTGGATTCAAGTGGCATTCTGGGACTTGAGCACAAAAATCAAGGCTGATACTCCAGTGAAATACTGAGGTAGGGTTGCACTGTTGGTAGGAAATGTGCCATCTTTCAGATGAAATGTTAAACTGAGGCCTTTCCTGCTTTCCTGGATGGGTGCAAAAGATTCCATGGCACTATTTTGAAGAGCAGAGAAGTTATGTGCATCCTGGTCAATATTGATTCTGTAATTAACATCACAGAAACGGATTATCTGGCCATTATCACATCGCTGACTTGTGGCATTTTTCTGTATGCAAATTGGCTGCTGTTTTTTCCTAAATTACAACAGTGACAACATTTCAAAAGTGCTTCATCGACTGTAAAGTGCTTTGGCACATCCTGTAGCTGTGAAAGGCGCAATACGCAAGTCCTTGCCCCAAATGAGTTGGATTGCTACTCCACTCGTAAATGTTTACCTTGAAATCCAGTCATTCCTATCTCACCTGACACTCCAAATCAGGCTGGACGAGATCTGTGTAGCACAATGGGTTCCCAAGGCCTACCGTTGAGGGCAGTTCAGTCAAAAGTAAGTAAGCCATGCCTCTTTTTAATGGCACTAGCTGCAGTAAACCAGATAAGCTTAAAGGTGCAGCCACTTTGACAAGTCTGGCTTGGGTTCAGCTAGAGGTGGGTTAAATTCTTCTAACGTTTTCTGGGTAACTATTGCTGGAAGACAGTTGGGACCATCAGAAGTTTGCAATTTAATTCGCGTTTTCGAATGGTTCCCAGTGCACGGCAAGTGCCCACTGGAAGTTTGAATTACCTGGGCAATTCCCAGGCAGTCCTTGTGAGGGGACTTCCGGGGGGGTGGGGGTGGGGGGCCAATGTATCTTCTATGGCACCTCCCGGGTATGAACCCTAGAGGATAGAAGTTATGGGTGGGTTTTGAGTCGAATATGACTCATTTTCAGAACTGGAGAAGTCCTGAAAAAGAGTCTTATTTGACTCAAAACATTGGGCGGAATCTTCCGTGCCTGCTAGCGTCGGACGTGATCGGTGGCACGAGCGGACAGTGTGGCACGATTGGTTTTACGGCCAGTTCGTCATCGTCCACTCAACCTGCCGACAGCGGGCCGCGTTTCCCTCCATTGGACGTCAGGAACCTCATTGTAACACATCAGCATATCATTATCAAGCCAGCCATCGGAATTGCTCCCCTCCCCCACCGCTCCCCCCACCCCCGCTGGATCATCCATACACGTTGGCAGGAAAGCATTCCGACGTGTTTCACAGCAGCACATAAAAGGCGTGCACTTGGAGGCCTGCATTTTGAGAGAACTTGGAGGTGAGTACATGGTAATGTTGTGCAGTGCTTGCCAGGGTCACTTGTTGGACTTCAAGCTTCAGGGGCGTCAGGGGGTCGGGGTTAAGGGCAGCCCTGCGTTGAGGTGACTGGTGGCACAGACTGCAAAGTCTTGAGCATTTTAGTGGACTGCAGAACAGTTGGACAACTTCACACGTTGTACAATCTCCTTGCTAAAGCTGGCCATGGAACAATCACTGCTGGAGAAGCTCACAGCCCCTTGCAATGTTAGCATCCCGGTTTGGACCAGTCTCCCCCATGATTCAAACTAACAGGACAGCCATGCAGCGCACTAATCTCTGGCCACCCAAGTGGTGGCCAGCACTCTCCAGGAAGCATTAAGGGGCCGTCACACTTAACCAGGACAGGTCCCTAGGACACCCATGTAACCATGTGTCTCTCCCTTTCACCCTGCAGGAGGAGTACATCAGGATCATGGAGCCTGGTGAACTAGCTGTATGCCTGATAGCCTACAGAGTGCGAAGATGACGGAGTAGAGAGCGACTGAGGCTTCTGGCTGTGCAGAGGCAGGAGAAGCAACCTCATGAAGAAGGGGTGTCTGGGGCTCCTGCACATGCAGCCCAATAGCCACAGTGAGCTGTTGCTGGCCAGCGCCTCATGACATTGAGGGTCTATAGACACTGCTTTTCATTCCTGCAGATGACCGAGAACCAGTGTCGCTGAACACTGCGCGTGTCTAGGGAACTGGCCAGTCACATCTGCCAGCTACTACAAGATTTGGCACCTCGGGGACATGGAGGGTGTCCACTGCCAGTGACCGTGAAAATGACAGTGGCACTCAATTTCTATCCCAGTGGTTCCTTTCAGGGCTCCACAGGTGACCTCTGTGGGATATCACAAGCCTCCACCCAAACGCGTCCATGAGGTCACAGATGCCATCTTCTCGAGGTACCCAAGGGGCACGTCACTGAACCTGGCGGCTGCAGTCTTCTTCAGTTTCAGGGCCATGTCTTCTGTGCAGCAGTGGTTGCCTGGAAGCACTGAGATGCGGCTGAAATTTAAATATGGTGCTCAGCGTGATGGCCAGCAGGAGAACGAGAGCCTGCCCGCCATAGAAATGCCATTTTCCAGGAGTGCGTAATAAATGTGGCGGGTTTGGGACGACATGGCATGAAAACGTGCCATCGCAGCTGGCGGCTAAAACGTCGCTTTACCTGCCTGCTACTGCACTTAATGCAAATCTGGAACGACAACTCTGTTTCTCTCTCCACCGTTGCTGCAAGATTTGCTGAGTATTTTCAGCATTTTCTGTTTTTATTCTTGTTTTGTTTACTTTATTTTAGTAAAAGGCAGAAACACTGAACTTGCACAGACTGATATGCATTAAACTATTTACCAACCTGCTTTTCAAAATTAAATAGATTCCCACCTTCATGTTCCCCAGAAATGTATTTGACATTAAAGATGAAGTTGGATTACCAATATGGAAAGGAATTAAACCCCCCTTTCAACATTGTGTTAAAAGTGGTATCCTGGGACAACAATCAGAGCAGACCAAGCTGAAGGACTCTAAAGTTTCCTGAGGCAATAACGTACACACCCTTGTAAAATGAGGAGCAAAGAATGACACTTCAACACAAGCATCAAACAACCTTGACCTTCAGTTGTCTCTCTCAATGAACTTTGGAAACATCTAGAAATGCATCCAAAAATTTCATAATAGATACTTACCAGTGGAATTCAGAGTACTCTATATTTTTAGATAATTATTTTTTGATTGAAGTTGAAATCAAACATCAGGTTAGATTTTCAGGAGCTGGGAGGAAGTTAAAAAGTAGGACCTTGGAGGTAGTAATCTCTGGATTACTCCCAGTGCCATCTGCCAGCGAGACTAGAAATATGAAAATAGGGAGGATCAAAATGTGCAGGATGGCGGCTTCAGATTCTTGGGGCATCAGGATCACTTCTGGGGCAGGAGGCACCTAATTAAAATTAATGGGCTGCACCTCAATGGGACTGGAACCAATATCCTCGCAGGAAGGGCCTCCAGTTGGAAAAGATTTAAACAATTGGCAGGGGAAAGTGTACCAAGCATGCAGAAGCAGAAAAGAGAAATAAGATGCATAAATGAGTCAGAGTATTGGATTGTTCTAAAGAGGGCAATAATACCATTTTCGATAGGGGCAGTCTAAGAAGGAATACAAGGAATAAAAATACAGGTTTAGAATGCATGTTTGCAAATGCATTAAGTGTGGTGAATAAGGTTGTGGAGCTACAAGCAGGAATAACCATGTGGGAGTATTATGTAATGGTAATAACACAAAGATGGCTTAAAAATGGAGCAAACTGGGAGATTAATATTCACATATACAAGGTGTTCAGAAAGGATAGGGTTGGAAAAAAGGGGTGACGGGGTGACAGCACTGATTAGAGAAGACATTGTAGGGTTGGGAAGAGGGACGCCAAGATAGAATCTATTTGGTTGGAACTGAAGTGCACAAAGGGTGTGGTCACACTAGGTGGGGTATTCTATAGATGTCCAAATAATGAGGGAGAGAGAGAGACAGATGAGTGAGACAGAGGAGTAAATGTGCATTCAGAGATCACAGAGATATATTAAAACTCAGAGTGGTGATGCTGGGAACTTTAATTACCCAAATATTAATTGTGATAGTGTTAGAGTAAAGGGAAAGAAGGGGGAGAAAATTGTGAACTGTTTTCAGGAGAACTTCTTTGACCAGTATGTTCTCAGTCCATCTAGGAAGGAGGTGGGCCAAGTGGACCAAGACTGGAGCTTTTTGTGGAGGCGACGATCCTACTCATCAGCTGAAATGTCGGGTGAACTGTGCCTCAGCTGACCTGGGAGCCATGACCGGATTTGACGGTCATCAGACAGTTAACTGCGTGAGATCACAGCTTTTGTTCCTTGAGGAAGTTTCCAAGAGCTGCTGACCAATCAGATGGCCAAAATTACTCCAGTGTCAGCAGTGCTACAGGTAGCGGTGGCCATTGTTGGGACTGTAAACAGTCGAGCAGACATGGAGTAGGCTAGGTAATGAGTTAAGTCAGGGCTGCTAGGCCAGTCAGGCAGGTCTGACAAGAGGGGTGGTTGCAACCGGCAGGCTGGGAGAAGGGCACAAGCAGAGGAAGTCATTTCTGTTGGGGGGTGCCTCCATTAGGATCATGATGTTGGCAGCGGCCACCATTGAAAATTACCAGTGGCAGCAGGAGGAGGCCCTTAAGTGGCAATTAATGATCACTTAAGGGCCTCAATTGGCCCAACACTACCCCACCTCTGATAAGATTCTAACGGAGGCGGTTGGTGACTAAAATTGCCCCCATCCATGCTTTCTGACCTTAAACCACTCCTCTCCCCACCTTAGTTACCCTTGCATATCAGCCTACTCCCTGGCTGAGAGGCGGGGTGTTAAGTTCCAACCCAATTGTCTATGGATGAACCTTTTGGTAAGAGTGATCATTGTATCATAAGGTTTAGATTAGTAATGGGGAAGAGCAAGGAACAATCCAAAGTGGGACTTCTAAATTGGAAAAGGGCTAACTTCAATGGAATGAGAGAGAATCTAGGCAGGGTAAAATGGAACTAAAGATTGATAGGAAGATCTTAATAGAAGAATGGATGATCTTTAAGGAAGAGATCGTTCAAGAACAGGCTATATTCCAACAAGAGGGAAAGGCAGGGGAACCAGAGCCAGGGCCCCTTGGAGATACAGAATATGATAAAACAAAAAAAAAGGGTGTATGATGCATGTTAGGTGAATTCCCCACATGAGAGCCATGGCAAATTCTGTAAGTTGAAAGGGAAGTGAAAAGAAAAAAAAATAGCAGAGAATATGACAATAGAATGGCAGTTAGCATAAAAAGTAACCCAAAAATCTTCTACCAGCATGTAAATGGTAAGCAGGTAGTAAGAGTTGGGGTGAAGTCAATGAGAGAAAAAAATATAATGTATGCTTTAGGGGTGCAGCACAAGGCCAGAATACTCAATGAGTATTTTGTATTGGCGTTTACTAAGGAAATGGATGTTATTAAAATATTAATAGTCATTATAAATGTTTTTCATACTGGAGGATGGTAGATAATGGTGTTCCCCAAGGGTCAATGCTAGGACCAATGCTTTTTAAGATATATATAAATGACTTCAATGTTGGATTACAGTGTAACATTTCAAAATATGTCAAAGTGTGGGAAACTGAGAAACAATCAACTGAAACATGCCATAAAAAGGCTAGCAGAATGGGCAGACAAGTGGCAAATTGCATTTAATACAGAGAAGTGTGAGGTGATGCATTTTGGCAGGAGGGTTAGGGAGAGGCAATGTAGACCTCATAGCACAGTTCTAAAAAATGTGAAGGGAGAGAAGGAGCTGTGGATTCATGAGCATAGATCTTTGAAGGTGGCAAGACACATTTAGAGAGCAATTAGCAAAACATATGTGTTTCATAAATAGAGGCATTGAATACAAAAGCAGGGAAGTTATGCTGAACCTTTATAAAATCCTGAATGGAGGAGGCGGTGGTGTAGTGATAATGTAGAAAACAATTCCATTTCTCAACACTGGCAATTCTCATCTAATTGCCAGAATAGGTAACTAAGGTAATTAATGCTTGTGTGACTCCTGAGTGTAAAAAGCAGTTCAGTAGTTTTCCACAAACAGACGTGACTTGGTTGTGTCAAGTTCAATGTCATATCAATTCTGCAAAGTGCCCAAACAGTTGTGGCGTATCAAGAGTGTGAGAAGAAACTCCTTACCAAGCCTGAATGGGGAATGCGAGTGGTAAAATTAATTATTCTGGTTCCCGTTAAAATAGGAATTTCTTACACTAGGTCTCCATGCACCACATCCCAATTGAGAATGAGCAGCTAAAGACATTTTGAATGAGTCCATTACAAACTGCACAAGAAGGTCTGAAGGAAAAGCATTTGATCTCCCTGTGGCATTACCCCATGAAAGGAAGTCAGCTTGGGGTCATTGGAATCAATTTTAGCCTTACGTTTTCATGACACAGGTAACTACAATAGCCATTTGGAATGGTTTCTACATTTCTTAATTAGATTTTTTTCTTTCACTTCTTACAATTTGTGAAAGATGGTCTCCACTGAAACATGTTAGTGAAAATTAAATCTATCGGTGGAATGTAATGCTGGGGGGTCACTGTGGGGGGAAGTGGGGTCAAATAATAGGATGAGAAGGTGTGGAATGGAGATCCCGTCGCTTTCTTGAGTTTCCCTGATTAAGTCCAGGGTGGGAGGGTTTGAGGACAGCCTTCCTGCCCAGAGGCCAATTGAGGTCCTCAAGTGGCCATTTAAGGGCTCCATCCCACAACCGTTGGTATTCAACCATGCGGGCAAATTACCAGGTAAACAGTGGTGTGTATGCCGGCAGCCTGATGCTAAGAGGTTCTGTCCTTTCTAGGCACCCTGAGCCAAATGGAGGGAGCCATCCCACCAGTGGAAACAGATGGACCCATGGGAAACCACCCCTGCCCTTGAAAATGATTCATCACTCCCCCACCACCGTCCACCACTCCCCACCTTCTCAGTCAAGGCCTCACTGATTGTGCCCAGTGATCTTGCCCTAGTCACCTTGGTTTGGGGGCTCCACCCAGCGATAATCCTTCTACTAGGCCTAATTGCAGTACCGGCAGTGGCTACCGCTCCTTGTGGCGCTGCTGGTACTGGAGGGCTGCCAGCCTCTGATTGGTCGGCAGCTCCCAGAGTCAGGCCATCCACCTTGCGCCAGGAAGTCTGGCAGAAAATTGCCCCTGAGGAAGCTGGGAACACTGGCGTCAGCTAGCAAGCTACCCAATTCTGACTTAATCCCAGAAATTACCGTGGCAGGGTTACCATCAGTTATCCATCTTGTGGATGGGCCCACTGCCATGACCATTAAATTCTGCCCTATCTGTAGGAGTGTAATCATGGATGAAGAAAATAATTGTTGCCTCGCAGTTATTAATTTTTAAAAAAAGTACATTAGTTAAAAATAAATGAACACATTTGGCACCGAATTAAGGAGATGAACCTGTAGAACTAAATCATGCTGGTTGCAGGTTCCATTCCCAATCTGTGTTAATTTAATTGATTTCACCAGGGGTAGAGATAAAATCACTAAAAGTATGATTAGATTTCCTAGGTTTGGAGAAATGACTCCTGATCACTCTGCATTGATGACGATATGAAGCACAAATATGGGCATAAGGTGGATATAGGACTGGCCTTGGTTGTAACACTTAAAGTCAAATAACTTGTAGGCAATAACAGTTGCATTTTCCTCCACTAAAACACCTAAAATTTGGCAGTATAATGGCAGAAAGTTAGGTAAATGGGGTTTGGAGGCCCATTCAATGCCTCCAGTAATTTTCCTTCACCTCCAGCCATCCATCTCTTGATCCCCTCTCATTTACATGATAGTAGGAGGTTAAAGCTCCAAAAACGCGGTAATTTCTTTTCTTCCCATCTCAGCTACCATCAACTCCAGAGGCAGAACAGCTTGGCAATGTTGGGGAGAAAGAGCACAATAATGAGACACCTCTCTTTCTCTCTTGAAGTCCTTTAACTGAGGCCAGGCTCAACAACAGCTTCGCTCATTAAACAATTCTTCATTGCTCTTCTGCTAACCACCGAATTTTGCTTGGTAAAAGCAACGAGTTCCTACAGTGTGGTGGGGATCATGCTGGGAAACCATCACACATATTGAATGACCCAAATCCAGTAAATTGGCCCCAGAAAAAAATCCAGCCATCACTCTGGACTCACAAATAAATAATTGTGACTTTGGTTAGGAACCTGTTGGATCCTGGTCACAAGTTTAATTGGACTAATGGATCCGGGTTGCTCACTTGTTTTGGGATGGTCGGGTTGGCACCATAGACAGAGTAGATCAGCAAAAAGTTCTTATGTGGAACACATTCTATTTATTTACAAAGGAACTCAGCAGCTACACTTGTGTGCTTACAACTCAATCCCTGCCTCTACATTACAGACTCTAACTCTAGACTACTTACTACTGACCACTAAAGTAGCCTGCGCTACTCTGCTATTGGATACTAAGTTTGTGTGATCTTCCATTTTAACATTCTTCTTGAAGATGTATTACACATCAGATTACCACAGTATCTGAGTGTTACTCGCACCTATGGAACAGTTACCAGCAGAAAATCTATGATGGTACAATTTCCATAGGGGGTCTCCCAAAGTCCCATTATAATTTCAATGGAAACCTTGGGGAAATGGTGTAAGTGGCTTTTAATACCATTTCATTTGGAGAAATGGTATTAACGGCCACTTACACCATTTCTCCAGTATTTCCACTGATTTTCCATCAAGGATACAGCAGAAAATTGGGAGCATGCTTGTGGAAATTTTACCCCCTTCAAGAGGGAGAAGGGTAGGGAGAAAACTGATGGGAGACAGGAAGATATCTTTCACGTTCAGATCAGCAGAAATAAAACTTCAAAACATTTCCCTGCACTCTCTCAATGCTGTACTAGATTAGTTGAGGTAGCAGGTGTAATTGTGAGTGAATTGAATCTGTTATCATCTTGCATTCCACTGGTAGAATGCAGTTATATTGTTGGAGCGAGTGAACGAGAACTGCTTCTGTCAGTCTATTTAGGTAAAGCAAAAAAGCAGACTTGGCTTCAAAAGCATTGTCCATAAAGTGGTTGAAAACGCTTCAGCGACCATTGAAAGGTTGAAAGAAGGTAAAGAGAAGACAAGGCCAAGTGATTTTGAGAAGAAGTTCCAGATGGTAGGGATATATTGAATGAAAGTTCAGCCGTTTATAGTGGAGTAAATAGTGTAAATCAGTATCAGCAAAGCCCAGGATGTGAGCAAGAACATAGGGCAGAATTTTCCTATTGACGTGTGAGGGCGGGTCCTGCACGCACACGCGTAAAATGACAGGTGCTGACATCGGACGAGCATCCCGACGTCACCGCGCGCCATCGCGATATTTCATTGGGCGGGCATGTGATGCTCTCCGATGTGCACCCGCCATTAATTAACGGGCCACTTAAGGCCCTTGACGCTCCAATCCACTACGATTTTTTGGCGCCCATGCAATCTTCGGGTCAGCGCACGGGCGCAATGGGCAGGCGGGTAGGACACATTTGTATAAACCTCACCCACGGGGAGGGATAAGGGAGAGGGCTCAGTGGGGCTGCGAGTGTGCTCTGTTAAATATTGATTTTTCAAAGTTACTGATACTTGCCTGTGTGATCTGCAATACTTCAAAACGCATACCAGCTGCTTGGTCTGGACTCAACCTTCAGGTCAGCAATCTGCAGTGAGGAATCTTTTTTGGGCCTGCATGTTTCAGGAAGCCTTCCCTTAGACTTGGGAATGGGAGCTGAACTCTCCACTGGAGGCACCTCCTCTGAGAAGGAAGGGAGGGCTAGAAGGGGAAGGAGGCCAAGAGTGCACATGCAGCCTCCAGGGGAGCCACCTTTAGGAGGAGAGGCGCATGCACAAGGGGTGCAGGGCCAAGAGGTTGTCCAAGGTGGAAGGGGAAACAAATTATTCATCCTACTGTCAGGGTATACAGGCAGCGAAGCAGCTACCTCAATATGTCTGAAGTGCAGTGCCGAAGGAGGCTCCATCTCTCAAGGGAGACAGTCAACTATATCTGTCAGACGATTGGGCCGGAGATCTCCGCTAACTGTGTGGGTGGACACCCCATGCCAGTGGCTCTGAAGGTCACAGGTGCCCTCAACTTCTATGCCTCTGGCTCCTTCCAGGGGTCGGTAGGTGATCATTGCGGTGTTTCCTAATCAACTGTCCACACTGTGTCAAGCAGGTTACAGACACTCTGTTCAGGCGTAAATTGACCTTCATCCTCTAACGCTGGGACCAGGCAAGCCAGACACAGTGAACCAGAGGCTTCGCGGCCATTGCTGGCTTCCCCCGCGTCCAGGGTGCAATAGACTGTACACATGTGGCCATCAAGGCGCCAGCAGGTGAGCCCGGTGCCTTCGTCAACAGGAAGGGCTTCCACTCCATGAACGTGCAGATAGTGTGTGATCACAGGATGCTGATTCTACAAGTCTGTGCAAGGTACCCAGGCAGCTCCCACAATGCCCATATCCTCAGGCACTCCCAGGTGCTGGGGCTCTTCAGTACTCCAGCCCGGCTGGATAGATGGCTGCTGGGTGACAAGGGCTAACCCCTCAGAAGGTGGCTCATGATGCCTCTCCGCCATCCAAGATGAGAAGCTGAGCGGTGGTACAATAGGAGCCACACCTCCACAAGGGCTGTGGTGGAGAGAACCATCGGTCTTCTCAAGATGTGCTTCCGATGGCTGGACCGCTCATGGGGCACACTCCAGTACCCCCTAGATCGTGTGTCGGTGATAGTGGCTGCATGCTGCGCTCTCCACAATCTTGCGCTGGAAAGGGGGACGCAGTGGATGGTGAAAACCTAGACACATTGGCTGCAGATGCACATGATGAGTCCAGCAGTGGGTCCAAGGATGAGCATGCACAGGGAAATGCTGAGGGGGTAGAGGCTGACCCAGAAATACTCCAGGGAGGCAGGGACACCCGGGAGGCTTTAATCCAATGAACCTTCAGCCAGCACTCCACATGTGGACCACCAGGACAAGCCTGGGCTGTATGTTCCATATTCGAGACCTAAGTGCAAAATCTGCCTGGTTAGGAACATTAACTAAGGTCCTTGTTAATAAAGCTGAATGTCCCGCAAAGCACACATTACATTATAGGAAACCGTCCACCTGAAGAACAAAAGAGGCACCCTCAGCCATGGTGACATGTCTAAATTTATTTTTGTAACAAGGAAACTTAATGAAACAAAATGAAAAAGGTGTTAAAAATCACACCAACTCATAAAAACCTCATTGCAGGCCAACAGAAAAGTACCAGTGATAAACCCGTGGCGTGCCTAAGGTTTCTTATGTTTACGCTTTCGGGTGCTACGTCTTGGTGCTGCCCCCTCGCTGGGAGTGGCATCTGAGACAGCCTGCTCAGTCTGCTGTCCTGTTGGCCTCGATGACCTTGGTGGGCGTCCTCTGGCCCGTGGAGCCTGTGCTGGTCCCGCCTGGGAGGGAGCTGCCAGTTCTACAGCTGGCATCTCCCCAGTCGTCGCAGCCTCACCAGATGCAACGGTCACTGGCAGAGGGATGGAGGAGCTGCTGCCCTCATCTGGAACACCCTGAGAGGAGCCCGCAGAGACGCCCGGCAGCTGCTGCATTGACGTGAGGTCACTTTGGACAGTAAATGCTGGAAATGCCGCCGGGTGTACGGGAGCATCTGGGGAGAAATATGAGGCTATGATTGGCCTGGTGTTTGCGGTGGGGGAGTCTACCCAGACTATCGTCGAAGCAATGAGCCTCATGTCCGAGCGCCATGCATCCTCCATGGAAAGAGTGGTGACTCTTGTGGAGAGGCTGCTCCAAGAGACCCATCAGAGTTTCCTAGGAATGCATACGGACCAGCAAGCCCTTACAGCAGCATTGACCACAGCTGGTTAGTGCCTGTTTGAGAGATGGTCTGGGCACCAAGGATCCCAGCTTGGTGCCCATCCATCTACGGTGAGCAGGGAGGTCCAAAGTGACCTCACGTCAGTGCAGCAGCTGCCGGGCGTCTCTGCGGACTCCTCTCAGGGTATTCCAGATGAGGGCGGCGGCTCCTCCATCCCTCTGTCAGTGACCATTGCATCCGGTGAGGCTGCGATGACTGGGGAGATGCCAGCTGTGGAACTGGCAGACATTGCAGGGCTCCAGTGCCTCCTCACCCCGCTGATGCCAAACGCTCACAAAGATGCTAGCCACCTCCCCGACCCTCTTGACCAAATGCTGCCTACATCACATCAGGCACCACAAAGTCTAACCTTCCATAGCAAGGAGGCACAAGCACATGGAGCGCAGAGGGCAGCAGATCGATCGGTGCCAATGCCACCTTGAAGCTCCCCTCCCAGCATGTCATCACCCTGACTTTGACATGTCCTGGAGTTCCAGCACTGTGCCTCAGTGCAGCTCCTCCAGGTTGCCCCCAGTACAGTAATGTGGGTCTCAGTGTACCACATGCTGTGGTGGCAGAACCCATCTTTTCACCAACCTCTCGGGGTGACCTTGGCATGGGCAATATCTGCTGGCCCACCCAGTGAAGGACACATGCTGTCAATGATTCAATGCAGTCACTACACCCAGACTTGAGGGGTGGGGGGGGCACCAGGGGGGAAAGCCTACCTGCTGGGTTAAGTGAACAATGCCAACATGGTACTCACCCTTCCAGAGCGCAACAAGTCGTTGAAGCGCTTGCGCACCGCACCACGTCGCAGGAGCTCACCACCTCCACCACCTCCTCCCAGGCACATTTGGTCATGTCGGGGAGCCTCTTCCTCCTGTCCTGGGGTACCAGGACCTCCCGCTGTGCTGCCACCTCCTCGGGGAGGGCAGCAAGGCAATCATTGGAAAAACAAGGGGCACAGTGCCACCCTACCCTACCCTCCTGCCTGGCCTGCTCACCAGCAGTGCTCTGGGGAGCCCTTCCACTGGCCATGATTCACAGCCTTGGAAAGGCTGCAGCAACTTTTTAAAATAGGCCACGGTGTCGCCATTGGACCCGGCGCTCATTGCAGACCCACCACCCGCCCGCCCATTCCTGCTGTTCTCAGAAGCCGTGATTCACGCTGGGTGGGCCTTAATTGGCCCGCCCATGTAAAATGGCGGCCCAGACCTGATCGCAGGCGGCGATCAGGTCTGCACCCGCCCGTGCCTGCTCCTGCTTTGCCCCCCTCCCCCACCAGCCAGAAATTTCAACCCATAGAGTCGAAGTAAGTTACTGAGATAAGGTGAGGATGAAGATCTTTAAAATTATTCATCTGGACATGGGAGCCAATCTAACTTGACAAGGGCAATAGTAATGGAAAAGTGGAGCTTTGGACGGGTAAAAATATTGTCATGACATTTTGAAGGGGTTACAGGTTGTCGAGAGTGGTAGTTGAAAATCTAGCTGGGAGAGCAATAGGCGAGTTCTAGCCTATAGTTAATAAAGAATTAAACAGTGAGGTTATGTCTTCACATTCATAATAAGTTTGAAACAATCACACTTCAGACTCAAAAATGCTGGCGCTTCATTGAGTGTATTTCTTGCATCCCTACATGTGGCTGGTAGACTGACAGACTGATACATTGTTGCTCAGCACATGTTCTACTGCAGCAATAAAATGTGGCACCCTGGATGTGCATTCACATAACAATTAGTTTACAGCTCTTTACGAACAACACAACAATATTACAAGTGGTAATAAGGGAGTAGTTGGGGTGTAGCTGGGGAATGTGCAATAAGTGGAATGAGGTACAATTGGTGACAGAGTGGACATGACGAAGGGAACACAAATCAGAATCAGCAGAATGTACAGGTTTTGCATTACTAGATCTAACCTAAGGTGGTAATTGAGGAGGTTAATGGAATTACTGACAAGGATATGAAAGAACTGACACGGCCCAAAGCAGATGGCTTCAGTTTTGGTTGTATTAGACGGGAGAATTTTTGACTCATCTAAGACTGAAAGTTTGACAGATAATTGGAGAGTTGAGCAACAGACTTGGAATCAAAGAGAAAAAGAAAGGCTGTGCTTCATCATTCGTGTGAACGAATTTGATCTTGTGCTTCTAGGTAACGTCACCATGGGGCAGCTTATATAGATGTCAAGAAAAAAAGTTAAGGTTTTTGAACAATCACTCCTTAAAATGACCATCCATTGTGATTACACTTCAAAGTCTTAAGATTGCAAGGAGTTAATCAGGATCAGGACATTTTAAACAACACATTTTCAAGGCATTTTTCTGACTACACAGCATGAAAATTAATCAATAGCAACAATTTATCACAGGCCATATAACAGGACATACTGTGTGAATTCTCAAGCAGCCTGCTGGGCTGCTTTCCTCATAAATGTGTGGAGTATGTACCTATTAAACATGTAGCGTTCCCTGTGAAAAGTAACAGCATCCTGACTCAATTAATAGAAATAGATTGGCTGGTCTACATTACTTGTAATGAATTGCAGAATCACACCGTATGTTCTGATGGCTTTACTAAGTACGCTGCAGGAAATTTGAACATTTAAATTAGTCTTACTTAAATGTTCTAAATTTTCAATATTATTTTTTCAATATATTTTTTTTTTCTCATTATTTTTGCATTTTTTCCTATGTTTATTTGTAATATTTTCAAGGCAGAATATGGCAGGTTTCTAAAAAGCTAAGATTCGGGCCTTAACTCTTCCTTCAAGTGAGCTTATTTGCATCTGCCTTCTGCCAAAAAAGTACTGGCAGCACATCAGTAGAAGCTTATTCATTTATTTCCTTGGCAAAGATTGAATTCAAGCCCACAGAGATCAAAGACTGACAACAGATCTGCAGCAAAAGCATTTCAAAACTATTCCAATATATGATGTCATTATAATTCATGTGAGTTATTGCACAAGATAAAAAATATTGATAAAGCTACATAAATGAAAACATTATTTCACCCAGATTCTATCATGGTGCTTCTGTACAGTATAGATACCATTCATACTTACAACAATGATGGTAAATATAGATAACAAATGGGAAAAAATGATTTTTTTTCAAAAATGATAGCCCAGAAATTACAGAGCGCTACTGAGATCCTAGATAAAAATGCAAAACAAGAAATTTCAGCCGTATGCATTGAAGATTCATATGCTGTTATTACAATTTCAGGGTTTATACTTCGGTACAGGCACCCTTTATGGAAACTGAAACAGCACCACAACAACTTTGCTGAAATCCTGGTTCAGTTACCTTGTAATTTTTTTCAAATGATCTGTTGAATGAGATGGCATTTAACACTTCAAAAGCTGATATTATTTAGTTGTTAATAGTCCCTCTTATATTTTGCAAACAGATATGGGGTAGATTTTCTGTGACATGCAGTTGGAATATTGCAATATGGGCTTTGCATCAACCTAAGCATAACTTGTCCAACCTCAATGATTCATCTGGGGTTAGCAGTAAGAGGATATTACTTGAGGGCTCCCAACATGCGATCCACCAGATTCATGTGTGGAGCATTTGGCATCTATACCTATGCAGTCTCTTTTGGAAGTGGAGAGGGTTTTCAGCAGCACTAAATGGGCAGTTGGTTAGCTCAGTTGTCTAGATGGCTACAGTGTGGTGCAGAAATAACACCAATTATGCAGTTTCAAATCCTTGTACCAGCTAAGATGGTTCTTGGGGCCTGCTTGCTCTCCTTGCACCATAATGATATTATGGCTAGAACCATGATTCACAACACTCAAATATTGAGGCTGTTACATGGACAGAGAGAGAGAGAGAGGCAATTGAAAAAGGCCATAAATATTTCCTAAATGTCTAGGAAGATCCCTCAGGTTTACAGTTATGGCAGTTAAGGTGTTGGTGCGGGGAATAGGAGAAAGAAGGCTTGCTTAGTTTGGAACTGCAGAGCCCATCTTCACAAGCAAATGATCAGAGTGCCTGGAAGGAGGTAAGTACAGAGATATGCCATCATATTAGAGAGGGGTTTTCAGACACATAAAATCGCAAAGGAAAGGCTGTTTTTGATCACTGTTGAACAGGAACTCAACTAGATCAGCCACATAAATGCTAGTAGAGCAGGTTAAAGGCTGGGCATTCTGTGATAAGTGGCATGATAGAGCAGAAGGCTTTGTTAAACTAAATGGTCCCAATAAATGTTATTTATACAAATGCACAGGGTATAAGGAACAGGTTGAATGAATTACAGGTTCAAATTCAAATTGAACAAAATGGCATAGCATTTATTACTGAGATGTGGTTGCAAG
Organism: Cetorhinus maximus; assembly: GCF_964194155.1. Classification (NCBI taxonomy): domain Eukaryota; kingdom Metazoa; phylum Chordata; class Chondrichthyes; order Lamniformes; family Cetorhinidae; genus Cetorhinus; species Cetorhinus maximus. Next base: position 69,739,153 of record NC_135885.1, read on the forward strand.
ATAGACAGGACTGGGAACTGAATGTATCAGGTTAGAAGTTCTTCAGGGAAGTTAGGAAAAATGGTGGAGAGGGAGGAGTAGCCTTAGTAATTAAGGATGATATCAATTCAGTGAGAGTAGATAATATAGTGACAGGTAAGAAACCAGTGGAATCTTTATGGATAACTTTAAGACAGTGATGGGAGTTTTGCAAAATTGTCAAGTAGTAGAATGTATAAATGCAGAGATTAGACAAGCATGTAGCAAAGGCAGAGGAGTTTTAATGGGGTGGGGCGGGAGGTGGGGGGGCTAATTTCCATATAGATTAGGAAAAGCAGATAAATTCATGTCAGAGCAAATTTCCTGAGTTTTTTCAGGATAGGTTTCTGTAACAATATTTCCTTGAACCAACAATGGTTATATTTGGTTTAATAATGAGCATTGAGCCAGATTTAGTTAACAGCAAAAGGATCAATGAATATTTAGCTAATAGCGATTATAATATGACTGAGTTCAATGTTGCATTTGAAAAGCATTAACGTGAAACAGCTACTAAAATTCTAGACTTATGTAAGGCTGGTTTCAATGGGATGAGGCAGAGACTGTCCACAGTAAACTGGCAAATATGTTAATGAGTAAAGTGACAGAAAATTAGCGGAAGGTGTTAAAAAGATTGTGATACTGAGCTGGTTTATAACTCTAAAGGTTTAGCAAGAGCTTTGCTGGCCAAAAGAGAAAATAAAGCACAGATCCTGGTGAATGGGACAGATGCAAAGAACAGCAAAGGGTGACAAACAAATAGCTGAGCTACAAAAAGGGGAGATTAAAATAAATTAGCACAAGATATCAAAATCAACACGAAAGCTTTTACACTCATATTAGGAAAAATAGGCTGGTGAAGAGAAATGTGGGTCCCTTACAAAACAGAACGGCGATATTGCAAATAAAAATAAGGACACATTCAATAATTACTGTCCAATAATATTTACAATGGAGGAAGAGAATAGCACACTGGACATCAGAAATAAACTAATATTAAATCACCAGAAGGGATTCCATAATGTCCCTCATGAGAGACTGTTAGCTAAAGATTATTCATGAATTTGAAGGGAAATTATTGAGCTGAGTAGGAAATTGGCTAAGTGACAAGAGGCAGAGAGTAGGGGTAATGGGAGGGTATTCTATTTGGCTGAATATGACTAGTGGCATCCCACAATTATCTGCGTTAGACCTCAAATATTCATGCCTTATTAACAACTTAAATGATAGGATAAAGAATCATTTTTAAAGCAGTTCACTGACACGGGGAAAGGGTGGAAACCTGGAACAATTAGCATTGACCTGTGATACTGAACTCTTCAGCAGGGGAAGGCCTCAGATATGTCACCACATCGCTAAAGACTGTTTCAAGATGTTTTTGCTCTGACCTTGGTGGGATAGTGGTGGGGACATTTATAATGTAACCACCAATGTATGTGTGTCCTTATGTATTTTTGGCTTTGGCATATTATATTATTATGGCTTTACCAATATAATCTAAATAGCTATTATAATACATGATAATACACAATAAAAATGTCTTTCATGTGTCTTGCAAATGTATTTTTAAGTTTCTACATGTATTGTGTTTATCAGTTTCTGCTTATTAGTCAAGCTTTTGTTAACATTCCGTGGGAGTACACATGCTGCAGGCTTGAGCAGAATTTTTTTTTTATGCAGCAGTAAAAATTTTTCAGATAAAAATCTATAGTAGGACAGCTAAAATGCCTTTAGTACAATAGGCCCAAAAGATTTAATGGCTATGAACAATACAAATCCCTAAAAATCTCACTGAAGCTAATAGCCTCCAGGTATACTATAGATTTGTTTGAAAGAAAAGCCAGAGAAAAGCTCCAATAGGTTAACATCAATATTGCAGTCAAACAGGACAGCAAATGACTTGAGAGCCAGAACCACAGCAGTTCAGTGATAGCGGCACTGTTATAGCAAAGCTCAGGGGATCATAGCTCCTGTTGTCTGACACAGAGGAAGCCGCAGTTGAAGAGATTTACAAGTGGCAGAATGGAGCATCTGCTGCTAATGTTCTGGTCAATTTAAAATCATTCCTACATGTTCAATACTTTACAGTTTCAAAACTTTGCCTGTATATGTGTAAATGTATGGTGATATGGTGAGGGGGCTAGTGAGGAAATTCAGAGCAAAATATGTTGAATAGGTCTTTCAGTTGCCTCACTCTCTAAATCATTTAATCACCTCCTAAAATATGTTTGAATCAGTTAGTGAACTGATATAGAGAACAAGAGCTAAGAATTGGATAGCGCTGATAATCGGGCGTGGGATTTATGATTCATGACCTGCCCACACCAGTTCCAGTGGAAGTGGGTGGCATGCAAATTAGCTGCTGCCATCTCATTTCCATGGTTGTAGCATAGGGCTGAGTAGTTTCCCTGCCACTGTCTGCCTCTACACTCAGCAGGGGACTGAACAGTGTTGTGCTGACAGCATGTGCTGCAGCCAGTCTTCTATTCTTAAGGGAAGTTTATTCCTCTTAAAGGGAGGCTGCACTGACTGACATAAGGGTGCTGCTGACTGTTATTTCTGCAATTGTAGACATAGAAAATGAAACATCAGAGCAGTGATGGAGCTCCAGGGTCAAAGATATAGCCATTAGCTGAGAACTTAAAGTAGAAGTGAAGAGAGACACCAGGTTTCCACAGAGAGCTGGGAGGCTCGCATGGAGCACCCTCAGAAGGAATTGGGAGCAGATGACCATGGAGATCAATTCCCAGTCTCTGGGCACAAGGACCTGGCAGCAGTGCTACAAAATGTATAATGACCTCACACAGGTGACCAAGATCAGTGAATGCATTTTCATATGACATCTCCTGCCCACCACACCACCAAGCACACATGTTATTCAATGCACCGCACCCCCATCACTCACCCAGCAGCATCCCTTGGCACTCAGAACTCATGTCTAACATCCAGATATTCCACCTCACCCTCACACACCTAACAATGTTGCCAGCCTTACACCCATCCCTTGCTGCCCTCATGTACATTCAGGTATTCACCATTGGTGGGCATATCACCCAAACATAATGCTTCATTCTCGTGGACATTATTCCCTCTCTTTTTCAGGACATGTAGACAATTGAAGGGAACAGAGCAGAGTAGGTGAGCGTTAAGAAAAGTTGCATCTTCTGAACTCCACGCAGCTGTACCATGGCATCATGGGTACGGCTGCAGAAGATCTTGTGGCACTGGTGCCACTGAGAACATTGAGGATGATGATATGGTCCTCCCTTTGCCCCTTCTCAACTCCTAGCTCACCCTCATCTGGCATGAGAGCAAGTTGCAACGAGTGCGCCCACGGACTTCTTGCAGCTCACCCCATCCATCTTCCTTCATACCAACCTTCTCCTTTCTGATTTCTTATTTTCAGGACCCCAAGAATTGCTGCCTGCCCAACTGCTGCAGCTCAAGGAGGAAGACAGGGAAAGAGGTCAACATCACACCACTCATGTCATTTAAACTGGCACTTGGAGCCACCGGCTCAGACACTGGCACTGCACATACCTTGGAGGCTAGATTAGAATTGGGATCTACATGTGGGGAGTCACCGGGCATGGGTGGGCTACAGCCTGGTCAAGGCTGCCAGTTTGCCAGCTCACAAGCGGGTAAGGTTGCAACTAAGTTCTGCTGGAGGAATTCAGATTAAGACCTTGATGGAGCAGCATATAGGCGAATGCTGATGGACATACACACCGCGATGTTGGGCGCTTTAGCTGGCCTAAATTTGGCATCAGAAATTGGCACCGGAATTTTGCTCTGTGTTCTAATATCCAAGTAATTTATATATAGACTTTTAAAAAGGTGGTCCTGGTGCTGACCCTTGGGGAACACCACTGTCTACCATTTTCCAGTTTGAAAACCAACCATTTACCATGACTCACTATTTCCTGAACTTAAGCCCATTTTTTATCCAAACTGACACTGAAATCCCTATTCCATGAGCCTCAATTTTTTAACCAGTTTTTTATGTGGTTATTTGTCAAAGGCTTTCTTAAAATCAATATAGACAACATCCACTGAATTCTCTTAATTGACCTTCTCTGATACTTCATCAAAAAATTCAATTAGGTTAGTCAAACACAGCCGGCCCTTTACAAATCAGTGCTGGCTTTCCTTAATTGGCTCAAACCTCTCCAAAACCCCGGATATTTTTCCCATGATTATTGTTTTTAAAACCTTACCCACAATGTTAAACTGAATGTCCTGCAGTTACGAGAAATGCCTTTACACCCTTTCTATAGGGATAATTAGGAGATTATGGCAGTTCTTCTGCTATCTCACTTAGGAAGCTGGGATACAAGCCTTCCAGACCAGGTGACTTATCCACTAAGCAAAGTCAACCATTCCAGTACATTATGCCTATCAATTTTCACCTCTTCCAATGATTCTACCATCTCCACTGCTGTCAATATTTTGTCAACATCCTCCTTCCTTAGTAAAAAAGAAACGAAATAGCCATTAAGTATTTTAGTCTTGTCCTGAGTTTATAAACATCTATCACCTTCTTTGTCCCTAATAGGTCCCTGCCAGCCTCTTACTATTGACTTACTATTTACATGCTGGTAGAAGATTTTTGGGCTCTGCTTTAATTGCCATCTATTCTCATATTCTCTGGGCGGGATTTTTAGGTCAGCCTGTGGGCACAATCAGCGGGCCCGGGTGTGGCCAGGGAAGGACCGCCACCTGCGATTGGCCCCTGACTGCAATTTCACGCTGACTGGCCAACTAATGGCCAGTCCACATGAAGCATGCGCTGATATGATCAGCTGCCTGGGTTGGGGGCGGGAGGAGTGCGAGTGCTGAAGTCAGGATGGGCATGGGTGAGTGCTCGCAGCAAGTCCTCTGAAGGCAGAGAGCTGCCTCAGTGAGCTGAAGACCTCAAAAGTATCAAATAAAGATTTTTAAATCCCGAAAATAATGTCCACGCAACATAAGCAGTCACCTGATCATAGACATTAAAGAAGTTTTGTGCATGGATTTTTTAAAAATTTAATAATGGAAACCTCATTTCACCCTTGGATGAGGTTTCCTGAAAAATGCAAAGGCCGCCTGGCCGATTCACTCGCCCGCCAATCATAACATTGGACGGGCAGTGAAAAATCCCAGTTGATTGTGCCGATAATGGGCTTAATAGCCCTCGTAATTGTTGGCGTGTGTGCTTCCAAGCTTAGTGTGCTCCCGCTGGCCAAAATATTGCATGAGAGCACAATGACATCGGGACGCTCGTCTACGTCATCATGCGCTATTTTACGCTCGAGCTCATTGGGCACACATCCAGCCGCTCAGCGAAAATTTCTGGCCTCGGTCTTTGTCAGGCTTATTTTCCTCTTCGACTTTCCCTCTCAAATTATTGCATTTGACCTGGTTCTTGCTTGAAGAATTCACCCGACATACAGCAGAGTCCCTCTTTTCTCTTTCATCATATTCTCCTTCTCCCTTGTCATCCAAGGAGCCTGAGCATCAGTATTTTTGCCCTTCCTCTCTTGCTGGAATGTACCTAGCCTATACCTGAAACATCACTTCCTTAAGGATCACCTATTTTTCTGTTACAGCTTTTCCTATCAAACGTTGATCCCATTTTATCTTGCCTAGATCCCCTCACATCCCATTGAAGTTAACCTTCTTCCAATTTAGAAGTTATACTTTAAATTATTCCTTACTATTCTCCATGACCAATATAAATCCTCTGATATGATGATCACTCTTACCTAAGTGTTCTTCCACAGACATTTGGGCCTGGATTTTTCAGTCAGCATGCAGGGATGGGCCCAACACGCCGGCACGTAAAATGACGCACGAAGATGTCAGGCGTGCGTCCCACTGCGTGCCCGCCGATATTTAAAAGGCCTATTAAGGCCATTAATGAAGTAATTAAGTTTAACTTTACACCGCCCATCCAACCATACGGTTCATGGGCAGGCGAAAAGGCCAAGCGGCCTTTACATTTTTTAGGAAACCTCATCCACGAGTGGGATGAGGTTTCCTAAAGCTTTTACAACTTAAATATGAAAAATAAATAAAAACATGCTTCATCTCATGTGACATAGTCACATGAGGGGACATATTTCATCAAATTTTCATTGTTTTTATTTATTTGTCTTTTAACAATCGCGAAAGAGTGCTGGACCTGACTCTCCCTCCTCCCCCGCCGCACAGATAGCGCTCAGTGCTACTGCTCACGTATTACACTGGGCGAGCCTTAACTGGCCAGCCCATGTAATATGGTGGTGCAGAACCAATCACGGGTGGTGGTTGGCTCCGCGACCACCCCCACCCACTCGCGCCGAGCCTGTCTGACACAGGAAAAATTCTGCCCTTGAGTCCACCTGACCCAACTCATTTCACAGCACCAGATCCAACAGTACCTTCCTCCTTGTTGCATCAAGAACACACTGGTAAAGAACAGAAATTCGCCCCCCTCCTTCCTCCCCCTCTTTTCCCTTTATATTATCACAATTGATATTTAGGTAATTAAAGTCCCCAATATCATTATTCTATAGTTCCTGTACATCTCTGTTACATGAAGATTTTCATCTCCATCTCTCTCGCTATTTGGAGACCTATGGAACACACCCCACAAGGTGTTCTTACCCTTTTTGCTTCTCAACTCTAACCAAATGGATTCTGTACTTTGCCCTCAAGGTCATCCCTTTTTTATGAAACGCTACAATACCTTCCCTAATCAATACTGCCATCCTACCTCCCTTTCTCCCCTTCCCTATCTTTTCTGATTACTTTGTATCCCTGAAAATTAAGCTCTCAGTACTCTTTATTTTTAAGCCATCTTTCTATAATTGCTGTTACATCATATTCCCACAATGCTATTTATGCTTGGAGCTCACCAGCCATGTTCAGCAGACGTTGTGCATTTATGTTTGTGCATTCTAAACCTGTCTTTGTATTTCTCGTATTCCTTCTTAGTCTGCTCCTATCTGATATGGTATTACATTCTTCTTTGGAACAATGCAACACTCTGAATGCTTCCAAAACTTGTCCGATCTGCTGAAAATTCACTTCTAGAATAGACCCAGAAACTTCAACAGAGCAGGATGTTGGGTTCTTGGTCCACCTCCTGTACGATTCCTCTGAAAATATTCGGAGACGGAAGTGGGGCTGGGACTTGCATCTTCACTGCTCAGCAGCCATTTTTTCTGCATCCCAAATTGTAACTGAAATATTTGGCCCCTGGTGTTTGAATAATGCACACCATCATCGATGTGGAAATCATCAGCAACTTGTGATGAGGAAAAGATACTATGTGAATTGCAAATCACCCTAAGTTGCTGGTCAATTTGCTGCTATCAGCGTCATGAAAACAGCATCTCACCCCTAACCTCACCATGAATTTCATGAAGTCGTTGCATTTGCATGATTTACCCATTAACCAAGCTACGAAAAATTATGTCTAGTAATTAAGAGCATATGTACCCTATTACCTTTGCAAGACCCAGTTTCAGCTGGCCTGGCTGGTACCTGGATTCAGGGTTACAAGCGATGGCCAATGGTGGAACTGACAGATTCTACGGTGATGAAGGAGCTGGAACTCTGGCCTCAGAGCACAATGCTGACTGGTGAAAATGAAGGATCCTCTGGGTAAAGGATTTGCATTCCCTTCAAACGCACATGAGGAAAGCAATGGGAAGCCACCTCATGCTTCCCTTTCCCCTAGTCAAATATGGTCAGTGAAAATAAGTATTATCAAAACAACAGTGTGAATGGGGTTGGCACCATTCACGTCAAAACCTCGTTCAGCACAGACGTCCATGAACTGCAGGTTGTCCCGAACAACACTGAAGGCTGGTTTAACCAGAACTCCAAAAACAAGGTCATCCACTGTTGCTATGATCAGAAAGTTTGGAAGACCGTGGTCCGCTACGCCACTCGACATGGCACTTAAACAACAGCCCTTTTAATGACATGGTAATTGCTAATTACTTTGAATCAATCTCTCTGACCCAGACAGCAAACAGTTAAGTGCATGGAGTCTCATACCTTCAGATGATGAATTGCTGTTGGATATTTAAAAAACATATCAAATGTTAAATTTTACATTTTTTTCTTACTTTCCCTTTCTGTCTCTCTCTCTCTCTCTCTTTCTATGTCTATACTGTGACTGAATTCACCCACATTAACTCAGTTCCTTCTCTCAGTTCCTCCTCTGTTTGTTTCTCAATCCCTTAATCTTATTGGTTAAGAAGGTACACTGTTTGGTCCATCAATCGCCAAGGTCCAAGATGCCCTGTTATCTTTGCTGTGCTATTATTATCTCACTCTTCCATCAACTTACAGGGCTTTTTTTTAGTTGATGAGAGCAGGAAAATGTTTTACTACAACAACACAAAAAGTAAATACTGCAGATATTGGAAAGCTGAAATAAAAACAGAAATTTCTGATGTACTCCACAGGTCAGCCACTATCTGTGGAGAGGAAAACAAACTTAACGGATGGAATTTAATGATCATGGTCGTGGGCCTGTCCAGCTGCTAAAGACAATGGAAACCTCAACTCTGCCATTTCTGGAAGATCTGTTGGGATTAAGCTCCAATTTGGCAGCCACTGGCTGCCGTCAGGATTCCTGGCTTTAGCAGCAGCAATTTCCTGTCAGATCTCCTGGTGTGGGCCAGATGTCCCACACTGAGAGTTGCCGGCCAAACAGAGGCTGGCAGCTCTCCAGTATTTGTGGCCCCACTGGGAGCCATTGGCCACTGCTGATACTGCAGTGGTCCCTGGTAGAAGGATCATTGATGAAGACCCCAAGCCAAGGTGAGTGGGATGGAATTGCCAGAGCAAGTCATGGAGGTGGGGGTGTTGTCAAGCACAGAGGAATTAGCTTTCCAAAGCCCCTCCTTTGCCATTGGTGGATCTCTCCATTGGGCATAAGATGCCTGAGAAGGAGAGACCACCCTGACCATGGACGCAGGCATACTCACCAAGGTTTATTTGGTGACTTGTTCATATGGTGTGGCCCTGTCTTCCACTGGTTGAATACTAGCAACAGCAGGATCAGGCCCTTAACTTGCCTTTAAGTGCCCACTTAAGGGCCTCAATTGGCCTCCAGGAGAGAAGATAGTTTTTGACCTTATCTTATTTAGAGGGAGTCAGGAAGATGTTGAGCTCCCACCCGGCATCTTCTCAGCCCTTTATATGACCCCCCTCACCTTCTTGTCTGCCTGCAGGTGGGAGTGTTAAAAGCTGCCTAATGTTTCAGGTCAATGACCTTTCATAAAACTGTCTATCTGACCAGGCGCACCATGAGGTAAGCTGCTGGAAAATTTCAGACCCATTCTCTTTCCCACACTAAGGATTCTTATTGCTTCCCTGACAAAGACTAATTACTGCCAAATTGAAGGATTGGTTTACTAATTATAGTTTTGCTGTGAGAAGTTTGCTTGTACACTTTACAAATTCTCAAGTTGGACTAATTTAGAATTTAAACTGTAGACTACAATGTTTGAGCCTATTGTGCTACCAATCTCTTCATCTTTCAGTTTGTAGTTACGTGTAATACACAGGGTAATTTTTGACAATTTCATTCTAGGTCAAATCATGTATATTTTAACAAATATAGAAGCAGAGAAATATAATTTATGCATTTATTTATATCACCATTTTTCCAACTGCATTTCTCTATAATACAAAATTCAACCAAGATTGGATGTAAACTTGGAAGCAGTCAGCAGTAACCATGGAGAGAGGAAGAGAGGGTTACATTTTTATCTAAAATAAAAACAGAAAATGCTGGAAAAACTCAGCAGGTCTGGCAGCATCTGTGGAGAGAAACAGAGTTAATGTTTCGAGTCCGTATGACTCTTCAACAGAACTAAAGAGAAGTAGCAATGTGATGGATTTTATACTAAGTGGGGGTGGAGAAGGTGGAGCAAACTGGAATGTCAGGGATAGGTGGGAGTTCAGGAGAGATTTGACACATGTGTAACAGACACAGGATAAAAGGGAGCGTTAATGGTAGTGTTAAAGACTAAAGGAGGTGCTGATAGTGGCATAAAGGTAAGATAGCAGAATGTGTTACCAGCAGAACAAGGCTCAGCGCTCTGTGAAAGCAAAACATAAAAACAAGTGACAGATGGCCGTGTGTGTGTGGTGGGGTGGGGGTTTTGGGGAAAAAGGGTAGAAAGCTAAATTTTAAAAAATAAAGGAATAAATAATATATTTTTTTAAATGGATAAAAATGGAGGAGAGAGTTCATGGTCTGAAGCTGTTGAAATCCATTTTAAGTCTGGGAGGCTGTAAAGTGCTCAATTGGAAGATGAGGTGCTGTTTCTTCAGTTTGCGTTGGACTTCACTGAAACATTGCAGCTGGCCAAGGATGGACATCTGGGCATGAGAGCAAGATGGTGAGTTGAAATGGAAAGTGACAGGAAGGTCTGGGTCATGCCTGCGGACTGAGCCATGGCGTTCTGCAAAGCGGTCACCCAGTCTGTGTTTAGTCTTCGCAGTGTAGAGGTCTCCTAAGATTCTAAGATTCTGCTATCTTATCATCATGCCATTATCAGTGCCTCTGTTAGTCTTTAACACTGCCAGTAACACCCCCTTTGTCTTGTGTCCATGACATCTTTGTCAAATTTCTCCTTAGCTCCCACCTATCCCTGACCTTCTACTTTGTTCCACCTGCTCTACCCCCTCGTAAACAGTATAAAATCCATCGCATTTCTACTTCTCTTTAGCTCTGAAGGAGAGTCCTATGGACTCTAAGAGTTAACTCCGTTTCTCTTGCCACAGATGCTGCCAGATCTGCTGAGTTTTTCTAGCATTTTCTGTTTTTATTTCGGATTTCCAGTATCTGCAATATTTTGCTTTCATCTTAAATTTTTAACTGATGGCCTTTTGGTAGATGTTACTCTTTCTTTCCTCTCTCCAAAGCAGCTGCCTGACCTGCCGATTTTTTTCAAAATGTTCCATTTTTTCATATCAAATTTCAGGCATCTGCAGTATTTTGCTTTTTTAAAGTAAATCTACTAGCTTGTTAACCAATGTGGTGAATGAGAGATCCCTTTGCAACTTCTGACATTTATTCTGTCCCATGCCATGATATAAATAGCTCTTTAACTATTCATCATAATAGGACATTGCTTTCCTTTCTTGACTAGCAGCAGTGGCCTCATTTGTTTTGAAGCCCATTTGGGAAATAAGATGGTGGCTAAATGTCATATCTTGATGACCGATTAATACAAAATGAACCATGTAGGAATGTCAGCATTATCAGAACAAAAATCAACGTGACTGTGTAAGATCTTTAATTTTAAATGACAGCTGTCATGAAAGTCATCTTTGTCAGCATTGATATTTTAAATTATAGGGCTAAACTGGGTTTATAGCTGCTATGACAACTGAGAAGAAAGGCTATACTTGGATTATTTCTCACCACTTGATTATAATTCAAATTAATTTACATAGAGGATACATTTAATTTAGTAGATTGCTAAGTGAAGAATGGTAATTAGTTTTAATTTATCATTGATGTCTTATTATTGCAGTCAAGAAATGATATGCAGTATATCAGCAAGAAGCATCAGGCAGAATTTTGCCCCCGTTGGGCGGGCGTGGCGGCTAAGCCTGGGAGCGGACGCAAAAGCGACCACAGCCCGCGATTGGGGCCCGGCCGTGATTTCACGCTAGTGGACCAACTAAAGCCCGCCCAGCGTGAAACATGTGCTGCAGCGCTCAACGCTGCCTGTGTGGTGGGGGGAGGAGGGCAAACATGGAAGCTCATGCATGCGTGTGGGTGCGTGTAGGAAAAGCTCCCTGAGGCAGCTCTGTGCCTCAGGGAGATGAAGATTTTTGAAAATAAAAAAGAAAGATTTCAAAAATATTAAAAACAAATCCCCTCACATGACCCTGTCACATGAGCAGGGACATGTTTTGAATAAAATTTAAACATTTTAATTTAATTTTTATTTGTTGTTGGAAACCTCATCCCCCCAGTGGATGAGGTTTCCTAAAAAATCCAAAGGCTGCTTGGCCTTTTTGCCTCCCACCAACTGTAAGGTTGGACGAGCAGTGAAAATTTGAGCTTAATTATTAGTTTAATGGCTTTAATAGGCCTGTTAATTGTTGGCGGGCACGCTGCTGACTCCCGCGTGCTCCCTCCAACAGAAATGCCACGCGAGTGCGCGATGGTGTTGGGACACTCACCCGATGTCATCGTGTGTCATTTTACACTCATTCAGGTGGGGCACGTGCCCACCTGTCGAGTGCAATATTCTGCCCATTATTATTATGTGTTGAGTATGTTCAAAATAATACCTCTCTGAGCAACTGAATTTGTAAACAAACAAAACTGAGAAGAAAACTTGTGCTCCACACAAATATTCCTGTTCTCCAAGATATCATTATAGCAATGCAGTGCACCACAGTGCAGTAAAAAAACAAAGGGAAGTCTTTATAGCAATGTGTCAGGAATGCTATTGGGAATGGCAAGGAAATTGTAGGTTCATAGAAGCTCATAGTTTCTTCCCAGATCACCAATATAAAACATCTTCGGAGGACAGAAGAAATAATTTGCTTTCCTCCATCACATTGTTATAATAGCAGACATTCATTAACTCAGTTACAGTTATGTGAAGGTTCCCACCTTCCACTGTTATCAATGATCCTGTTTGCAAACTATTCAGCAGGTGTTCTTGCAAAGGATTTTTTTCTTGTGCTTGGGATACAAGGTGAAACTATGGCAGTGAATTCAGACTGCTTCTACCACCAAGTAAATGTAATTCAGTAAAATCTGATGATTGTTGGGGTCACAAGCAAATTGAGTTACAATAGTTACTTTGCAGTGGACTTACATCTGTCACTCAAAAATGTTGTTAATTTGGCTATTTCAGCAGGAAATATTAAAACACCTACTTTTCCAATGGCAGTCAGAGTGGCTTTTGTGAGGTTTGTGCTGGGAAATGTAACAGTAATGAAGTGAACACTATTGCCTCTGTCTATTGTACCACTGTTCATACTGTTCAACAGGTATATAAATTAAACTGAAGCTTTCTTGGATATTTTTGATTGGTACTTCAGGTCAGATAGCCAGAAATATGCTCTATTTAAGTCAGTGCTGATCTTTAAATAAATAGAATACAAGATAATTGCTGCTAACTCAGCACAATTGGACTAATAATCCTAGGCCTGGATTAATGACTTGAGACATAAGTTCAAATCCCACCACGGCAGCTGAGGAATTAAAATTCAGTTAATTAAGTAAACCTGAAATAAAAGCGAGGATCAGTAATGGTGAGCACAGACTGGACAAGCAACAGCCTGACAGCCTTACTCACCGAATCACACCTTTCAGCCAAAGTCCGAGACACCTCCCTCACCCTGGCTATGTCCCGTCACACTGGCAGGACTGACCCACCAGAGGCATTGCTTCATTGATGACCTTCCCTTCATCATAAGACCAGAAGTGGGGATACTCGTGGATGATTTCACAATGTTCAGTTCCATTCACAAGTCCTTCAATAATGAAGCAGCCCTGCCCACATGCAGCAACACCTGGACAATATTCAGGCTTGGGCTGATAAGTAGCAAGTAACATTCATGCTGTACAATGGCCAGGCAACAACCATCTCCAACATCAGATTATAACCACCTCCTCTTGACTTCAATAGCCTTATCATAGTTGAATCCATGACCATCAACATCCTAGGGGTCATAATTAACCAGAAACTTAACTGAATCAAGCATATAAATGCAGTGGCTACAAGGGCCAGTCAGATTCTGGGAATTCTAGGGTTAGTAACTCACCTCCTGACTCCCAAAAGCCACAGAGTGAACACCTTCAAAAGTTGATCGAATATCCTCATTTGCCTGAATCACTGCAACTCCAACAACACTCAAGTAGTGTGTTAACAACAAAGACAAAGCAACCCAGATGATTGGCACCCCATCCACCACCTTAAACATTCATTCCCTCCACCATTGGTGCACAGTGTGTACCATCTACAAGATGCACTGCTGTAAGTCACCAAGACTTCTTCAAGAGCACCTTCCAAACCCGTGAACTCTATCACTTTGAAGGACAAGGATGGCAGATACATGGGAATACCCTCACCGCAAGTTTCCATCCAAGTCACACACCATCCTGACTTGGAAATATATTACCATTTCTTTATCATTGCTCAGTCAAAATTCAGAAAATCTTAACTACCCTGTGGATGTTCCTATACTAAATGACTACAATGGTTCAAAAAGGTGACTCACCATCACCTTCTCATGGGTAACGAGGGAGTTGCAATAAATTTGCCATCAATGTCCACATTCCTTAAATGAATAAAAAACCTCACTCTGAATGAAGTGAATGGTGGTGACTCTGAGATGTGTGGCCTAGGGCTAAAAAGAGGTACCATGGAGCAAAGAGCTCCAGGCAGCTGAAATTACAAGATAGCAGAGATGTAATAGTGGGAAATTCTGCAGTTAGGGGCATAAAAAGCTTTTTTTTTTGGATTCATGACTAAGAGTTCTAAGTGTTACATTTCCCCACAGTGCCAGAGTGAAGGACATCATGAAACAAGTGGGAAACACCCAGAAAGGAAGGAAGGGATTCAGAGTTTGATTTCACATTGGAATGAGCAACAGAGATCATTTTTAGGAGCTAAATACAGCATTGAAAAACAGGATCTCAAAAGGTTGATGCTGTGCAGCTTACTTTCTGTAAGCGTTGGACGGGTTAAGTGGAAGAAGGTTCGGTAGGTTAGTGTGTGACTCCAGGGTTGTTACAGGAGGAAGGGTTCCCTTTTTTTTTTACAGCATTGGGGCAATTTATAAAAGGAATGGCCTTCATCTGAACTGAAATGACACCAAAATCCTAATGGAGAAAGCATAGAAAGCATTACAGGAGGATTTCAACAACTATGGCAGGGAGGTAGAGAAAGATTTGAGAACAGAAAGGGAAAGAAGGATTAATAAAGCTGTTTGCAATAGAAGAAGAAGGTTTAGCTGAAATAGAACATTTCAGAGAAGAAAGGAAAAGATAAAGACAAATTAAATTACTAAGGTAGAAGAGACAAGGAATGTTTTTTTTTAAAAGAGAACCAGAATAAAAAAGATCAACATTGTAAAAATTTGGCATCCTGATTGAATGCTATATATTTGACTGTACAAAGCATTCAAAATGAAATTGGACAGTCAGTATTAATAACTGTGGAGACATGTAATACAGTAGCTGTAACAGATATGGCAAAGGTTTGGACAGGACTGGCAACTTCATATTGCTGGTTGCAACCTTTAAAGAAGAGACAGGGAGATATAAAATAGATAGTGGGTGGAAATGTTAGCAATGGATTCAATTATAGTACTAGAATGTAAGGATGTCTTAGGAAGGAGCTTTTTAACAGAGTTCACATAGAGTTGAGAAATAGGAAGGGAAATGGTAAAACTCTCAGTCTGCATTATAGTCCACGAAACAATGAAGATAAAATAGAGCAGGAGAGTTTCAGACAGCTCAGATATAAGATCAAGATGATAATACTGAGTAATTCTAAATATTCCAAAATGTATCGGGATAAAGATAATGCACAGGGTCAAACTGGGAGCACTTTTCAGAATATAATCAGGACAACCTGCTAGATCAATATGTACCTAGAGCAACAAGTAAAGATGCATTGCTTGATTTATTTTGGAAAAATTAAAGTTGGCAGATAACTGATGTGAGAGAAATATAAGAGTTGGGAAAGAACATAGTTCGATTCACTATAATAGAAAAGGACAATGAAGAATCAAAGATAAACAGACCAGGTGGAAAAGTAAGCAAAATTTAATGAGGTGGGAAGGAGGCCTAATCCAAATTAACTGGATAGAAACATAACAAACAGATCAACAGGTCTGCAGTTGTAACTCTTCAAATATGAGATGGATAGATAAATATATTCCTGTAAGGTGAAAAGAGGATGCATGAACTTTGCAGATAAGTAGGGAGGTAGGACCACTCATTATGGGTGTTGAAATATAGTTGAAATACTGAATTTGTTTTTTTTTTTGTCTTTACAAACGATAATAGATATGAGAATGTAGGTGCATGAGAGCAGTACATGGAACAATTAAACAACTTGCTCTCATAACTTAACCACTTAAGCCCTGGCATCTTTGGGTTTGATAAGGGTGCAGCACACATTCATAAGTAGGATAAATGAAAGGACTTAAAAGGTTAAATTATGAGGGCAAGCTGTAGAAACTTGGCTTGTATTCTCTTGAGTTTAAAGGGTTGAGGAGTCAGTACATCAACATCTTCTTGAAGTAACTAGATTCAGGTGTCAAATGCAATCTTGTCAGCATCATCCATATTACCTATATTCTCTCATATCTAATCAAAACTCATGGAACAAGTTATGTATATTACTGTCCCACAGGATAATTGTCATTCATTAATTATTTTATTGCTTATATTATCTTCACTACATGGGATAGTCGATAAAACCCACACAGTGTGAAATAACGTTTGCGTGATTTCATTCTTCAGTACCATTGAACCATTTGGCATTATTTTTGTTTTCACTTACCAGGAAGTTTCATTGGTAAAAATACAGCACTGGGCATAACTTATGAAATTTAAAATCAGTAAAGCCAGTTCATTTATTAGATTTGGCTTCTGATATGACAAATCTTTCAATAGATGAGGATCAGAATTTTTCAATGAAAATTACTCCAACCAAGTACAGCCGAAAGGGAATTGTACTCACCAGAAGAAACCCATGGGAAAGCACTCAATTTATCATCTCATTACTCTTCAAGGGGACCTGCAGTGAAAAGAAAAATGTCTTATTGATAATCATGATAATGTTATTTGTGATAGCTAAGCATTATCATGTGCATTATCAGTTGTAGGTTAACCATCCCAGTTTCCAAAAGCTGAGCACAGGCCATCACAACCTTTAGTAGATCATGTGTATAATTGACAGTGTACACTCCTTGACATTTTATCAAGGATTTATACCTTTCAATAATTAAGAAAATATGTCTCAGCTGCAGCCAAGCATAAATAGCTTATTTGCACAATCAAATCAGCATAGAGTTTATAACACCATGAAATGAAGAAAGTTCGCTTCTAATTGTGAAAAAAGCTAAAAGCCTGCTAACCTTCACCGATGCTATTTCACAATATAGAGGTATCGAATATAGATATTATTTATATGAGAACCTTAGTAGAAATATCACACTGCATTATCAACATTGTAGAAGTATAAACCTGGATCTCTTAAGGCAAACCAGGGTTGATGCAATGGAAAATTACTCTGGGATACATTCAAGCAAATTGCCAACTGAATGTCTGTCACCTCCTCACCCTATTCCTGGAGCCCAATCAAATACTGACGAGCATATTCCAACATGATGAAATTAGGGAAGTGATTCCTCTGCAATCTGTATCTTTGCAACACTGCATGGAAGTATCCATTAGTCCCACATTTCTAGCGTTGTAATAGAGGTGGAGAGGATCCAGCATTTAGTATTTGTTGCCAGTGTGTGTGCATTTGTTCATAGAGCAATAAAGAGGCTGCTCAATAGAATATTTGGCCCCTTTGCAGGCAGCATGGAGACTTGCAGCAAAACTGTCCCTCTAATGAGGTACTGCTCCCCACCAGCTGCCCTTGAGCCTTGTATCCAAGATTTAAATGTAATTTCTATGTAAACGTCCCAACTCATGTTCACAGCCACTGCCTTGATTTTGTGATGGGTCTTGCTAGTCCCATCGTATCAATCATAGACAAGGCCATCTCTGATCACTTCCTGGAATCACTTCCCACCTAAATCGTCCTTCCTTGCCCCAACCTTACCTTCATTTGTATCCACTTTAGAAAAAAGCTCTCCTCCAATTCACTTACAACTACACTTTCAAATCCCAACTATATTTTGGTTTGGAGACAGAGCTGGCTGTTGTCAGCATACATGTGAATACTGCTGTGCTTATGGATGATATTGCTGAGAGGCAGCATGTAAGTGAGAAAGAAGAAGGGGCCAAGGTAGCCTTTGGCCCTCCATTTGCCGCAAGGTTTCTGTACTTCCACCTTTGATGCCCTAGCCCCAATAAAATCATTACTCTCTCTTACACTGGCTGTTGCCCTGGCAGGGATATCAGGTAGAATCATCCCATATTTGCACAAAGTGTGGTAGCGGCCGAGAAAAATGCTTTACCCACCGGCCGCAGTGATGGGTTTTCGCGCCGTACCGTCTCATTCCCGCCTCCTTAATTATGCAGTCATTGAGCCAAGACACTGTCTTGCTTGTGGGTGGCGTCCAATTTGCCCACCATGCAGTCACCTTACTGCTTCCTTACACCGGGCGCCATATTTAAACTGCAGCCACACACACACTTCTCAATGCTTGCAGCCTAGGACTGCTCCAGTGAAGACATGGCCCCAAAAACCAAGAAGAGTGCAACCCGCCCCCCCGATTCAGTGACACATTCCGTGGACACTTTCTGGATGCAGTGGAGGTCTGCTGCAATGTCCTCTATCACCGCTTTGGCTGCAGAAGGCCCATCAGTCTCACCATTCCAGCTTGGAAGGTGGTGGGAGAGGTGGTCAGTGTCAACCCTGCACAAAAGAGGTTGGCCATCCAGTGCAGAAAATGGATGAATGGTCTTATCTGTGCCACCAGATTAAGGTAACTATCTCATCACTCTAAACTCACACACTCAAGGCCATCACACATTCACTGGCATCTCACTCACTGCCAGCTCAAGGGACATCACTGCTCATTCTCTCACACACACACTCTCACATCTCCATCTGGAGTTATTGCCTCTGGAGACTGCCTCCTCAGCCCTTACCATTTTGAGGCCACTTGCACAGATCAACATGTGCCTCCACACACATCCTGGGATACCCTCCTTCCCCAGTACAGCCCTCGCCCTGCAGCCTCTTCCCTTGGAGGCCACTTATCCCCCTTCCCCAAACAAGTCTTAGCTCTACAGCCATTGAAAAGTCACTCCAGCCTTAGAGTTGATCTGGTAGGTGGAGCCCGTGAGCCTCCCTAAAGTGATGTGGTGCTGCCTGCAAATCCTGGTGCTGGTGACTGCAAGTGCTGCGTGAAGCAGGGTGGGCAAACAAACCTCAAAGTCGCAACTGAAGTGCAGCTCACCAGGTGCACGTCGCTTATGTACAGTTGTGAAACACGTCAATGTGCCGGATGTTCCAGCGTGAGGGGATGATTCCAGCAAGCAGTGTTTATAATGAGATGCTAAAGTATTAAAATTAGGTACCTGATGTGTAGTGGTGGGAAACGTGGTCCACCATTGATGAGTGGAGCAGACAATCGTAAACTGGTTTCACGACAGCGTGAAACTGATTTGCGGCCTTCTCACCATATTGCTCCCCGCACCCCATCTGCCTGATTCCTGACGCCAACGGGGTCGGAAAATTCCGGCCATCATCTCAGCTGCCTTTTCCAAGGGATGTAGACTTGAATGGAAGCAGCAGACAATTGGTTTAGCCATTCACTCTTAGGTCTGATTGGGTCACATAAAGCACTATGAGATCCTTTTCTCTCATCTGCTAAAATTGCTCACTATTCAAGGATCATTCTGGAATGCAGAGATAAATTAGATTCTTTTCACTACTGCAAAACACCTTCTTCAATCCCTCCTCACTGCCCCCTCCACCCTCACTTTTACCAATAACTGCAAGGAGCTGATGGGCTTCTTTGTAACTATGATTGAGATCACCTGATCGGTTGTCTCTGTCACATTCCTCCCTTCTACAAGCCTACTGGCTAAACTCTATCTAAATTCTACCTTACCCTAGTCCTGTGCTCACAACTTTCTCTAATTTGTTTCCTATCTCCTCTCATAGGAACATAGGACTTGGAGCAGGCGTAGGCCATTCAGCCCTTGGAGCCTGCACTGCCATCTAATAAAATTGTGGCTGATATGGTTGTGGTCTCAATTTCACTTTCCTGTCTGTCCCCCATAACCCTTGACTTCCTTGTCTCTCAAAAATCTGTCCAACTCAGCCTTGAATAAGTTCAATCACCCAGCCTCCTCTGCTCTCTCGGGAAGAAAATTCCACATACCAATGCCCCTCTGAGAGACAAAAAATTCTCTTCATCTCCATCTTAAAAGGGAGACCTCTTATTCTTGAATTCTGTTTGCTAATTCTCATCCCCCCTCCCGCACAAGTGGAAACATACTTCCAGTATCTACTCTGTCAAGTCCCCTCAGGGTCTTATATGTTTCAATAAGATCACTTCTTATTTTTCTAAACTCCAAATAGGCCAAACCTGTTCAACCTTTCTTCATAGGATAAGTCCTTTATCCCAGGAATGAGTTGAGTGAACCTTCCCTTAACTGCTTCTGATGCAACTATACCTTTTTTTTCAAACGAGGAGGCCAAAACGGTACACAGTACTCCAGGTGTGGTCTCACCAAGGCTCAGTACAGCTGCAGGAAAACTTCCCTACTTCTATATTCCATTCCCCTTGCAATAAATGCCAACATTCCATTTGCTTTCCTAATCACTTGCTGTACCTACATACTAACTTTTTGTGATTCATGTACCGGGACACCCAGATCCCTCTGTTGCACCGATTTCTGCAATCTCTCTGCATTTAAATAGTATACTGCTTTTCTATTCTTCCTGCCAAAATGAGCAAATTCACGTTTTCTCACATTATCCTCGACATGCCAATTTTTTCCCCAATCATTTAACCTGTATATATCCTTTTGCAGGCTCTTTACTTCCTCTTGACAACTTAACTTTCCTACTTATCTTGGTGTCATTGCCAAAGTTAGCTACCATACATTTGGTTCCTTCATCCAAATTATTGATGAAGATTGTAAATAGTTGAGGCCCCAGCACTGATCCCCGTGTCACTCCACTACCTACAGCTTGCTAGCCTGAAAAATATCCATTTATCCCTACTCCTTGCTTCCTGTTAGCTAACTGATCCTTTATCCATGCTACTATGTTACCCCCTACACTATGTGCTCTTATCTTGTGTAGTAACCTTCCATGTAGCACCTTATCAAATGCCTTTTGGAAATCCAAGTACAGCACATCTACATGTTTCCCTTTATCCACCTTACTTGTTACTTCCTCAAAAAGAGCTCCAATAAATTAGTTAAACGTGATTTCCCTTTCACAAAACCATGCTGACTGTGCCTGGTCACATTATGATTTTCTAAGTATCCTGCTATAACACCTTAATAATGGATTCTAGCAATTTCCCTATGACAGATGTTAGGCCTGTAGTTTCTTGCTTTCTGCCTCCCTCCTTTTTTGAATGAAGGTGTTACATGAGCTATTTCCAAATCCACTGGGACCATGCCAAAATCTAAAGAACTCTGAATGTTTATAACCAATGCACCTACTATCTCTGAAACCACTTCTTTTAAGGCCCTAGGATGCAGGCCATTTGGTCCTGGGGACTTGTCAGCCTTTAGGGCTAATACTTTTCCCAGTACCTTTTCCCTATTGATGGTGATTGTTTTACGTTCCTCCCTCCTATTCACCTTTGATTTTCAAGTATATTTGGGAAGTTTTCTAAGTATTCTACAGTCAAGATGGACACAAAATACCTGTTCAACTCCTCCACCATGTTCTTATTTTCCATTATCAATTCTCCAGACTCACTCTCTAGAGGACCAACACTAGCTTTAGTTATTCTTTTCTAATACAAATACTTGTAAAAAAATCTTACTATTTGTTTTTAAATTACTAGCAACTTTCTCTCAAACGCAGCTTTCTCCCCCTTTCTTTTAGTCATTCTTTGCTGGTTCTTAAAATCTGACCAATCTTATGACCTACTAATAATCTTTACAGATTTGTACAGTGTTTCTTTTGATTTGATACAATCCTTAACTCCTTTATTCAGCTACGGGTAATGTATGTTTCTCAAACAGTCTTTCTTTCCTACTGGGATAAATCTTTGCAGTCAGTTATTAAATATCTCCTTAAAAGCCTGTCACTGCACCTCTACTGTCTTACTTTTTAACCTAGTTTCCCAGTTCATTTCAGATAACTCTGTTTTCATATCCATATAATTACATTTATTCAGGTTTGAAACATTATTCTTAGACCCACGCTTCACCCCTTCAAACTAAACATGAAATTCGATTATGTTATGATTGCTGTCACCTAAAGACTCCTTTACCATGAGGTTATTCATTAATCCTATCTCATTATACATTAGCAGGTCTGAAATAGCCTGCTTCCTGGTTGGCCCTAGAAAGTACTTCTCTCAGAGACTGTCCCACATACATTCTGTGAACCCATTTTCTAGGCTACTTTTGCCAATCTGATTCACCCAATTTACATGTAGATTAAAGTCACCAATGATTACGCATCCCTTTTATTTCTTCCTACATGCTCTGTCTTATAGTGTTAGGAGGCCTTTAAACTACTCCCATAAGTGACCTCTTAGTTTTCCCATTATCTCTACTCAAACTGATTCTACATCTTGATCTTTCAAGCTAAGGTCATCTCTCACTATGTACTAATCACATCCTTAATTGACAGAGCTACCCACCACTTTTTCCTAGCTTGCTTTCTTTTTGAAATTTCAAATACCCTTCAATATTCAGGTCCCAGTCTTGGTCACTCTGCAACCATATCTCTGTGATGACTATCAGGTCAGACATATTTTTTTCTACCTGTGCTAACAATTCATCCATTTTGCTGCACACATTCATATACAGAGCCTTTAACTCTGCCTTCTTACCATTTTTGCAATCTCTGGCTTTATCTGTTGGTGCACTCTTAACCTTGTACTCTTTGTCCCTTCTTGCCACATCCTGGTTATCTTTACCCAAATCACTACCTTGCTCTAGTACCTCATTGTTATCCTTTGATTTCCTACATCTCCTCTCATATGGCCCCTTCCTCCCATTATTTAGTTTAAAGCCCTCTCTACCACCTAGTTCTGTGACTTACCAAAATATCGTTACATAGAAACATAGAAACTAGGAGAAGGAGCAGGTCATTCGGTCCTTCAAGCCTGCTCCGCCATTCATTATGATCATGGCTGATCATCCAACTCAGTAGCCTGTTCCTGCTTTCTCCCCATACCCTTTGATCCCTTTCACCCCAAGAGATATATCTAACTCCTTCTTGAAAACATACAATGTTTTGGTCTCAACTACTGTCTGTGGTAACAAATTCCACAGGCTCACCACTCTCTGGGTGAAGAAATTTCTCCTCATCTCAGTCCTAAATGGTCTACCCCGTATCCTCAGACTGTGTCCCCTGGTTCTGGACTCCCCCACTATCGGGAACATCCTTCCTGCATCTACCCTGTCTAGTCCTGTTAGAATTTTATAGGTTTCTATGAGATCTCTCTTCATTCTTCTGAACTCCAGTGAATATAATCCTAATCGACTCAATCTCTCCTCATATGTCAGTCCCGCCATCCCAGGAATCAGACGAGTAAACCTTCGCTGCACTCCCTCTATAGCAAGTACATCCTTCCTCAGATAAGGAGACCAAAACTGCACACAATATTCCAGGTGTCGTCTCACCAAGGCCCTGTACAATTGCAGCAAGACATCCCTGTTCCTGTACTTGAATCCTCTGGCTATGAAGGCCAACATACCATTTTCCTTCTTTACCGCCTGCTGCACCTGCATGCTTACCTTCAGCAGTTCCCAGTACAGTTCAAGTGAGGCCCGTCCCAGTGGCACAGCTCCCACTTTTCCCAGTACTGGTGCTATTGGCCCATGAATTGAAACCTATTCCATACAGTAAATTGTAGTTAAATTCTAAATGTAAATTAGACTAGATTTTAGAAAGAGTTTAACCCTTAAATTTAATCCTTAAAACTCCCTCACTCGCCAAATTCCCAAGTTTACACTCTGTGTCTAGTTGCACTCAATGATGAACTGCTGTCTTTGTGCTTAATTTCCTCATGCCCTCTCTGAGCTCATCAGACCCATGAGATCCCTCCTGCTCCTTTTCCCAAGAAACTGCTGACCATCCAACTTCCCCTCCTGGTCCCCATGTTAGCCAATATTGTTAACAGTTCTCTCTTTTCAGGTGTTTCCCCATCTTCCTTAAAAATGCTTTCATCACCGCTGCTCAAAAGTACAGTCCTCAGCCCAAGTGTCTTCGTAAACTACTGCCCCATTTCCAACCTCCCTTTCCTCTCCAAAATCTTGAACATGTTGTCATCTCTCAGATCCATGTGATCATTCCCAGAACTCCATGTTTGAATCCCTCCGATCAGGATTTTCCCCATCATAGTACTGAAACAGCTTTTATCAAATCACAAATGATATCCTATCTGATTGTGGCAAAGGTAAATTATCTGTCCTCACCCTTCTTGGCCTCCCTGTAGCCTTTGACACGGTTGACCACACCATCCTCCTTCATTGCCTCTCCATTGTCATCTAGCTGGGTGGGACTGCATTCTTATTTATCTAATCATAGCCAGAGTATCACTTGCAATGGCTTCCCTTCCTGCTCTTGCACTTTTGTCCCCACAAGGATCTTTCTTTGGCACCTCCTATTTCTCATATACACGTTGCGCCTCAGTGACATCATCCAAAAGCAGTTTTCACATGTATGCAGACAACACTCAGTCAGATCTACCTTATCACCACCTCTCCTGACTTCTCTGTTGCTCAACTAACAGACTGTTTGTACAACATCCAGCACTGGATGTGCAGAAATTTCCTCCAAGCAAATATTAGGAAGACTGAAGCTATTGTTGTTGATTTTCATTCCAACTCTGTTTCCTAGCTGCTGATTCTATCCCTCTCCCTGTCAAATGTCTGAGCTAAACCAGACTGTGCACAACCTCAAGTATTGACCCCGAGATGAGGTTCAGAATGCATATTTGTACTATCACTAAGAACAGCTATTTCCACTTCTGTAACATTGTCCAACTTCACCCCTACTTCAGCTCATGTGCTGCTGAAATCCTTATTCTTACTATACCTCTGGACTTGACTATTCCAACACAATGCTGGCTGCTCTCCCATATTCTGCCTTTCCTAAACTTGAAGTCATCCAAAATTCTGCCGCTTGTGCCCTAACTCACAATAAGTCCTGTTCGCCTACCACCCTTCTGCTCACTGACCTACACTGGCATCCGGTCAAGCAAATTCCTGATTTTAAGATTCTTATCCTTGTTTTCAAATCCTTCCATGGTCTCACCCCTCCCTATCTTTATAATCTCCTCCAACCCTACAATTCTTTAAGATATCTGCACTCAAACCTCTTCAGAATTGCTGATTTTAATCATTCCACCATTAATGGCTGTGCCTTCAGTTGCCTAAGCCCTAAGCTCTGGAATTTCCTCCCAACTCCTCTCCCCCTTGTTTTCCTCTTTTAAAACAATCCTTAAAAAACTACCTCTTTGACCAAACTTTAGGTCATCTGATTTAACATCGCCTTATGTGGCTCAGTGTCATATTTTGTTTTATAATGCTCTCCTGAGGTTCCGTGGGGCATTTTTTATTATGATAAAGGTGCTATATAAATATAACTTGGTGTTGTTGCATATGACCTGAGGCCAAAAGTCAGGGACACATTTTTTGTGGTGCTAGAATCTCTCGGCTGCAACATATACAAGTGATTCAGCAGTCCTGTGCAAAATATTAGAAATGAAGTTTGACTTTGGCGTAAATGCAAAATGAATGGATCAGTGGTCTCTTACATGCAACACCAATTTTCTGCCCGGGCGTAGAATGGGGAGCTGATCCACTATTGCCTGTTTAGCACATCTGTTGACGTTAAATTTTAGACCCATTACTAACATATTGAACGGGGTAGATGGATGCTTGGTGCCCAGGTATAAAACTGACATTGTGGTTTGGCCGCCGTCATTACAGAAACTGTCAAATCACTGGACATAGCTCTATAATGGTTTGTGTGACAGGCGGCTGATCTACAGCATCAGTATTGTTCCAAAGTGGCAAGTTGAAAAGCTTCTGCAATTTTTTTTTTATTTGGAAAGTAACAGGCCTATTATTCTGATCCTGGTGATGACAGCTGTATCATAAAGTTAACAGCATTCCTTAGATCACATGCTAGTAGTGTCAGTACAAAAGTTTTGTACATTATTGAAAGGCAATCAGTATCGTAAACTGTGTACAACAAGTCTATAACATAGATTTTATAAACCATTCAAGCTTTATGGCATCAACTGAATCCCTTGAGGGTGGTAAATCTTTATAACTCTCTCTAGGCCAATAAATTTTATTTACTATAGTGACAGGCATTTCATTCAGAGAGTGCATATTATATGCTCCAAAATTAAGAGGAGATCCATGATCAATGAATTAAGATGTGACAGATCAGTTTATCAATTCCCCCTTCCTTAAATCCTATGATCACTGGTTATTGTCATAAAATTCATTTTTTGATAGTCTGGCATATTTTATTGTAGGAAGCAGAAAATATTAAGGGAAGAAAGGCTGTTTGTCCCAATAAGCTCACAATCTTATAACACCCTCTAGAAACATTTCTAATTCTCTTGAAATAAGAGAAAGTGCTGGAAAAACTCAGCAGATCTGGCAGCATCTGTGGAGAGAGAAATTGAGTTAATGGGCAGAATCTTGCCCTTGGATGGCAGGAGGGCCCCACCGGCTTGGCGGCGGGCAGGCAGCCGACCCCTGCCACTGAAACGGGGCCCGCCGCCATATTAAGTGGGCAGGCTAATTAAGGCCCGCCCAGCGGCGTCCCCAATGGGAAGCGCTATGCGCTTCCTGTGCGGGGTTTTGGGAGGGGGTGGGGGGAATCCCCAGCGAAAGAGCACACTTCTACCTGAGGCAAAGTCCTGTCTCAGGGAGAATACTGACAGTGTCAAAAACACTAAAAAATTATTAACATGTCCCCCTCATGTGACAATATCACACGAGATGGGACATGTTAATAAAGACCACACAAACTTTATTAATTTTTAAAAATATGGACATGAAACTTCATCCTGCCAGTGGATGAAGTTTCATCAATAATCTGGAGCCCTCTGGGGCTCCTGGCCTGCCTGCCAGCCTTAAGGTTGGACAGGCAGGTCTTTAATTACTTTAACTAGCCTGTCAATGGCCTCAAATGGCCATTGACAGGTCGGCGGGTGGACAGCTGATTTCGCTGTCCACCCGCCTTCCTAAAAATTTAAATGGACTGGGATGACATTGAGGATTCCTCCCGATGTCATCCCGCGTCATTTTCCCCTCGGGGACTGGGCCCCGCCCCCAAATCACCGAGGGGAAAATCCTGGCCGATGTTTCAAGTCCAATATGACTTCTTCAAAGTGTTCTGAGGGAAGGTTAGGTTAACATGTCTGTTAGCTCTTTATTTCTATCGGCTGTTGTATGCTCATTTGAAAATATATAAAAACTCAAACGTAACATTGCATTTAAAATGGCAAAGCAACAGAAGGAATCCAGAATCATAAGGTGCAGATTTTCCCAACTGAGAGGAAATACCAAAACTGAGGTCCAATTCAGGTTGTATGGCCGCATGGGCAGGTGGCTGGACATCCCTGATGATCTTCTTATCTGCAGCCAATTAATGTCCGGCAGAGAAGCTGGCTAATGGGTGGAAGTTCTAGTGTGTCAAAGAAAAACACCATGGGCAGTTAGCAGCCCAGGCTGCACACATAAGCTGGAATTTTCTGGCCCCGTTGGCATCAGCATCATGGCGGGCGATGGGGGACAAGATGGCGGGAAAGGCAAAAGTTGCTTTTACGCCATCGTGAAACCAGTTTGTGATCGTCCGCTTCGTCCCTCAATGGCGGGCTGCGTTTCCCGCCACCGCACGTCGGGAACATCACTTTAGTATATTTGCATCTAATTATCAGCCCTGCTGGCTGGAATCATCCCCCCATGCCAAATTTACTGCCCAGATTGGCATGACTTCAGAACCGTGTACTTCTTTAAAAGCTGTGCCCCTGGCGACCTGAACTTCGAGGGGAATTTGGAGGTGAGTGCACACAACCTTGTGCAGTGGTTGTGAGCATCGCCCTAGGGCATCAAGAAAGAGGCACTGCGCGTTCGCGGGGTTACGGGCAGTTGCTTTTCCCTGGCTGGCATTCATTGCGGTGCTGGTGCAAGGGCTCCAGTGCGGTTCAGGCCAATGGGGGGTGGGGGGTAAGGTAGCACAGACACTGAAGGAAATACTCAAGCATATGCCAGGGGGTGTGGGGGGAGGGGGGTGAGGGAAGCAGCAACGCACTTGGAAAAGCTTATCAAAAGTGAGCATTCTTCCACAGCTGAGACCGTTCAGCTGCAGCTCCATTGATGTGCTTGGAGTTGGGCCTCTGAAGCTTTTCTGCCCGCTCAATCAATCAATGCAAAAGCATGAAAGTGCCACCAAATGCTCCAGAATTTTTTATCCCTTGGGTTCAGACAGCAAATTAATGTCAGTTTTAGGGGGCTGCAGAACAATTGGCCGACTGGGCGAGTTATAGAATCCTCTTGTTAAAGCTGGCCCTGGAGCAGTCACTGGTGGAGGTGCTCACAGCCCCTTGCAATGTCTTCACTAAGGTTGGGACCAGTATCCACTATGGTTCAAGTTAACAGCACAGCCTTGCAGTGTGGGTTAGGAGAATGCCTGCGCTTGAGCTGACAGCACAGCATGCAGTCCAGTGCCAATCAGTCAAGTGGAGTGGGGTGGAGGTGGGTGGGGTTTCGGACAGCCAATGAGCGCACTACACACTGGCCATCCAATTGGTGCCCAGCACTCTCCGGCATGCATGAAAGGGCCTTCAGACGTAACCAAGAAAGGTTCTTAGTACACCAACGCTAACCCACGTGTCTCTCTCTTTGATCCTGACGGAGGAGAGCATTGGGACCATGGAGCCTGGTGATTTAGCAGTGTGCATCATGGCGTACAGGGAGCAGGGAAGAAGAAGAGAGTGGCAGAGGCACCGGACTCGGCAAAGGGAGAAGCACTTCCTTCAAGGTGAAGGGGTGGCAGGGCCTGCTACGCATGCAGCTGAAGATCCATAGAGAGCCATCGATTATTGGTGCCTCACTAGACCCAGGGTCTATAGATGGTGCCTATCATTCCTGCAGATGATTGAAAACCAGCCAAAGACTGCACGTGTCAAGGGAACTGTTTGATCACATATGCCACTTGCTACAGGATTTGCCACGGGGACATGGAGGGCATCCACTGCCAGTGGCCAAGAAAGTGACCGTGGTGCTCAAATTTTTTACTGGTGGCTCCTTCCAGCGCTCCACAGGTGACCTATGCAGGACCTTGCAAGCCTCCATGCTCAAGTGTATCCAGGAGGTCATGGATGCCATCTTTGTGAAGGCACAGAACTTTGTGCATTTTGCCTGGGATCAGGAAAGCCAGGAAG
Source organism: Cetorhinus maximus (assembly GCF_964194155.1). Lineage (NCBI taxonomy): Eukaryota > Metazoa > Chordata > Chondrichthyes > Lamniformes > Cetorhinidae > Cetorhinus > Cetorhinus maximus. The sequence continues at coordinate 69,768,445 of NC_135885.1, forward strand.
CAAGAGCACTGGGATTTGCGCAGATCTCTGGTTTTCCACAGACACAGGGTGCCATCGACTGCACTCGTGTGGTGCTTAGATCTGCATGGCAACAAGCAATCAACTACGTCAACCACAAGGGCTTCCACTCGCTGAATGTTCAGCTGGTGTGCGACCACCACGAATGCATACTACAGGTTTGTGCATTACTCCCAGGGAGTGTCCATGACTCTTACATCTTTAACAGGTCTCAGATCCCTGACATATTCCAGTGTCCAGAGAAGCTGCAGGGTCAGCTCCTCGAGGACAAGCGCTACCCACAGAGGACGTGGCTGATGACGCCCGTGCGGTAGCCTCAGACTGCAACAGAGCGACGGTACAATGAGGCTTATGTTGCCACCTGGACTTTGGTGGAGCAAATGATAGGCATTTTGAAAATGAGGTTCCGGTGCCTCGAGTGGTCCAGTGGAGCACTGCAGTACAGTCACCAGTGTGCATCATCGTCCCTTGCTGCGCGCTACACAACCTGGTGCTTCAACTGGGGGTTGGCGGGGGGAGGACTTGGCTAAGGAAGAGATGGAAAAGCTTCATATCTCCTCCAATGAGGAGGACATCAAAGAGGATCCTGATGATGACGATAATAAGGTCCTTGAAGGTGAGGATGCCAGCGATTATGTCACACTGCCCAGATGAGGCATGCGTGCTCGGGAGGCCCTCATAGCCACAATATTTGTGAAAGATGATGATGAGATGCAGTCAGGACAGCCCTGACATCCCCACCTTGGATCTGTGAATGTTTGACTCCTGTGTGGCTGATGGCAGCGCACATACCCTCAGTGCTCAGGTTCATGTCATGGAGATGCAGTGGAGACCCTAACACTAGATTCCAGGAGGATGATGATGACATATGGTGAGGACACTCCAAAGATCTTCACATAGCCTCTGTGAATGTTTGACTCCTGTCTGGCTGAGGACAGTTCACTTGTGCTCTGTGATCAGGGTCATATCATGGAAACACAGCCATGAAACTTCAAAAACCCCATATCCTTTTTCAGCCTTCAGCATCTGACCCCCTCAGAAGCACACTATCACCAGGCAGAGATACTGAAGAGATGGGGGCCAGCCCACCTCAAAAGGTGGTGAGAGCACACAGAGAGAGTGACAGAACTCTGTGACACCTGCCCACGACATTCTGGCAGCAATGACAAGCACCATCAAGGTGAAGGATTCACTGATGTGTCCAGTGAATGTGAAGCCGGACCATCACTTTGGTCTGAAGGTTACACATTGCACAGGGAAGAGGCCCTGGACTAGACACCTGTCTTTATCTTGTGCAGGAACCGAGGTTTCACATCTGAGTGACAGGAACACTGCTCATCAGAACAAGGAGCCATAGGCAAGGAGACATTCTTGGGAGTTTGTTTACAATAGTGAACTTTAAGTACAAATGATTAACACCCGTGCCCAGGCTGCGCAATTACATCTTCTTAACTTTCCTAATCCTGCCACTATGTCTTGGTGCTCCCCAGACATCCACAGCAGAGGTGGAGGCACCCTGCTGACTGTGACACCCTGTCTGTGATGATTTTGGTGGGCGTCCTATGGAGGGACGAGACCTGGAGCCCCCGGCCTGCTTTCGGGGTCCTGCTGTGTGACCCTCCCCGGCCTGTGGAGCTGGAGCTGCTGGGGTCAGAGGAAGAGGGGATTCGGATGGGCCGGACACTCCTGAAGTCATCTGGGTGGATGACCCCGAGGTATGTACCTGCTGATCCTCCTCCCTATGGGTGCCCGAGGGCCCCTTGCTGACTCCTTGAGGAGCAGGGGTAGCTGGAGCGAGATCAAGCTGCCCGGCACCCCTCTCACATACACACTGTTGGAGACCAACTATGGCATCAGTGATGGAGTTGAGCCCACGCAGCAGTTCAGGAGCGACGTCCTGGACCAAGGTCTTCATAGCAGCCCCGGTACTGACCTCAGTGCATTGGCATGCTGGCGCTATCACCTCAGCCTGAAGGTGGATGGACTCCTGCATCGTGCCTTGCAATCTGAGGAGTGCAGCGGACATCCCTTCCTGATGTTCCCAAGCTTGCCTTTGCAGCTCCAGCAACTGAGGTATGACCGAGTCCAGAGGCTCCTCATCTGACTGGGGCTCAGCAGATTTCTGGCCTCCAGCTGTCCTTCGAGTGCTGCAGACCTGGGAAGTCGCTGCCTCCACTTGCTGTAGATCAGACAGTGCAATGTGCTCATCAGATTGTGACCCCGAGGCTACCCTAGAACAAGGATCCACTGAGGTGGGTGTCTCTGTGCTGGTGGAGGGTGTGGGTGAGCGCTGTGACGGGTCTTCAATGAGGGTGTCATCAGATTCTTCTTCCGAGGTGCCTTCGGGGCTTGACAATGTCGACAACATTTTTCATCACCTTGCTGATGATCGAGAGTAGATTGATGGGGCGGTAATTGGCCGGGTTGGATTTCTCCTGCTTTTTGTGGACAGACATACTTGGACAATTTTCCACATTGCCAGGTAGGTGTCAGTGTTGTAGCTGTACTGAAACAGCTTGGCTAGGGGAGCACCAATTCTGCAGCACAAGTCTTCAGTACCATTGCTGGAATGTTATCAGCGTGCACAGCCTTTGCAGTATCCAGTGCCTTCAACTGTTTCTTGATATCATGCGGAGTGAATTGAATTGGCCGAAGACTGGCATCTGTGATGCTGGGGACCTCAGGAGGAGGCCAAGGTGGATCCACTTGGCACTTCTGGCTAAGGATGGTTGCAAATGCTTCAGCCTTGTCTTTTGCATTGAATTGCTGGGCTCCCCCATCATTGAAGTTGGTATATTTGTGGAGCCTCCTCCTCCAGTGAGTTGTTTAACTGTCCAACACCATTCCCTGGATGTGGCAGGACTGCAGAGCTTAGATCTGATCAGTTGATTGTGGGATCACTTAGCTCTGTCCATCAAATGCTGCTTCAGCTGTTTGGCACACAAGTAGTCCTGTGTTATAGCTTCTCCAGGTTGACACCTCATTTTTAGGTATGCTTGGTACTACTCCTGGCATGCCCTCCTGCACTCTTCATTGAACCAGGATTGATCCCCTGGCTTGGTGGTAATGGTAATGTGGGGGATATGCTGGATTATGAGGTTACAGATTGTGGTTGAATCTGCTGCTAATCACAGCGCCTCATGAATGCCCAGTTTTGAGTTGCTAGATCTGGTCGAAATCTATTCTATTTAACACGGTGGTAGTGCCACACAGCACGATGAAGAGATGCATCTGCGGTAGATTGGTGAGGACAAGGTCAAGTATGTTTTTTCCTTTTGTTGCTTCCCTCACCACCTGCCGTATACCCGGTCTAGCAGCTACGTCCTTTAGGATTCGGCCAACTCGGTCAGCAGTGGTGCTACTGAGCCACGCTTGGTAATGGACATTGAAGTCCCCAACCCAGAGTACATTCTGCACCCTTGCCACCCTTATTTCCTCCCTCACATGTTGTTCAACATGCAGGAGCACTGATTCATCAGCTGAGGCGGGACAGTGAGTGGTCATCAGCAGGAGATTTCCTAGCCCATGTTTGACCTGATGCCATGAGCCCTCATGGGGTCCGGATTCAATATTGGGGATGCCCAGGGCAACTACCTCCTGACCATATATATTGTGCTGCCACCTCTGGTGACGGGATGGTGGTGTCTGGAACATTGTCTGAAAGGTATGATTCCATGAGTATGACTATGTTAAGCTGTTATGTGACTAATCTGTGGGATGGTCTCCCAATTTTGGCACAAGCCCCAGATGTTAGTAAGGAGGGCTTAGCAGAGTTGACAGGGCTGGGTCTACCATTGTCATTTCCAGAGCCTGGGCTGATGCTGCATGGTCTGTCTGGTTCATTGCTTTTAGGCTTTGTGGCAGCTTGATACAACTGAGTGGCTTGCTAGGCCATTTCAGTGAGCAGTTCAGAGTCAACCACATTGCTGTGGAACTGGAGTTACATGTAGGCCAGACAAGGTAGGGATGGCAGATTTTCTTCCCTAAAAAGGGACATTCATGGACCAGATGGGTTTTTACGACAATTGTTTTATGGTCACCATTACTGGAAGCAGCTTTTAAATCCATATTTATTAATTGAATTTAAATTTCACCAGCTGCCATGGTGGGGTTTGAACCCAGGTTCCCCATAACATTAGCCTCGGCCTACTGGATTATTAGTCCAGTGACATTACCACTACACCCCCACCCCCACCTGGTGACCCTCTATTTGCTTTCAAGTAGCCCATCGTACTGGTCATGGACCTTCAATACCTCATGCTGCATAATGCCCATTCTCCAATTCAACAGTCTAAATCACATATATGTGCTTTTTGTTGCTTTGACCCAAGTATCTAACACTACCTTAATATATAGTAAAATATCTCTGCCAGATAAAGGCCTGTTCCCTCACTGCAGCTAGACCTGCCAACAAACTGTATTTTCTCAATTAAGATCACTAAGGCAGCTCACCTCCACCTTCTCAAGGGCAACTAGGGATGGGCAATAAATGCTGGCCCAGCCAGCGTAGTCCACATCCCTTGAATGAATAAAAAAATCTTTGCACCTGCACATAGTTTTATATCCTTTACAGGTTTTGATTAGTTTCTCTGGCATTAGCCTTGATTCAGGACAGTGATAAAGATGGTAACGAACGTTGGCCCTAAAACAAATTCCTGCAGGGTTTCACTGGTAACATGCCCTTCACAGAATTATTACCATTAATAACTACCTTCCATCATTAAAAATGCAACCAAATCCTCATTTAATCCAAAATCACCATACGACTCAACCTTAGGAGCTTATTGTGTAGCATTTGCTCATTAACTTTCACCAACTTATTAACTTCCTCAAAAACTTTAACCAATTTTCTGAGACATTGGGCAGAATCTTACCGTTGGCGAGCAGGGGGCGGGGCCCTCTTGCTGATGCATAAAATGACGCGGGATGACGTCAGGCGGAACCCCCAACATCATCCCACCCCATTTAAATTTTCAGGAAGGCGGGGGCGCAGGAAAATCAGCTGTGCACCCGCCGTCCTGTCAATGCCCAATTGAGGCTATTGACAGGATCAATTAAACAATTAAAGGACCTGCCCGTCCAACCTTAAGGTTGGCAGGTCAGCCAGGAGCCTCAGCGGCAAATAGAAAAAACATGAAACCTCATCCAACGGCGAGATGAAGTTTCATGTAGGGTTTTAATCATTTTAGTTAAGTTATTATGTAAATTATGAACATGTCCCATCTCATGTGATATTGCCACATGAGGGGGACATGTTAGGGAATTTAATTTTTTTCTATTTTTAATATTTTTCAAAGTGTCAGCGATCTCCCTGAGGCAGCACTTAGCCTCAGGGAGATGTGCGCTGTTTCGTGCGCATGTGTGAAAGAGCGCACTCTCGCTTTTGGGGAATCCCCCCAGCCCACACAGGAAACGCATAGCGCTTCCCGCCGGACGTCACGCTGGGCGGGCCTTAATTGGATCAGCTCCCCGCCCGCCGGAGATTGGGTCGGGCCCGCCCGCCCGACAGGCAGAAAATTCTGCCCATTGTTTTCCAGAAATCATACCGAGACTCTTAGATAATCCACTCTAATAACATGTCAGCAACCACATTTATCATTTTCTCAATAGTTGTATGGTAGCATGGTGACTATGTTGCTGCTCTAGTAATCCAGAGACTTGAGTTCACAATGGGAGCTGGGGAACTTAAGTTTTGTTAACTAAATCAATCTGAAATAAAAGCTAGCAGTATTAATGGTGACCGTGAAACTACTGAATTGTTGTAAAAACCCATCCTGTTCACTAATGCCATTAAGGGAAGGAAATCTGCCATCCTGACCTGGCTTGGGCTATATGTGACTCCAGACCCACAACAATGTGGTTGATTCTTAACTGCCCTCTGAAGTGGTCCAACAAGACACTCAGTTGTATCAAACTGCTATGAAAAACTCTAAAAACAAAACTGAATAGATCATTTTGTATTGACCTAAGCACTGAACCTGACAATTCTCACCCAGCCCAGTCAACCTGCAAAGCTCTCCTGGGGGAGGGTTTTCTCCTCATTGGGCGGGCACGGTGGGGTGGGCCTGGGAGCACCCGCGCAATGGTCCACCGCCCGTGATCGGGCCCCGACCAATTAATGGCCAGCCTGCATGAATCACGCGTGGATATGTTCAGTGCTGCCTGGCACATGAATAGGGACATGTTAGAAATGAGATTTAAAAATTTCTATTTTGTTTTTAATTAACATCAGAAACTTCATCCCGCCCATGGATGAGGTTTCCTCAAAATTCCAAAGGCCACTTGACCTATTTGCCTGCCCGACAATCGCAAGGTTGGATGAGCAGCGAATAGTTCAGTTCAATTAATTTATTAATGGGCTTAATAGCCCTCTTAATTGTCGGCGGGCGAGCTGCCGACGCCAGTGTGTGCCCGTCGACTGAAATATCGCGTGCTATTTCACGCTTGTGTGTGTCAGGCGCGTGCTCGCACGCCAGGGTGAAAATTCAGCCCCTGGAGACTTGTGCCAAAATTGGGAGAGCTGTCCCACAGAATAGTCAAGTAGCAGCCTGACATGCTTATACTCACAGCATCATATCTTTCAATCAATGTTCCAGACTCCTCCATCAGTGCCCCTGCCAGTGAAAAAGGACACACCCACTAGAGATAGTGGCACAGTGATATGCAGTCAGGAAGCAGTGGCCCTGAGAGCCCTCAATAATGACTTTAGACCACATGAAGTCTCATGGCATCACATCTGCTATGCGTCAGCCACAGCTCAGTTTGTTACACATTTGTCACTCCAGGGCTTGAACAGAAAAATCAAGGCTGACATGTCAGTGCAGTACTGAAGGAGCATTGTAATGTCTTTTGGATGAGACATTGAACCGAGGTTCTGTCCGCCTGCTTGCAAGGATGTAAAAGATCCCATGGCACTATTTTGAAGAAGATTGGGGGAGTTATCCCCAGTGTCATCACCAATATTTATCCCTCAATCAACATCACAAAAAAAATGATCTGGTCATTATAGTATTGCTGTTTGTCGGCATTTGCTGAGTGCAAATTCGTTGCTGCTTTTCCTTCATTACAATAGTGACTACACTGCAAAAATACTCTACTGGTTGTAAAGCACTTTGAGACATCTGGTGGTCATGAAAAGTGCTGTACAAATGCAAATCTTCCTTTCTCTCTTTCAGGTCAAACATGGAAAAGGAAACACCTGCTGATTGCCACCTACCTTTGCTGTGTGATAGAATACTGTTCACGAGCCTGGATTAAAAACGTGACACCATCCAGGACAAAGCAGCCCAACTGATGACATCCCATCCCTTCATTAACCAATGGTTCCCATCACCACCAGTGCAAGTAGCAGCGGAACATAATCATTGTTATAAATATGAAATTTGTAAGAGTGTTACGATTTTGGGCTGTCTCTTTAATTTAGGATAAAATGGAGGAATGAAGGGGTCATGTGAACTGTTCTGAATTCTGCCTGACAGCAAGTTTGGATGGCTTGATTGTTAACTGTTAAAAGTGGGGGTGGGGGAGTGCTGCAATTTGTCTTACTGGGAAGAAGGTATAGATATTCACAGCAGCAGCTGGTCCTTCACCTTAAGCAGAGTAAATGCTGGCCCTGTTGTTCACCATGCAGAATGCGGGTGGGAGCTCATGCTCAGATTGAAGAGACCAAGCTCGTGAGGATTTAAACAAGGCTGGAAGATTTGCCTAGCTTCGGCTACAGGGAAAGATTTCCAGGGTAAACCTCACCTTGAAAGCCAGACTGGGGATTAAAAGTTATCCAGCTGGAAAAGGAAAAAGGAAGCAAGCCATTGGGAGCTGAGAATAGCTTTGGACTGGTTCCTGGAGAATGAAAGTCCACTTAAAAATAGAGTAAAGTATAACCATGCAGAAGGGTTTCTTGTCATTTTAAAAGTTAAATGGGGTTCTTTTCTGTAGCTCACAGTATAAGCTGCCTACTGAATACTGTTTAGATAATGTTGCTTTTAGTTTATTACAATAACTTGAAGTGTTGTTGTTGTCAGTAACTGGAAATTTGAATATTTTTCTAAAAGTTAGCAATCTCTATGGAGATGGTAACATCATCGTCATCAGCAATCTCTCAAGTTCAGGATGATTCTTCACTGCGGATGGCTGGTTGAAAGTAGATGTCACTGTTGGCCGTGGGTTCGCAGATGGCTTCTGAGCTGTATCTTCTTAGCCTTGCAGGCTCTCCCACAATGAATACGTTGGTTGTTGGCTGGTAGAGATGGTTGTGGATTGTTGGCTTGAGCACTTGTCCTCTCTTTCCATCTCTCTCACTGTTCTTTTTGAGTAGCTGTTTTTGTTGACACCACTTTTAATGATGGATCACATTTTGGTCATGACTGGGCATTTGCTTCCCCCATGTGTTGATGTTAATAGAGTAGACCCTTCCGGAGTCTGAGGTTTTTTCTAAAATGTTTCCTTTGGCCCCTGTATGAACGGGCTCCCTGACTTAGCTTTGAGTCGAGCATCTGTTATGCAGGCTTGAGTCAGGAATTTTTACGACATATCCTGCACATCTCAACTTTGAGTTTAGTGTCTGGTATTTGGTGGTGTACCTCTTCATCAATGTCAGTTTTTTGGGATAGATAGTTTTGAAGATATGGGAAGTGAGGGACATTTTCCAACGCTTCACCATGAATTTCAATTGATGCCATTAAACTTGATACATTTGGTGTGGGTTTGTAGAGGACTTTGGTCTTCCTAGTGTTCAGTACAAGTCCCATGCTGTCGTAGGCTTTCGTGAATACGTTAACTATCTGTTGTAGGTCTTCTACATTAGCAGCATACTCCAGGTCTATTACAGAAGTTATTGTTGCCTTGGCTTTGGCCTTTAACAGGTTGAGATTGAACAGTTTACCATGAGTGTGATAAGTTATTACCACATACGGAGGGGGGAGCCTGTCAGTAGTGAATTGCAATGTTGCTGCAGGGAAGATTGAGAATAGTGTTGGTAAAATTACACACCCCTGTTTGACACCTGTTTTGACAGACAAGGGGTCTGTGGTGGAGCCATTGCATAATGCTGTTATTTATTAACTGTTATGTAGGAGACAGATAATGTTTGCGAACTTAGCATGGCATCCTTATCACTGTAACACCTTCCAAAGGGCAGTTTGATTCATCGAATCAAAAGGCTTTTGTAAGATTGAAGGAAGCCATGACAAAGTGATCTTCTGCTCTCTGCACTTCTCCTGAAGTTGCTGTGCTGAAAAGATCCTCTGACAGGTTAGATGTCATATAGGCACTCTGGAAGGATCTTCTCTGCAGTTGATGAGAAGCGATTAAGAAGTAACCTAGCTAGGACTTTTCAACAGTTGAGAATAATACTATTCCATGTAGATGCTATAGTTCAGCATGACTCCTTTCTAGAAGATTGTGATCACCAGGGCATCTCGAAGGTCAGTTGGAATTTCTTCATTCTGTTGCAGCTTCACAATAGGGCATGTATCCAAGAGATCAGTATGTCTCTTGCATGTTTCAGTACTTCTGCAGAGATATTGTCAGGGCCTGGAGCCTTGTTGTTTTCCATCTGGTTGATAGCAGTTTTCACTTTGCCAAGTGTTGGGTCATTGTCTAGTTCACTCTGATTGTATGGGATATTCCCATTCTACAGCGGGTGCATGTCTACCGTGGAGTCCCACCATTTTTTCTACAAATCACAGGCTCTTCTTTGAACTGCAGCTTTGGTTGTCTGGTGGATGAGCTTCTTTTCTATGGAGTTTGGACCCTGTTGCTAGGTTTGGAAAACTATCCATTTACAATCAATGAGTTTACATATTTCTGTATCACTCTTATCAAACCAGTCTTGCTGTCTTTTAGTGGTATGTTTGAGGATTTCTTGGCATGTATGAGTAATGATGGGTTTCAATGATTGCCAGTTATCTTGGATGTTGCTTGATTGTGAGGCCATCTGTTCTTGCAGTTTCTGATTTATTTGTTATTGAAATCCCTTGAGTTTGGTTTTGTTTGACAAGTCAGAAATGTCAAACTTTCTCCATACCAGTCACAGCCATCAGTTCTGTTGTGTTATTGGCTCTTAACACAGATGTACCAAACACTATGACAATGATTGGGAAATCTAAATGAAAGGATCTTTATTGAAGAACAACAGGATCCCAGGGGAGCTCTTCATACAGTGTTACCTGCTGATCAATACTACTCCAACTATTATATCACATGTTGGCTTGCATCGCTTCCTGTGATGATGTATACCAAACAATTTAAATATTCAGCAG